>NC_051312.1:38548559-39192923 GCF_015220235.1 Choloepus didactylus | reverse complement strand
GTTAGATGCAGAGGGGAGAGAGGATTAGAGGAAAGGGTTGAAAAGGCCTTCCTTATTCATCTGTGCAGTTGTAATCTCGCTAAAGTGGCCTTGAAAAGTGGGCATGCATACACTGGCCTTTTCTCTTCTGAGATGGTTTGTGGGTGCTTTTGTGACTTTTGTGTGTGTATCTTTTTGCAACATTCTAAGGTATGATTGGTACACTCTCTAGCTGACCACCTGCCAGCTCCCTTTTCAGTTTGTCTGGCAGAAAACCCTGGCTCTTGAGGAGGCTTGCAGAGCCCTCCAATTGTCTCCAAAGATATTGTCACTATTAATCTTCTTCCTCATCATATTAATAAAGTACACATAAAATACAAATTTTTCTATATCTACCTATCAATATATCTGATAAAGTTGGGTGACAAGTATGAATGATCACAGGTTTGGGACCAAATCCATACAGGCTGGGCTAACACCTCTCTCTAAAATGTAAAGGCACTCACCCATTATGTTTGAACACAATTCCAGGACCGAAAACCTCTCATTTAGCACCCTGTAGTAACTTCTTCATATTTATCCTTACCTTTTACCATCTGCCATGGTATAAAGTACTCTATAAATATTAACTGAGAAAATTAATAAATAGATAAATTAATGAATGATTGGGGGAACAGCTGAATGAAATATTAGAACCCTCTTGATTTTGAAGAAATACAAATATTTCGTATATTACCCTTCTGACAGAGACTCACTGCCAGGTGAAGGGCGTTTGGGGATGGTAAGCTTGATGCTTTGGAGGAGACTACTGATCTGGAGAAATTCATAATTATCCATTCTCAATTTCTAAATAGACAGTCTCAGCTGAATAGGATATATCAAGGGTTTGTTCTCCAAGTTGACAGAATCTGAGAATACAGGATCACATCTCAGTCTCATGACTTAGAATCTATAAATGAAACTCTGACTTGAATGGAGGGACTCAAAGTTCAAAGTGTGAGATTCAGACAGAAGGGAGATTGGAGGAGGAAGATATTTTCTTGTGACTCAAGTATACTTTAGCTACATTACGGGTTGAAATAATGATTTTGGACTAGAATTAATATTAAATTATAATTTCATGCTCTTCTTTTTTTGCTCTCTGGGTATTGAACATACATAAGATGAATTGTTCAAGCTAGAATGTATCATTATCAGAACACTTCCCATTGCCATCTTCTATGTTATGTAAAGAGTGTACACCTTCCTTGTCCCTGGACAAAACAGTGGCAAAATCCATGACTTTTCTGCTCCCTCTTAGATACTAGTAATCATGGAATCACTTTAAGTAACAAACATTATTTGGCATTTTCAGTCCAAAAGATTAATCCAAACCTTCACATTTTAATTAGCATAACTTGTCTTTATTTTTCCTGCCGTAATTGGACTTAAGGCCTGCAGTTGAGGAAGAGAAGTATGTGGGTGTGTATGTATGTGTGTGTTTCCTCTCTGTAGTCTTACTGCTTCCTCCTCTTTCTGACTGCTGACTCAATCCAAAATCTGGGTAAAGTCCAAAGCTGGGTACAGGAAGGATTGCCCAGAGGGAAAGGAAGACAAGTAAGGAGAAAGGACAATTCTTATTTGGATGGTGGATTTTGGTCCTTGCATGAGGCAGATGGTTAAAGCTGGTGACACTAAGGGAAGGTTGGGGGTGCTGGCTTATGTTTTCTCTGGTAGAAAAGTTTCTATGGGCTCCTGAGGGTTTAACTACTTGCTCCCTATTCTTGCAGTTACCATAGTCTGAGTAGATGCTACTTCATTCGAGTACCTTATATTTCCTTTCTTGGCTCTTTGTCATATAGTAATAGGCTTGAAGCCTCTGGCTACTGAGGTCTAACTTTTCCAGACAGTCATATCGGACAGGATCCAAGACACCCCTTGCTGGTTTATGGTCCACAGAAAATCCTCTTGCAACCTGGTGTCCCATAAACTTTGGGAGTGAACACCCACCTTGATAGGAGAATACTCTTCTGGTACCACCCCAAATAGATAGCTGTGTAGTAAATTATATTACCCAAAAAGAGGTCTGGTCTTTGCCCTCAGTGGCTGAAGGGTGATCTCTAGGTCCCTGGAATGATCTTCTTTTTGATAGAACGTCTTTGTTTGCCTAGGTGCTTTGGCCACCAGACAGTCTAATAAGGTGATCTATGATGGGAACTTAGGGCCATGTCATACCAGTTCTGACCTCCGGAGGAACAAATAGCTAATGGTATTAAACCAGCCTCCCAGAGTAGTGGAGACTAACGGTCAACCACATGGGCAGTATGTGATTGAGCCTAAATAAACACTCTAGACACAAAAGGCTAGGTGAGCCACCCTGGTTGACAATACTCTGTGTGTTTTGTCACATCTTGGGCAGCTGTGGTAATGCCACCCAGGATTCCATGGTGAGAGGATGACTGGAAGCTTTGTGTTCAGGACCCTTCCAGTCTTGGCTGTGTGAATCTCTTTCTTTGGCTGATTCTAATGTGTATCCTTTCATTATAATAAACTATAATCATATCTATAGAACTGTGTTCTGTGAGTCACCCTAGTGGATTATCAAACCTGAGGACGGTGTTGGGAAAGCCTCAAAGTTTCCACTGGTGTCTGAAGAGAAGGCAATCTTGTGGGGACTGTTGCCTGTGTCTTCACAGTCTGGCAAACCCCTTTCAATAGAATTTTTCTTGCCATCGGTATTCCATGGGTAGGAGTTAAACCCAATCCCAACCTTGACTTTAGCATTCTTAGGTTTATGTCAGGCAATGCACCCCAACTGCAAGAAACACATTTAAGTATTGTCTGAGGGATCCTGCTAAAATCCTATTTGCTTGGTTTGGAGTGGGAAAGTAGAAAATTCTTATTCTCCTCTCAGGTGTGGGAAAATCAAAGCCCTACAACAATTTTCTTTAATAAAATCCCATTTCCAAATTTCTCTTTTTTTCTGACCCCTTTTTATATTCTTTATATTATTGAAAAATTCCAAGAGGTCTTAAGCTGATTTTTCTTAATTACATTTGAAAAACTACACATGGAGATTTGGTCTTAGAATGTCATGTCTATTCTACCTTTCTGTCTTTCTGAAAACTTAATTTTCAGCATACTGTTACACAATGAATAGTATATTCAAGATTCAAACAATAGGCTTGCAGTGAACCCAAACTATGTAATTTGGGAATGTTCTATGTTTAGAAAGCTACGTATATGTTTCTTTTATACCCTGTTTTTACTTGCATCTAGTGACTCTAATTTTAAGGAAAACTGGTATTAATGGTACCAGAAAATTCAGTTAATTCAAATTAATTCAACTTGTAATGATGAGATGAAATGGAAAGCCCTAAATGTTCTGACATTGAGATTTCTCTGCATAGGTTGTTTCTTTGACTTTCCAGTTTCTCTCTGAAAATTCAAGAGCCAGCAGACCATAAGCAGCTGTGTGGCTTTTCATCTGAGCAAAAATCTTAAACTACTGAATGACAATTTGTCTTTTTACTCACTTCATACACTTTCAGTAAACCGAATTATCCTATTTCATTACATGAAAATTTCCTCTGATGAGTGAAATAGCTACTAATGAATAAAAGCGTAAACAATTAGATAAAGCAAGTCGCTGAAACTTCAACAGCCAGCGGGAACATAGCCAAAGAAATAGTCACTGCTGTCCCAGTTTCGTAGTGAAATCTTTATCAAACTATCTTTTTCTTTTAAACTTGAAAAAAACATATTTATAATGTTTGTCTGGAAGAACATGATGAGGATACCTATGAAGAAAATTAGATAGAATTATCCCAAAAGATAAAAAATATCTCATAAATTTAAAATCGAAGAGCACTGAGGGAGGCCCAGAGCTAGTTGACCAAGATGGTGGCATAAGACACTCCAGAGTGTGGTTCTCCCACAGAATCTTTGAACAACTAGTGAAACTGGCAGAGCCATCTTCCCCCAAACTCCAAAAACAGTTCAAATAGTTGCAGTAATTGGGGGAATGCCGAATCAAGAAAATGGAGCGTTAAAAATGGTAAGCAAGTTTCCAAAAGGAGATGAGAGGTCACTCTGGTGGGCACTCTTATGAACAATATAGATAAACCTTTTTAGGTTCTAATGAATTGGAATAGCTAGCAGTAAATATCTGAAACTATCAAACTACAACCCAGAACCCTTGAATCTTGAAGACAATTATATAAGAATGTAGCTTATGGGGGTGACAATGTGATTGGGAAAGCCGTGTGGATCACACTCCCCTTTGTCCACTGTATGAACAGATGAGTAGAAAAACGGGCAAAAAAAAAAAAAAGGCACCCAGTGTTCTTTTTTAATTTAATTGTTCTTTTTCACTTTAATTTTCATTCTTATTACTTTTGTGTGTGCGGTAATGAAAATGTTCAAAAATTAATTTTGGTGATGAATGCACAACTATATAATGGTACTGTGAACAACTGATTGTACACTTTGTATGACTGCATGGTATATGAATATATCTCAATAAAATTGAATTTAAAAAAAACTCAACAAACAGTAAAAAAAACAAAAATGGTAGGCAAGAATTTAATTAAAAAAAAAGAAAGGTAGGCAAATCACATGGAGCCTTTGCTGGCCCTTCCCTGGCCTGGTGCAGAGCTGGCCCATGTTCCCATAGGGGGTCTCTGGCACTGTCCCAGAGGGAGTAGAGTAAACCCTATGTGCATACTGGTTTGCCTATATGTTGATACCAGTCTATCAGGTGGAAGTCTGAAAAGATTGAACCAGGAAACCTGTGTCAGACTTGCCCTCCCAGAACTTGTCCTGCAGACAGCTAAAGCAGTATAAAAATAATTAAGCCAATGCAGCCTGAGGCAAAGGATTACCTTCATTAAGTCACACAATAGACCACCCAGGAGTGGGAGAAAGGCTATTTCATACAGAATAGAGGGGGAAATTCCTGTAAATGGGGAAATATTACAGTCTAGTATCTCTGTTGCAAACATCCTCAACAAAATACTAGCAAACACAATCCAGAGTTCATTAAAAGAATTATACACCATATCAGTTGGGATTTATCCCAGGTATGGAAGGGTATTTCAACATGAGAAAATCAAGTAATGCATTATGCCACATTAACAGAACAAAGGAGGGAAAAAAAAGCACACAATCATTTCAACTGACATAGAAAAGGCATTTGACAAAATCCAGCACTCCTTCTTGATAAAAACACATAAAAACTAGAAATACAAGGTAACCTCCTCAAAACGATAAAAGGCATATATGAAAACCCCATTGCTACCATCATACTCAATGGTGAAAGATTAAAAGTTTTCCCTCTAAGATCAGAAACAAGGTAGAGACGCCCACTATCACCATTGTTTTTCAACATTTTGCTAGAAGTTCTAGCCAGAACAATTAGGCAAGTAAAAGAAATAAAATTAACCCAACTTGGAAGGGAAGAAGTAAAATTTTTCCTGTCTTCAGATGTCACAATCCTATATGTAGAAAATCCTGAAATATCTATAACAAAGCTACTTGAACTAATACACAAATTTTGCAAAATGGTGGAGTACAAGATCAACATGCAAAAATCAGTAATGTTTCTATACTCTAGTCATGAACAATCTGAAGAGAAAATCAAGAAAGCATCCATTCTCTACAGCAACTAAAACAATCAAATATCTAGGAATACATTTAACCAAGATTAACGAAACTTGTACACAGAAAAATACAGTTATACCTTCCACATCGCAGGGGTATGGGGTATGTGGAAAATCCATGTGTGGTTTTCTCTTTTTTTTTCAGGGTTTCAGAAAACTCCTCCACTGCCTCTTGATTGGCAGATGCTGTCACTCCCGTTACTTTAACATTGCGTAGGTTAAACCTTTTTTTTTAATTTTTAAACCAGACTTTGCTGGCCTGAAAATCCATAGGGATAGACCCTTCACCTTCATTTTCCTTTAGAGAGTCTACTGGAATGCCATTTTTGTAACAATCTTCCACATTTCTAGCCTTTGTGTGTGGTCTGCTGACTTTGGCATGGCATCTGTGGCTTCCACAAAACTCCTCAAAAATTAGCATTTAATTTCTTATACTGATCTGTGATAAAGCAAAACCTCAATGGGGAAAGTCCCAATATGGAAGAGATGAATGTACAAAATACTGCTAAAAGAAATCAAAGAAGACCTAAATAAATGCAAGGACATTCCATTTTTATGCATTGAAAGGCTAAATATTGTTAGGAGGTCAATTCTATGCAAACCGATTTACAGATTCAACACAATCCCAATAAAAATTCCAACAGTCTTCTTTGCGGAAATGAAAAAGTCAGTCGTCAACTTTATATGAAAGAATAAGGGGCCCCAAATAGCCAAAATCCTCTTGAAAAAGATGAAAGAAGTTGGAAGTCTCATACTTCCTGATTTTAAAACTTATCACAATATTATAGTAATAAAAATGCAGCATGGTACTGGCACAAGGACAAACATATATATCAATGGAATAAAACTGAGATTTCAGAAAAGTACCTTCACAACTCTGGCCAACAGATTTTTGACAAGGGTGCCAAATCCACTCAATTAGGAAAGAACATTCTCCTCAACAAATGGTGCTGGAAGAAAAAAGTAGACAGCCATACGTAAAAGAATGAAGGGAGGCCCCTACCTCATATCATATACAAAAACTAACTTAAAATGTATCAAAGACCTAAATATGAGAACCCAAACTATAAAACTCCTAGAAGAAAACATAAAGAAGGACCCTGTGTTAGGCCACGGTTTCACAGAGTTTATACAAAAAGCACAAGCAACAACAGAAAAAAAATAGATAAATGGGACCTCATCAAAATTAAAAACTTTCGTGCATCAAAAGACTTTATCATCAAAGTAAGAAGACAGCCTACCCAATGGGGAGGAGTGTTTGGAAATCATATATCTGATAAGGATTTACTATCCATAATATGTCAAGAAATCCTAAAATTCAACAACAAAATGACAAAGAACCCAACTAAAAGTGGGCAAAAGACTTGAATAAACATTTCCCCAAAGAAGGTAAATGGCCAAGAGGCACATGAAAAAATGTTCACCATCATTACCCATAAGGAAAATGCAAATCAAAACCAGAAATTAGAGATATCATTTCATACCCACTAAAATGCTGCTATTTGAAAACTGGAGAATACAAAAGTTGGAGAGGGTGTGGAGAAATAGGAACACTTGTGCTGTTGGAAGACATGTAAAAAGGTGCAGCAATTGTGGAAGACCATTTGAGTGGTCCTCAGAAAGTCAAACATGGAATTATCAGATGATTTGGTAATCCTACCTTTAGGAATATACCTAAAAGTATTGCAAGCAGGAACTCCAATAGATATTTTCACCTAGAAGATAATAGTGGCATTATTCACAATTGCCAAAAGATGGAAGCAACCTAATCTATGGATACATCAAACAACAAGTGAATAAACAAATTGTGGTCTATACATACAATGGAATATTATTCAGCCATAAAAAAGGAATTAATTTCTGATACATGTGACAGCATGGACAAATCTTAAAGATATCATGTTGAGTGAAATAAGCCAGGTACAAAAGGACAAATATTGTATGAGCTCACCGATATTTAACGAGTAGAATAAGCAAATTTCTAAGGTCATAAACTAGCATATAGGTTACTAGGTGAGATGAAGGTAGAGAATGGGGAGCTAATGCTTAATGGGTGAAGGGTTTCTGTTTGGGGTGATGAACATGTTTTGGAAATGGATGGTGGTGATGGTAGCACATAATTAATAGCACCGAAGTGTATATTTGAATGTGGTTAAAAGGGGAGATTTTAGGTTGTACATATGTGACTAGAATAAAAATAATTAAAGAAAAAAAAAGTCATAGGACTTTACCACACAAACAGTGAACCCTAATGTAAACTAGGGACTATCATAATAATACAATTAGAATAATATTCTTTCATCAGTTGTAACAAAGTCACCATGCTAATGCAAGTTATTAATAATGGGGGGTGATATATGGGAATTCTGCATCTTCTGCCTGATTCTTCTGTAAACTTGCAACTTCTCTAATTAAAAAAAGTATTTAAAAAGAAGAGCACTGGTATAGGAATAAATCAACAGATAAACATTAACAGATCCCCCAAAGAGATACATTTTTAATTAGTTTAGTATAGAATAGAGGTGTTATTTTAAACTTAGCAAAGATTTAATGAATAAACAACTAGTCATTAATTTGGGAAAGTGTATGTGTGTGTATGTGTGCATGTCTCTATATGCATATAGATAGATATGTAGATATGTAGATAGATAGATAAATATGTAAAGCACCAAGGATAGATCTACGTGAAAATATATCCTTAATGTTTTACTCAATACTGAAAACTAGTTAAATCAAGACTTAATGCTGAAAAATGAAAAAAAAAAATAGTAGAATACACGTGAATGTAAAACAAAATGAGTCTAATAATTTTAGGATAAGAAATGCCTTTATAGGCATGACAGAAAAATCAAAAGCCTTAAAAGAAAGAAAAAGATGAATAAGGCAACCTAAAAATATTAAAATGTCTCAATAGCAAACATATAAATGGCTTAAAGACAAACAATAACTGGGAAATGTATAATGCATGATCAGACTGAGTACTTATTTTAGGTATAAACAAAGAAAGTTTACAAATCAGGCAGAAAAATCTAAAAACCCAACAGCAATGGCTAGGCAATGGCTATAAAAAAGTAGCTTGCTAAAAATGAAATCCAAATTGCTCTAAATATATAAAAAATGGTCAACGTCATGATAATTAAAAGCAAATTAAAACAGTGAGTTTTTTTTTTTCACCTTTGGAATGAGCAGAAATAAAAACTAATAAATATATTCAGTGTTAGTGAGAGACTGGTGAGTGACACTTTGATATGCTATTGATGGATATGTTGGGAATATATTTTTGAAAAGCCAATATGGTAATGCCTATCAAAATTGAAAATGTGAATCACCTTTGACTCAGCTTTTAGCAGTTTAGGTTGCAGAAAGATCCACTTTTAACAATTTAACCTAGAAATATATTGGCGTACAGGATGTTTACTTCCATATTGGTGATGGATATTTTGGGGAAGAGCATATATGTTCATCAGTACTGGACCAGGTTTAAACTCTTGTATCCCACCAATGGAATACTCTGAAGCAATATGGAAAACTGTTCAAAGTAAATGACAATTTAAAAAAACGTACACTTAGAAAATACTAAAAGATTCTAACATAACGCTAATCATGCCTTACTCTGGTGACAGAGATGAAGGCAAAAGAAATGAAAATGTTTACTTTTTATTTCATGCATTTCTGTAGTTTAATTATATTTTGTAATGAGAATGTGTTACTAGTACAATAAAAATCACATAAAATGTAGAAACAGAAATAGAAGGCTTGACACAATGACTAGATTTAAATAGAATATATCATTTATAATAAAGTACTATGTGATGCTAGATAGATTGAAATTATGGAAGCCTGCCCCAAAAAGCCTTAGTCTGAGAAGAAATAAACTGCTTATTTAGCAGTTAGTCTATTGACTCATCATGCCAGGATGAAATAATACCTTTTCATCAATATCCACATTGGATTATTAGGGAACAATTCCTTTCTTACCAACTCTGGCAATGACAGGTCTTACAGAAAGAATTCACCCTAATGTTGAAACTGGGCGATTCATGTGTGAATACTTGTAGAACTAATTGTTTTGCTTTCTGACACAGTTTAATGATTATTGGTTCCACCACTTATCTTCCAAGGGCTGCTGGAGATATTATGTGAAATAATAAATGTGAAACTGTTGTCAAAATGTACGTTCAAAGTAATTATTGTTGTTCAACTGTTGGCTTAAGGCACAAAAGCATCACCATAAGTAGTAACCAAGAGTTTTAAAAATTGTAGCTATTACATTAAAATAAGGAAATACTGCTTTTGGCCTATCCAACTGACAAAGCTTTTTTAAAAAAACCTGATAAATGCAGCGTTGAGGAGGAGTAAAACAATGGTTGTCACTCTGGAAGGCAACTTGGAAATATGTGTTAACATGTCTTAAAATAAGCAGACGTTGTACCAGTAATTCCCTTTCTAAGACTCTATCTCAAGGAAATAATGTATAAGTATTTCATCCTGGCATAATTATAAGATAACAACAAATTAGAAATGATAAAATAGCCAACAACAGGAGACTGGTTGAATAATTATGGTGTTTCATATAGTCATAAACATAATTCTGAATGAAATCAGAAAATGTACATGAAATATTAAATAAAAAAAAATTAAGCAAGGTACATATAGTATGATTCAATTTTGTTAAGAAAAAAAGTTCTTATTTAGGCATGAAAAATGGTCTAAGTAGGCATTTAATAAATTGTTAAAGTGCTTTTAAATGATATGATCCTGGGTGCATTGTATCTTCTTGTTCATAATTCTCTTCCCTTTCCAAATTTGTTTTCCAAATGAAGAAAGGGGTAAGTATTAAAGGTCTTAGCGTTTTATGGTATATTGATTTCTCGACAGATGAGCAGTGAGAGAAAAATCAGCAATGAGTCCTTGGAGGCAAACCCTAAGTAAGTACGCTGTGTGTAATGGAACAATGCAGTACATGATATTTTCATAACTCCCTTCTTTGTTGCAGCTCACAGTGTCTGGCAACATTGGGTGCTGACTGAACACAGTTTTCACTGTTCTGTCATTTTCAGGTAAACTTTTATGTGAAAAGGGGAATTTTTTTTCCTTCTTTTTTTTCAATCAAGAGTTTGTCATGTTTCAAATTACTCCACAAAGTTAAATAAACTACAATTTTATTGCAAACAGTGAGGGAATATTAAATGCAATATGTTAGCATAAATTTACACAATATTGGATACTAAATATAGTTTTATTGATTAGCTAACAATATAGACACTTAGGAATCATTAGTAGGTTGCTATTAGTTACCTAAAAGATAAGCCAAGCTCTTGTACTTAGCAGTGGAGAAAGGGAATGTTCAGGGAATAAATGTAAATTTATTGATTATTTACTATACACTGTGCATTAGACAAGGTATTTTTGCAAATGCTGTTTTCAGCTTCACAAATAGTGCTTTTTCCATCCTAACTCTGCACTGGAATTGTTTCTGGTATTCTTAGCTTGGATTTTAAACTAAGTCTCACTTGAGATATAGGGCACAGAAATCTCTGACATATGACCCTGCAATATATATTTTAAAAATATATTTTGAGTAACTTGGAACCACTGTCCAAACATTCTTATGAAAAGCATTGGTATTCCTGCTTTAAAGATAAATAATAAGCTTGAGATGGGTAAAGTGACTTATCCATGTTTACAAAGCCAGCAAAATGGGTCTACTTGACATTCAAACACACACACAATGCATTCACACACAACAGATAAATTATCTATAATAAGGACCATTTCAATCAATATTTACTATGTGATAGGAAATCTGCATACACTCTCTAAGTAAATATGATAGTTCTGCAAATTAATTATTGTTATTTGATTTCAGAGAAGAATGAATTGAGGTTCAGAGAGGCTAAGTATCTTGCCCATGGCCAAGCATGACAAAACTGAAACAAAACAAAAGTGACCTCATGGGTCTCTTTTTCTTGAGAGAAAGTCTATCAACAGCAAAATCATGTTTACCATTGTCTCGTGGTTGAAGGCCCCAGCTAGCCTAAACGAAGACTTAGAATGGAACTGGTGTTTTTGCCCACCCTTCTAGATGCCTGAGTTGGTATGCGTGGGGAAATACACTAGGAGATTTTGAGGAGGATATTTTAACAGGAGTAAAATGGAGATAGAGATAGATAGATAGAGAAAGATTGATAGAGATTCTAGAGAGATGGGGAAATGGAGAGAACAATAGCACACATGAGCTCTGTTTGTCCCTTGAATGAGAAGACGGGGATAAATTAAAGAAGGAAAAGTTCAGGTGATGGGCAAAATTTAGAGAAAAATTAAAGAAGCTAGGGCTTGCTGAGTTTGGGGTAAAAAAAAAAAAAAAAGAAATGTTTCTCAGCCCCAGACTCTCACAGTAAAAACAATCTCAAAGCAAAAAATGGCTTCAAGGCAAATGTGAAATCCAGGGTGGAGTTATAAGATCCTTTATTAAAACTTCAAAGTATTTTCTGGGTGTGCCTCCTAGACCATTCTTTCAATCAATAAAGATTCTATGAACATTGAGGGCATTTTCTCACAGCAATCTCACTTGGTCTAATACATTTTTCTAATGGAGAAAATTGCAACTTAATACACAGGGAGCCCCAAAGTTAAAGGAATTATATCAGTTTGTAATGAAAGTGTCATAAACTGTACAAATGAAAAAAGGCCTTAGGACACTCGACTTATTATGGTCAGGATGTGAGCTGTAAAAACTACTCAGCTGGCTTGACATGCTGAGCCCTCTCCCTTGGGGCTTGCCCCTATGAAGCTTGTTACTGCAAAGGAGAGGCTAACCCTGCTTATAATTGTGCCGAAGAGTCTACCCCTGAGTGCCTCTTTGTTGCTCAGATGTGGCCCTCTTTCTCTAACTAAGCCACCTTGGCAGGTGATCTCACTGCCCTTCCCCCTATGTGGGACCTGACTCCTAGAGGTGTAAATCTCCCTGGCAATGCAGGATGTGACTCCCGGGGATGAATCTGGACCTGGCATCATGGGATTGAGAACATCTTCTTGACCAAAAAGGGGATGCAAAATGAAACAAAATAAAGCTTCAGTGGTTGATAGATTTCAATTGGAGTCAAGAGGTCACTCTGGTGGACATTCTTACACACTATATAGATAACACTTTTTAGGTTTTATTGTATTGGAATAGCTGGAAGTAAATATCTGAAACTACCAAACTCCAGCCCAGTAGCCTTGACTCTTGAAGACGATTGTGTAACAATGTAGATTACAAGGGGTGACAGTGTGATTGTAAAAACCTTGTGGATCACACTCCGTTTATCCAGTGTATGGATGGATGAGTAGAAAAATGGGGACAAAAAAACTAAATGAAAAATAGGGTGGGATGGGGGGAGGTGATTTGGGTGTTCTTTTTCATTTTTTATTTTTTACTTTTATTCTGTCTCTTTCTGGTGTAAAGAAAATGTTCAAAAATAGATTGGGGTGATGAATGCACAACAACAACAACAAAAATCTACTCAGCTACAAACGTGAGCTGCTTTTAATGGAAAAGCAAGGATGGCTCAGAAGGAGAAACCTAGAGCTCAAAGAGTGGACACAAGAGCTGCAAAGTTTCATTCATAGAAAGCAGGTCCGGACCCTAATCAAGGCAAACTGCTGTGGGACCAATGGATCACTAAGGGCTGCCATGTCCCCAGTTTGTACTAAGGAATGAGGGTTGTTTTCCACATTCTGCACAGGGTACATCTGCACCTCATGTGTTTTGCCTAATTGGAAAGCCTGGGAGATGGAACTTTGGATAAGGTGGCATTTTCTCCAAAGACCAGAAAGCAAAGCAGCTGCAGCAGAGAATAAAATATCCATGGCAAGGGGCAGGCCAGTAAAGAGGCATGATCAGAGAAGAGTACTCCGAGGGAACTGAGCATGCATGAAACAGCCTCTGGAAACTCCTAGAAATGTCGGTTGGCATAAGGGGGGCACATTTTGAAGGGGAATGAAGCCCTGTCATCAGCAATTCTAGCATCAGAACAGTACATTTTGATGCAACACATTATAATAACTCTTAGTATGTGTAGGCTAGTGAAGTCAGAGTTAACTTGTTACATGTATTTTCAGATTTAACACACAGCAGAATTTTGATATTTGTATTTTGTTTTCATTCTTTAGCATATGCTTGAGAAACATGAGCACGAAAAGTCCAGAAAAGAAGGAAATCCTTATAGCTCTGACTCTGATCCTTCTCCTATATTCTGTGGAGCAAGGATCCAATCGTTTCCTACATCCTGTGCAATAAGAATCCCGCTTAAAACAACTACCATTGTGTTATCTCTCAATGATAATGAGAGATTGGTTGCTTGGCTGGTTTCCGCTGGGTAATAATTTCTCTGGTCTTACTTGGTATATCTTTTGTAGTTATAGACAGATAGTGGGTGGGCATGAAGTCACCTGGAGGGTGGACTGACATATTGTGAGAGCTGGGCCCCTTTCCTTCATCTTGTAGTCTCAGGGCCTCTCCTCACCATGTGTTTTTGACAGGATCTCTCTGACAGAGTATCTGGACTTCTTATATGACATCTCATGGTCCCCCAATGTATTAAAGTGAAAGCCACTATGCCACCTTAAGGATTATTCCCAGAGCTGGCACAGTGTTATCTCTACCTCACTGTGTTGATAAAGCTAGTCATGGGCTAGCTCAGATTCAATTTGGGAGGGTACCAGAGAAGGGCATGAATCCAAGACACAACATTTATTGAGAGTCAACTTTAGAGACCATCTACCACACTATGGTAGCTCCTATGTGCCAGTAACAGTTCTAGGGTTGGGCCTGGAATAGTAAGCAAGCTCAGAGGTGCCTGCTGCCTTCAAGTAGCCTCTAGTCTAGAGGGTGAGGTGAATATCAATCAAGAAAAACTGCACTGTGATAATTGCTCCGAAGGAGAAGTGCCTGTTGTTCTAATCTGGACATTTGTGCTAGTCAAGGAGGTCAGTGAAGGCTTGTCTGAAGGATGGATAAGAATAAGCTATATAACTAGGGGATGGAATACACATTTCAGGAAGAGGAAACAGCCCTAATAGATGGCATAACAAATAGCAAACACTGTGAAACGGACCGTGAAACTGGAGCTGATAAAGCATACAAGGCAGCATGAAGTAAGGTCAAGATGGAGAGGTAGGTAGGAGTCTTGCTTTGCTTTACCTTGGAGCAATGGGAATCCACTGAAAGTTTTCAAAAGTAGGAGGCAACAGGATCAGTTTTGCCTTTTGAAAATATCGCTTTGGCTGCAATGTGGAGAATGGATCAGAGGTAACTTTATTCCACCTAGGAGGCTATTGCAATCATCTGGTTGAGAGGAGGGTTCCTTCCTGCATCAGTATATTTTAGGATTGCTGAATTCATGACAGATAGGCCTTTGCAGAATTACTTCCATTTCTTTTCTAATCAGTTTTCTGGCTTCCATTTTCTTTTCCTTACTCATACAAAAGTGATTCTGGATCCAAATCAACTTACCAGAAAGAATGATTGAAACCAATCAAATGAAATAAAGAATAACTTAAAAGGCAGGCAAGACAAGGAACCAAACTTGACTCACTTTAAACTGACAATCTTTCAAAGAGTAATCACCCCCACTACAATTCTCTTGGCATCTCCAATAAGGGAAACAATAAGTGTAAGTACTTTATACTTTTCCTTTCCTTTGTTTCCTTTAAAGTCAATGCAAAATCATTCTTATCATTCTACCTACTGCTCCAAATGGAAGTATTCTTTGGTGCAAAAATTGACACAGACCTGGGTTCAATCTGTGGCTCTGCTGGGTGAACTTACATAGGTCCATGAACCTCTTTGAACTTTAGTATTTTCTTCTAAAGAAGAAAATAAAAGGTTAATAGTGTATATCCAAAGTATTGCAATAAGCCAATGAGTTGATGCATATAAAGATCTTAGCCCAGTGCAGTACACCTTAGTGTTTAAGAAATATAATCTGGAGACAAATCAATCTTGGTTCAATTCCCAGATCTGCCATTTATTAGCTTTATGGCCCTGAGCAAATTATTTGCTGTCTCGAAGCATCAATTTTTTTCTTATTTGTACAATGCATATAAAATAAAATCTACTTAATAGAATTTTTATGAGGATTACTTGATAGAAGCCATAGAATGTACTTAGAGTAGCTGGCATATAGTCAAAACTTAAGAACTGGTAAGTGCTTTTTTTTTATCAAAATTATTAGCACTCAGCAAATTTAATTCACTTCTTTCCCCCTTCACCAGGAATTTTCTTTTGTATATTACCTTTTTCCCATAATTGCCAACAAACTCCCTTATGTGATTCCCTTCTCTTTCTCTCTTGCTCTCTCCCCTGTCTAAATTTAGACAATAAAAACAGTGACATAGTAGAAACAATCCAAATAATTTAAAAAATCTGAGAGATAATTCTGCAATCTGAATTGTTGAAATAATAGGAGGGAAAATGTTACAATTTTTAAAATTATCAAACTAATTTAATTTTTAATGCAGAACTAGACTTTTATAAATCCTGCCCCCATTCATCTGTTCTCAGTAGGCACACAAATAAACTTGGCACTAAAACATCTACATACTTACTCCCATAAACTGCTGGGTGCCTGTCAACCAGGAGAAGGAAATGGTTTCCATTTTTATGGAGTCTATAATACCTTTGAATTTACTCAAGGTAAAGATATTATTACTTTATATTCTAAAAACAAAACTACTTTCATTTCTATGTGGTTCCTTAGTTTAGAGCCTAAGTCCTTCAGTGATCAAACCTCTCTTATAAAATTTAATTGGCATGGAAGAATAAATCATTTTTTTCTTTGCCTTTTCTCTCATATCAGGAATCAGAGAAACACTTTCCCATAACAAGCATATTTTTCTTGAGTTATGAAAGAACCACTGTTTCTGATATACAGTTTCCACAAGGAAACACTCAAGAATTTTGGTTTATGTTAGAATTAGAACAATGTAAGAAAATGACCAAAATATTTTAAATGCAGAATTAGGAAACAATCACTGTCCCTTCTATATGTGAATGGTAATTACATTATCCAACTTTATTATGAAAACCTGTTAGGTCAGCTTTCAAGATGACATAGTATTCATGTGTCTATGTTATACATTTTTATCCCATGCAGCATGCTGATGTGACTGACCCCTTAGATAATATTTGACTTCATGAAGTGGGCTTGTTCTTTCTACTTTTAAGGGTAAGATTCTAATTTTTTAAGTTTTATTTATATTTATACTGGAATTTAAGACTTATAGGCTAAAACACAAAATAATTTACCCATAGTATTTTTCTTAAATGAAAGATTTCATATTTTGTGCAACAATGTTTTCAGATACAGCAGAGTTTCCAACAATTACTGAGAACATCTCTTCTTTTGTTCCTCTTAAATAATGTCAACCATATTTGGAGTTAACCAATTAGGCCTCATCGAGTACTGCAGCCAAGTAAGTACCTCTAGCACGAATGATCTATAAATTATAATTTCATGATTAAGCACAGTGTTAAATTTTTGTAGCTGTGCCCATGCAAATAAGATTCCTTGTACTTACGATGATACGTGTAAAAAAAAAAAAAAAAAAAACCCTTATTAACTCAGACCTTATTCATTCAGCTTTTGTGATAATTATGAGGAAAAAGAGGCTTGAAATTATATTCATAGTTACATGTGAAGAAATCTTTTTGCTGAGCAAGGGATATGGGGAAGGTTTTTTTTTTTAAAAAAAACGTATCTGAGAAAACAAATTATTCTTAGCAATCTAGTAACATCCTGCATGATGTTAATTAGTAATATTAGCTGCTGTCACTGTTATATAATATGTTCTCTGTTTTTTATTTATGCAATCATGTTAAACTTTATGAGGTAGGGATAATTTTTTCAGTTTGCAATTTAAGAAACTAAGGACTTATCCAAAGTTGTTCTGCTGCTAAGTGATGGCATCAAGAAAAAGCCTTATTCCAGCTAACTCCCAAGCACATTATTTTTCAACTGTTCTCTCTGTCTTCAATTTAAGAATACAATATTTAAACTAAATATAGAATTTCAGGCACGACAATGACTGTCTTTGCTTGATATTATTAGACATTTAAAAATAGTCTATACATTTGATTAGTGTATATCCATTCCATTACCTTCTTAATAAGTCCCAAAGAAGGAGATGGTATCATTTCTCATAACTAATGTAGACAAAGTTTAAAGTAAATTCTGCACATAACTGAAGAATATTCCCTTTTTGCTTAATTCCGCATAATTTTGCATGAAATCAACAGTGCCTCATGTGAGAAGAGAAACAGAGATATTTAGATAAGGACACAGGCATCTCTGAGAATCCAACCCAATTTCCTAACTGCATAAATTACCTCTAAAATGAATTCTAAAAATAAATTCCTGATTTAAAAAATGGTTTGAGTCAGCATAGGACCCTTTAGCCACATTTTAATTACCCCTCAGTTCTATATGAAGTGGATCTTATTTCTAACTCACCGGGGAGTTTGTCAAAAGGTTTCAAGCAGACACCCTGCACTGTTCGTTGAAAGCTCATACTGCACAGAGCACTGTGCAGAAATTTTGTCCCTTAAAATTAGGCCAGAATGAAAGAATGTCCACTTGCTTACCATCACTGACAAGTATAGAACAATACTACACAATGGTCAGCTCCTGGCTCCTATTCATATTGGCTCTGGCTAAATCTCAATTTTAATGAACTAATGTACTCCTCTGGAAATTCCAGGATGTACCCCACCAAGCCCAAACTCTGAGAGTTAAATTCTGAGTCTGTTTCTTCTGTTGCTAACACATTCATAGATGCACAAATTGTCTGAGACAAAATGAAGTATGCTAATATACGTGTAAGAATTGAAATATAATGCGGTACTTCATACTATAATCTCACTTAATTTATATGCATTTCAACATCAAAGAGAATGGGACATTAAAAGACATCAGATCAATGACTTTTCCAGTGTTCTCTTTAACAATGGCTACTCTGGAAGGTATGGATCCAGGAAAACAGATTGTTAAATAGAGAAGAGAGATGATGTCATATCTGTAATGTTTGGAGAAACAGACTAAATAAATGAGTTTTCCGGTTTGCTAATGCTGCCAGAATTCAAAATACCAGAAAAGGATTGGCTTTTATAAAAGGGGATTATTTTGTTACAAATTTATAGTCCTAAGGCCATGAAAGTGTCCAAACTAAGGCATCAACAAGAAGATATCACTGAAGAATGGCCGATGGCATCCAGAACACCTCTGTCAGCTGGGAAGGCATGTGGGCTGGCATCTGCTGGTCCATTGCTCCAGGATTGTGTTCTCCAAAATGTCTCTGGGCTTGTCTCTCAGCATCTCTGTAGCAAACTCTGGGCTAGCATCTCCAAAAATCTCCAGGCATCTGTTTTCAACGGCTGTCTCCAAAATGTCCCTCTCAGCTGCTCTTGGGGCGTTTTGTCATCTCTTAGCTTCTCCAGAGCAAACTCTGGGCTAGCATCTCAAAGTGTCAGCAAGCTTCTAGGTCTATGTCAGCCCTTAGCTTTTCTCTTAAATACTCCAGTGAACTAAACTGAATGGGCAGGGTCAAATCTCCACAGCAACATTCAATTAAGAGGTCACACCCCAATCAAAAAGACTATTAAATCTGCCCCCACAAGATTGCATTAAAGAATATGGCTTTTTGGGGGACATAACATATCCAAACTGGCACAGTGGGCAATGGAAATTTTGCAAGATTGTATTATATGCCAGGAAAGGCAGAGGTGGGTAAGTTCGTCTCCAAACTTCTCTGTAACTGGACACTTCAAGGACAATTCCCACTTTCTAAAAGGCCCAATCTGACCACAGTGAAATAGTACAATGAAGGTTCATCTATCTTTATACATGAGTTTTACTTTTAAATGAGGTCAGATAAAGTAGAAATTCCTGGGACTATGAAATCAGACTGATGTGAAATTAAATCTTGCATAAGACACTTACTAGCATATGATCTCTGAACACTGACTTCATTGAAATGCAATGTACTTTATCTTTACAGAGGACATAATGATTCCTTCTTAATGGGTTATTGCTAAGATGAGATGTGCTGCATGTGGTGCATCTAAGACATAAAGTATTCAGGAAATGATAGTTTTCTTACTCCTCTCTCTTTGTACCATTCTTCTAATTAATACTATTTTAAATATTTCATAGTATTTGCTTTGCCTTACTATTGGCTCATTTTCTTGCCCATTCATGGCCTATTGACAATATATACTCAATCTAGGTTACAGGGGTTGTTAGCATCTTGTAATATTCATTGCCACTAGTATAATTTACTGTTTGTAAACAAAAATATTCAGGAAATAAATTTTTTATATAAAGGCATATATGCATTAGCAGGAGAGAGAAGAATGAGACAATGAGCACTAATAAAACCCATGACCATTTGTGGAATGAAGAAGAAGTTATTTCCCCCATTTTGAAAATAATGAAGTTTTGGTTCCCTATAGGAGCTGATGGGGAAATCAATATCCAAAAGTAATCATGCTTGCTCTGATAAAAAGCAATTCAGAAAGGAAAAATTGACAAAATATCTGCATAGCTTGCACTTTAGATATAATTTAATTTAGGATGGCTCATGAGACATGAAGCATTGTAATATAATAGTTAAAATGATGAGTCATTTAATAATTCTTAATGAAGAGCAAATAATAAGAAAGATTTAACTTGGAGTGTTGGATTTGTAACAATTAGCTCTCTTTTGAATATTATGATACTATAGATAGGTGCTATTCATATTTATTCATTCACCCATTCATTTTATTCATTCATTTCTTTCACTGTTATTTAAATACATGTTAGTAGAAACAACAAGAATGAAAAAATTAATGAGTTAATTGGACATTTTTCCAGATGTAGTAAGCATTAGAAGGAAATAAATAAATGTGACATTTTCATATTGTGGTAAGTATTTAAAGCAAATAAATAGAGTGATGAGGTGGTAGAGTAAGTACTTAAGGGGAGCCATTTAAATTGGAGTAGGCAAGAAAGGGAGTTAAAATTTGCACTGATTCTGAAGGATCCAAAAGAGCAAGTCATACAAAGAGCTGAACATGAACATTGCAGTCAGATGGAACAACTTCACAAAGATCCATATAATCTAAATCTGTATCTATCTGTATCTATATCTATATCTGTATTTATATCATCTATTGCATCTAGACAGACAAACACACACACACACACACACACACACACACACACACACACACACGCTTGAATAAGTTTGGCAGTTAGAAAAGACCAAAGACCAGAGTGGCTGGTAAAAAAGGTAGAGGATGCTATGAGATTAATTTGAGATGTGGGCATCTCCCTTAGATCATTTTGATTAGCTTATTAAAAATGATGGTGGTTTTCTCTGTGGAAATAGGGATGCCAATAAGGAAGCTGTTTAAGTTGTCCAAGTAGCTGATGATGGTGATGTGAATTAGGGTGGTAGAGTGGAGATTTATTTTGGTGATTCAGGGAAAAAAGATATCAAAGATGCTGTCTCTGTTTTCACATTGAACAATTGGAAGGATGAGGTTACATTTTCTTCTGTGGCAATGCCTGATGGAAGAAGAGTCTTCAAAGATGGGGGTGGATCAAATGCTCCATTTGGACGTGTCAGGTTTGGCTGTCATACCACACCACCTGAACAGGCTTCTCCTTACAGTACATTGCTTTTTGCAGTGATGGTGACGCATTGTTTTACAATGCTCCTTTTGGATAAATGATGCACATTCAGGAAATAATTTGGTATTTTAAAAGATTTTATTTGAAACTTTGGGCATAATTCATCTAATTGGTCAGAATACTAATGAAGCTTCTGATTTGGTTTATGAAAAACTTTATCAACAGAGTTAACCAGGAACTGACACATATCTTCTGAGAATGGATAGAAGTATTGTAAGAAAGCCAGAATTCATATTAATGCTGGGCAACATTGGAAGCAGCTGCAGAATATTGAACAAAATGTCAGAATAAATAGTATTGAATTAAGCTCTTTTGCTTGTAAGATCTATGACTTCTCATCCTTGATTTCCTTACCTGATAAAATAGACATACATTTCTATTTCATTGGGTTGTTTTGAGGTTTAAAACAAGATAATGATGTGCGTATGCTGAAGAAATAATTCTTCAGCATGCTTAAGATAACTCATTGGAGCAATACCCTGGGTTACATAAAATCTGTGGCCCTGTAAACTATTACCCCATTTTGCCAGTGTGATCATGATTCACTTATTTGTGATTTCAAAGGACACATTGTAAACCACAAACATTGTTTTCATTCTGCACTGTGTTTATGCAAAAGTCATGATGAGTTGATAATTATACCACATTATCAAACACTTTATATTTTACCAAATTTTCCTAGCTCTGGGGATTTATTGAAATGTGTGGGCTTCTGATTAGAATTTCATTTAAAATATTTCCACAGAAAACTAAATTCTTAAGAATGACTCTGGGGCATGGAAAATTAAATGATGGAATGTGTTGACACTCAGAATTTCTCTATTAGGGGTATCTTTAGCACTTTTATATGAACTCATATAAATATCATCATAGCAAGGTAAGCCTACAGTAAGCACTGCAATCAACAACAAAAACAAAACAGATAGTATTTGCTTATACTCTGGGTTCCTGGTCTATATACATGATCTTTGCCATTAAGGAGCTGGAAAGACATCATGCTCAAGAATCCTACATTTGAATGCAGAGCACTTGGATTATTCCAACAGGAGGAGGTGAACAGTGCGATGACAAATATAGTGAAAACAAAATACTTGCTGTTTTATTTAAAATCAACAGAGTCTTATTTTCCTTTGAGTAAGACAAGCCTGGAGAAATATCCAGTTAGTTTGCTCAAATAAGATATTCACAAAGCTCAATATTAGCCAGATTCTTCTGAATCTCCGTAAACTGTCTTTTTCAATAGGCCAAAATTTGAATTGCATGTTAGCATTATCTTTTCCAAATTGTGATGTTCTTTTAATTGGATAGGTAGATAACAAATGGTATCTACAAAATACATTGCCCTTTTTCATCTAGTCTTTTAAACGATAGACTGGAGGTGGGGGGATAGGGTGTAAGGGAGTTATGAGGGAAGTCCAAGAAACATTTCTTCAGGAAAATGTACCATCTATTTGAGATAAAAATTGGTGATATAGGCTGGGTTTTCCAGTCCCGCACAGGCTCTATATTTGCTGAGAATGGTTTAAACTATGTTGTCAACTGCAGGCCTTCCCTTAGATAGTCCTATTAGTAACCTCCCAACTCTAAGTTATTTTTACTACCTAGAAGAAAAATCTTTAAAAATTAGTATTTCTCTTAAATATTGTTATTAACAATATTTAAATGAGTTAGGATATAATAGCCTGTTTAACTCTTGTAATTCTCCCTCTAATGTGATGTTCAGAAATATTACTGACATTTATTGTTTTAGTTAAAGTAGCATGAATTAATCATACTCCATATCAATTTGCTACATTGGGGTCCAACATACTTCAAATGAAGAAAAATAGTGCTTTAAGGAAACACCAATGCCACACTTTACAAGAATGTGGAAATTCTTGAGAAGTCATCTACTCGAAACCCTTGCTAACCTGCATCTATGTTGAGGTCACCCAGGGCTTGGCTATGGCTGTCCTGCTGCTCTTCACTCTCTCTCAAAATGAATCCACCAATTTTCAATTTAATATCAATGCTATATGGATGCCTCCCAAATTTATATGCAGACCTGACCTCCTTTCTCCAGAGTCAAATATCCAGATACCTAATATAATTTTCAAATGAATGTCCTACAGTTATTTCAAACTTATGAAGTATAAACATGTATTTTGAGTTTTCCCCTAAACACATCCCTGCCCCTCCGAAACCCAATCAACTCCATTTTAATAAACCACACAACCCAGTTACTCAAGTTGATGTCTTTGGAATCATCTTTGTTTTGTTCTTTCACTTACCATCATCTAATCCATTGGTAAATCCTTTTAATTATCCCTCTTTCCACCTCTATAGTACCTTAAATTCTACATTTTCTTTCTGTCTTCACAAATAACCTTCTGGTCTAAGCCAAAAAAATATCTTTCATGGACTGCTATGGCTACCTCTTAACTCTTTGCTCTACTCCAACTCTTGTTTTCCTTCAATATATTTGCCACAGAAAGCAGCAGTAGCCCTTTCTTTAGAACATGCATTGAATCTCATCACAACCCCGTTTCAAAGGCTCTCTACTATTCTCACAATAAAATACAAGCATTTACCATGGTCTTCATGGCCCTACATGAAATAGTCCTGCATTGTCCTGTACTCACTAACCACTTGGGGCTGTTTAAGTTCAATAGTAACTCAACTAAAACTAAAGAAAATTAAAAATTGAAGAGGAGGGAACACATGCTAACTTATTCTCTCTGGCCAGGTTGACCCTAAAACAAATGCCAAATAAAGATACCACAGTTAAGAAAATTACAGACCATTGTCCCTTATGATTATTGATGCAACCATCCTCAGCAGGATACTAGCAAACACAATCCAGTAGCATACAGTAAGAATTTACAGCTCATGATCAACTGGATTTATCCCAGGTATGCAAGTGTGGTTCAGCATAAGAAAAACCAAGTAATGCAATATACCACATTAACAGAATGAAGGAGGAAACATAGAAAACACATGATCACCTCAATTGATGCAGAAAAGGCATTTGACAAAATCCAGCACTCCTTCTTGACAAAGATACATAGAACACTAAGAATACAAGGAAACATCCTCAAAATTATAAAGTGCATATATGAAAAACCCACCACTACCATCATATTCAATGGTGAAAGACTGAAAGTTTTTCCCTCTAAGATCAGGAACAAGACAAGGATGCCCGCTATTACCACTTTACTAGAAGTTCTAGCCAGAGAAGTTAGGTAATGAAAAGAAATAAAAGGCACACAACTTGGAAGGGAAGAAGTAAACCTTTCCCTATTTGCAGATGGCATGATACTATATATAGCAAATCCCAAAAAAATCCATAACAAAGCTACTAGAGCTAATGCAAAAATTCAGCAAAGTGGTGGGATACATGATCAACATGCAAAACAAACAAACAAACAAACAAACAAAAAACAGTGGTGTTTCTATATACTGTTAATGAACAATCTGAAGAGGAAATGAAAAAAATCCATTTACAATAGCAACAAAAATAATCAAATATCTAGGAATAAATCTAACAAGGGATGTAAAGAACTTGTACATAAAAAAGTACAAAACACTGCTAAAGAGAGCAAAGAATACCTGAATAAATGGAAGGATACTCCATGTTCATTAATTGAAAGACTAAATATTGTTAAAATATCAATTTTACCCAAAGCGATTTACAGATTCAAAGTAATCTCAATCAAAACTCCAGTAGCCTTCTTCGCAGAAATGGAAAAGCCAATTACCAAATTTATATTGAAAGGTAAGTGACCCCAAAGAGACAAAGCCATTGATCACACTTCCTGATCATAAAACTCATTACAAAGCCTCAATAATCAAAACAGCATGAAATTGGCAAAAAGACAGACACACGGACCAATAGAATCAAATTGAGAGTTCAGAAATAAACTCTTATACCTATGGTCAACTGACTTTTGACAAGGGTACCAAGTCCACTCAATTAGGAACAAATAGTCTCTTTGACAAACGGTGCTGGGAAAACTGGGTCTCCATATGCAAAATGAAGAAGGCGGACCGAATCCCACACCATATAAAAAATCAACTCAAAATGGATCAAAAAACTAAATATAAGAACTGGAATTATAAAATCCTAGAAGAAAACTTAGGAAAGTGTCTTAAGGACCTTGTGTTAGGCAATGGTTTATTCAAATTTATCCCAAAAGGTGAGCAATGAAAGAAAAATTCGATAAATGGGGACACATAAAATTAAAAACTTTTATTCATCAAAGGACTTTATCATGAAAGTAAGCAGAAAACCTGCAAAATGGGAGAAAATATTTGAAAACCACATATCTAATAAGGATTTAATATCCAGAATTTTTCAAGAAATCCTACAACATAACAATAAAAAAGACAAATAACTCAATTAAAGTATGAGCAAATGATTTGAATAGACATTTCTCCAAAGAAGATATATGAATGGCCAAAAAGCACATGAAAAGATGCTCAACATTCTTGGCCATGAGGGAAATTCAAATCAAAACATAATGACATGGCATTTCACACCCATTAGATTGGCTATTATTAAGAAAACAGAAAATTACAGGTGTTGGAGAAGATGTGAAGAAACATGAAAACTTATTCACTACTGGTGGGAATGTAAAATAGTGTATCCACTGTGGAAATAATTTGGCAGTTCCTCAGAAAGTTAAGTATAGAATTACCATATGACCCAGCAACCAACATCTAGGTACATATCCAAAAGAACTGAAAATAGGGACTTGAATAGATATATGCACAGTGATGTTCATAGTGGCATTATTCACAATTGCCAGAAGGTGAAAACAACCCAAGTGTCCATCAGCTGAAGAATGGATAAACAAAATGTGTTACATACATACAATGGAATATTATTCATGCCATTCATTCAAAAGGAATGAATTTCTGATACATGCAACAACACAAATTAACCTTGAAGACATCATATTTAGTGAAATAAGCCAGATACAAAAGGAAAAGTATTATATGATCTTACTGATATAAGATAATTAGAATAAACCAATTCATAGATAGAGTCAGAAACTAGAATATAGGTTACCAGGAGCTGGGGTCGTGGTAGGGAATGGGGAATTAATACTTACAATGTTCAGAATTTCCATTTAGGGTGATGGGAAACTTTTGCTAATCGATGGTGATGATGGTAGTACAACATTGTAAATTTAATTAATAGCACTGAGTTATATATTTGAATGTTGTAGAAAGAGAAAATTTAGGTTGTATATATGCTCCTAGAATAAAAATTTAAATAAAACATAGGACTTTACAATAGAAATAGGGTAATGTAAACCATGGTCTATAGTTAATAGTACAATTATTATAATGTTCTTTTGTCATTTTCAAGAAATGTACCACATTAATGAAAGGTGTTAATAATACAGGGGATATAAGGGAGTTCAGTATTTTCTGCATGATTTTTCTGTAAACCTACAACTTCTCTTAGAAAAATAAATTCATTTCTTCAATTGTTTTAGCCACATTTCAAGTGCTCATTAGCTCTACTTAGCTGGTGGCTAAAAGTGCAAAAAGTTATATTGTACAATGCTAATACACTAATTCTAGCCTCTGCACATTTCCTCAACTCATGGGATAACAATCTCATCCTTGCTTTTCACTTTCCAGACTAATTGCTCTTCTGTCAGATTTCTGATCATGCCAAGCTCTTTCTCACACTGGAGTCTTCACAGCTTGTCTTCAGGACCCAGAATGTTCTGTGTCCTAATGATTGTATGAATAGTTCTTCATTTTTTTTTATTTTAGCTTAAATCTACCTCCCTGAGGAGCTTTCCTTGATCATCCCATCCAAAGTAGATTTCCCTTCGTTTATCTCTAGCTTAACTCCATATTTATCATCTACATTGTTCTCATTACAACTTGAATAAAATAATTTATATAATTATATTCATTGTTTCTATATGTCTTCTTCACAAGAATGACAACTCCAGGCAATTAGACCTTATGCTTATCTTGTTCATTATTTTATACCTAGAGCCTAGTACAGTTCCCAACAAACAGAAGGAGCTTAATAAATATCTGTATAGGGAATGGAGGGAAGACTTCAGCCATTCATAATGGATTCACAATCCTCACTTTAGTAAATGTTCACAAGTTTACATGATTTTGTTCAGTTAAATCATATAGTTTTAAGTAGATGACATGCTGGAACTGTAACCTATAGCATCCTTTGGGATTTGCTCTATAGCTACTCATTGAATTGTGCTTTGAAAGTCTTCACCTTTCTGTATATACACTATATTGCATAATAAGGAAAGAATTGAAACTGTGAAACTGTAACCCATGACAATTTTTGAAATTACTTACATAGCTGCTTGTTGAGCTGTCCATCAAAGGTTAACATCTTTCTGTAGTATTTATGTTTTACAATAATGGAAATAGGTGAATTTGTGGAACTGTGACTCATGACATTCTTTGAGATTTGCTAACTTCTTGTTAAATCGTACTTTGAGAGTTGTCACTGTTATATATGTGTGTTGGAGTTCACAATAAAAAACACTTTAAAAATCATATAGTTTATGTCCCATGAATACTTTCTCCTCACAAGAATCTTATTAAATATATGCTCCATGCCTTAGTGTTCCAGGACTGCTATGACAAATACCACACACTGTTTGGCTTAAACACTAGGAATTTATTGGCTCACAGTTTGGAGCCTGGAAGTCCAAAATCAAAGACTTGACAGGCCATACTTTCTCCCAGAGTCTGTTATGTCCTAGTGCTGGCCTGCCGCAATCTTGAGGGCCCCTAGGCTTGCATCTCTGCCTCTGTAGCATGGTGATGTGCCTCATTCTTTGGATTCTTCTGACATCTGCCTAATTCTGACTTCTGGCTTCTCCTACTTATGGCTTCTACTTTTCTGTCCAATCTTCTTTGTTTATTAGGACTTCAGGTATATTGCATTAGACCAGTCCCCATTCAGTTTGGACTTTAACTAACAACAGCATCTTCAAAGGTCCTATTTACAAATGGGTACACACCCACAGAATGGGTGGTTAGGATTTGAACATGATGCAATCCCCAACTGTTCATAAAATAAGCATTCCCCAATTTAACTTCTATGAAAATATAACATTACAAATATCAGTTTTGCTTATAACTGTTTTCTATTTTTATTTTTGAAAAGCTTTTATTTAGGAGATAATATCACAATCTCTTTCACTGGTTCCTAATGATCCTTAATATATGGTGATAGTTATATCATAGACTAGTAAAAATATTTAAATAGAATAATAAACTCATATATACTTGAGTAATATAATAGTTTTTATAATAAAAAACTATTAATAAAATAATAAATATTATTCAGATATATTTATTATATATTATCTATATTATAGATAATATACTATAATATAATATATAGATATGTAGATATTATATATCTATATTATCTATATTTATATCTTATATATAAATAATATTATTTGTATATAAATAATAAATATTATTTATATATAAATATATATTTTATAAATAATAAATAATAGTTTTTATAATAATAAACTCATATATACTTGAGTTTCAAAGAGGGGATGTCCACTTCATGATAAAAGTGTTAATATTACGCTTGGGTCTTCTCTTTCTTGCCGTCACTCCTTCCTTTGGATACAGGAGTGATTTATGAAACAGTGGGAATCTGACATCCATTAGATAATGGGCCAGAATCGATGATTTAAAAGCCATATAGTCATATAGTTTCACTCTCTTCCTACTTCAGAGCTCCTCAATCTGGAGGAAGGAAGGTTTCTGATATTTATTCCCTCCCTTCAGGTGGGTCTAGTCTTGGGTGAATGTAGCAAGAAGTCTCATTTTTCACTGCATCCAAATAATAGTCTCCAATACAGCTTAATGGTAATAAAGTTGATATTTTGATCCTTATTTGATGACTCTGTTTCTTGCTTGTTTCAGAATCCAGATGGGAAAGGGATGTGATTAATTATCCTCCTCAAAATCCCCAACAATTAACACTGAAGTAAGGCTTTTTCCTGAACTTGCCTCATTATCTCAGTCTCACTGCTGCTGATGCTAAGTTTCCTGCAAATCTTTATTAGTTCAATATCAATGTCATGTGCTTTAGATGAAACTAAGCAAATAATCCCTGTCATTGCAAATGTTCAAGTAGGGTCTTGATGATTTTATTTCAGGTACTCTGTAGAGAAGAACCCCACAATAAATGATGGACTAGACTACAGAATGACACAGGTATTTTTCTACAAAAATATATTGGATTTTGTTAAATGTCAATTAATATTAAGTTCACCAGCCAAGAGCTAAGTTATTTTCTGGGCTTCTTCTTGAAGCTATACATGTCTCTGCATTTATTTAAAGCCTTAGTATAAAATTTCCACAGCATGTAATTATTAAAATAATCATTATCTAGGATATGATGAAATAGTTTTCAAGATGAAAGAAGGAACCACAAATTCAGAGAACAAAAAGTTGAGTATTATTAATCTACACTGTGATGATATTTGTTCTCTTAAGAAAGAGTTGGTAAAAAAGTTTCTAAAATGGAAGGAGGCTGAGGATTGTATTAGCTGTGGTTAACTTCTGCATCCGCAGCACCTCACACAATTCTGGAACAAAGTTGAAACTCATTCACTCATTCAATTTTTATTTGGACCCAAATATGGGCTACATGATTTGCTGGGGCCTGCAGATAGTAAGGTGAAATGAAATAGATTCAGTCCTGCCCTTATAGAGCTTACATAGGCATAATACAACAATTACACAGATAAATGTAAACTTACAGCTATGATAAGTAATATAAGTAATGGTTAGTTACTGCTATGGTATATTAAATCAGGGGATTTTATCCAAGTACATAGGTCTAGGAAGGCATCCCTGAGGATATGAAATTTAGCTGAAATGTGAAAAATGGGTAGGGATTACTGTGTAAACAGGGAAACACAAAGGGAAAGCACTTCAGAAAGAGGTATAGGGAGAAACAAAGGGCCTGTGCTGGGAGGGAAACTCAAGGGAAAGAAGAAAGTCTAGTGAACATGGATCAGAGAGCAAAATTAATATCAAGAAAGGGGCTGGACAGCAACAAACCAACAATTTCTTTTAAAAAATCACATACAAATCTGATACCTGGAAATATATCTCATTGAAGGTGTAAAAACATCTACATTACTAAGCAACCACTCCCCATTCTTAAGCCTCGCCCATATCTTGGTACCTCATATTTCATGTCTATGAGTTTACACATTATAACTAGTTCCTATCAGTGAGACCCTGCAATAATTGTCCTTATGTGTCTGGTTTATTTCACTCAGTATATTGCCCTCGAGGTTTTGTCATCAACCCATTTTTTTTTAATATGGTTTTGTTCACTCACCATACATTCCATCCCAAGTAAATAATCGATGGTTCTCTGCATGGTCATACATTTATGTGTTCACCACCTTCACCACTATCTATATAAGGGCATCTACATTTCTTCCACAAGGCAGGGGGGAGAGTCAAAGAAGGTAAGAGGCAAAAGAAAGAGGAAAAAAAAATGGCAGCTAGGAAGCAGCAAAAGGAAAAATAACCTTAAATCAAAGTGGAATAAAGAATCAGACAATACCACCAATGTCAAGTGTCTAACATGCCTCCCCTATCCCCCCCTCTTATCTGCATTTCCCTTGGTATATCACCTTTGTTACATTAAAGGAAGCATAATACAATGATTCTATTAGTTACAGTCTCAAGTTTATGCTGATTGCATCCCTCCCCCAATGCCTCCCCATTTTTAACACCTTGCAAGGTTGACATTTGCTTGTTCTCCCTCGTAAAAGAACATATTTGTACATTTTATCACAATTGTTGAATACTCTAGATTTCACCAAGTTACACAATCCCAGTCTTTATCTTTCCTCCTTTCTTGTGGTGTCTCACATGCTCCCCACCTTCCTCTCTCAACCGTATTCATAGTTACTTTGTTCAGTGTACTTACATTGTTGTGCTACCATCTTCCAAAATTGTGTTCCAAACCACGCACTCCTGTCTTCTATCACCCTGTAGGGCTCCCTTTAGTATTTCCTGTAGGGCAGGTGTCTTGTTCACAAAGTCTCTCATTGTCTGTTTGTCAGAATTAGGATGAACTTAAATGTTTGGAAAAGAACAGGGGTGTTGGTAGCAAGATGTGAGAATAACTAACAGCACCAAATGGTGTGTGAATGAGGTGGAAAGGGGAAGCTCAGAGTCATATATGTCACCAGAAGGAAAGTTGGAGGTCAAAAGATGGGAATGTATAAAACTGAATCCTATGGTGGGCAATGTCCATGATCAACTGTGCAAATACTAGAAATCACTTCCATGAACCAGAACAAATGTATGACAATACAATTAGAAGTTAATAATAGAGGGGCATATAGAGAAGAACTATATACCTATTACAAACTATATACTACAGTTAGTAGTATTTCAACATTTTTTCATTAACAGTAATAAATGTGCTATATCAATACTACAAGTCAACAATTGAGGGGGGTTGGTTAGGGATAGGGGAGGATTAGAGTTTCCTTTTCTTTTTTTCTTTTTTCATCTTTCACTTTATTTCTTGTCTGGAGTAATGAAAAGTTTCTAAAAATTGAACAAAAATTAAGTGTGATAGATGCACAGCTGTATGAGGGTACCCAGGGGCAAGTGATTGTACACTTTGGATCTTTGGATAATTGTATGGTATCTGAACAATCTCAATAAAAAAAAATCTACATTGAAAACTTAAAAACATAATTGAGATAAATTAAAACCTAAATGAATAGAGGGGATTATTTTGTTCATTATTAGAAGAATAAGTATTATAAGGATAAAAATTATCTTCCAATTGATTTATAGAATTAATAAAATCCAAAAGATAATGTCAGCAATTTTGTTTGAGACTGGTAAGCTGATTCTAAAATGTCTTATGGGAATGCAAATCCCAAAGCCATTTTTTAAATGTAATTTTATTGAGATATATTCACATACCATATAATCCACCCAAAGTATACAATCAAGGCTTACAGTATCATTATATAGTAGTACATTCATCACCACAGTCAATTTTAGAACATATTCATTATTCAAAAATAAAGAAAAAACAAAAATAAAAATAAAAAAGAACATCCAAAACATTCCCTATCTCCCCTATTATTTATATATTTTTTGTCTTTATTTTATTGCTCATCTGCTCATACACTGGATAAAGGGAGTGGAAGTCACAAGGTTTTCACAATCACATGATTGCATGATAAAAGCAATATAGTTATGCAATCATCATCAAGAATCAAGTCTACTGGATTACATTTCAACAGATTCAGGTTATTACCTTCTAGCTATTTAATATGCTAGAAACTAAAAGGTAATATCTTTACAATGCGTAAGAATAATCTCCAGAATGACCTCTCAACTCATTTGAAATCTCTCAGCCACTGAAACTCTATTTTGTTTCATTTCTTTTCCCCACTTTGGCAAGAAGGCATTCTCAGTCCCATGATGCCAGGGACAGGCTCATCTCTGGAAGTCACCAGGCCATCTTGAAGACCAATCTGTAAGATCTATACTGTCAGATATCAAGATTGATTATAAAGCTATAATCATTAAGAAAAGGTAATATTAGTGGAAGGATAGACCAGTAGATCAGTGGAACAGTACAGTAAGTCCAGAATAGAACCACACATATGCAGTCATTTGATTCATAACCAAAGGGCTATTTCAGTGCTCTAGGGAAAGAGTGGTCTTTTGATAAATTATGCTTTGTCAATTGGCCATCCAAATGGGTGGAAAAGATTCTTGAATTCTACCATATGACTTACATAAAAAAAATCAATCCTAGATGTAGTTGGGATCTAATTGTGAAAGGTGAAACAATAAAGATTTTGGAAAACAATAGGGGATTATTTTTGGATGGCAAAATTTTCTTAAACAGGTCATAGAAAACAATAATCATAAAGAAAAAAATTTGATAATTTGGACTACATTTAAAAAATAACTTTTTTTCATCAAAAGTTAAGGGAGGGAAGAGAAAAGGGACAGAATGGGAGAGAATATTTCAATATGTATTTTCAGCAAAGGATTAACAGTCAGAATATGTAGGAAAAAAATCTAATAAATTTGAAATTGCTAACAATACAATAGAAAAAAAAACTGAACAAAAACTTGGGTAAGCACTATGTAAAAGAGGATATTGGAATGGCCAATAAACAAATGAAAGGCACTCAACTTCATTAGTCATTAGGGAAATGTAAATTAAAACCCAATGATGTATTACTGCATAGCCACAGCTAAAATGAAAAGAACAGATAATACCAAGTGCTGAGACACTGAAACTCTGATTCAGTGTTGACGGGAGTGCAGATTGGTATAAGTACTCTGGATACATTTTCAACCCTATCTACTAAAGCAGAACATATGCATGACCTGTAAATCTAGGTATAAACCCTTTACGAAAGACATGTGCCAGAAAGATCTTTAAGGCATTACTTGTATAGCTAAAAACTGAAAACAGCCCAAACTCCTTTCAACAGTGGAGAAAATTTTAAAAACATGGTTTATTCATACATTGTGTAGTATACAGCAACAGAATAAACAGCTTATTGCTATATACAACAATATATAATGTTGGTACAAGAAAAAACAAATAGACCAACAGAACAAAAGAGTTAGTACAGAAATAAATGCACACATACATAGTCAGATGATATATGGTAAAAGGGATATTTCAGTTTAGTGGGGATGACTTCATTTTTAGCAAAATAAGCCAGGCTTATAACACTACACACTGTACACTTTCATTTATATAAAGTTCAAAAATAGGCAAAACTAATCAGTGGTTGTAGAAGTAACGATAGTAGTCATCCTAGGTGGGTAGTGACCTAAGGGGGATAAGCAGGCACTTCTGGATCCAGAGTATGTTTTGTTTCTTGATGTGGGAGCTGGTTCTATGAGTACATTAACTTTGTGCAAAAATTCATTAAATGCATTTATGATCTGTGTACTTTTTCATAGTATGTTGCACTTTAAGTGTACTTAAAAAATAAGAGAAAAATATAGCCAGACGTGAAATAGAGGAAGACAAAGTATGATCTTTATAATGATGATAAGGAAATTTATTTTTATTCTAAGAAATATAGGAAATAATTAGAGGTTTTTAATCAAGAATGTTAATCATATAGATAGTGGTAATGGCAGAAATGGGAAATTGTGGACAGATTAGGATGTTTGGTTGGTTAAATCAATAGGATTTGCTGATGGATTAGACAAGAGGGGAATAAAGAGAGAGGAAATGTCATATAACTCCCAGTCTTAGGCTTGCCCAATATATTCATGGCAATACCGTACTCAATGAGTTTGCCTTTGGAAAGACTGAATGTAAAATGTTATTGAATCATCCAAGTGGATGATAAGTAGATAGTTCAATATAGAAGTTCTAGGGCTCAAAGAGGAGTCTCAGCAAGAAATAGCAATTCATGAATTATCTGTCCATGCCTAGATGAAATTGCCTAGGGAGAATGAAAATAGCATAAGAAATTTAAAAGACTTTACACTGAGCCTCAAGAAACTTAAACAGTGAATGGAGGGTAAGTGGGTTGAGTAAATAAAATATAAAAGGAATGGTCAGACTGGTAGAATAAAAACTAGGAGGGAGATAGATCATAGAAAGTAAGAGAAATAATTGTTTTTAGAAAAGTGAAGAGCCAGCAGTATTGACAGTGGCTGAGAGGTCAAGTAAGGGGTAACAGAAACTGTCCATTAATTCAGCAGAAAAAGATACTTGTTGAATGAATACACAAAGGAATGAACTTAGATCTTCTGTACAGAGAATTTAAAAGAAAACCATTGGTTTGGAAAATACTGGATTTAACTGGGTGAAAATAAAACAATACATCACAGTCTACCTCTTCATTTTTACCCCTTTAGAGAGTAGATAATGGATCCAACCATGAATTTCTTAATATATTGGCTTTCTAGGAATCCTACGTTGATCATTTTTCAAATCCTCCCTGAAGAAAAAGGTTTTATCTTGACATCACAAAACTTGATCTTTGAGTTGTTTGCTTACAATTCTCCTTTAGTTGCCTAATTAAGGATCGATAGTCAAAACACATTGCATTGTTTTACTTAAACCAAAGACTCTTAAAGGGCCTGTTATAACATAGAAACTACTGGCTTTTTGGAGCGCAATTTAAGAATGTGGAACTTAAGCTGAAAATCTCAGACTAGTCATATTACAAAGCCCCCCCCCCCCCCAAAAAAAAAAACGGCAAGAATTAGAGCCATTTCTAAAAACATTTTCTAAGGTGACAGGGTTCAGACTTTAATAGAATTCTAAAATTCTGATTTCGGTAAAATCTAATCAGTTTAACATCTTATTATTCAGGATTTTTAATCATTCAGAAATACTGGCCTGGATTTTCACCTCTGAAAAATAATCTTATAAAAGAATAAATACGATATGGCAGGATGTCGTAGTACTTAAGGACACAAATTTTGGAGTCAGAAAGATGAGGGTTTGAATCTTAACAGTCTCCTTTTATTTATCGTCTACAGGCTAAGCCCAAGTTTGATCATCAGAACAAATTGGGTTACCAGTGGAATATGTTTCATAAAGCCAAGAGGATTTATAAGATCAGTAAATAAAGAATTTAACACAGGTCTCCATCTACAGAGAACTCTCAGTAAGTGTATCCATTACTATCGCTATCAATTAAGAATGAATGTCAACAATTCCAAGTAGGATCTTATGGAGTTGTACATTCATCCTAAAAGTATTTAAAAAGGACCTACATATTAACATATTATAAGCAATTTTGGTAGGTACCGTGAAGCCACAGTGAGAATAAGATAAGGTGCCTGTTCTACCGGTGCTTATAATATAGAAAGATAGCTAAGAATATGCACAAATAGTAACTCTTACACAAGGTAGGAAGTGGTAAATGCCAAGTGAAAAGAAGAGATAGAGTAATAGGGAAATTATGAGGAACAAGAGATCCCTGACTTCTGAAAGCATGGAGAAAGTTTCAGTGTGAGGGGCAAATGCAGTCAAATCACAAGTGAAGTAAGTGTTGGGGGACTCTGTTTGACTCCTGACTGTAACACTTGATGGTAGTGTTACCTGGGGAAGTTACTTGTACTCCCACTACTTCATCGTTCTTATTCATAAAATAGTGTTTCTAATAGTATCAAGTAGATAAATGAGGCAGCATTTTAAAATCTTTTATAACAGTGCCTTGCACATAGTGAGTAATCAGTTTTTACCATTGAACAATTTTAGTGTGTATGTCCATTGCACCAACCAGTTGCCTGTTTTTTTTCTTTTTTGTGTTGTTGTCCCTTTCTCTTTGGTTGGGTTATTTTTAGCCAAGGTGATGTAGAATGATCCTACCCATCACACCTCTCTCACCCCGACTAACCTATATTGAGATCCCAGGAATTTGGAATTGTGACTGAGAGTGTTATATCCATCTCTAAATATGAAGGGACCTGGGTAGTGAGGCTGTGGGCAGAAGATTCTCTCAGTTGAAACAAGTTGCAAAGAAAGAGCATATGGAAAATGAAAGAATGAAGCAGATCTGAAGAGAGGAGCAGTAATGGGAAACAGAAAATCTCAGAAACTATTTGGACCTCAGTTCCAGTACTTTCCTAAGGCCAGCTTTATTCCTTTGGTTTGGTAATTTCCCTTTTTTGCCTGAGGGAATATGGATTAATGTCTGTTATTGGTAAACAGAAAGCCAACGAAATCAAGGTGGCATTTGAACTCTGGAAGAATATGTAGTATTGAGATGAAGCAGTGTGAGAAGGGCACATTGGCAATTGAAATCAGCTTGATCAGACAGAATCATTACATACAATTCACTTCAGTTTTGCTTAGAAAATGGCAGAGAAAAGAAGGTAATGAGTAAAAATGTTAGGGCTCAGATTCATGAGGGGTCTGGAATACTATGGATAAACATTTGATTTAATTAGAGAAGATTTGGAGATAGGAATGATGTGATTGCCATTGTGTTTTGATGACGACGATGATGAAAAAGAACAAGCAGAAGGAGAAACAGAAGCAGAAGCAGCAACAGCCACAGCAGCAACAGAAGAAGAAGAAGAAATTATTCATACTTACATAATGTCTAATAATGGCCATGCATTTTGCTCATCTTTACATTTTTTTTCCTCACTTAATTCTCCAACAACATCAAGAACTAAGAACCATTGTGATCATATTTTATAGATGAAGAACCTGCGGTTTGGAGAGGTTATGGAATGGTCATAATATGTTGAATGAATTTTCAGAGCTTGTAACTTCTACAGGGGTTAAATGAGTTAAATATACACTGTGTAATTAACAGGGAATCACGGGGACTGCGGTGAAGACTTTCTAACTAAAAGGTGCATTTAAGTTCTAAAAGCGTTTGAATTATATTATTATTATTATTTCAGAAATTGTATCTACAGCCCATATATTGCCTTTGAATCAGGGCTTATTAGATTACCCTAGAAACTGGGAGGCAGGAAGATCAATTATGTAATTATAGATAAAGAGGAAAAAGAAAATGAGTGCTGGGATTAGGGTGGAATTAGTAGCAAATAAGAGAAAGGGTTATAAGTCAGAGTTATGGTGAGAACCTGGAGTCATCTGCATGGTATAAGCTGAAAGGCAGGAGTAAACTACTATTAACCATTCAGCACTGAGTGATTAGAGTGGTGGTAGAGCCTCTAGGAGAAATAGAACATACAAGCCCAGAAAGGAGAAGGACAGAAGAGGAGGAGAAAGGATCAGGAGGGGGAGTTGAGAGGTATTGGTAAATATAAGCACAGAACCACCGTATTCGAAGTATTAGCTGGTATCACTTTGGCATTATTTTTCAAGTACTTGGGAATGGGAACTCAAAATAGTAAAATTTGCATTTAAACTATGATTTTTATTTATTGATTGATAAAAAGCTAATTTTTTTAGAGTAATTATAGCATTCTTTAGGTTAAAAAAAAAAATCCTCCAACTGGGCTTACCTATCTCTAGTAGGTATGGCTTAGGTATCCTGAATGTGGGGACTTGAGAACTTTACTCCCAAATGAACTGGGAGCTTCCAACTAGCTCATGTGGGTCTTTTAGCAGGGAAACCAATGCAGTACCAGTATTTTCCTCAGTGTCTCTTTTCTCTGGGTCAAGACTATATTCCTTTTGTTCTCCTCCACAGCTAGTCTCTGACTGAGGTCCAGGTGAATTGATTCTAAAGGTTTAACTGAGCCATGACCTTCATGGAGCTGGCCGCGTCTCTTTCTTTCCCTACTCTCTCTCCAGCCCCCAGCCCCTGCCTCTGGAGGCAGATTTTGTTCATGTTGATAGCTGTCACTTTCTTTCTCAATGCTGAAGAAGCTATCTTGATATTTATAAAGTGAGAGCGTTTATGGTGCAGGACAGGATATTCCAATCATATTCATGGAAACTTACCTTTAAATAGGCTCCAGCTAAGAGAAATCATGGGTTGAGGATCCAGGCAGCTTGAGTGTGAATCTTGGCTCCCATCCATTAGTCATGAACCATGGGCATAAGACTCCACCTCTTCTAGCATCTGTCCCCTCAATTCAAAATGAGAATGATAATAGCACCTGCCTCCTAAGTTTACTCTAAGCATAAAATGAGTGTACATGTGGAGAGTTTCTGGCACAGTGTAGTGACTCACTGAATGTTCACAAGGCTTTGAGGCCTCAATACTAACGATTTCAGAGCAAATTAGGTGTAAATCACTATGCAGCCATTTATTAGCTAAGTGAACTAAGGCAGTGATTTAACTTAGCTGAGTCTGTTTCCTCCTTGTCAAATGGGGATAATAACATTTACCACTTGGAATGGTTGTGTGCTGGTTTGAAGTTGTTATGTACCCCAGAGAAGGCCATGTTCTTTTAATCCATTCCTGTGGGGGCAGAGCTATTGTGGGTGGGACCTTTTGGTTAGGTTGTTTCAATTGAAATGTGACCCACCCAACTTAAGGAGGGTCTTAATCTTTTACTGGACTCCTTTATGAAAGGATAAAGGACAGAGAAAGCTTAGAGAACTTAGAGAGAAAAGCCCTGGAGATGCTAAGAGAGGGCCCACAGAAGCTCAGGGAGGAGGACATTGGAACTAGAAGCTGAAACCTGGGAGTGAAGGACTAGCAGACACTGGCCATGTGCCTTCCCATGTGACAGAGGGACCCTGGATACCAGCGACCTGTCTGCAGAGAAGGTAATGTCTTACTGATGCCTTAATTTGGACATTTTAATGGCCTTATAACTGTAAATTTGTAAACTAATAAATCCTCATTGTAAAAGCCAACACATTTCTTGTATATTGCATTCTGGCAGTGTGCCAGTTTGGATGTATTATATTCCCTCAAAACACCATGTTCTTTAATGAAATCTTGTGGGGGCAGACGTATTAGTGTTGATTAGGTTGGAATCTTTGGATTAGGTTGTTTCCATGGAGATGTGACCCACCCAACTGTGGGTAATACCTCTGATTAGATTATCTCCATGGAGGTGTGGCCCTGCCCATTCAGGGTGGGTCTTAATTAAATCACTGAAGCCCTATAAGAGCTCAGACAAAAGGAGCTCCATGCTGCAACTTAGAGAGACATTTGGAGATGGCTGTTGAAAGTAGACTTTTGCTGATGCTTTGGAGATACTAGCCCAGAGTTTGCCCCAAGAAGCTAAGCCTGGAGACATTTTGGAGAATGCCATTTTGAAATGCAACCAGGGAGCAAGCAGAAACCAGCCACGTGCCTTCCCAGTTAACAGGTTTTCCAGAGGTCATTGGTGTTCTTCAGTGAATGTGGCCTACTGCTGATGCCTTTGTTTGGAAATATTTATGCCCTTAGGACTATAACTTTGTAACCAAATAAACCCAATCCATTTTTGGTATTTTGCATAACAGCAGCATTAGCAAACCAGAACGGGCAGCTTTAACAAACTGAAACAGGTTGTTATAATGAAATGGGATGACACTTAGCACACTGCCTGGTATATATGATGTGTCCAATTATAATTATCGTTTTTGTTGTTGCTATGGTTGTTATTGATATTATTATCATTACCAAAATTATAATTTTACTATGCCATGTTTACCTCCAATTGACTAAGCCTATGACTTATATGTACTTAAGTTGATACAACATATTTGTTAAAAATATTACCTGTGTTAGGTATATGTATATAATATATATACATTATATATATATTATATATTAATTTAAATAAGAGCATAAAGGTTAAAAACATGAACCCTGGAGCCATATTGCAGAGTCACAATCCTGGCTACCCTGCTTCCTAGTTGTGTGGCTGGCTTTGTCTGGACACTTCATATTTCTAAGTACTTTACTCCTAGAATAATGGGGATAAAATATAAGACACAGATACCTATAGCCCAGTGTCTGGCACATAGTAAGCTCTCAGTAAATGTTAGTTACTATTGACATTCTCCGCAGTGTTGGGGCAAATTGTCAATTACCATTCAAAACTCAGGAGTGGATGGTGCTGAGGAGTTATGGAAAAGGCAGGAGTTTAGCTACAGTTAAATATCAGCACACAAGCCTTAGGACGAATAAAAGCAAGGAGGAGACAGCATGCTCCTCAGAGCAGACACCATTTTCTCTAATGTCAGAGTGCCCTGTACTTTTGGTATCTAAGCATGCTTTCCATGGAAAATGTTATTTCAGTAAACATGTGCAGAGTTCTTACAAATCAAAGGGACAAATGCTGCAGGAAAAAATATGTCCTAGAAAGTTCAGAAAATTAGATTTGTGGGTAGTAGTGTATTATGGGACTAAATTTGTCTGAGTGTAGTTATAGTCATCTGGTTTGGAGAATTGATTTCCAAAGAACTTATTTTTTATGCAAAAATTTTTTAAAAAAGATAAAACAGAACCAACTTGGAAAATAGTTCCTGCTTGGACAAGCAAGGAATTAAAATGAAGCTTAATGAAAGTAGCATTAGGTCTGCAATTTTTAACTGGAGAGGCATTAATAAGAAAAAAATAAATATGAAGAACGAAACTGCAGTAGGCCAGAAAGACACATGAAGCACAGTGGCTATCATTGACCATGGACACAACCATTTTTTTCATGAAGACTGTCCTTGACCCATGTCTATTTTACAAGTTGCCTTCAACAAGGCTATGTAAAATAAGGATCACATAGAAATAGTATAGAGACTATCACTTTAAAATATCACAACATCAAATGAAAGGAAACCTTGATCAGACAATATTTATTTATTATTTTTTTTCCTGTTCTTAAGAGGGATTACTCTTCTGAATGGGTATTGTACTAAAGACAGCATAAATGTTCATAAAATGATGATAATAGTAATATTCATTTGCATCTCTGAAAAACACAATTAGGACCCAGTGCAAGGCAATATTTAAAGAGTGGTAACACTAACAACATGATGTTGTCCATAGGATGCCAACATGATTATATGAAAAGCTGTTTGGGTTTTTTAAAAGAATTACCTAGTGTTAAATGACCTGGTTTAGATATGTACTGGAAGATCATTGGATAGAATCTATACTGAACTAATTTACTGTTATATTTGATGTTGTGTACATCAGCTCATTTGACCAAACATGGGGAAGAAGCTGAAACAAGTCTACTGAGTATAAATAAGAGGAAATGTGGTATACCAAGTGAGCTGAATTGCCTGAAAGCTTTTACATATATTGAAGCAATATCACATCACCGTGATCACAATGAAACCATGGCACCTGACCTATCATACTTCAGTCATAACGATCATTTTGCATAACCCATGGGTCAGATCAAACTACTACTCTGATTATAACCCTCCAGTTGCTTCCCTTTCCTTTAAGAGTAAAAAACAAAACCTTTATAATGTCCCATCAGGCCACTATTTCTCAGCATACTCTAATGGTCCCAAAATGTACACCCACCAGCATCATCTGGGAAATCTCTAGAAATGCAGTTCTCAGGTCCTTCCCCAGACCTCATGAATCAGCAACTCTGGGTGGGGGCCCAGTGGTCTGTGCTTTACAAGCCTTCTAGATGATGCTGATGCATGCTCAAGTCCGAGAACCTCCCTCGAATCCATCTGCTATTACCCCTTCATTCACTCAACTGTGGCCACTTCGGTTCCTTGTTTCTAATACACCAGGCCTTCCCAAAACAGGAACTTTGCACTTGCTAGTCCTTTTTCCCAGATGCTCTTTCCTCTAATCCCTGTAAGGCTTTATCACTCACCTCCTTTAGGGGAACACAGTGTCACCACCTCAAGGAAGGCTTCCCTCACTACCCTAGTTACTATTACTGCACCTTCCCACCCTCCTCTGCCACTTTTTATCCCCCTTCCCTACTTGAATTTCCTCCATAGCAATTATCATCACCTGGCATATTCTAGTGTTTTTTTCTTCATTGCCAGTCACCCCTTCTAGAATGTTGGCTTCATGAGGACAGGAATTTTGATCTGTTTTGTTCACTGCTCTATCGTCAGCAACTGGACCAGTGACAATCATATAGAGGGTGTTTAATAAATATGTGTTTAATATATGAATGGTCTCTGTCAGGTTGTGAGCTGCAAATATTGGCCATGGGGTATAAATGGAAGCCAAGAAATCTGTTTTCTTCACTAACCAAGAAGGGCCACATCCTTTAATTCTCAAAATGGCTGCCTGCTTCATAGAGGGGCTGAGCCATTTGTTTTTAGTTTCTGTGTCTCTGAAGAAAGTGAGACGATAACAGATTCAGTGCATAGATTGATGACGGCCACACACTATTTTTAGTGCCATGTAAAAGCCATCTCATTGAATCCTCAAAACCACCACACAAAACAGGTCTTATCAATCCTCATTTTAAAGAAACAGAGAGGCTGGGTATTTTTGTCCAGAAACCAGTTGAACTAGGATTTGAACCCCAGCAGCCTGACTCCAAACATCACAATCTTTACCCATTCACAATGCTACATCCTGAATTACATGGGGCTAAAGGAAATATTTTTGACTAGATGAGAGTCAGGTAAAGGTATTTTGGACAGACTGTATAAGTTCAATAACTCACAATTATTTTCTAATTTTCTCTCCATGAGTGCTATCCCAACACATGATCCAGATCTGTATGATAGGAGGTTGACATCCAATCCCATCAATTTCTCAAAAGATTCATCTCATATTTTAATATTTTAAATAGACCTTGGCCAGAACCTCTCAACTTCTAATGCCAAATCTCAAAAATCCCAAATCCTATAGCTTAATAATCTTGGAAGGAGAAGAAAAATAAAAAGTTAGTATGCAAAGGTCACTGACCATTCCAACTATCTTGCCTTCAAGAGTTTGGGTGGAGAGATTAGAATTCTTGGAAACTGGAGGCTTTCTATCACCTGTGTGGCCCTTATAAATCAATAACAACATCAGCATCACTTGGAAGCCTGTTAGAAATGCAGAATCTCAAGACCCACTGCATTAGAATCTGCGTTCAACGAAATCCCCAGGTGTTTTGCAGGAACATTACAGTTTGAGAAGCACTGCACTAGCCCACGGTTTTTCAAACTCGGCTATACATTGGAATCATCTGGGAACTTTAAAAAGTCTGGGTCCTAACCACAGAGATTCTGATTTAATTGATCTGGGGTGCAGCCTTGAGATTTTGTAATAGTCTCAACTGATTCTAAAAGGCACACAAATCTGAGAACTCACTCTCACTCTCAGTGTATCTTTAAGCAGCAGCACCCACTATTTCGATGTCTCTAGTCTCTCCACATTGCCCAGAGAAGTATAAGCTTTTGCCAATCAAATTCTAAGTGAGGTATTCTTTTTCAAGGGCCATATTGAAAAACATGATGCGGCTAATGTGACACAAATTGACCAGAGCTTTCAGCGGTGAGTTATTTATCAGGATGTGCAGATGCCTTCACACACTGCTGTCTTCTTGGTGTTCACTCTCAGACCAAAGAAAATTATCCCTCTCACAAGCTTTACAATCTTAACGTCAAGTTTGTCTAGTGTTGTTTGAACCTGGAACGTTATCTCTTTGATGCTCAGTACTCTATGTTGATCTCTAGCCTTACAGTTACAGCATTATCTATTTTTTGTCTTTTTTATCTGCTAAAATCCTAAAGGGCATGGATTATCTCATTTTTCTGTATGTCCTCAGAACCTAGCACAGGCTATGTTCAATAGATATGCTTTCATGAGTAACCTCCCTTCAGTTTGTAAAAATCTCGATCTCTCTTCTAACATTATACACCAAGACAAAAAACAGTATCATAAAGGGATGGGGTGGTTGCAAAATTCATTAAATGTTTATTGAGTATATAAATACACACAGAGCACCATGCTGGTCACTCTATATAGAATATCAAGATAGATAAATGCCTTCTCTTTTACTTACAATCTAGTGGTGAACATGTACACATACTTAAAAAAGAAAACGCAAACAACAAAACCTATCATAGAAGATGGGCAATGATGAAGACTAATGATATGGGGTCAAATCAAATATAGAGTAACTCTCATGGAAAAATAGATTAATTAAGCTAGTGGCTAGCAGTACGTCCTAAATTTTATCCTGAAAGTTAAGAGATAGCAAATGGATAATCTATTCTGAAAAAAAAAAAAAAAAAAAAAATTGCAATGTTCAGTGATAGCATTATGGCATAGAAGTAACCAAAAAAGTTAACTTTTATTTTTCTCATCATGTGTTTTAGGCCCAAATCAGATATCCCAGATCAGTTTTCTGTAAAAATGCACCCTTCAATCTCTCACAGTTGAGAAAAGTTTTACATCCTCTCTCTACTCATTGCGACTCATTGAGACTTTTCAGTAGATATAATGGAAAATGCTTTTCCGCACCAACTCCACTATTCACTGCTTCGAACACCACAATAAATAGAAAAGGACAAGAATTGAAAGTCTTTCTTTTCCCTCTTAGCTTTTTCTAAATGCTGAACTGAATAGGTGTCAACTTTCTGTTGTAGCCCTAGCAGTTCTTACTTTCAAAAGAACAATCAGAAGGAAACCCTTTCAGAAAATGGATCTGCCAAAGTTTGAAATGCTTAAAAATAAACTGTCAGGCCTGTCTGTTTCCCCGTACACAACCTGTCAACCTCACCTCTGGCTTCTTATTTTCCAAACCCTAACAGTCAGGCATTCTATTTCAAAAGACTTCTCTGAAGCTCCTTTGTCAGGAGTATTGTAGACCCTGACCAAATATTTTATAAATTGGAGGGAGACCTGAAGGAGGAAAAAAGCCAAACAGTGCTCCCTGCTGCCCTGACACCTTCACCTACAGTGTTCTAAAATTTGGGTTAGGTAAGAGTCTACCTTCTATATTCACTTTGAAATTTCAGATCCTCACTATTTGGAGAAAAAAATTAGGTCTAGAATACATCTTGTTTTCTCTGTCCCTTGTTCCTCCAGCACCTCAGATTTGAGCTCTTCTATCAGGCTTCCTGGCAGAAATGGGATCAAACCATTGTCAGTTGTTTTCTTTTCCTTAGAACATGTCCTCCCCATGGTGGTTCCCTTCTATAATAAAGACCATAGTCTCCTGTAAATGGGATCGCATGCTCAAATAATTGTACTAGGAACCATGCATCAAATGTGACATATTGACAATGATTTTCCCCCAAAAGAGCACGTTAACCTGCACACAGCAGAGTGTGACTTCTCGAAATTGTTCCTGAGGTTAATGTAAGGTTTCAAGTAAGAAAAGCATTTCTGAAAGAGCCCTCCACCACTCTAGAAGAAATACACAAACAACACATTTAAAGTGGTAATAATCATTAGTTTTACAGAATGGTAGTAATTTATAACGTAAGGTTATCTGGTGGGTTGATTTTTGTCTGTTTTTAATATGTGGGCCTTTTCACAAAAAATGTGATGAAAGCAGTCTTTCATGTCATTTCAGCTTGGGAAGGATGAACAAAGTCCACTTAGGAAATTTAGATCTCACATGTCTCTAATTGGACACTGGTCTTTCCTCAGGGCTAGCTGAGAACTGTCCCTCTCCATCCTAGTTCCAATGTTGTGGTTTGGAATATAAGGCCGGTTAGCTCCACCCCCAGCCAGATGGAGCACATTCTCCATTCTCTGTGTTTAACTCCCCTGATAATGTGTGCATCTATTTACCTCCTTCACTAAATTGCATAGTTGTTACATGACAGACCATGACTCAGTCATCTTTGTGTCTCCAAAACTGATTAATCTTGATATTTTTCTTTCGGAAGTTGTTTAGCAAATAAATTAAAGCCCCAAATTCTATGAATAGAAAAGTTGACACTGAAATTTTCTAACACCGTTTCCCCCTGCATCCATAAACAGAGCTGCTAAAAACCTCTACCCTGTTTAGTTTGTGGTTCTTGTTATTTGACTCTCCTTATTCTCCTCTACACAAACAATCATCAGATTATATTGACTCCACTTTCTTTGTTCTTTTCTTTTCCTTCCTACATTTCTTTATATGGTCATCCTATCCCAGAATTTTGTGATGCTAGAGTTAGAAGAGCAAAATTCTACTTTGTGTTCTTGTATTAAAACACCACCTGACAGCGGGAAAGGATTTACTCTTCGCAATCTCTTCCCTTACATAAATGAAGGCGTGGAATCAGTAAATAGGGAGATCACTGTGATTCCACATGTGATTTTATGATTGTCTAACATTCTATTCCTCTTAAACAATATTACATTTCAGTCTCTATCCCAAAATTCTGTCAGCTGAAGTTCTTAATGCTCTGGCCCCACTGCTTCTTGTCTGAAGACACTCCCTCTTAGTATGATTTACATTCTTGGATTTTGAGTATACCTTACATGACTTTTCTCTGCAGAGATCCTTAAAAGCCCAGATTGTGGGTTTTCCATTTGTTTCTGACAGAGGTAATAATTACTTAGAACACCTTTTACAATAATTCCTTAGCTTGGAAATTTCCCAAGACCAGGCCCTGTTTTTTGGAAACATTCTCTCTCTCTCTCTAATCCTCCCCCCCCCCCACCGTTTCCCTACCTCCTACCTACTCACTAAAGTACAGGCTAAAACAGAGTAATTCCTGGCCAGTGGGTGGATTTATTCTCCTCCATTTATTTGAAGGTCTGATTTTATGCATGTGTCTCAGATCCACATCCTAAATTTATAGTCCCAAGGCCTGGTCTCTTGAATTCACATGGCTATTCAAGCTCTATCCTCCCCACCTCCCATAAGTCAGTATTGGTGACAGCTCATATTTTCCACTCCCATATTTTACTGCTTCTTGGTTTTTGGTTTTTGAGAATTTTCTTTACTATTTATGAGCCAAGCTATACATTTAAACAGATAGTTATATTTTATACAGCATTTGTTGTTTTAAAAATTTCTTTTTTTCTTTTTCTTCTAGTTTCCAGGCTGCTGGAAACTGAATTTTCCAAGAGTTTCTTAAATGGTGTCCTAGTTTGCTAATGCTGCCAGAATGCAAAATACCAGAGACGGATCGGCTTTTATAAAAGGGGGTTTATTTGGTTACACAGTTACAGTCTTAAGCCATAAAGTGTCCAAGGTAACACATCAGCAATCGGGTACCTTCACTGGAGGATGGCCAATGGTGTCCGGAAAACTTCTGTTAGCTGGGAAAGCACGTGGCTGGTGTCTGCTCCAAAGTTTGGGTTTCAAAATGGCTTTCTCCCAGGAGGTTCTTCTCTAGGCTTCAGCTTCTCTCCAAAATGTCACTCTCAGTTGCTTTTGGGGCATTTGTCCTCTCTTAGCTTCTCCAGAGCAAAAGTCTGCTTTCAAAGGCCATCTCCAAAATGTCTCTGTAAGCTGAAGCTCCTCTCTCAGTTCCAGTGCATTCTTCAAAGTCTCCCTCTTGGCTGTAGCTCCTCTTCAAAACATCACTCTCAGCTGTACTGAGTTCCCTCTGTTTGTCAGCCCATTTATATGGCTCCACTGATCAAGGTCCACCCAAAATGGGTGGGGCCATGCCCCCATGGAAATATCCAATCAGAGTCATCACCCACAGCTGGATGGGGTGCATCTCCAAAGAAACACTCAAAGAAATCTAATCAAAATTGATAACGCCTGCCCACACAAGATTACATCAAAGATAATGGCATTTGAGGAACACAATACATTCAAACTGGAACAAATGGTATGCTACCTTTTTTTTCCTTAAATATAGGACATCTTGCACACCATGGTGACCAGGTGATCAGAAAATATCATTTTTATCTTTGCTGTGATCTCCAGGACAAAATCAAAACATCTAGGATATAGGACTGTCCACAACTCTTGCCCTATCCTTCCTGTCAATCTTACTTTCTCAGTCCTTTGTACACAACTGTGCATTCCCACTGCTAACACTTTGCAGATGCTCCTGGGCATTTCCAAAGTCACCTGCATCTGAGCTTCCCTCAATTCAAATCCCATCCATCCTTTAAGAGCCAGTTCAAGCCTTCACTTCTTTGAGAAGCTTTCATGATTACTCAGACCCACACCAGTCTTGTCCTATCATTGGAAACTCATTGTCCATTCTAAACACATAGCTTAGACAAGAGCTTGCTACCTCCAATTTGAATAAGGCCAGGCAGGTGACATGAAAAAGTGATCTAGTCTAGGTGGGAGGAGTAAAAAGTGGAAACATAATGATAGTTGGTTATTAGTACCTGGCCACATTGTAATGGGGACATTTAGGGGGAAAGGTGAGGTGGGCAATGCGGCCAACTGTCAAGGATGAACTCTTCAAAAGGGAGCAGCTGTTACCAAACACCACCTCGTTACTGCCTTTCAGGAAGATCAGCCTGGTGTTCCTAAACTTCCAATTTTTGAGAAAAGCCAGGAATCTTTGTTGTTATGTGAAATCTAGTGATTACAAGCATAAAGCTAAAATTCTATGAAGGTCAATACTGCAAAGGCCAATGCAGCGAGAGTGCAGCCTCTGGCCCATAGTGTCTTGCACTTGCCCAGATCTCTTCCTTATTACACCAAGCTGTGCGCTCGCCAAAACTGAAGGTCACTGTGCCATTGTAAAATTCTGTTTGCCTCCTCACAAGTGGCGACCTTGAACACAGTTCTTCAGAAACTATTCACTGAATTAAAATAAATTCTCTTCAGTTTCTATTATTCACCAATCCTGTGAGTAGAGAGTCTCCTGAAAAGGGAGTTTGGTGGCAAAAATGTACAATTGAGTCCTTGATTTCTGAAGCAGAAAAATAATATAGATGTTCTGAAGGAAAACTATGCTTTTGTTAGATCAGCAAAAAGGATAGAAGTTATAAACAATCAGAAAAAAGTAAAAGACTGAGTTAGAGCTTTTACATTTTAAAATGACTATGGCCTTAGATTTTATGACAAAGATGACTCCCTCTTAAGTAATTTTGAAAGACGACTTTTCAACAGTGATCTTCCTGAAGACTACTCGTATATTAAAATGTGGTTGTATTTTCCATAGAAAAAGGGAAGACAAGTTCATGGCATCCTTTTTTTTTTTTCTTTTCTTTTTGTCTTTCTGTTTTCTGCCTATCACTGACAGTTAAAGGAGAGTTTTCTGAGGAAAAACTGGTCCCATCATTTTATATAGACAGGTGACAGAGAAGTGAAAGATCTTGTAGGCTACTGAACTCAACTTCATATTCTTCAATTAAGCAAACTTTGCCATTCCATCTTTCCTGGAAAGGGCAGTTTAAAAATATATCTATAGTTCCCTGTTAGGCTACATAAGAGGACATGATATTTAAACTTTCCTAAAGTAATTACTGTCCTATGTCTACCTAGAGGATAGCCACATTTATGCAGAAGAATAGGGAATGGAATTTGAGGTCTTTGATAATTGAGTAGTCAGGTTTTCTGCATTTATCTCAGAGGGTAGATCACATGAGGCCAAGATGATTGGGATTTAAAGGTAGAGTTCAGCTTTATGAAGCAGAGCTCCAAGGCAGCTGGAATCTTGAAGATTTCCTCCCAATTCTATGCCATTCTCCTCTCCCTTCATGCAACAGTATTGAAACTTTCTTATCACACACAGGTCCTTCACAAATTCCTTGTACTTGCTTCATTGATTCCATAGCTCCTAAAAGCCTCCCATGGTTTCCCAAGAAGAAGGTGGCAATCTGTCTCATGTATTTTCACAGCTCTCTAAAGATATGCCTATTACAATAATGATCCTGCCATATTTTAATTATTTATCAGTGTATCTGTATTTTACTGAATGTCCTCTGTATTTTTTTCAATAATCACGTTTTCCATATTTAAAATTTGGTAGTGTGGGGGGAAAAGAAGGAAATTAATAGCTGCAGTGGGAAGTATGGGTTCAGAGAACATAGATTTTGCAGGTCAGGCAAGATACACCTTTTTTTATACTCATATTTCAGGAATGTAACAGCAGGATAACCCCCATTACTGTGTTAGAACAATTGTAGATAAATATTAAGTATAAACAAGGGAACATGGGAGAAACAATAGTCCTCCTTGCACCTTAACTTCCAAAAGCCATTTCTCATTTATAGATAATAAAGTGAGAGATGATTTTCTGTAAATTGCAGTTTAGAATCTTTACACAGAGATATAGAAAGCCTTGGTCAAAATAATCATGTCAAAAATATTTCAGAGTTCATCCAGGTGCTTGCTGGCTGAGGCTGTGCATTGGGAACTTTGGTAGTCATTAAAAAATAGAATAACCTGGCTTGTTATTATATTCATCTTCACAGGTACATTGGAAAATGACATGCTACCAACGGAAACCATGTTTGTTAATAAGCCTGGTATGTTCCATATTTAATAGAACTCCTGAAATTGTTAGTGGGTGAGAAGCATGAGGGCACACATATGAGGGGGCAATATGCATGCATTTTATTCATATCTGTGTTTTTTCTTCCTCTTTCCTTCCCTTCCCTTCCTTCCTTCCTTCCTTCCTTCCTTCCTTCCTTCCTTCCTTTCTTCCTTCCGTCTCTCTCAATAAGCATTTATTGACTGTCTATGCAATATTCTTTGTAATAACAATAAAATATACTCATGGCATACTCCCTGTTCTCACATAGACCACACAGTGGTAGAGGAGACTTTGGATAATAAAATGACAAGGGTCATGAAGTTGATGATTATATAAATAATGATTACAGTGTCACTGAATCTCTATAGGACATGATGATAGGTACTTGACTTTGTATCACCTTTGACCTGTATTACCTTGGGCAAGCTACTTGAACTCACTAAGCCACAGTTTCCTCATCTTTAAAATAGGATCAAAAGAGGACACAATTCATATGGCTGTGGTGACAATTAATGGAGTGTATTATACATAGTAGGCAAATCATTCTTGTTAACTCGTCATTGTCATTATCATTTCATTATCATTGATCTTCCATTTTGCAGATTAGAAAACTGAGTTTTAGGGAATTTAATTAATGTGCTCACTGCCATCAAACCTGCAGAAATAGTTGCAATGCACATGTGCTGAAATGCAAAAATGAGCCATAATGATAGAGCTAAGGAAACCATAAAAAAAAAAAAAAGAAATGAAACCTACTTACATCCTCTCCAAATAATTTAATTTAACCTTCTCAAGTACATCTGGAGAGGGTATTATTAATTCCATTTTAATAGTGAAAAAACAAGTTTAGAAAGTCAGAGACAATCAACATCACACGGTAAGTGACTGAGTTGGAATTGTTAGACTTACAAGCCTAGGCTCTTTTGACACATCACATAGCCTGTGCCAGAAAATGGCAATAGCTTAAGTTCACACCTAGCCTTGGAAGCACTTGAATCTCTAACAGATAGATGGCATTGAAATAATGGATTCTGCACAGCCTTCCTTGTATATTAGCTTCTACCCTTAGCGTAGTATTCCTTAACTTGATTTTTTGCTAAACGTTGCTTTATTACAGCAACACTATGTGTGGATTTAGTCCTTTCTGAAATGTCTTCTCCCAAGGGGCATATCAGCCAACAATAACATCAGCCATATTCATCTAAGAGTACCAGATAACTGATTTATTTTGTCACTGGCACCTCTGTGAGCTTCATTTGTCAGAGGAGAACTGCAAAAAAAAAAAAAAAAAAAAAAATCCTGCCATTCATTTCTTTCTAAGATCATGGCACTGAAAGGCTAAAAGTACTGAAAGTGATCTTGAAGCCAAATTCTGGGTGGGGAAACAATTATTTTAATGAGTCTGATTGCTATGTAAATCCAGTGTGGTGTTCAAATCTTACAGGGAGCGAGCTGAGGGCCTCCCTAGTTCTCCAGATGAACATATGGGAACTGGGAAATGCCCTGGTGTCATTTAACCACCATCTGGTGCCTGACCCCCCCCAACCCCATTTCATTCCCCTGCCTTCAAAGCTAATGACATGGGTATTTGCAATATTAGAAGACTTGTAGTAGCTTACAAAAAGGATAACCCATATGATGGCCTCAAATTCCTGTCGCCTTTGCTTTTCTAATTCAGAATTGTAATGAATAGTACAGTGACCTTCAGACCGCTGGGGCACATAGCCTGCCCAGCAGAAATGGGCTGTCTGAAACTGTACAGGTGTGTTGGGTGCTCTGACACACTCAGATGCCGAGAGGGAAGGGGATGTAGATCAAAGCATGAGTTACCAGAGGGAAGGTATTTTTGCATCTTCCACAAGGGCTAGCAGAACCTCTAGAAAGTAGTGGGATTCATTCTGCAAATATTTATTGAGCACTTATTATATCTCAGACCCTGTTCTAGAAGCTGGAGACAAGAGCAGTGAATTAAACAAACCTGTGTCCCCATGCCTACTGGGCTTTTGTTCTAGTGGAAGGAGTCAGATATAGTAAGCAAGGTAATCAGTGAAATAAATAATATGTCAACAGTGGTAAGTGCTACTGATTAACTCAAAGCAGGGAAGAGGGACAGGGAACACATGTATGCCTGGGAACAGGGGAGTATTTTTAAATGGCATGACCAGAGATGGCTTCTTTGAGGAGCAAAAACCTGGAGGAGGTGAGGAGGCCATGGTACACTCTAGGACAAAGGAAACGGCAAGTGCAGAGGTCCTGGGAAGAAACATGCCTGATATGCTCAAGGACAGGCAAGGAGTTGTGTCTGGCAGACAGTAATGTATAACATGAACATTTTGTTATGGTGTTTCATGGTTAACAAAGTACTTTCATGTTCAGTTTTTCATAAACATTTACCTCAACCTTGTGTAGTAAGTGGGATGGGTGTGGGTATGAGAGCATGTGAGTGTGTGCACCTCCTGTTCCCAAAAGGTGCTGAAACTCAGAGTTAAATTGCCTCTGCAAAGTCACAGAGCTGGCAGTTGACAGGATGGTACCATGTGCCAATGACACCTGACTCCAAATCAAGCCCTCCGTCTGTACCTCATGTGGACTGAGTGAGGATCTATTTCTTAAACATGTTTATCCTAATCAAAGCAACGCTCCCCTCCTCTCATTCTTGAACAATAGAGGATGCTCATGATGCATTCAGGGGAAGAGATAGTTTGGTTGATAAACCATGCCTGAAATGGCATTCTGAGACTGCCCTTAATATTCGCACATCAACTGTAATATCATCTTGATTGGATTTGAGGCAACCAGGCGTGCAAACAGGAAGAGTCACTTCTCTTCCTTTCCCACTGCCATGCACAGATGCAGAAAATAGATCCTTAATAGATATAATAGATGGTTATATGCAGAAAAGGACAGCAATGCCATTTTATCTGGGTGTCTAAAAAGAGGGCCTAAGACAAGATGGCTTACACAGAGGTTATGAATTGATTGATGTTCAGGTATATGTGTCAGGAAAAGTAAATTCACATTCTGGAAGCAGAGTCTGCATATAACTGGAATATGATTAATTTCTAATCAATGATGTCTAGGAAATAGACAACCCCAGTTTTGGGAAAATTGATAAGCTCATCAATTTCTCCATATGGTAATTTTCATGCTGTAAGCAGTAGTATCCTAAACTGTGATGGTTTCATGGAGACACTGGTGAATTAAGTACACTGGATTAAGTGGATTAAATGCTGGGAGAAAACAGTGAAAATATATGACAGAAGAGGGACTGCAAGAAGAAGTATTTAAATATTGGTGAATCCATTGCATCATATAATTGTAGGCTATATTATTAGGAAAGACATCGACACTAATGATATTGTAGCAAAGTATATCACATTATAAACTCTCATTATTATTGAAATATGTATTATGTGAAAACAGTAACAAAAAATTAAACAGACATGCTATTTGATAGTAACAATGCAATACCATGTTTTAAATCTAATTATCTTCTCATGTCTCCCCAAGATACCTAGAACTTTAATTGAATAATAATAATGACATGCCTATAAAACTAATAGGTTACAGATATCAAGGGACCTGATGTGGAAATTATACAGTGAGAGGTCAACAAGCTTATTCACTCTAAATGATTTAATATGCATTATTAAATAATATTAATTAGATAATTTAATAATGAAACCAAGGCAGACTTTCAATGCTTAGCCCTGGATTGTATATCATGCTCTCTTCTAAAAGCAATCCTTTTCTGTCCTTTGATTTGGAAGCTTACACAGATTACATCTCAAATATATATCCCTTCCCAGAACATTTTGTCTCTTTTATGGGTGTAGAGACCAATTCCGATATAACTAAATGTTTTCTATGTTTCCATACTTTAGAGTCAGTCTCATAAGGATCTTTCCCAAGAAAAGGAAGCAAAAAGTCTAGGTATTGTAAACACATTCCAACAAAGGACCCTTTAATGGCTTGCCAACCTCCAGACTAATTGACAGCCTTATTTGCATAAGCTGAGAAGCAGGAAGTATTAAGAGACAGATGGAGGAATATTAATTGATGTTCGTAAACCTGAACAATGCTGCTTGCATTCCTCAATCCAGCTTCTCCAACAGCAAGTGTTATTTACCTACATACCTATATATATACCCAGCAGACACACACACAGAATGCTGTTCTAGCAGGGCCTCACTGGCATTGGCCTTGATTTATCTGCACAGTAAGGGCCATCATGGGGTTATTCATACAACACAGCTTGAAGCTGAGAGAACCTCTAAATTATTGGTGGAAAAGAAGAATAACTTGTAGTCATAGGTCTGACATGCCCCTGATTGTGGTGGAAGTTGGGGAAAATCAGCTTCAATGAAAATTCATTGACAAAGAGACGTCACTGACACATTGCAGAGTGTTGACTAATAGGTTCTGTCAATTAAGTTTTACTTAAGAAAGCAAGAAAATATATTTTCATTTCTCTGCTGGCTTCCTGAATGGGCAGTCAGCTACCATAAAGAGAAGGAGTAGAGTGATCCCAACACCACTCAAAGCCCAGGCTTTCCTCTCCTCCAATGTATGTTAATCTTTAAATTCCTATATTTATGCCCTTTGCATGTTAATTTTATAAAGGTCCTTAGTAAAATGTAAGTGTGTCACTTGGTACTGTATCTTGCATTAGGAGGTCTATGGTTGCATGACTAAAACAGAAATTCAGGAGTCAAAAGACATGCACACAAGAGATAGCTCTTTCACAAGCCAAATTTTGAATTTGAGCAAGACATTTTTCCTCCCTGCCCTTCACTTCCTAATCTGTAAAATAAGAAGTGGAATGAGAACTCTTGGAAATTTCTTCTTGTTCCAACACTCTGTGATTCTAAGCACTAAGTTCATTTAAAATATCTTAAGAGAATAGAAAGAGAAAGAGAAGTCACATTTAATGACCACCTGCTATATGCAGACATTCTATTCAAGGAGTTTGAAATAAATTAACTCTTGGGATTAATCTTTCCCTAGGACATTCTTTTTCCAGAGAGCCACAAGTCTAGTTCCCACTCTGCCTTCCTGTTTTATCTGCTTTCAAACCTGTCAGCCTTCTCCCTCACACAACATATTCAGAAGACCCTCACTTTTATCTATTTTCCAGAAGCATTCTCTAATTAAACTAACCATTTAATTTACTTATTCCTTGTATTGTTCATTCTTCTCTCTCTACTAAAAAAAAAAAAATAAGCTCTTCAACTTGTAAGACTTTTTGTTCATTTTGTTAAATAATCAAACCCTGGTGACTACTAGAGCGATCATAGAAGAGCTCAAAATACATTTGCCCAGTGGATGAACGAATCCATAAGCAATCTGTTTAAGGAAGATAAAACTGAGACAAGTTAAGAGACTTGCTTAAAGTCACACAACCAGACAGCTGTGATTTGAACCCAGCTATTCAGGAAGACAAAGTCCAGGCTTTCTCTTCCACATCATGCTGACTCCAAAGCCTGACGGATACAAGGCCGAAGGTAGATATGTGTTGATGGGAACTTGAGCTGTGGAAAAGATACATTATAAAGGAGCCTAGGTCCAATGTGGGGGACCCTTCTGGAGCTCTATTCAATAACCAGTATTATAAGGTCACTGGATGTCCAACAGACAGGTGTATTTAAGTGAATTCCAGCATGAGACCAACTTTACAGATCTTTCCACAGCTGCCTGAATCAGCAAGCTTAACATTGTTGACATAGAACATTCACCTTGGTAAGGCTGTTTCCTTGTTTTAAACCAATAATTCTGAAAAATTTATTGCCTATTAAGAAGCAGCACATAAATTTATGTTGATTTTGATATGAGAGCAACAATCTTTAGAATATATGCCCTTTATCACTTTAAGAAATGTTAATCTATATTACCAGGCCTTAACTAAAGACTAAATACCTCATCAAAATCTGGACATACTAGTCAACAAACCTCCTGAATCTTAGTTATCATTTTATACTTAAAAAATAAAATACAGGGAAATAAATTATGATGTCATATTTTGATGATGATGGGCTTTTAATTACATATAAATGTACATAAAAAAGCTTATAGAAATCAGTGAAATGTATTGATGGTTTTTATAGGAACATGCTAAAAGGCCTTCATATTCAAACATGTTTATATAACTTCATGTCCAGGATAGTTTTAAATATCTCTCAAAAAATTGTGAGATTACACAATTTTTTATTGAAGCGCAGACTCTGAGAACATCTTTTTATCTATTATCACTATCATAGGTTCTATACTATTTGCAAAACTCTTAGTAAGCATGATACTTTCTATATTAGCAGAGGGAATTCTTTGCAAAACCACTCGGAATGAATTCAGTGTTTTACAAATAATATCTCATATGATATAAAGGACCTTAACATTTCAAACATTAAGGAATGGTCTCTTATAAGAAACTTTTAATTAGCCCTTAAATATATATGTTACATATGAGAAGAGATAATAGGAGGAACTATGGTTTTCATTATCTTTCAGGTGGTTTAATTACTTGGTACAAATCTACTCTGGCTAGGATATGCAAATTTCACTTTTAAATTTATTATTCAATCAATGATTAGATACTATGATTCTTTTATAATATTAATATAGTTTTACAAAGTATTATGTGTACTGAAATAGCAGTCTCCTGCCTTACTACAAGGAGTGTAAATTTACAACTTTACTAGAAAATAATTTGGTATTAGATATCAAGTCCTAAAATGGGTCAATAACCTTTGACCCAATAAGTCTACTTCTGGAAGTATATACTAAATTTCTGAAAAAAGAGATCAAAGTAGTAGTCAAAATGTTCATTACAGCATTATGTATAATAGTGAAAAACTGGAAGCACACAAAAATGTCAAAAATAGGAAGATCATTAAATTATGGTACAGCTATTGTGCCGGTTTGAATGTATTGTGTCCCCCAAATGCCATTATCTTTGTGGTCTTGTGGGACAGACATTTTGGTACTGGTTAGATTTGCTTGGAATGTGCCCCACCCAGCTGTGGGTGGTGACTTTGGTGGGATACTCCCATGGAGGTGTGACCCCACCCATTCAGGGTGGGCCTTGATCAGTGGAGCCATATAAAACATGCTGACTCAAAGAGACTGAACGGAGTGCAGCTGTGAGTGACGTTTTGAAGAGGAGCAAGCTTGCTAGAGAGGAACGTCCTGGAAGAAAGCCATTTTGAAACCAGAACTTTGGAGCAGACGCCAGCCACATGCCTTCCCAGCTAACAGAGGTTTTCTGGACGCCATTGGCCATCCTCCAGTGAAGGTACCCGATTACTGATGTGTTACCTTGGACATTTTGTGGCCTTAAGACTGTAACTGTGTAGTGAAATAAACCCCCGTTTTATAAAAGCCTATCCATCTCTGGTGTTTTGCATTCCGCAGCATTAGCAAACTAGAACAGATTTTGGTACCAGAGAAGTGGGGTGCTTTTGCTGCTGAGTTTGCAAATACCAAACATGTTGGAACGGCTTTTTAAATGGATAAGGGGAAGATTCTGGAAGAATTGGGATGAGCTTGATAGAAAAGGCCAAAACTGCTTTAAAGAGACTGTTTGTGGAAATATGGACTCTAAAGATACTTCTGACGAGGCCTTGAACACAGATGAGCAATGTGTTGTTGTGAACTGGAAGAAAGGCGATCCTTGTTTTAAAGTGGCACAGAATTTGGCAAAATTGAGTCCTGGTGTCAGATGGAAGGAAGAATTTGAAAGCGACAACCTGGAATACTTAGCTGAGGAGATCTCCAGACTACCTGTGGAGGAGATACCCTGGCTTCTCCTTGTAGCTTATAGTCAAATGCGAGCAGAGAGAGATAAACTTAGAACTGAACTCTTGGGTTCAAAGAAACCAGAAGCTGATGGCTTGGAAAATTATGAGCTTCCAGGGGGTGGAATCCCAGAAGCTACAGCCCAATGTGAGGATGTAACCAAACATGGAACCCAGCCACCATTTCAGTACAAGCCAAGATTGGAGATGGAATTATCCAGAAAAGATTTGTGGAAACTCCTATTGTCTGATGGCTTTGACCCCTGTGTGCTTCATGCAAAGCCAACAGAACTTTTGCGAGAACTTTATAGACAGAGCCGCTGCCAGTCTGGACTGGAGGAGACAGACAAGGAACAAATTGCAGGAAAAATTTCTTCAAAGACAGAGCCATGGAGGTTGAGGTCTGGAGTCAAGAGGCCTTGGGCTGGGAGAGTGGAGCAGCCCACACACATGGAAAGGGTGAGTTTGCCCCGGAGGTCGAGGGTGGGCATTCCACCTCGATGCTCTGGAAGAGTTTTGCCACCTGAGGTCCCATAGAGGGTGGAGCACATTCCCAGGGAATTGGGGAGAGCCTGGCTGCCACCACACTGTTCTGAAGGGGTTGAGCGTGTGCCCCGGAGATGGAAGGGAATCCAGGAGCAGCCCCGATGTTTGAGGAGGGTGGGGCCGAGAAGGTGGTCTCCCCAATGTGTGGGTATGTTGGAGCACTCACCTAAGCGTTTGGAGAGGAAAGGGCTGCCGAAAAGGCCCTTAGGAAGGGTTAGGCTTCCACTCTCTCAAGCCCCAAGGATGCAACGTCATTCTGTAAATGACTCTCAGACTTTGAAATCTAATGGAGTTTGTCCTGCAGGTTTTAGGAACTGTTTTGGTCCTGTTAACCCTGTTTTCCTTATTGTTTCTCCTTATGGCAATGGGAATGTTTATCCTATGAATGTCCCTCCTTTGTATATTGGAAGCATATAACTTGTTCTAAGTCCACAGATCCAAAGCTAAAGGAAAAGTATGCCTTAGGACTGACCACGCCTATATTTGATTTTGATGGGATTTTGTACTTAACTTTTGTTACTGAAATGGTTTAAGTTTTTGTGATATTGTGATGAAATGAATGTATTTTGTATTTGGAAAGATAATGTCATTTTGGGGTCCAGGGGGTGGAATGTGCCGGTTTGAATGTATTGTGTCCCCCAAATGCCATTATCTTTGTGGTCTTGTGGGACAGACATTTTGGTACTGGTTAGATTTGCTTGGAATGTGCCCCACCCAGCTGTGGGTGGTGACTTTGGTGGGATACTCCCATGGAGGTGTGACCCCACCCATTCAGGGTGGGCCTTGATCAGTGGAGCCATATAAAACATGCTGACTCAAAGAGACTGAACGGAGTGCAGCTGTGAGTGACGTTTTGAAGAGGAGCAAGCTTGCTAGACAGGAATGTCCTGGGAGAAAGCCATTTTGAAACCAGAACTTTGGAGCAGACGCCAGCCACATGCCTTCCCAGCTAACAGAGGTTTTCTGGACGCCATTGGCCATCCTCCAGTGAAGGTACCCGATTACTGATGTGTTACCTTGGACATTTTGTGGCCTTAAGACTGTAACTGTGTAGTGAAATAAACCCCCGTTTTATAAAAGCCTATCCATCTCTGGTGTTTTGCATTCCGCAGCATTAGCAAACTAGAACAGCTATATAACAGAATAATGTAGAATAATATGCAATCATTTTAAACATGTGAAAATAATCTTAAGTAATGAAACAAATCTACTTTCAGTATAACTCCAGTTTGTGATACCTAGAGAAACACACACACACACACACACACACACACACACAAACACACGGAAACCTCCCTAACTCATCAGTCTGGAGCACATTACATGAAGCTGTCCATATGAAAAGCAGCCTAGTTATACATCAAATAGTTTAACCAGTGGCTTTTGCTCATAGTTGAAGGTACTGTTTAGTTCCTCCCTTTACATCACCATTATGTCTCAGATAACTAGCAAACACAGTGGGCCAATCTAGGTGTCCATTTCAGCTGGGCTTAAGGATAGCTGTCTTTTTCAGGTGCCTATGGGGCAGACCCCAAAATGAATTTTTCTTTTACTATTCAGTGGTGTGTGTGCAGGAGCCAGCTCAAATTTGCTTGCAAGAGACGAAGTTTAAATTTTCAGAAATTTTACAAGTTGCTTGTTAAAAATATTCATTATTAAAATTGAAATTATGTAAACTTCCAATTGAATAATTTATATTAAAATACACAAAACTCATCTCTTTCTAAATATTTTACTACATATTATTAATGATTTTAAATAATGCTCTTAAGACTATTTACACCTGTGGTATCTGCATGGTGGAAATACAATATAACGGTATGCTACTGCACCTGTCTTCCCAACTCCATATTCAGTGACATTCCATTTGTAGCTTGAAATGGGCCATGGTGGGAGTATTTCCATCTCAAAAATCAGCTACACTACTGAGGGATTGATTTCTTGTTTTATTGATTGTCTAAGCAAATGTTTTTCAAGTTTTTTTTTTAATAATCATCCTCTAAGCAGCATTTATAGACATTTTTCCTAATTAACATGAACTTTTTATACTACAGATATATTGCATATCTGTTTATATACTATATTTATATATATCGGCAATTTATATCTAGAAAGATAAGACTTTTTTGCGTTTCTTGTCCCTTGAGACCCAATTTTTGCCAACTTGGGGCCATATTATCCTCAATGAGAATGTATGGTCTCAACAAAGACAGTGATGGAAAAATGCAAATAACGCAGATTAAACTGAAGTGTGTGGTGTCTGTAGACATTACACTGTGGGGAGCACAGCAAATTGAGGAACTGTTCTTCCAGTATTTGAGCACTATTTTCTGATTTAACAAAGAAATTACTCATTTCATTGATGAACTAATGAAGTTCTGACATATGCTGGTGTTATCTCACTTTTGTCTTCCTTAATATAAACAAATGTACCAACAACATTCATGTTGGAAATGCATTCATTCATCAACTGCAACCATAGGTTGGCTATAGATGCAAAATATCAGTAAAGATCAAAAGAAGTATTTGTTGAGAATCAATTAGCTTCTTGAAATATCACATATTTATTATAGTTTTAAATTGTGTTGCACATCATTTAAATCAATAAAATTTTTATATATAAAATAATATATATAAACTTATGCATACATCCCTCAAATCCCCCATGAGGTGACTAGTAAACATGCACCAGAAAAACACTGTGTATAATCTACATGTAAAATCAAATGAACATAAAGATCCCCCTCAAATTGGTGAAAATCCATCCAGAAGTGTTCCAAGATTCAGAAACAAACAAAAATCTACCAACATGGCAGCAGAAGTTAATTCTGGGATGTGGGATTAGGAAAACTTTTTAAAACCTATTTTAGAACTTGCCAAATTTTCTAAAAGGAATATGTATTTCTTGTGTTTTACACAGAAACAATTTTCTAACCTGTGCCAGTTTGAATGTATTATGTTCACTAAAATGCCATTATCTTTGATGCATTCTTGTGTGGGCAGATGTATTAAGTGTTGATTAGATTGTAATTCTTTGATTAAGTGTTTCCATGGAGATGCGACCTACCCACCTGTAGGTGATAACTCTGATTGGATAATTTCCATGGAGGTGTGGCCCTGCCCATTCAGCATGGGCCTTGATTGGTTTACTAGAGCACTATATAAGCTCAGACAGAAGGAGGGAGCTTAGTACAGCCAAAAGGGACACTTTGAAGAACACACAGGAGCTGAGAGAGGAGCTGCAGATTACAGAGACATTTTGGAGACAGCCTTAGAAAGCAGTCTTTTGCTCCAGAGAAGCTAAGAGAGGACAAATGCCCCAAGAGCAACTAAGAGTGACATTTTTGAGGAGCTGAAGCCTAGAGAGGAATGTCCTGGGAGAAAGCCATTTTGAAACCAGAACTCTGGAGCAGATGCCAGCCACGTGCCTTCCCAGCTAACAAGAGATTTTCCGGATGCCATTGACCATCATCCAGTGAAGGTACCTGATTGTTGATGACTTACCTTGGACACTTTATGGTCTTAAGACTGTAACTTTGTAACCAAATAAACCCCCTTTATAAAAGGTGATCCATTTCTGGTGTTTTGTGAAAAGGCAGCATTAGCAAACCAGAACATAACCCAACCCTGAACCAACCAATTTTACTCTATTAATTCAGCAGTATGAATGTGTGATCTAGGGCCACATATGGCAAATGGAAAGAGAGAGGGAAAAACAGTAGGACAGAAAAGGAATGAGAAGGTTCTAATTAAAATAAAGGGGAGGAGGAGAATAGAAAAGATAAAGGAACCCAAAGCTGATTTGTGAGTGGAGAACAGAGAATTCCAGAGGATGGGGAGTTGAGCACACAGTGCAAACATCAGGAGAGTCAAAGTTGCAAGTAAAACAAAAAGGAAAAACAAAACAAAACCAAGTAAAAAGAAAAAAATAGCAGAAGACATATCTAACCTTTGGCCATCCCAAAGTTAATTAATCAGCTATATTCAAGTCCAAGGAATTGACAAGCTGGTCTGAGGAGAAAGAATTGCCAGTTCACCAGTGAGTTAATGTTAGTTTTGTTGTTGTTTTAAATGTATTAATCTAATTCCATGTCATTCATGCCAGCAAGATGTGTATTTGGGGTAAAATGACCCTCTGAGATATTATTAATGGTATTTTCAGGGATTACATATCCTAATCGAAGAGCCATATTATTGCATTTTTTGTTACAGACCCGGAGGAGCACAAATTCCTCTAATTTGCAAGAAGTGCACTTGATGAACTTCTCTTACTACCACCGAGATGCAGATACCTCTGGGCAAGGATCAAGGACATTTTAGCAAGTTTCCTTACAGCTTTCAACAAGGAATGTGGCATAGTCCTCTTCTATTGAAAATTGATAGAAGCCACAGATAAAATTTAGTTGGGCTCTGGCAATTAAATGTAAATTCCCATGGAGGTAAATTATCAGAAATCAAGTTTTAAAAATCTAGGTCTTGAAATGCATTTATTTAAATTTTCTGTTACTTTTCTTTTCTTTTTTGTGTAAGTGGACCAAGAAATTAAAAATCTTCATTTTGACCTAAACTAAAATATGAGATTAATAAATCCTTCTTCCTCTCTCTTCTATTCCCCTTGTCCATTCCCCAGATAAACAATTTTCTCTCTCTACATGACTTACATAAGAAATAATGTCAATACTTCTAAAGAAAACAATAAAAAAGAGAATAATAAAAGAGGTGATTTGCACACTGGCATATTTAAATCACAGCATACGTAATAAACCATGCCTTTCTGTCCTATATATCCTACAGGGGTCTCTAATCAAAACATTTGAGTTATAGTAAACAGATTACTTCCACTTTCCTACTAACTTCTGTTTGTTCTGATAAATCTGAAGCCAAAGATGTTTCCCTTACTCAGCCTAAAAAAAACTGCAGAGAGGATATAGAAAGAGAAAGAGTTAGCTATAGGATAAATCCTGAGACCCTATCATTCACTGGACTAAAACGTCTGGTCCAAAGCCACAAACATCATCGGTTTTTTGCCCGAAATGACATAAATCATGTTTGCAAGTGGGTTTTGTACATGTCTCGGTAGACTCGAAAGCCCAACTGATCCTCCTGTTTCTTTGCTGGCTGCCGACTGTAAATCACTGCATCTCCATGTAGCTGAGCTTTGTGGATGAGCTATTAAACAATTCTGGCTCTTTCTGGTGCTGTAATGCTCTGTCGTAAGGAATTGGCTGTTTAACCACAGCCAGAGGAAAATTGGGATAAAATAATTCACACAAGGAGGTGATATCCACTTCAACGGATCAAGTTAAGGACTAATTACAACAGGTAAATACCGACATTTTCATGGCATGTTTCAGCTTAGAGAACACTTTTATATAAAAAGATGTTTATATGTAGGATCTTCAGAGTCAAACAGAGCAGGGTTGGAAGCCCAGTTCTGACACATATTAGTTATAAATATAATTTTGGGTATCACAAGTTACTAATTTCCCTGAGTCTCTGTTTCCTCATCTATATGAAAAACAAACAAACAAAAGAAAAACAGAAGGATCGTTTGCTATTCTGAAAGTTAACTGGTATTTATGTAAAGCTGTTTGCACATGTTAAGGATGTAATAAAACTGTGGCTAGTTTTAGTACATGTCCCATAACAAAAATAGTGCATTATTCCTATCATGTCATTTTTTACATGAGAATCAATTGCAAGAATAAGATTTATGCTGAATTCAAAGCAAAAGAATAATGCAGAAAAGTACCCTGGAAAGTACACAGACTTTAAGAGCTGATCGAGTTTTGAGTCTTGGCCCTACCAATTATTTGGCATTGATTATGAGCAAGTCACTTAGTCTCTGGCAGTTCCTCAGGTGCCAAATGGAAATAATGACACCAAACTTCATGGATTATGGTGAGGATTTTGCATGTTGTGTATAGAGCACAAAAACACAATATCTGACATCCAATTAGAATTATTTGCAAAAACCATCTTTGCACTAGACAAATTACCCTTGGGTTTGGGAAACGAGAGTTCTTAAGAATAACAATAATTGTAACTGCTTACATTATTATTATACTTTATTATTTCAAACATCATTTATCATGAGGACTTTTTGAAGCAGACAGGGCAGATATTATGCCCATTCTTAAATCAGGATAGTGCAGCTCTCCTTGCATTTTTATACTTTCTAAAGAGGTATGTGTGTTTGTGTGTATGCATGCGTGTATGTGTTTGAAAAATAAGACTCATATTAATGGACTATTATTTTCTAATGAAGTGGGAAAATCTCTAACAATGATGGATATTATTAAAGATGAAGAACGCTGAGAATTGAAAAATAGCTTGAATCCTATGAGCCTTCAAGGCTGCTGCTATTCCACACATTTATGACTGAATCACTATTGTTTGATGAGCCATTTCATCCTAAGTGGCCCTATTGAAGAGATTAATGAGCCAGGAGACCTGATGAGTTAAATTAACACTTTAAAAGCTAAAATTTATCCAGATTAATATTAATTAAACCCAGAAAATATGCTAAGGCAACAATGCTAGGATTAGCCCTCCCCCAATCTGTGAAAACAATTCACTTTGTGTACTTGCATTTCTCATAAAAAACATTTTGTGTCTTTGAACACCAACTACCATAATTGCTTTATGCTGTAATTATTGCTCAGGAATACAAGATTAAATATTCAAACAGAATGGAATGTTAGATGAAAAGCATACAGCTTATTTAATACAGAATTAAAATGTAGGTACCAAATGAATAAAAATCATGTTTAAGACAATAACAAATTCTGAAAACATTCAAACCTTTAAATTTACTGTTTTGGAGACTAGATAATTGAACAGATCCTATTTAGCCTCTGCCCTATCATTACAGGAGTAAGAGTTTCAATCTGCACAGTAATTCTGAAAGTGTGCCTGCTTCATTTAGACTTTATCTCGTTTTATGGCTGTATCAGCATTATCCACATGCTGCCCCTAAAATATCCAAGCCCAGTAACTTTAAGTGTTTTTTGTTTGGTTTGAATTGGTTTTTCTCCTGGAAAGAAAACATTTCTAGGTGGCGAAGAAGTCACTCGTTGAGGAGAATTTCTTTTATCTCCCTAAGCATCTTTCTTGAGTTCTTTCGCTTTGATTAATTCAGGCATCACTACAACAACTCCTGACCCCAAACATGTACTGTCTCCCTTGATGTCCAAATCTTGATCAGTCAGTCATGTCTATTAACTTTGGACATTGCTTCCTCTTAGCCTACACAGATGTGGAATTTTTAAAATGGTTTGGGGTAGGGAGGGAGAACAAAAATAAATAAATGTATGAAAATCATCAAAAATATTTTATTTATGTCTGGATTCCTTACTTCAGAGTTCTTGGCTGCTTCAATAGAGGAATTGTCTCCTGAACATCTTGACACCTTCTTAGAGCAAGAGGAGAAAAATGAGTCAGATCCCCAATTATGAGTCCATTAAGGGTATTTTTTCAAATTGCATAGCCTGCCCTGAGGGCTATGTTCTGGAAATATTCTCATCTTTCAGGTACCTATCATCAGTTACCTATAGAAAACTATCCTATCCTCAAAGGAGTTCTATAGTAAAGGCTACTGTAGTTACAAAGCAATCTTGTTGTTGTACAACAAGATTACTCACCTGTGGAATCAGGGCATTGTTATCCTCACACCCACTATAACCAGGTGAAGAGTTCCAATATGAATTAAATACTCGCTCATTTCCTAGAGCAGAAGTATGTCAAGAATTAACTCGATTGATCCATTAATCTAAGCAACGAGTGATGGTGGTGATGTGTATGTGCATGTGCTACACATATTCTAAGTCCTTACTGAAAGTTTAACTTTCCTTCTTCCCCATTCTTCTCCCATTTCATTTGTGTGATATTATTTGAGATAGAAATGCAGTAGGAAAAATTACTGATGGAAATTAAGATTCTATTTGAAAACATTAGAGAGAAAATAGGAAGAGGAGTTATTTTGAGAAAAAAAAAAAAAGATTTGGAGTCAGAAGACATGAATCTGATCTCCAGCTCCACCATTTATGAGCTATGTGATTATATATGATACCATCCATTTTAAAAGTTCAAATATGATTACTCTAGTCTGATCTAATGACCATCAAGCAGATGCTCTCTTTTTAGAAGCTGTGAAGGAGTGAAGTCTTTGAAGTCAAGATAACCTGCATTTATACTTTGTGCAAGTCACTTAATCCTCAGGGCCTCAAATATTGCCTCTGTTAAATGGGGGAAATGAAACATACACACTTCAGAGAGTTATTCTAAGTTTAAAATGAAATTAGGTACATAAAATAACTTGCAAGGAATGAAAGGTCAATTTATATCCTTTGCTTTTACTTTTCTTAATGTAAGACATAGTACATGTACACGGTTTGCCTTCATTAAGACCTGTTATCACAAAAGCTGATACTGGTTAAACTTGGAAAATAAGGGAAAATAAGGTCTGTGTTTCTTCTGCTTTTCCCTGATGGTTTAACACATGCTAAACACAAAGCAGATGCATTACATGGAAAAGCTGGAATCCAGGGGTCAGAGGAGCTGACTTGGGGTGCAGTTTCCGCCACTACTTCCCTGAGTCACCTTTGACAAATTACCTCCACCTCTCTGCACTGTGTGGAGTGAGGAGGTGGCGCTGCCTGGTCTCTAAGGCTTCTTGCAGCTCTATCAACTCTTTTTCTATTTGCTCATGGTGGATTACGTTTACTCTTGTTCTGAGGGGTAATGTTGTTTTTAAGTCACTGATAGACACTGAAAGAGGGAGGTTAGATAAACATATCATTATGTTGGGAACTGAAACACCCATAAAGAACGAATTTAATAAAATATTGATCAAAACTAAATATAAATGGTTTGGTGGCCATTCACTCTGATTTTCTTCACATAATCTTTAAAGGAGCTGAAATTTGACAAATAGTTGTGATTTGTTATTCCATAATTAAGTACATAATTAAATAATTATGAGCCTCAGAAATCAGACATGATTACCAAAGACATAGTTACTAGATATGGTATGAAATTATCCAATAAACTTAGAGGAAATATTTTACAACATAAGTCATCCAGAGTAGGCCCATACTTGATTTGTATGACTTTCTTCACTGCAGGTAGAGTGATTTCCAAAAAGTGGAAAAATTTAATCTACAAAAGTAAATATATCAAACAAACTTCATTAATTAAATCTCCAAAGTAAAGTGTACCGTGTCCATAATAAATATTAATATTCCAACTTTAATTTCCTGGTTGCAAAGGGGTTGGCTTAAACAATGGGAATTTATTGGCTCATAGTTTTGAGGCTAAGAGAAATCAAAAATCAAGTTGTCATCAAGGGGATGCTTTCTTCCAGAAGACCATGGAGTTCTGGAGCTGGCTGCCAGCAATCCCTGATCCTTGGCTTTTCCATCACATGGCAATGCACATGGAGGCCTCTACTGGCTTCTCTGGGTTCCATTGCCTTTCAGCTTCTTCCCTTGGCTTTCTCTGTGTGTCTGAATTTAATTCAGCTTATAAAGCTCTCTAATACTAGGATTGTACTAGGATTAGGACCCGTCTTGATTCAGTTGGGCCACAACTTAACTGAAATAACCTTATCAAAAGGTCCTATTTACAATGGGTTCACACCCATAGGAACGGATTAAGATTAAGAACATGCTTTTTGGGGGATATGAAACTCCAAGCCACCATAGTAGGTTTATCTATTTGTCAATTTAAAGCAACTAGATTTCCTAAATGTTGACAAAATACAATGACTTCAGAGACACAATAGAAGATGGCGGCATAGAGAGGAGTGGAAGCTAAGTAGTCCCCCTGAAACAACTAAAAAAAAACAGAAACAACTAGTAAATAATCCAGAATAACTGCGGGGGAACAAATGTGACTGTCCACTCATCATACACCAACCTGAGTTGGGAGAAATGCCTGAGATCACAGCATAAAATCTGTAAGTAAAAACTGCAGATCCAAGTAGGGAGTCCCTTCCCCCCACAGCTCGAGCTGCAAAGCATCATGGTGCCAGAGAGAAGCTCTCTCCCAGCAAATGAATATAGCTCAGCTGAGCTCCAACTGGGGTTTTAATTAGTGAGTGTGAACTGCTCACTATGAGGTAGAAATCCCCAACAAGTAGACAGAGGCTTTGGGTGACAACTGACCTGGGAGAGCCAGAAGGTCACCTTGGACTAGCTCTGAAAGTGACTCTCTGTTCCTTTTACAGCTCAGTGGTGAAAGCCTCAGCCATTTTCATTTCCCAGTGTTGTGACCCAGACAAGGCAGAGAGAGACCACTGAAATGCTAATGACCTCCCCCTAGGGGGTCTATCTTCTCTAAGAGGAAAGGGGTGGGGCCCAGCTCTACTACCTGCCTTCCATTCAGAACTTGGGGAAAAATAGCCACACCTATTTACACCAGTCAAGAATTACAGGCTAACAGGCACCACCTGCTAGGCAGAAAAGCACAGTGCCCCGAGGCATCACAGGGTGTGCCAACTTTCTAAGACACACCCTTAGGGAAACCAGATACTGAGTATTTCTTCTCTCTGAGACTGAGCCCATTCTGGTCTGGGAAAACCTGATTGGAGTAACCAAGGAAACCATGCCTAGACAACAGAAAACTACAATTTGCACTAAGAAAAAATGAAGTTATGGCCCAAAGGAACAAACTTAGACTTCAACTGTGATACAGGAATTGAAACAACTAATAATAAGTTAATTCAAGAAGTTTAGGGAAGATATGGTGAAAGAGCTGAACTGTATAATGAAAACACAGGATGTACATAAGGTAGAAATTGAAAATTTGAAAAACCAACTAGCAGAATCTATGGAAATGAAAGACACAACACGACAGATGGAAGACACAATGGGAACATACAACAACAGATCTCAAGTGGCAAAAGAAAACACCCAGGAACTGCAGAACAAGGCACCTGAAAGCCTACACACAAAAGGACAGATACAGAAAAAGAATGGAAAAATACGAGCAGCCTCTCTGGGAACTTAAAGACAAAATGAAAAGCAAGAATTTAAGTGTCATTGATGTCCCAGAAGGAGAAGAGAAGGGATAAGGGGCAGAAGCAATAATAGAGGAAATTGAAAATTTCCCATCTTGTATGAAAGACATAAAATTATGGATCCAAGCAGCGCAGCATATCCCAAACAGAATAGATCTGAATAAGCCTACGCCAAGACACTTAATAATCAGAATATCAAACATCAAAGATAAAGAGAGAATCCTGAAAGCAGCAATAGAAAAGCGATTCATCACATACAAAGGAAGCCTATTAAGACTATGTGTGGATTTCTCAATAGAAACTATGGAGGCAAGAAGAAAGTGGGGTGATATATTTCAGATACTGAAAGAGAAAAACCACCAACCAAGAATCCTATATCCAGCAAAGCTGTCCTTCATATATGAGGGAGAGCTTAAAATATTCTCTGACAAACAATGATAAAGTTTGTGAACAAGATAACTGCTCTACAGGAAACACTAACAGAAGCACTGCAGACAGAAAGGAAAAGACAGGAGTGAGAGGTTTGGAAAACAGTTTTGGGAGATAGTAGCACAGCAATGTAAGTACACTGAACAAAGATGACTGAATATAGTTGAAAGAGGAAGGCTGGGACCACGTGGGACACCAGAACAAAAGGTGAACGATGAAGACTGGGACTCTGTAACTCTGGGAGTCCTAGGGTGCTGAGCGATTGTAATAAAAGGTACAAATATGTTTTTACATGAGGTAGAACAAATGAATGTCAACATTGCAAGGTGTTAAAAATAGGGTCAAATTGGGGGAAAAATAAGATCAATGCAAACTAGAGACTAGAATTAACAGAAACATTGTATTATGCTTCCTTTAATGTAACAAAAGCAATATACCAAAGGTAAATGCATATGGAGGGGAGGAATAAGGGAAGGGTATGGGACTCCTGGCATTGGTGATGTTGTCTGACTCTCTATTCTACCTTAAGTTAATGCTATCTTTCCTTTTGTCACTTTCTAGCTATCAAGGTTTTTTTAATTTGTTTTTCTTTCTTTCTCTTTTCTTTTGCCTCTCTGCTTTCTTTGACTCTTCCTCTGTCTTTATGGAAGAAATGGATATGTCCTTATATAGAGAGTGGCGATGGTGCTCAATACATAAATATGTGACTGTACGGGGAACCAATGATTGTTTACTTAGGATGAAAAGTATAGTGTGTGAACAAAATCATCTTAAAAGAAATGGGTTGATGAAGAAACCTTGAGGGCACTATATTGAGTGAAATAAGACAGACACATAAAGGCAAATTTGCAGGGTCTCACTGATATGAACAAATTATAATATGTAAACTCATAGACATGAAATACAAGTTACCAGGATATAGAAATGAGGCTAAAGAATGGGGAGCAGTTGCTTATTATGAGCAGAATATTCAACTAGGGTGAACTTAAATGTTTGGAAATGGACAGGGGTGATGGTAGCATGTAATGAGAATAACTAACAGTGCTGAAAGGTGTGTGAAGGTGGTAGAAAGGGGAAGCTCAGACATGTCAGCAGAAGGAAAGTTGGAGGTTAAAAGATGGGAATGTATAAAACAGTGAATCTTGTGGTGGACAATGTCCATGATTAACTATACAAATATTAGAAATCTCTCTCATGAACTAGAACAAATGTATGTCACTATAACTAGAAGTTAATAATAGAGAGTCATATAGGGAAAAATATATACCTATTGCAAACTAGATACTACAGTTAGTAGTATTATAACATTCTTTCATCAACAGTAACAAATGTACTATACCAAAACTATGACTCAATAATGGAAGGGGGCATGGTTAGGGGTATGGGAGGATCTGAGTTTCCTTTGTTTTGTCTTTATTTCTTTTTTGGAGTAGTGAAAATGTTCTAAAAATTGAAAAAAAAATGAATTGTGTTGATGGATGCACAGCTGTATGGTGGTGTTGTGGGCAATTGATTGTACATTTGGATCTTTGGATAGGTGTATGGTATCTGAACGATCGCAATTTAAAAAAAAAGCAAAATCTTTATCAAAAATGCAATGACTTCATTTTTCTTAGATTTGTATTTTTGAAGAACACTAATTTTATCTCCAATTTAAAATGAAAAACAACTAAAATAGATTGGTGTCCAGGAGAATTTGATACAGGGACAGGGAGTTAATGACATCTTTTGAAACCTACCATACACCGGTCAACAGGCTGTGTGGTTTTTCATACATCATATTAAGTCAGTACCACATGTGAAGCAGGTAATTTATAATATAAAGACAATATTATACATGAGTAAACAAACCCCTATAGATATAAAGTAGCTTGTGCTGATCAGAGATCCAGTGAAGATGAGCTGGGATAGAAACTCATATTTATCTTACTGTAGACTACAGCAGGTTCTTCTTTCCATTGTATCAAACTACCTGGGAGTGTGCCACTCAAACTCTCCTTCAAAAGAAAACTGCCTCCAGGTGCTGCACATTCAGATCAGCTTCAGAGTTCACACTGGTCATGCTTTTTCAGGGTTGCTCCAAGCCAGTGACTAAGCATTCCTGCCCAAGTTGGACCCCCTCAACTGGTCCAACTTCACTCAGGGACTCTGGATCAACCCGGCTGACTTTCTCAGAACTTCACTGTGGTCTGAAGCTCTTTCTACTCACTGATTTTTCCTATCCTTGCCCTATTCTTGGATGTCAGACCCATTTTAGGGACTGAAGTTTCTTCTTACCTACTCCTGATCCATCCCTCCTTGTTCCGGTTTGCTAATGCTGCCATTATGCAAAATACCAGAAATGGATTGGCTTTTATAAATAGGATTAATTAGGGTACAAATTTAAGGTTCAAAGGCCATATAGTGTACAAACTAAGGCATCAACAAGAGGATACCTTCACCGAAGAAAGGTTGATGGCATCCAGAATACCCCTGTCAGCTGGGAAGGCATGTGGCTGACATTTGCTGGTCCTTTGCTCCCAGGTTCTGGTTTCTATATGGCTTTCTCCAAACTGTCTCTGGGCTTCTGTCTCTCCTAGCTTCTCTCTCTCAGAGAGAGATGCTAAACTTGGAAAACGAGCACCCTTGCTTTTTTTCCCAGCTTCTGTGGGTCCTCTCTTAGCTTCTCCAGGGCAAACTCTGGGCTTCATCTCTTAGCTTAGCATCTCCAAATTTCTTCTCTCTGCATCTGCCAGAGGGTCCAAGTGTCTAGGTCTTTGCGGGCTCTCAGCTCTCTTAAAGGATTCCAGTGACCTCATTAAGACCCATCTGGAATGGGCGGGGTTATGGTTCCATGGAAATTATCTAATCAAAAGGTCTCACCTACATTTGGGTGGGTCACATCTCCATGGAAGCATTCAATCAAAAGATTCCACCCTAATCAAAAGACTAATAAGTCTGCCCCCTCAAGATTGCATTAAAAAACATGACTTTTGAAAAACATAAGAGTTTCTAATATCTCAGAAAACTAGATATTGAATTACCCTATGATTCAGCAATTCTACTTCTTGGTATATACCCAGAAGATTTGAAAGAAATGACACAAACAAATATTTGTACACCGATGTTCATAGCAACATTGTTCACGATTGCCAAGAGATGGAAACCATTCAAGTGTCCTTCAACAGGTGAGTGGATAAAAATGTGGTATATAGATATGATGGAATACTATGCCCCAATAAGAAGGAACAAGGTCCTGAAACAATGGCAACATGGATGAACCTTGAAGATATAATGCTGAGTGAAATAAGTCAGACACAAAAGGATAGATACTGCATGTTACCTCTTCTATGACCTCTCTGAACAATATAAATTCAATGTCTTACAATGTAGAATATTGGGGACTAGTGATAGACAAAAGCTAGTGTGGAGGAATTATAATCTAATATGTTCAGATGTGTCAATGATGATAAATTCAAAGGTATGGGAATTGATAGGGATGATGATTGTTTGTTAATGAAATTGTAAGTATTAGAGCTCTATTGAAAGTGAATAGGATTGAAAGGGGTTGTTTAAAGGTGTACATCCCACAGTTCAGCACCACAAACATAGGTAGGTGTTTGCATGATATACTTCTAAGTTATGACACTGTACAGAGAGTTGACAACAGAAGGGTATATGGGAAAAATCTAACTATTACATACTAGGGACTATAATTAATAGGAATACCATACTAGTACCACACAAAATTAAGGGCTGACAAGAACTGTGATGTGTTTTGTGTCATGAGAATTGTTTAAAATGGAGAGCAATAAGGATTGTACAGCTAAGTGATGATAATGTGAGATATGGATGGATTATTGTGGACATAACACATGCTATGTGAATTTAGGAACCCCTTATTTTATAAGTCAAGCCCTCTATCTTGAGGCTTGCTCTGGTGAAACCTACAGTTGTAAAGGGGAGGCTCAGCTCACCTATAATTATGCCTAGGTGTCACCTCCAGAGAACCTCTTTTGTTGCTCAAATGTGGATTTTCTTTCTCTCAGCCCAACTCTGCAAATAAATCCATCACCCTTCCCCCTACGTGGGACCAGACTCCCCAGATGAGTGAATCTTCTTGGCAACAAGGGACATGGATTCTGGGAATGAACGTGACCCTGGCATTGAGAGAATGAGACTGCCTTTTTGACCAAAAGGGGGAAAAGAAAGGCAACAAAATAAGTTTCAGTAGCTAAGAGATTTCAAATAGAGTCAGGAGGCTGTCCTGGAGGTTACTCCTATGTAAGATTTACCTAGATATGCCAAATGACCACAATATGATAAACCCAGGTCAAGAGTAGTCCCAAAAACCTTAATGGAAATGCAGATCCCTATCTGAGACTCTATAAAAGGTTCACTCACTAACTTTATTCTTCAGAAACATAAATCCTTCAGAAAATGTCTATGACAGCTAAGTCCCCAAACCCAGAGGCAATAGCCTCTTCAGGAACATCAACCAGATGTGTCCCCTTTTCTCATAAAGTTGACACCCCTTATCAACATGAACAAGTTAGGGGGGGTCACTGCCTAGACATCCCTGAAGATCGGGAAAGTGATTAAACTAGAGGAAAGGGTAGAAACAGGTAAGATGGATGATGAATACCGAATCTCTCTATTTCTTTTCTTAGTTGCTAGGGTCTTAGAATAGCTAGAAGGAAAGAATTGAAATGATGGAACTGTAATCCATGGCATCCTTTGAAATTTGTTCTATTGCTACTTGTTAAATTGTAATTTAGAAGCTATCACCTTTTTGTATATATGTTATATTTCACAATAAGGAAATAACTGAAACTATGGTACTGTATGTAACTCATAACAACTTCGGAAATTTCCTATATAACTGCTTGTTAAATCATACTTTGAAAGATATTATTTTTTGTATATGTTATAGTTCACAATAAGGAAATAACTGAAACTATGTAACTGTAACCTGTAATATTCTTTGAACTTTGCTAACTACTTATTAAAATGTATTTGGAAAGTTATCAGTTCTATGTGTATATATGTTATATGTGACAATAAAAAATATGATTAAAAAAATAAAGCATCAGGGTACTCTTAAGTTTCCCACTAGCAAGAAAGAAAACGGCTTTTGTGGGGACATAATAGATTCAAAGTAGCACACTCCTTTATCATTCACAGGTGTTTGCCCTAGTAAATATCTTACACCTATAATTCCATTTTTACTTCAACTTCTTGGAGGATCCAAACTGACACTACTGGTGTTGGTAGTGGTCTGAGAAAGATGACACTGAGAATTTGTGAGACCCTATCATACTCACTATCCAGCTGGCAGGAAGGAGTCCACTATTGGAATATGGGGGAAGGACGATCCCAGGCCCAAGTTCATAAATTAATTGTTGAGTATTGCCCTGGTGGCAATCTGGGAAACAAACTGGAAGAGGGGGATGCCCTTACTAGTGAGATGATTTAAGTACTGGAAAGGTGTGGCAGTAAAGATGCCTACAGGGACAGGCTGATTATCACTGACTTGTGTTGACACCAGGCAGAGGGATAAAGAGAAACAGAGTAGTTAACAGCAGTTCACGGCTATGTGTGAGGGCCAGAGTGCTTTTTGGAAGCCTACAAAGAGTTCTCTGCATTGGAAAGCAGAGACACAGTTGATAGCAAGTCCAGGAGTTAATAGTTAGAGAGGCACAGAGCTCCAAAGATGAATGCTCAGAAAAGGCAGGTCTGCTGTGCTGTAGTCTCGGCCCTGATTTGGAAAACCTGGAACTCTGAAACATGGAATGGGAACACCTGGATGGAAGTCCTTGAGGAATTTGGCTTTGCAGACTCCCCTGAGTCATCTGAGCTAACAGACACCATTCACTCCTCTTGATTAAGACCAAGAACTTCCTCTGTGCAGGAAAATGCCACAGATGCCTGCTTCATGAAGGCAAAAAGTGCTGCTCTCAGGAGCTGTTACTATTTTTTTTCCTGGCTGCCTGGCAAACACCTAGATTAAATCATAGAATAATCTGGCTAGGGTGTGCTGGGCTTGATAACTGAGGACAGAGATTATACTCCAAAGAAGCTGTAGAAATTAGCTAGCATATAGCAGCAGGGTCCAGAGTTGAACCACTGGGATTAGATTTTGAGAGTGACTGGTCAAGGGGGACCAGAATCTAAGAATGAATAAGCAAGAATTTGTTGAATTGGGGGGCACTTTTTTTTAGAACACAGGATTTAATGTCCTGGCAAGGACCCTCAGGGATAAGAAAGGGGTAAATTCATAGCTAGGATGGCTCTTAGAAGCTGGGAAAAAACATTGTCCCATGGTGAATGCAAGGTGAATGCCTGAGTTGCCCTGGCTAACAGAAAAGGAAGGACTGAAAACACTTTGTGCTTCTATCCTCTCAACCTTAGGCTCTGCTAGTTTAAAAGTTATGGCCTCTAGAGGAGGAATACTCTCTCCAGAGACCAAAGCAAGGTCCCATTAAACAACAAGCTGCCTTCCACCTAGACACTGGACTCATTGTGTCCTTTTGTCCAAGGACCAGCTGGCAAGAAGACAAGTCACCATCTTGGCAGGTGTAATTGGCCCTTATTGACAATGGGAATTAGGGCTGATTTTGTATAATGTGTGTATGGAGGAATATGTATGGAACCTGGGTGATCAACTGGGTATCTCTTGGTACTTCTTGCCTGATCTTAAGTATGAATGGCAACGTGCAGCAATACCAGTCCTAGGTATGATTTCCAGAGGTGTAGATCACTTAGGAACTAGGGTTTGAGTAACATCACCAGGTAAGCTCCCAGGACCCACTATGATGATAGCTGAGGGTGAGGGGAGTTTGCAGTAGATAGCGAAGGAGTGAGAGGATGAGTATTGTTTGCTGCCCTGCAACTCTAACTATGGTGACAGCATCTGTTGCGTCACTCTCTTCCCTTTTAAATTTTCCTCTCAGGTAGAGAAGCCCATGGCAATCATGGAGGAGCTGCTCATTAATATGAATGGAGAAGTGGGTTTGTGCAGCATAGGAGATAGACTGTGGCTGCCATGGAAGGGTGCCACTCTGATCGCCCTTCAAGAGAAAACCTCTGTGAGAAATCAGCAGCAAGTTGAGAGCCTGCAGGGCCCCCATTTCAGGATCCTCTCCAGATTTCATGCCAAGACCACACTCTCCCAAGGCTCTTTCCATTCAAGGACTGAACTTGAAGGCAGTGCATGAGCTGGGCTGTTTGTACCCAACATGGTTCTCCTTAAAGTTTTCTCTTTCTCCTGCGCCCCCTATTGGCCTTGTGAGATGTTCTCAGAGGCACACCACAGTCTGAGGCTCTTGCTACCCAATCCCACTTCCTCCCACCACTTTTCACAGGTGTTGAAACCATTCCGTGGTCTGAAGGCTCTCCCTGCCTGCTCCTGCACCCTTTACTCCTTCAAAGACATTTCCTCCTAAAACATTTCTTGTACATTTAATTGTCTTGGCTTCTGCTTCCTTTTTTTTCCTTTTCTTTCTTTCTTTTTTTTTTTTTTTATGTTCCAGATACACTACCTTAAGGAGTAAAAATTCCTTAGGTCCCATAAAAATCTGGCTTTTATAGAAATCCTTACTTTTTATTTAAAACTTTTCTTTTTCTTCAAAAAGAAAAGCTAGTCATTATAAATTGAGAATCTACTACTTGTCTTTTTATGAAGGAAACTCTTCATATTTGAGACATATGCCCAGTGAAATACAAATATCCCCACCCACATTCATGTTATAGAAACATTTGTGAAAGTTCTGGGTTCATTCTACTAAGATTCATCTTTTCATTAAACTCATGTTTCTTCCATGTGTCTTTCTCCCCTTAAATGTGCTGCCTATTCAACCTTCACTAGAGTTTTCTCTTTCACTTATGTTACCGTTTTTACCACCAAGAAATTGTTTTTCCATGATAGTGGATACTGAGATCCTGAGACCCCAGATGCCATTTTAGAAAACGCCTCCAGAATTGGGAGAGAGTTGCTGTTACTCCTGTTCTCCACTGTCTTCCCCTCCCACCTCCTCCCTTCTTCACCTCCTTCCCTTTGACCATGGCACTGGAAGCACTGGATAGATGATATTGAGTAGAACAAAGCCACATTTGAATTCTGTGTACTGGATATTCAACTGGTATTGCTACTTATTTAAATAAATCTTCTGCACATCCCCCCTTACAGATTACAGAAATTCATACTAACTCTTCAGGAAATCTTGAAGAACTTTAAATTTTGCTCCCAAAGAATCAAAACTTTGAATGCTGAAACCTTGAACATTAAGTTTTCACAGTATGTCACAGATTAAGAGAGAAATCAGATAAACTCTGTAATGGTTAAGTAGATAATGACACATAGTTTTTACATTTGGAAAAGGACAGAAGGTGATGTGATATATAATGAATTGTAGACTCATAACTAGAACTTGAATTGATCCATGATTGCAAAAGATATCCTAAGAACTTTTCAACAGGCTATATATTCAAATATGTTAAGTAAGACGGTATGTTCTTTGCAGTGCAACAGGGTTAGCCAAAGAGAGTTTAGATGTGTTATACTTCTTGGTATATGTTTTTTCTCCATTGCTAATGACACAATTAGCAATTTCATTTTTTTTTCTTAAGAAAGTTGCAGGTTAAAGCTAGGAGTATTGCTGAAAGCATTTTTAAATATTAGAATTAAGTTTAGTCATAGTTTGCATAACGGTCTCAGATGCTTGAAGCACCTCATGCAAAGGAACCTAATTTCTTTAAATAAAGAACAAATCAGAATAGAAGCATAAATTACAATGTGTCAGGCAGTGCTATATCTATAATTAGCCCAGGTATTAAACGTCTTTCTTAAGATAAAAACACACAGATTCTTAAGTCATTTTAACTAACCATCTGTTTGCTTAGTACTTATTATAGTTCTCTAGATTTTGTGCAACCAGTGGTGTTAGTTTTATCTTTCAGAGGATTTATATTCCTTTTGACTATATGATAAAAGATCACCCAATTAAAAACTTCTATTGGGCATGTATTATGGGCAATATTTACTAAGTATAATAGAATTACAATGGGTTTAAATTTGTCAATATTTTATAGTCTTTAAACCATTTGCATTGAGGATAGGACAGTTATCCAAGCATTAGTATCATAAAAAAACTTGTCTCCAGATTTTTTTAACTCAGTAACCTTTGTTTTCTTTATTTTTTCTTTTGTAATGACTTAAGAGAATTCTTAAATGGATACAAGAAAATAGAGAGCAAAGAAGTATAGAAGAAAAACAGGACAATCCAGGAAACACAAACTGAGTATACATTCTATACCAGGAATTGAACTACATGTTTTCACAAATGTTACCTCCTTTCCCTTCCAATGACAGTTTGAAGTAATTATAATTGCTCCATTCCGTAGCTATGGATGCTTGGATTTAGCAAGATTAGATGACTTAGGCAAAGGGCTAATAAGTAGCCCAAATAAGTGTCAGGTATTTCAGATACTGAAGCCCATTCTTTTTCTATAAACTGAGATAAGCTATGTGACTCCTTATAATGCTTTCCAGTTCCATGATTCTTTAAGGAAGTTTGACACACAGTGACTGGTCTAGGAAAGTGATACAGCATTATTTAGCATTAATTAGAATACTGGGTTAATGGTCTTTCTGCTGAGAGTCAAGGAAGACTCCAGAAATGCCCTGAGCCCAGCCCTACTAGACTATTACTCTGACATATAGTAGCTGATCTATAATGTCATTTGAATAAATGGGTCCTGAACTTTGATTTTTTTGTGCCTTTACTCATACAGGTATCCCTTCCATCATATTTCTTGTCTTGTGAAATCCCTCTTCATCTTGATGGTGATGTTCTTAAAGTCCAATTCAAATTATTTCTCTTCTATGAATGCATTTGGAAGCCCTAAGTCAGAGTAATCCATTCCTTCTCTTTTATTTATCTCTGTGGTTGGCAACTTCTAAGATGTATCCTGTTATGCACTGAATCATACCCCCACAAAGACATATTCAAGTCCTAATCCCTGGTCCTGTGGATATGAACCTGCAAAGAGGATCTTTGAAGATGTTATTAGTTAAGATGAGGCCAAACTGAATCAGGATGGGCCTTAATCCAATACTACTGGAGCCCTTATAAGCAGAGGAAATTTGGACACAGGAGGGAACAGAATGAGACAGATGGCCATGTGTTGGAAGTAGAGATTGAGTTACGGATTGCCAGCGAGCAAGCACTAGAATGCTACAGACCTTGAAGAAAGCATGGGCCTGCCAACAGCTTGATTTTGGACTTCTAGCATCCCAAACCGTGAGCCAATAAATTCTTGTTGTTTAAACCAACTAAACTGTGGCATTTGTTATAGAAGCCCTGGCACACTAAGATAGCTCCCAATGATCCTCACTTCCTGGTGTTTATGCCCTTGTGTAATCCCTGCTGGGAAAGTCACATCATACTCAGCACCATCTCCAAGTCCTCAACCATCTCCTCCCTCCTTTTCTGTTGTGTGCAGATGTTTCAGTCTGTATTCATTCCACAGTCCAGGAAAGATGTCAGATCTAATGCAAAGGCCTGGCCTTACCTTGAATCCAGAAACCAGAATAATAAGCATCCCCAGATGCTTATCAGAAAAGAAACTCTCAGTGGCAGGGCCCCCTCCCCCAGGGTCATATAAATACCCCTCCCTTGAGAGCATAGATATGTCTGTCCTCTCCAACGTGAAGTGGAGTGTACAGAGCCACCATCCACCAACCCTGGCCAGAGCAGTTGGCTTCCCTGGGGAACCGGCAAGGATGGGATCTGTTTCCTTGCTCTTTTGGCCCCTCTGTGTTGTGAAAATAATAAAGTGGTCATTTGCTGAGAGTTTCCAAAATCCCCTTCCCTTGAGTGTGGGCTAGACCTAGTGACCTCCTTTAAATGAATAGAATATAGCAGAAGTGATGGGATGCACCTTCTAAAATTAGGGAACACAAAGATTGTGCCTTCCACCTTGTTAGCTAATTCTCACTTACCCTCAGAGGCCTCACTCTGGAATAAGAAACTGTCACAATGTGAGCAGTCCCCTAAGGGAGGCCAACATGGGAAACAACTGATGTCTCCAGCCACATCCAGTCAGGATTTGAGGCTTTCAGTTCTTCAGTCCACAAGTCACAAGCATGTGAATGGGTTTGGAAGTGGAACATTTATATGACTGCAAGCCCAGATGACACCTGCGTTGCAGCTTTGAGAGAGCCCACAAGCTAGAGGAGCCAGCCAAATTATGCCTGGATTCCTCACCCACAGGACTGGGAGATAATAAATGTTGTTGTTGTAAGCCATTATTGGGGGGGGGGGGATTTTTTACACAGCAATAAATAAGCAATCCAATCTATTTCAGCATTTGCCATAATCTGACTTGCCTGGCCTGATACTGTCGAGGTCATATATAGGATTTGGAGAATTTGATTAATATAGGCTGGAACTGTTTCTGGCCCATATTAAATCCTCAGAATATAGCACACAGCTAGTGAGAAGTGACATTACTAACACTATCCCCACTCTAACAGGGGGAATCATATTCATAGAAAGGGAGAAATCGACATCTGTACAGGTAAACAGTAACCCACAGGATCACTCAACTAGGAGGAGGTTCCATAGAATGAGGGAAGGGGGAAGTTGGAAAGAAATGATTAAATGCTCTTACTGGAGATAATGTATATTAATGCAGACTTGGGGCATAAAAAAGTCTCCCTTGGTCTCAAACATAACAGATGAAAACAATAAATGATCCTATTCTGAGTTTACCGTCAACGTGAGAAAATATCGGTTGTTTATTCCACAGCTAACCTAAGCTCCCCCAACCAATTAAGGGTATATTTATTGTTCTTTGCTTCCCCAGCACCAAACACATTACCTGGAATATGCAAGGCAAATAATAAACATTTGCTTCAATAAACTTATTGGAGAAAAGCTTAAATTTGAGATCTACTGGTCAGACAAGCTCTTAAAAATTTGGCCTACCCACATCTCGCATTTTCTATTTCCTAACTGATTTTTAATCAACTCTACTTGGCTACCATATTGAACACTGCACTTACATCATTCTAACCTAAAGGCATTAATAGCTTCCAGGTCCCTAAATCCAATGGATACATTGCCACCACACTTTTTTTGAGCCATCTCTCCTCCTTGAAGTATTCTTCACTTCCATGACACCAGTTTTCTGGTTTTCCTTATGCCCTTTAGGTTAGATCTTTTCATTCTCCTCTGCCTGACTCTTCAATACCTAGTTGTAAATTTTATACTCTTTTAAGGCTGAATCCTAGTTTTCAACTTATAACAATAATAATAAGAAGAACAACAATTTCTATATTGCTTATATACACTGAATATGTGCCAGGCATTCTTTTAAAATCCCCACTGCGTAGATACATTTACAAGTGAACAAACTAAGACATGGACATGTTAGATAACCTGCAGAAATAGAAAAATCTTCACATTTTATATATATGTGATCTCATAACTTCTCATTACTTTAGATAACATCTATAAGCTGAAGAATCCCAGATTTGTGTTTCTAGTCAAGACCTGTCTTAGGATCCACAGACCATAAAGCCTCTGACATGTCCATTTGATTGTCTCATGGGGATTTTGTGATTCACATTTCCAAAATTAAATACTTAATATTCTCTCCCAAGTCTTCTACTCTTCTGTTTCCCATCTATGGATATAATGCCTATATCTTCCCATTTCAATATGCCAGATATCTGGCATCAAGCTTTATCTAATCCTTCTTTACTCTCACTCCCTTGCATCCTATTAATTACTAAATCTTACGTCCAAAATATAACCTCAATCTGCCACCTTCTCTCCATTTTTACAGACACTACACTAGTTCAAGACACTACCTTCTCCTACCTAAACCACTGCAAAAAGTCTTCTAGCTTGTCTCGCCACACTTACTTTTACCCTTCTCCTCTATGAATTCCATAGAGCTGCTGGAGATATTTTGAATTCTGTGAGTGTGTTGATGCTTACTGTATTAGTTTCCTATCGCTGCTGCAACAAATTACCAAAAATGTAGTGGCTTAAAACAACACAACTTTATTATCTTAAATTTCTGGAGCTCAGAAATTTAAAAAGTATTGGAGGGGCTGCATTTCTTGTTGAGGCTCTAGGGGAGAATATGTTTCCTTTCATTTTGCAGCTTCTAGAGGTTTCCTGCATTCTTTGGCTTGTGGTCCCATCTTCCATCTTCAAAGTCAGAAGCATAACATCTTCAAATATCTCTCTTATTTTCTCTCTCTCAGACCTCTACTTCCATTGTCACATTTTCTTCTCTCTTTGCATCTTCTCTGACTCTGACCCTCATCCCCTTCTCTTTTTTTCTTGCAATTTTACTAAGATATAGTCACATACCATACAATCATCCAAAGTGTACAATCAGTTGTTCACAGTATCATCATATAGGTCTGCATTCATTACCACATTCAATTTTTGAACATATTTGCTACTCCAAAAAATAATAAAAATAACAACAAGAATAAAAATAAAAGTAAAAAAGAACTCCCAAAACAACCCATCTCCCCCATCCCCCATTATTTATTTGCTTTTTTGTCCCAATTTTTCTACTCATCTGTCCATACACTTGATAAAGGAGTGTGAGCCACAAGGTTTTCTACAGTCACACCATATAAGCTATATGCTTATACACCCATTGTGCCATTTGGATGTATTATGTCCCCCAAAATGCCATGTTCTTTAATGCGATCTTATGGGGGCAGAAGTATTGGTGTTGATTAGGTTGGAGTCTTTGGATTAGGTTGTTTCCATGGAGATGTGACCCACCAAACTGTGGGTAATACCTTTGACTAGATTGTTTCCGTGGAGGTGTGGCCCCACCCACTCAGCATGGTTCTTGATTAGCTTACTGGAGACCTATAAGAGAGCAGACAGAAGGAGCTCAGAGCTGCTGTAGCTTAGAGAGAATTTTGGAGATGGCCATCGAAAGCAGAATTTTGCTGATGTTTTGGAGATACTAGTCCAGACTTTGCCCCAAGAAGCTAAGCCTAAAGACATTTTGGAGAATGCCATTTTAAAATGAAACCTGAGCACAAGCAGACACCAGCCACATGACTTCCAATCTAACAGAGGTTTTCTGGACACAATTAGCTTTCCTCTAGTGAAGGTATACTCATGTTTATGCCTTGGTATGGACATTTTTATGGCAGTAGAACTGTATATTTGTAACTAAATAAACCCCCTTTATAAAAACCAATCCATTTCTGGTATTTTGCATAATGACAACATTAGCAAGCCAAAACACCTGTCTTCAAGAAACAAAGCTATGGATTGCAGTTCAACAGTTTCAGGTATTTCCTTCTAACTACTCTAATAGACTAAAAACTGAAAAGGGATATCGATATAATGCATATGAATATCCTCCAGAATGACCTCTTGACTCCATCTGAAGTTTCTCAGCTCCTGAAACTTTATCTTGTTTCATCTCTCTTCCACCTTTTGGTCAAGAAGGCTTTCTCAATCCCATGATGCCAAGTCCCAGCTCAACCCCTGGAGTCATGTCCCACATTGCCAGGGAGATTTATATCCCTGGGAGTCATGTCCCACATAAGGTGATAGGCAGAAAGTCCACCTGCCAAGTTGTCTTAGAGAGAGAAGCCACATCTGAGCAACAAAAGAGGTTCTCTGGGGGTGACTCTTAGGTGCAGTTATGAATAAGCTTATCCTCTACTTTGCAGTAACAGGCTTCATAAGGGCAAGCCCCAAAATTGAGAGCTAAGCCTACTAAACTGGTACTCCCCAATGTTTGCAGGCATATAAGGAATTCTCCAGATGGGTAAATTTAATATTTCCACATTTTTCTCCAGTTCCTCAAGGGAGCTTTTCTTTTTTTTTTTTTTTTTTTTTTTTATCTTCATTTTATTGAGATATATTCACATACCATGCAGTCATACAAAACAAATCATACATTCGATTGTTCACAGTACCATTACATAGTTGTACATTCATCACCTAAATCAATCCCTGACACCTTCATTAGCACACACACAAAAATAACAAGAATAATAATTAGAGTGAAAAAGAGCAATTGAAGTAAAAAAGAACACTGGGTACCTTTGTCTGTTTGTTTCCTTCCCCTATTTTTCTACTCATCCATCCATAAACTAGACAAAGTGGAGTGTGGTCCTTACGGCTTTCCCAATCCCATTGTCACCCCTCATAAGCTACATTTTTATACAACTGTCTTCGAGATTCATGGGTTCTGTGTTGTAGTTTGATAGTTTCAGGTATCCACCACCAGCTACCCCAATTCTTTAGAACCTAAAAAGGGTTGTCTAAAGTGTGCATAAGAGTGCCCACCAGAGTGACCTCTCGGCTCCTTTTGGAATCTCTCTGCTACTGAAGCTTATTTCATTTCCTTTCACATCCCCCTTTTGGTCAAGAAGATGTTCTCCATCCCACGATGCCAGGTCTACATTCCTCCCCGGGAGTCATATTCCACGTTGCCAAGGAGATTCACTCCCCTGGGTGTCCGATCCCACGTAGGGGGGAGGGCAGTGATTTCACCTTTCAAGTTGGCTTAGCCAGAGAGAGAGAGGGCCACATCTGAGCAACAAAGAGGCATTCGAGAGGAGGCTCTTAGGCACAACCATAGGGAGGCCTAGCCTCTCCTTTGCAGCAACCGTCTTCCCAAGGGTAAAACCTATAGTAGAGGGCTCAACCCATCAAACCACCAGTCCCCTATGTCTGTGGTCACGTTAGCAACCATAGAGGTGGGGTAGCCCAATACCCCTGCATTCTCCACAGGCTCCTCAAGGGGGCACTACATCTTTTTTTCCTTGTTTTTCTTTTTTTTTTTTTAACTTTCCCTTCTTTTTTAAATCAACTGTATGAAAAAATAGTTAAAAAGAAAACAAACATACAATAAAAGAACATTTCAAAGAGACCATAACAAGGGAGTAAGAAAAAGACAACTAACCTAAGATAACTGCTTAACTTCCAACATGTTCCTACTTTACCCCGAGAAAGTTACCTAATATAGCAACATTTCTGTGAACTTGTTCCTACTATATCCATCAGAAATTAACAGACCATAGTCATTCCTGGGCATAAGGGAGCTTTTCAAATACTTCTTTGTCCTCTGCCCAAATTACTCTGGGATGTATTGGGGCTTCATCCTAACCTGCAAGGTTCCATTTACTTATGGTATTTGAATAAACTGACCACACAAGTTAAATTATACAGCATACTACAGAAAATAAAGATTTTTCACCAAATAAACATCCCTACCTTTGGTCTCACAGAGAAGTTGAGGCTTTAAAATACAATCAATATCATCCTCTACCCTATAGTCTGATTTACCTTAGTCCTAACAAAGGCCATTTCATTCATATCTCTAATTGAAGTCTGATCCCCTTTTCAGCTTCTTTAACATTTGCTGTATGGGGTAATGCTGACATTCATAGCTATCAAAATCTAGCTCTGAGTCTCAGGTGTCCCTTCTCTTTTAAGGGCTCATGTGATTAAATTGGGCCACCTAGATAATCCATGAAAATATCCCATGTCAAGATCCTTAAATTAATCACATCTGCAAACTGCCATGTAAGATAATATAGTCATAGGTTCTGGGGATTAGGATGTGGACAACTTTCAGCCTATAACACCTACTTTAAATATTTAATGATTTTATTGTTTTTATTGCGAAGTTCAACAGAATTAACTGATGCAGAAGGCCATGAAGTATGAGGTCCTTGACCTAGCTCTATTCTTCTCCCTTGCTCCCACCTGTTGCTCCCACTTGGGCCATCCTTCTTACCTTAGGACCAACGTCTTTCTTTTTTTTTTTTTTTTGTTAATAGCAACTTTATTGTTTCACTGGTGCCAAAAAAAAAAAAAAAAAAAATCATAATTGTGATACATTTCCCCCTAAATTTACAATAATGAAGATTATACATAAATTATATAAATCACAAATTTTAGAACACAAACTATTAAGAACAAAATTATTTCGATAAATATGCCCAAAGGACAACATAGGCTCTTAATGGATGGCTGAGTCCAAATATGCAAAATATAACTTCTTGTTTTGACCATGGTGCTTTAAAATTCTCAAACATGCATTAATACATTCTAGTTTTAGGGAAAGTATAACACATGGCCTCATCTTCAATTTAGGAAAGAGCTCAAGCTGAATTCCACATTCAGTATTCCTTGCCTTTAAATTAAATTCAAGTTGAAATACAGAACAAGACAAACACCTTTGGGTTAGTACTCCCCAGTAATGAAGAAAATTATACAAACAACAGTGAAACAAAACAGGAAAAAAAAGAAAAGAGAGCTTCATTAGTAGCCAAGATACATGTATTTTTTGTGTGTTTTTCTTTTTAATAGATCTCAGGAATTTTAATTAGCAGGTAAGTCATGCTACCTGGGTGATCAGCCAGACCTGAACATTTACGAAGTGAATAACTTTATTAAGGACCTGAAGGTGAGTGTCTGGAGGTGCTGGGTAAAACACATCACAGGTAAGAAGAGGGAAACCTACCTCAGCATTTCTGAAAGGCACAAACTATGGAGGGAAACCTAGTATAATAAAACCTTACTGGATGTAAATGGAAAGGAGTATGGTTAGCCTGTTTCCTTTTTAAAGGATGAGACCTTCACAAATTGGCCCCTCAGATTCTGGTGATTCCCGCCTCAAGCGCAAATGCTCCAGTGTGTTATGAAAATGTTTGTCAATCTGCTCTGCTTCTTCACTGGACTCAAGATCTGGGAGGTCTTCTAGAATCTTCTGGAAAAGCTGGTTCAAAACCTGAATTGTTATCGCATCATTTTCCTTTTCATAAAAATAGATACATCTGTTCAGAATTTCTGTAAAAAGCTGCACTTGTAGAGAGGGGTCCATGCACTGATTTGCTATTTTTAGAGCTTTCTTAAGGCACTCCATTACCCTCTTGCCTCCATGAAGCTCCTCCCCATTTTTGTCTGTGTTTCTGCCAGACCAGAAGAGATGTGCACAGGTGCTCACAGCTTGGCCCTGATCGGGCTTCTTCAGAAGTTTGGATGCAGCAAGTGCACACTGAGTCCTCAAGGGTTCATGATTCTCTCCACTGAAGCACCTCATCCTCTCAAAAGTACCAATGATCAAGGTCATGGCAGCCAGCTGTGCTTTGGAATCACTGATTTCATCTTCATAAAGAGAAAATGCCTGGGACATAAATTCATATGCTACTGTTTCATGATTTTCAAAACCAATTTCTCCAGCAGCTAGAGCCCCTTGAAGAAAAAGTGTTAAGGGTAATTCTGCCAGCTCAGCTTTGATCAAAGCACTGATAGTCTGGTGAGCAAATGAAAAAATCTTCTGGCATTTCCAATGTCTTTCTTTTTACAACTTCCAAAAATGTTATTCCCCTTGCCTGGAAAGGGCTCAATTCTTAATCCTTTCTGTTTGCTAAACATTCCTTACTCCTCCAGTTTCAACATAAACTTCATTTTCTTAGTCATCTTTCCTTACTCATAAATCTAATTTTTTGCCCTCTTCCCTTTTATGAACTCTCCAAGTTCCCTGTTCTTTTTTTCCTTCATGAGATTTGTCACAACTATAATTGTAATTATGTAATCACTTATACAATGTCCATCTTTCCGACTAAATTTTAAGTTACATGAGTGCAGATAATGTAGTCTTTTTTTTTCACCACTATATAGTCTCTGGGCCTTAACACACTGCTTAGCACAGAGTAGGTGTTCAATAAATAATCATTGAATGAATGAATGAATGAATGATGTTATGAGATGGAAGGCATGGATTCAGACTTAGATGTTGAAACTGATAAAAAATGATTATCTGAGACCAAGTTTCTTCTTTTTAAAGCAACAGAGTTAAGACAAGACACATATTGTCCAAAGCAGCTAGTAATGAGTCTATGGTTCCAGAACGTCTAGATATTTACTAAACTATGGCTATTATCACAGAGCGCAGAATATTTCCTGAGCTCATTTATAACTTCTTAAAGGTAAAATGGCCAAATAATTCCAAAAACTTAAGTGTAGTATTTAAATGTGATATTTAGAAGAACTTCCCACTCTGTGTGTGTGTGTGTGTGCGCACGCAAGTGCATGCTTGTGCATATAATCATACACTTTAGACTCAAATTTTATTTAAATTTTGTTTTCAGCACCCATTACTTATTGCCTAGATGAATTAGGTAAATCTCTTTATATGGATTTCAGTTTTCTTGACTGCAAAATGGTCATAACATTATCTATTTCACATGAATGTTCTGAGGATTAAATTAGAGGATATAGGTAAAGTTTCTAGCACAATAACTGTATAAATGAAGAGATCAGTGTGAGCTCAACTCCCTCTCCACTGAGTATTTAATTAAAATGGACTTCTGTCTTTTATCTATGTCATCTAATGGAACTCTTTAAGAATCAAACATTCATTATATGTTGTGAAACAACCGAAAGCGAACAAAGTAAGTAAATTATGATGCATCCACATAGTAGAATACTAAACAACCATTAAAATCATGTTAAGGAATATTTATAGACAAAAGGGATGTTTGCAGAGTGAAAATAATACAGACTAACTATAGTACATTTTTTTACAGTATAATAATGTGTAAAAATATGAGGATATAAATAATGTACATTTACTCATATACATATAAATAATATGTACATATATAATATTTTATTATTGTATATATGTGTGTATATATACACATATAAATATGAACATGTGTATATAGCTATACATTTAGAATAAATAAATACATACATATTCCATATGCATACACCAGTACCAGGAAAGGATGTACCAAAATAGTACAGTCTAGGAGTGGTGTGATTATACATGAATTATTTTTTTCAATGTGTTTTTGTAGTTCCCCAGTTTTTGGATTGAATGCATATAACTTTTATATAGGGAGGAAATCAATACTTTTAATTTAAAATTAGATGTCACAAGTTTCAGAGGGGCAGTGGGGGCTAGAGATCTCTGGGTGAAGGACCTAAGTGTGCCCACCACAAAGCTTGTTTGGCACAGAAGACTTTCACTGGGCTGGGGAGGACAGAAAGAGTACAGATAGATCCTGCCCTGGCACAAGCACACTCTGGGGACAGGCTGGTTGCATTTTTAGACTATCTAAAATGGTTGTATGTATACTTCCACTTTAAGGATTTTCTCTGATATTCCTATAGCCTTTAATCCACAACCATTTAAGGAATGGAGAAAATCCCCCAAAAGTAATTCTGTCTTTGGGGAAATTACAGACTCGTTCACCAGTCATTCAGAGTATCGAGGTGCCTCTAATTCCATCATGGTGGCTTAAATATTTATTAAATCTTTATTTCTCTTCCTTGTCTTCTCTTTCTGGATAATAGTAGTCTGGTGAAAGTGATTTCTTGTCATCACCCATTTCCAGCCATGTGGGACTGGTTCATCACCTTCCATCAGTAGCAGTTTGAAGTTGGTCTTGGTGGTGCCAGGATACCAGAAGGACCCAAAGGGATGTCAGAATTCTGTAATTTTAGACTTGTTTGCAAGGCAAGATACGCTGGACAAATGTCAAAGGATTTTCAGTAGTCACATATTGGGGCAAGAATTTGCACTGGAATTTGTAGGAAATGAGCCAAGGAACACACAGTGAGAATTTGGAAAAATCTGTTTATTCAACTATCCTAATTTTCATGTGTACCTATGATGTGCTAAGTTACTATTTGTGCCATCTTGGACAAGCTGATTTACTTCTTTGTTTCTCTGTTTCTTCACCTGCTAAATGGGGATAATAATGAATACCTAATAAGTTTCTGCCAGCAGTGTTTATATATATTCTAGAAAAGTATCCTGCACATAGTAAATGCAGTATACACATGCATGAGTCTGCTACTGCTACCTTACCAAAGCACCAGAAACTGGATGGCTTAAGAATTTATTGTTTCACAATTTTGGATGCCGGAAGTCTAAAATCAAAGTGTCTGCAGGACTGTGTTTTCTCTGAAACCTAGTAGGGCTCTAGAAGTGGCTTGCTGGAAATCCACAGCATAACTTAATTTCTGCCTCAATTACATGGTCATTTTCTCTCTGTACAGAAAGATCCTGTACAAACCTCTCTTAATCCAGTCTGGCCTCATCTTGACTGATAACATCTTCAATGGGATAACATTCATGGGACCTGGGGTTAGGAGTTGAACATCTTTTGGGGAGACATACTCAATTTATAACAAAGTATTTACTCTTACTGCTATTATTACTACTATAATTAAGTTTCTACAATAAAAGTTTATTTATAAAAACATAGTCCCTGCCCTTGGTGGACTCATAATTTGTAAAAGGAAGAAAAAGTTTAAAGGAGATTACCAGAAATTGAAACATACAGTGCTATAATAGTTTGGGACAGGTGGAAAGTCAGGGATTTCAGAAAAGAGGAATAATTTAAGCATTTAAAGCAAAGTCTGTTTCTACTGTTTTTATTCTTTATTCTCCTTATGTTTTTAATGATGTGGCTTTTAATCATAGAATTTTCTCATCACCTGGATTGATTAAAGTCTCAGGCTAGTAACAGGCTTTAATCTGAAAATGCAGGCATGTTACTTTTTATGTCTTCCTGCAATGAAAGGAAGACTTAGAGAAGGAAAATTCCTGAAGCCCATTCTTGTGTTCTTATCAACAGAAAGCCTTCAGAAACTCTAATGCAGAGGCAGGAAACCCATCATTACTGTCATAGTTAGTTTCCAAAATTGACATAATAGTTTAATATATGATGATGATTCCTGACTCTAGAAATGTTTTGTAATTTATTACCACCTATTTAATTTGGAATAAGAAGTTATAAGTTTAAATTCTGACTCAACTAATAATATTCTGCATGATATGTAAGTGATAAAATGTCTCTATGGTTTATATTTTTGTCTACAAATTTGAAACATTTAGAATATTAATCTTGTAAAGATTATGTGAAAATTAATTTCAGTAATATTTTCTGAAAGTACCAAGCATGGACCTAGCACAGAGTACACACTCAAAAATGTTTGCTTATGACTACCTTTTAACAAACACATGTGTAGATGTATTAATCTACCAATGTCAGGATATGATTCTTTCTTTTGATTTCTAATTTAATATAATTCTAGATCACAATATTATTTAAATCATCCCATAGATTTAATTAAGTACCATGTTACAGAAACAAAATAAATAGATGAGAGGAAAGATAAAGAGCTGAAACCCAATGCCAATGACCCTCACTTTAAAATCCCGGCTTGACAATAGAGTTATTTTAGGTTTTTTTTTTTTCTCTTATTCCTTTGTTTTCTTAGGGGTTGTTAATTTTCTTGGGGTATGGTAGGAACATATTGGAAGCAAAGTAGTTATTTTAGGTTATTTGTTTTCCTTAATCCATTGCTTTGTTTGAAATGTTGTGGGGTTTTTTTGGTTGTTGTTTGCCTGTTTGTTTTTAATTTTTTGATAAACAAAGTTAAAAAATTGAAAAAAAATCAGTAGAAAAATGGGAGTAAAAACTAAATGACAAATAGGGTGGGATGGGGGGATGGTTTGGGTATTCTCTTTTCACTTTTATTTTTTATTCTTATTCTGATTCTTTCTGATGTAAGGAAAATGTTCAGAAATAGATTGTGGTGATGAACGCATAACTATATGATCATACTGTGAACAGTTGATTGTATACCATGGATGACTGTATGGTTTGTGAATATATTTCAATAAAACTGAATTAAAAAAAAAAAAAAAAAATCCCGGCTTGAAACATGAGATGATACTGACTGACTGTTATCTTATGGAACTGAAATATTTTCTTTATAACATCTGCTCTAAAAGGCACTTATTTTTCCCTTTTCTTTCAACATTGTGGTTACTGAAATGGATTCTTCCATATATTATTGACAATTTAAGTACTGAATATGCTAAGGAAGGGCAGAATGCAATAAAATGTCTGATAGAAAGAAAGGAAGAAATAAGGAAAGAAAGAAACAAAGAGAGAAAGAAAATATCAGAAATTGAGGGAAAAATAGAAAGAAAGTCAGAAAAGACCTTTTAACATGTTAAAATGCCATTTTCTATAGAGTATTCTTTTGTTTGATGCCTTTTTCAATGATGCAAAACTACATATTTGGAAACGATCATTATAAATTCTGATGCCCTGTATATAAATAGTGTCTCTGATGTTCCTCTTTTGTACCTAAAGATTCTCATGAATGTATAACCGGATTAGAATAAAATTGCATTGATGGTAATAATATATGATATTCAATTATGTTTAATTATGGTTTCTATAAACAGCACACACAGGATTCGTTCTGGATTATAGGGGCTGAATTTCCTTTCACTGAAGCATTCATTAATTTAATGAATATTCTGGGAATGCCAACTATGCTTGGGGCACTGATCTGAGCACGGGGGACTCCACAGTGAACAAGATAAAGTGACTGCCAACATAGGGCCCATATTCTTGTGGGAGGAAACAGATAATAATCACTGAACCACAAATATAACACCAGATAGAGACAGATAACTTGCAGAAGAAAAATAGGGCATCAGGATAAAGAGGACTGAACAATGGGCACTGCTTTAGCTGGGCTGGTCAGAGATCTTTTGTGAACAGGACTGCAGAGCTGAGACTTCAATGATGAGGATAAGCCAGCAAAACCAAGACCTTATAGAAGGCATCCTGGGCAGAAGAAACAGAATATGCAATAATCCTAAGAAGGAAATGAGTCTGGATATTTGATGGGTTGAAAAAGTGAAATTAGTGGAAAGGAAATGAGCTGCAGCTAATGAAGTCAGGAGCCAGGTTATATAGATGGCCACAGAGGTCATGATAAGGTACTTGGATGTTGTCTTAACAGCAACAAGGATCCATGGGGAGGGGGAATTAAAAAGGAGAGTATTGGGATTTAGGAAAATCATCCCAGCTATTGTGCAGAAAAAGGCAATAGGAGGAGAATGGAACTAAGGCACCCAGTTTGGAAACTGATGCTTGAATGTGCTTGAATAACAAAAGTGAAATCCAAAATTCATGCTGATGTTCATTGCCCACCAATTTTAACAAGGTTTTGCTTGTTTTTTGGTTGTGATTTTTCTGCTCATGTTTTGACTTTCACTGTTGACATGTGTTTATAAAGACTATTCATGTAGCCTCACAGAAGGACAAAATCCTCAGGATGAGTGAGGCTGTAAAAACAAACAAACAAAAAAAACAAAAAACAAACAAACAAAAAACTTAATTCCAATCAGAAGATAGCAGGACAAGCTGAGACAAGGAAAATTCAAATGATTTAGTCATGGGCACTTTCTAAAACCAGTTATGCTGAGAGATATAACTGGAAACAGGGTTCCTGATTCCCAGCCCAATGATCTCTCTATATAATGTCCTGTCTTGTCTATAATTAGAGATAGCTCAGAGGCTCTTTCTAAATAAAACAGTATGTGAACCCAACCTTTCCAATATACTGTGTTCCCATCTGTTCTTCCTGACAATTCCAGAGCTTTAAATATTTACTGTGGCTTAGAACGTTTCTCAGAGTGAGACCTTCAGCCCTCTTTGGGAAACTTTTCTCAGGATGACTGAAAGGTTGGAAAAATCAGAAGTCCAATTCTAAGAAGGAAAGGGAAGACTAGAAGCCTTTCCAAATTACTTTGAAAACAGAACATTTTTTTTCTCAAGACAGGTGCCAAATATGTGCTCTTTGGATATGTGAATGGTTCCTGGATATTACTGAATATTTTCTATAAAACGGATTCCTACTCCCATTTTCTACTCCTCAGATCCTAACTCTCTCCTGAAGGATTCTCACCAGACAATCTCTATATTATGGAAATTATACTACCTGTTATTTATTGTTCAATGTAAGGCTAGTTATATACCTATGGGGAAAACGAATACTTTTTAAAGGTTTTGAAAATAGAATACATTGCAGTTGGACAGAATAGAGTGATAAATGTCAGAACTAGCCTGAGATGGATACTAAGGGTCCAAACCCAGCTCTAGGTGCCAAAATTAATCCCTGCCCATCAAGCTGAACATTTTACAAGGAAAGAAGTATCAATAGATTATAATTCAGTATATCAGTAAGCATCAGAGGGATTTAATAGAGAGTTTTGCTCTTTCCCTGTATATGCGAAGAGCTCATCCATGAGCACATGAGTTTAGAAATGCAGGAAGATGGCTGAACCAAGAATATCAGTAAAAGGGAATTGGGTTCAATTATGGGGTGGGGTGCAGAGCTGAGTACAACATCTTCGGAGAAGACTGGGAAGGGAAGGACAGATCTAGGTAGTAATATGAGGGCCCATTTATAATAAGTGGAATACAGGGCAGGGACATGGTTTGGGGAAATGAGACAGAGACCTGGCTATTTAAAGTGCTGACACTCAATACTTCCCATATAGAATTTCCTGGAACTGGGATCACAATGGTCCAGATAGTAGGCATACTTAGGAAGGAATCAGAAAGGGAGTGACTTTAGTATAGAAGTTCATTCATCTTTCAGAAATCACATGTGCTATTACACCCTGTATGCCAAGTACTATTTGCCATTAAAATAGTATTTCACATTCAACAACTGGGATGACTACTGTAAGCAAGTGGTTATAAATATTTTTTTTGCAAAATGGATAACCACCCTCTCCCTAGGATACCCACATTCATTTTCTTCTACAATAAAATTATTTATTCAGCATAATCCAGTTTATAATCAGAGAGTATTCATTCCTTTGGATTTGGATTTATTTGTTGTATTAGTTAAGGTAAAATAAAATAATATTCTCAAAAGTGATTATTATAGCCTTGGGATTCAGAATTCAGAATAATAGCACTCTACAACTTTTTAGCTCTCAGATTGATCAAGGCGCTTAAATGTATTGAGGTCTCATTTCTCTTCATCTTTCTGGTGTTGTAGTGGAATGTAAGATTTTAGGTGTTCTTTTTGCAGTAATGTTATATATGTCTATGAACCTGTAAAGATAAAATACACTGGTGTTTTCTAGATCATGATAATCATCTTTAATGTTTTCAGTTTTATTTTAAAAACTTTAGCTTCATTTGCTCCTCCTTTATAACCTCTCTGACCACAGCAAAATAGTTGCCATTCTCTAAACCTATCCTGCAAGATTCATGCCTCCATGATTTTGCATATGCTCTTCCCTCTGCCAGCCAAATCTGTCCTCAATTCATCAGTTTTAGATATCACCTGTTTCTTCTTTCAGACTCAACTTCAGTTTTGGCACCTCTAATTAAAACTTCTCAGACATTTACTCCACCCTGGGTTGAGTTCAATGCCCCTATTTTATTTCCCAAAGGATCCTAAGCCTTCCACATGGCACTGTATCCTGTAAGTATTGTTTTTTGTCCATTTATGTAACAAACTGGGAGCCCTTAGCATAGGACATGACATGTGAATTGTTTGCAATAAATGTTTCCTGAATTAATTAATTAATGATTCCCCATAGGAAAAATTTGCCATGGGCAAAGCATTTATACAATTTAAAGCTTCAGTTTCCTCATTTGAAAAATGGAGCCACATAGTCACTGAGTTTTTGCAAGGATTAACTGTGACAATGGATATAAAACATTGGGCATGAAGTTGGCACATTAAAAATGCTCAGTGAAGAGTGGCTGCTGCTATTTGTTAGTTTTGTTGTTGTTGTTGTTATTTTTTTAATGTTCCTATCTGGATTTATGGCATTTGGCAACTGTGTTAATCTACTGATATGGCTTGTGTACAGTTGAAGAGTGTGAGTATATATGTGAGATGTGTATATTATAAAACATGAAATATCCCTTTTGCACTTGAACTCAGTTGGAAAAAAATCACTGTCCCCAGAGAAATGTAGTCCAATTGATTATTCTGTATCAGTCTCAAGGCAATAAGTCCCCCTATCTTTATCTCTCTTAGGAAGAGACTTTATTTGCTTTCAATAAAGGAGATAACCAGAGAGCAGACCCATCTTCTCCTCCACTATAGCTGTTTGGAGCTCTTGACCAAGCAGATAATGGAGCTGGGTCCAAAATGAAAAGAAAAAAGCCCCTGAATCCTTGACATAGAAAGTCAGTGTTTATAGGGGCCTGTGTGTTCTAAGCTTATTTGATTATTGTGTTGCTCAGAGAGCCAACATTTCTAAATACATCCAGAGATAACACCAAGAACAAATCTGACCCAAGGGAAAGCTGAGATCAGGCCCTCCCATAATAACTGCAGAGTCTGGGACAGCAGTACAAATGCAGACCCAGACACCAAATACATAAATATTTCAAAATGATAAATTAAGCTAACCAATTGTGAAATAAAATGCATTCAAGCCTCCTCTATTGACAAATGCCCATTCGTACTACTCTGGAAGGCCAGGCTTGAATTTAAAATTCTTGAACGCCTCGGAAATTGGTGCAGGATTTTGGGACATTCTGTTGCTGGCTCAAATCTCTGACCTGCTGCTCCCCTGCTTTTTTTCCACTCCTGGCTCCTCCTTCCACCACCAGGAGACTTGTGCATAGACATGGAGACATTAAGCTCCTTTATTCAAATTCCTTCCATATCCCCTTCTTCATTCACCTCCAAACACTGTCCCTTGGCCACCTTGGCTATGATGGTCCACACACCAGTGGTGAAGAGTCCTATGCATGCCCCAGAAGTGATCTGGGCTTTTGGGATTGGAATCTCCAGGGTTCCTGTAGCCAGAGTGTTATCTAGATAAGGGAGTCATGATCTCTGTGTACCCCTTGGCCACAAGACTCTGTATCCCATGGGCTGGAACTTGGCAGAGGAGGTCCAGAGCAGGGTCCTCCAAAGCATGAGTCTGAGGCAGGGGCCCAGCTTGTCCATGTCTCAGGACAGTACAGTTAATACTTTGCAGGACAGGATAAGAAAGCAAGCAAGCAAACTAAATACAGCTTAAGAAAACCTCAGGCTTGTAGCCCATGAGTTAATGTATGAGTGAGAGACAAAGAGAAAGGTAATGAATAAGTGTGGATCACTGGATGATGAACCATTCTGGTTTTCCTGGAATAAGGTGTTTCTTATGACTGGGGACTTTCAGTGCTAATACCAGGAAATCCCCGGCAAATCAGAACAGGTCCATCACCCTATTTTTATGGTTGTGGGACATAAAAAGCCAGCACTATTTTCTTACTAGAAAATTTTAGGCAGTGGAAAATCTGTACTTAGATGTAGAACTACCTGATTTTTAGTCTGAGGTTTACTACTTAAACAGCTGTGTGATTTTAAGCCTCTTTAGTTGGGTTTGATCTATGCAATGAAGAATACACTTTCCTACCAGATCTAAGATTACAATATTCCATAAAAGCATTTAAAGTCCTTATATATGAGGTATTTTTCATCAATGTCAAACAATGATAATGATAAGAATGACACATTTTTTCTAAGAATAAGCAACTGTTTGTAAGCTATACCACTCTCCCAAGCAGTGGAAGGAAAACTTCTTCACACAGTAGTGGTTTGGATAATACAAACAGACAGATTGCAAAATGTGGCTATATCTTTTCCCCCAATCTAATTTAATGGATTCATTTTTCCCCTTATAAAATTATATCCCAGTGTCTGATGTTTAATTTTATTAAGAAAAAAAAGTAAGTCAAGGCAAAAGTCTCTGTTAGAGGGTTGCAGGATGATCAAACACCTGTACTGATTAGCAACTGCTCACCTGGCCTGAGGGCTTCTTGGCCAGGAAGCACTTAGGACCATAGGCATTTTACCCTGCATTTTATTCCTAAATCATGGAACCAAGCTGATGGATGGGTCTAGTCCTCAGCATTTGGAATGAGGATGCCCAGTCATTGTCTCATTCTTGGGAATGAAATGTGTGCTCCTACACCAGTTCCTTTTCTAATCTGTGACCTGTACCCTTAGCCTGTAGCCTTACTCTTTCTTGAGTGTTAAATCCACATTCCCTAAGGACTACGTAAGTCTTGAGGAGTGCTTTAGGGGCATTAACTAATTGGTCCCTGGAAATGATATCATACAAATCCTCCACACCTTCTGAGTCTCCCAAGGAGAGAATTTATGACAGCTCAACATTCGAAAGAAGAATGGCCCCAAAGCTATCGAGTTCATCTGTGTATTCATGCCAATCCTCACTGCCAGCTTCCAATGCTTACTCTAACTGTACCTTCCCTTACTTTGGTAGAATTCTTGTTTCCTTCACTATCTTCTTACTGAACTGGGCATATAGACTTCTGAGGGAAATAATCACATTGTGGTTTGATTATTTGTGCTTCTGTTAATCTCCTTTGTTAGAAGGAGACATGATTATTTAGAGTGGAAATCATGTATTTTCATCTTTCTGGGTTTAGCATTTAGTTCAATGTCTGACAATGGTAGGTGCTATTAAATGTTTGGAAAACCAATGAATGAATGAATAAATGATGAAATCAAATAAATTTTGAATCCTTGAGGCTAACATCATTTTAACAGATTTGGGGATTTCATCATAGGAGACCTTTAATGCCATATCAACATGAGTAGATTTAGTCTTATGTCCTTAAAATGGGAAGGTATTACCCAACATGAGAGATACATATACTCGGAGATAGTAATCCATCATGGGGTGGCTCAAAGCGTGTACTTGGGACACTGAGATATAGGAATGTCTAGACTTTCAGAACGACTGCCCCAAACTAACATTCCAAACGAAAGCTAACACAGCCATCTCCTTCTTGGGCTAATAGAAAACAAAGGCTATTAAAAAACCAAGCTTCCCAATCATTGTACTACAAGCACCTCTGTACTGCTCCAGAAGTCACTGGTGCAGATTGGGAGGGCATGATCCATTATTAGAATGATCATATAATTTATACAATAAACAGGGACACTGTTGAGAGGGGAGAGGGGCCATTATTAATAATAATGTCAGGATAATAGGCACAAACCAGGACTTTCCCAGGCAGCGCTAACCACACGGTTACCCTAGAATCTACCATGGCCCTTGATTCTACACCAGTAGTTCTCAATGGGGAACTGGGGAGAAGAAGGGGCTATTGCGCTCCCTAGAGGACGTTTGACTCTGTCTGGAGACGTTTTTAATTGTCCCAGCCTGAAGAGGGATGCATACTACTGACATGAAAGACCAGAAATACGGCTAAATGTCTTACAGTGCCCAGGACAGCATAGCACCACCCCTCATGAGAAAAATTTATCTGACCTAAAATATCAGTAGTGCCACTGTTGAAAAACCTTGTTTTATACCATCTAAAATCCACCCCACACTCCCCCCCCACAACATTTAACTGAATAAACTTTTATTTTTCTGCTTCCTAGCTGGGGATTTGGCTTTCTGAAGTTTTTCTCTCAGCTCATGTCTCATTCCATTGTCTGAACTCCCTTTCGATATCTAGCCCTTGGTAAGGAGGCGAGCTCTAAAACGTGAAAAACTTTATGTATAAGTGGCAATGTATTTTTGGTCAGAAAATACACCTGGGAAATAGGTAGTCTTTTATAATTTCAGTTTTAAATTACACATTTCTTTACTTTTATTTTATTGAATCAAACTGCAAGTATTCATTATCCATCTAATTACAGATGCTTTGTATAAGAGATAATATTGCCAATAATGATTTTAGTCATAAAATGACTTACCCCCTCTCTCTTCTCCATCCAAACATCATACAGACACACACAGACACAGTCGTATACACACATCAACTCCCTTCACAAATACACACCAAGAGAAAGGAAAAGACTAGAAATAAAATCCCCTTTGTAGGACAGGAATCGCCTAGGACACCTTAGTACTAGAAAGCTCCTCAACTCATTTTTAAAGGGGAGTTGGGAGTCGGGAACAATTTTAATAGTACCCATGACAGCACTAATCCAAACCTTCTACAGATATTTTAATAATGTTACAAACTGATAAGGTCTAGGAGGTGTAATTTCAATGAAAGCAAATATTGTTGTCTGTTTTGTTCTTTGCTCAACAACCGGGACACGTAAGAGAGACCAGCCCATAGTAGGCATTTGACAAACATTTGTTCATTAGTGGTGGTATTCTTGTTTACCCCAAACCTATTGGAATAAAGTTCCTTGTCAGAGAAAGCAGCTGTCTCTAAAAGAAATATGATAACTTTTAATTCACTAGCTCAATTAAGCTAGAACAAACAATAATAGAAAGTACAATAAGAAGTATGCTAGGAAAGCATTAAAATTAACTTTATGGAATTGTCTAGAATTAAAAAGCAACAACCTATAATGTTTGTCTCTCTCTATTTCTTTTTCTAAAGTAGCTTTATTAAGGTTCAATTTACCTGCTGTAAAATTCACTCATTGAAAGTGTAAAATTCTTATGAGTTTAGTAAAGGTATAGAGTTGTGCAACCAATACTATAATCCAGTTTAGAACCTTTCCATCACCCTCAAAATTGTCTGGTCCTTGCCTTCGGTTAATCCCTACTCACCTCTCTCAGCCCTAGTCTGGATTTCTTGCATATTTTGCCAAGCCTAGATAAGGAGAACCCTCCAAGAAAAAAGCCCCCCAAAAAGTAAAGAAAGCCTTGTATAGGCCTCACCTTGCTCTGTTCCATTTGCTTTCTGTCCTAGTTCATGTCAAATACAGTAACTCATCTGAGATTGGCAGAAATAGGGTTGAGGAGGGAGGGTAGATATAGTGGTAGCTGGATCTGAAATTAAGGGAAAAGGAGGTGATGGAGCTGCTTTGCTAGTGGGTGCTTTCTTGTGTGTGTGAATGGGTATCTATCAGGTTGAAATGAGGAAAAATGGTATTAGCCTGAGGAGAAAATGGAGCTCTAAGATTGACAGTGCACAGAAGATGCCTTGATGCTTGAGGAATTGATAAAAAAAGATTCTTAACTTTTATCTAATCAATTTTCAAGTCATTTCAATTATAACTTCTAAAAATTCCTTTAATCTATCAATTTTTCCTCTATTTCCACTGTTTCTGCCTTAATTCCTTGAATCTATATCTCTAGTGAAGATTATTGCTACAGGCCCTTAAATTCTGTTGCCCAACCTCTAGGATTCCTCTTGGCCAATCAGCTTTTTACATAGAGAATGAGCAGTGTTTATAGCCCACATTTGATTATGTCACTCTCCTTCTTAAAGTAAGTCATTGTCCTCTATTTTATTCCATTGCCCTAAGGAATTATCTGGTTCCTGATGGTGACCTCATTCTCAGCTCTTACTACTCCCCATCCTTACCTACCTAGCTTTATTGAAGTATTTTATTTTCTGGTATCTAAATTGCCCTTTCCTCCACATTATATAATTTCTGAAAATAAGGTTGTTTAGCATCAATCATATAGTATTTTTCAAGGAGCTGCTATTAAGTGGATGATGTCCTGATAGGGTATTAATATTTAAGACCCTGATAGAGTCTTAAAATTAAGGAAATATAATACTTTCAATCTTCAAAATGTACCATACATTTTCTTATCTCCATTTCCTTCCAATTTCTTTACCCCCTGCCTAAAATTCTTTCCTACACCTCACTTACACCCCTTTTCACCATTAATTCCTTTCCTCTTTTCAAGATTCAGTACAATTGCTTATTCCTTAAAGAGGGCTTTCCTGGCACAGTGAAAGTCTGAGTTAGGTAGACTTCCCCTAGTTTACTCTATTCAATTTTGCAAATCCAGGTTTCTCTCCCAACTGACCCACATCTGACCACGGATGTATGAGTGAACTCAACTAAACTCCACTCAGCTAAGCCAGATCTAATTTATTGACTCATGGAATCATGACTTAAATAAATGCTTATTACTTAAAGCCAGGAGGTTTGGTGGGGGGCAGATTTTTAGGCAGTAGAAACTAACTGTATTAGCTCATAAGTAAGGGACTCCAAATTACCTGGTTGGATTTTGGCTTCTGGGTTCTGGGTCAGGACCCAGTATCAACAGATGTATATTATCCTTCTTTGAATAAAATAGGTTGTTTGTATTAGAAACATTGAGAACAGAGGTCTCCATAAAGTATATATACATATATATATATATATATATGTATATATATATATATAATTAAAGACAATCTATGACCATTAATAGTTACACCTGGGAAAGGTAAAAGTCCATGATTCCACCAAGTGATATTTATTACTTTTAGTATCCTACTGGCATAGTGTTTCAATTATGATCCCAATAAAATTATATTTTATTATCATCATCAAAGAATAAATAAATGGAAACACTAAGACAAAACTCAGGTCTCTGTTTAGTGCTCTTTGCACAGTATTATGTGGTTGTTCATATCATCTCCTCAATTAACAGCATCATTAGAAACATGAAGCTTTCTCAGAAGTCTACTGGCACCAAGCAGGAAAAAGTTTTCCTTCATGGACCACAAAAGAAAGGTCTGTACAGGGCCTCCTCTAAGAAGAAAAAATTGCTATGATTCTGGCTGTGGAGTTTCCAGCTGATAGATGAACAGAGGCTGTGTGTTTAATTTTATACTCTAATCTAAGTTGATTTTTTTCTTAAGGAGGCAATGAAATAAAAGTATCTAAATATTTACAGTGTCTTGGGAACATGGCCAAACCTTAGAATGGTAGATTACAAAACCGAGGTAGAAACTTAGCAATAAATCTGAGGTTGCAGTAATCTCTTCTGTATTCATGGATAAAAATCCGTAAAAGGTTCTGGTACTTTTTTATTAAACAAGAAAACACTAAATATTACCTAAATTTAGCACGCCACTTTCATATTGCTGTTTCTCCACTGTGTGAAGGACAAGGGCTTTCAGGATATAGGAAGTCATGTAAAACTCCTTATAACCCTCTCAATTTTACCAATTGTCCCCTAAAAACTAAATATACATGTTCTTTCCCTGTACATATGTCTGAAATTTCTCATTCCCAAAAGAAATACACAATAAACTTTAACTTTTCTACTTTGTAAGTACCCATGACCAAAAACAAACAAACCCCAAAAAACAAACAATAAATAGATAAATAAACCCACCTTCTGCACAAAATAACTCGTTGCCATATTTCATCTTCACAATGAAATGCAGATGTAGGATTAAAGGCAAATCCTCAGTTTTCAAATCTTGAATAACTCAAGTACTTCAAAAAGAATTACTGCTGAAGAAATTTATGAATCCAATTCAAAAATCTTAACTTGGATAAACAGGATTTTCATTTGATGAAGAATTGGATTAATAGGCATCCACTTTAAAGCTTTGCTTCTCCATATTTTGTTCTGAAGTTGTTAAACAAGTTTTGAAGCTATCTTGCACTCAGTAATACTGTTCTTTTTTTGAATGAGCAATCTCTGATGTATTATTGCCACTTAAACATGACCTTGTACTCCCAGTTACTATTTCACTGAATAATCATGCAAGCAAGCAATACTGGTGTTTTTCTAAACTGTTTACCTCCTTCATGCAGAAAATCTGGTCTTTTTGTTTTCATCCCTTTGAATCTTTCCTCTTTATCTTCTCTGAAGCCGTTATCTTTGGGGCATGACAAATGTGCTTTTGTGAATCTAAAGTGGCTAATTACACTAACAGAAAATTGCACCATCAAATGTCAATGTGTTCAACTATAGAAGCTCTAGGGAAAACTATAACTCAGTACAAATTCTGTGGCAATTTGCTTTCTGTAAAATTGGAGTTTTCTTTTCTAAAATTGATGATTAAAACACCTTCAGGGCATTAGACCATACTGTTTCATTAGGAAATGTTTCCAACAATATTGGTGGTTTTAATCAATACAACTGTCTTCAAAGACTACCCATCAGCTGAGTTGACTCTATTTTAAACATAGCCTATCTTCTTAGCAGGCTTGGAGCACCTTCTTTTTCTTGCTTTGTTTTGTTTGGTTTTGTTTTAGCAATAGTAATTTTGCTTATTCTGTTTTTATTTTATAGAAATGGTATGTTGTGTTGCTACCTCCCAACAAAATCACTTACAAAAGAGTGCTTAAATATCAAAAAGAAAGATAAAGCTGTATATGTAAAATACTGAAGTTTCCTGAAATTATATATGTAGTCAGGAATGCTAAGAGAGTAAACTCAATTATCCAATAAGGAGGAAATGACTTAGAAAAACCAGAATCCACCTATTTGATGGAATACTATAGATCAACAAAAATGACGAAGATTAATAGCATGCAGTGTATAGAAAATATTTTAGGTAATATTAAGTTAAAATGAGGAATATGTAAACTACTGTCTCAACAATATACAAATATTATTGCTGGTCCATAGATACTGACAGGGAATATGTATTAATAGGACTACTTGATGCAAGGTTTTAAGATTTTGTTCCACTCCTCAAACTGTGATTTTTTTTTTTTTACAACAAAAAAGGGATGGTATCAGTCAGATTTACCAATGCATTAGATTGCTATGAATGTATTGAAAGACACAGATAACACTAAATAATTTTTTCTATACTTAAAATTTTAATATTTTATTTGAAAAAATAATTTGTATGATTCAGTCGCAAAGAGGCTTATACCAATCCATAGCTATTTTTTTTTAATCGTTTGAAGAGCTGAACTTTCTCATCATGCCTAATTTTCCCCCTTTTAAGTGTCATATCCTATCCTTGACTATTCTTTCCATTCTATCAATTCCCTTCTTAAGTTATCTTGTGCCTGGTGACTTTATATGCCCAGCCTATGACCCTTTTCTGGTGTTCCTACCTGTGCAATACGAGATGGTTTAAACAGCCCGTTTCCTCTTTCTTGCTCTTCAGCTTTTCCCATTCTACTCTAATCTATACCCCAACTACTTTACACTGAGGAACTGATACAGTGGACTTGTCAACCAAAGATGGAAGGTACATATCTGACAACTGAACACCAGCTGCAACACCAGCTTCGTTGGCCAGCAACCGGTGCATGAGCACAGCTCTTGGCTCTGTTGTCACTGTCTTGAAATTCTTAATAACTTTGTCGTTGAATGTGTGTTTTGGAAGTGAAATCAGATTGGACGATGGTGGACTTAGACACGGGGTCCTGCATTTCACTTTGAACTGAGCTCGACAAATTCCCTGGAGACCCTGGGAACCCTTAATCATCTTTCTCATCTGTGTGTCTCGGGCATAACTTCCCCTTGCCTGACATATCCTGTTCATTTGCCCAGTGGAAAATTCCTACTTACCCCAACTCCGAATCATCTTTTTTCTCTTCCACTGAGGATGGTCCTACCCTATCCTTGCCCCTTGTACATTGCATGGATTTCAATTTCAGTTTTAATAGTCTTTGCTTCTGTGAATTTTGTCTTTACATCCCTTGCAGCTCTCATCAGAATAAATTTTAGAAGTATATTTACTTCTCTCTTTAATTTAACCATGAATACAAGGAAGTCAAGTTCAAACTTCAGTTCCAACTCAGTGATGCCTAATAAATTAATGTGCAATTAGGATAATCACAGAGAATGAGATGTGTGACTTTTAAAGCAGGAGGAGCAACTGAAGTACATGGTATACAAGTCTGCTCACCAGGAGTAGGGCAGAACTGAGGAACTGGTGCCCCAAACTAAAAGCAGTGACAAATCAAAACTTATCAAAGTCTCTGAATTTGCCAAGATTGCAAAGTCAGCAATCATTTACTGAACACTTGCTTTGTTCCATACACACTTCACATAGTTTGGGTAGAGCAGGGTTTCACAATCTTGGCAAGGCACTGTTGAAATTTTGGACCTGATATTTCTTTGTGGTGGCAGCTGCCCTGTGCATTGTAGGATGTTTAGCAGCATACTTGACCTACTGAGCTTTGACAATCAGCAATGTAGCCATGTGTCCCCTGGAGGGCTAAATTGCCTCTGATGGACAAACACTAGCATGGAGGGCTTCTATTTTGATGATATTATCCCCCCTCCCTCAGGTAGTAACCCTTGTGCCCACTGTCTCAGGGGAAGAATGAGGCTGGGTAAAGGGGGGGGGGGTGAAAAATTAAAAACACCTGGTAATATTCCTGGCTTTTGTTTCTAAAAGTTATGTCCCAGAATGGAGAAAGAATTTGTTGTTAGAGGAAATGCATTGGCCAAAAATCAAGAGACTCCAGGAGCACCTTATAAGATATTTGCCAGAAACATGAAGGAAAAAAGACCAGTCCTCAGTGAAAAAGAGATTCCCCCAGGCTGAAAGGATGTAGGGGTCGGGGTGGAGGGGCTGGGAGCAGAGTGGTTTCTCAGTTCTAGAACAGAGGCAATATCGTGTCTTCCCAGCAATGCCCTGGAAGTCAGGCAAGATGGCAGAACAGAATGGGTGCAATTGGGCCCAGGTAGATAGGACCACACACACCCTTGCAGACAGATTTTTAATAAATAACTCACAGAGGCAGCAGAAAGAGCCAGAACTTGAAGGGAAAGAATGTGTATTGAGAATATGGGCATTTCAGCAGCATCTTCCACAGCCTAGAAATGAGGACGAGATATCTACCTACCCCTGCTCTAGAGTACCTTGGCATTGCATAAAACATTAGAGCTATGTGGTTCATCCCAGTATTGGGCAAGAAACAGGAAAGCTGAGATTAAGTTAGACATCCAGTAGCAAAATAGGATTTCTGGTGAGAAACTAAGTAATATTTTTTTTAAAAAATTGATATAGACTTAAAGAGAGGGGGGTTGTTGATTAAATTTGAATCTATTATCCCTTAACTCACTGTAACTCTATGTGCCAGTTTGAATGTATTATGTCCCCCCAAACGCCATTATCTTTCATGTAATCTTGTGTGGGCAGATGTATCGGTTTTGATTAGATTGCGATTCTTTGAGTGTTTCCATGGAGGTGTGCCCCACCCAACTGTGGGTAATGACTCTGATGAGATATTTCCATGGAAGCATGGCCCCACCCATTCAGTGTGGGCCTTGATCAGAGGAGCCATATAAATGGGCTGACAAACAGAAGGAACTCAGTGCAGCTGAGAGTGAACTTTTGAAGACGAGCTACAGCCAAGAGGGACACTTTGAAGAAAGCACAGGAGCTGCAGATGAGAGACAGTTTGAAGGCAGACGTTGAAAGCAGACTCTTGCTCCAGAGAAGCTAAGAGAGGACAAAGGCCCCAAGAGCAACTAAGAGTGACATTTTTGAGGAACTTCAGCCTAGAGAGGAACATCCTGGGAGAAAGCCATTTTGAAACTAGAACTTTGGAGCAGATGCCAGCCATGTGCCTTCCCAGCTAACAGAGGTTTTCCGGACACCATTGGCCATCCTCCAGTGAAGGTACCTGATTGCTGATGTGTTACCTTGGACACTTAATGGCCTTAAGACTGTAACTGTGTAACCAAATAAACCCTGTTTTATAAAAGCCAATCCATTTCTGGTGTTTTGCATGCTGGCAGCATTAGCAAATTAAAACACTCTACTATCCCTTAACCATCTGCCAAGATATGTTTTATTGCACCCATTTTAAGGAGCAGGAAATGAGTCTCAGCAAGTTTCTTTGACTTTTAGGTTACTAACTTTCATCTAAATAACATTGTTACTACTATGTGGCAAGTTCTTTGTTGGATGGGAGAGCGGTGTTGAACCAATGCAGCCTTGCCTTCATGGAATCAATAATCAACAATTAACTGTAAATGACAGCTGTAACAAGTGCTACAAAGAAGTACAGAGTGTCAAACCAGCCTCTGATGAGGGAATTTGATCTAGTTCATGAGGGCAGATTAAGTTTTCTTGAGAAAGGGAAAATGAACCAGCGTTTGAAAGATAAATTGGAGTTGCCCAGGGCAGTGGTCATCAAATTTTTACATGCATCTGAAGTACCTGGAAATCTTGTTAAAGCAGATTGCTGGGCCCCACTTCTGGAGTTTCTGATCTATAGAACTAAGGTGGAGTCCGAGAATTTGCATTGATAACAGATTTTCATATGATCAAGTGTTGCTGACTCTGCTGGTATAACAAACTGCACTTTGACAGCCACAGAATATTCCCAGCAAAGCAGTGTGGGTAAGGGACCTGTTGGAAGAAGAATCAGGGACATTTTGGGCTCTTTCGTCACCATGCTAGACAAACGTGACTTTCTACAGATGAAGAACTTGGGGGCGAAAAGTTCGGCTAGTGACTTACCCTAGTCAGTCCTAGAAGATGACAGACCAGGGACGGACACCCAGGTCTCCTAGCTTTCAGCCAGGCAGTCTCTCTCCTCCCAGTGGACCAGGCCACCCTGCCATCCCCACTCTGGGATTTACATGTTGTTTTGTTGTTTGTGATCCAGCAAAAGGCAAACGGCAGCCTTGTTGCCTAAAAAAGTGAGCCAGCTCTGCCTGGCGTATCTTGTCTTTGGATGAGAGAATGCTGCCTATTTTAAGCATCGCTTCAGGATATTCTTTCTCTTCTTTGAGATGGAGGACTTAATCTCACTGAAAATACACACTTTCCCTCAAGAGTGCCCTTGAACTAATACAGCTGAAACTCTGACTCCAGTGGGGCTTTCTGATATGCCTTTGAAGAGGGTGAATTCACTAATCAATACAAATTACAATTTCTCAACCAGCAACTTGGCAAGCCAGGCACAGCTTTCCCTGCTTTATTATTCATAGGCTGAACTCTCAACACGGAGGAGCAGAGAGAAACCATAGGCAGAGACATTGTGCAAATACATCAAACAAAGGAAGAGATTGTTTCAGAAGGACTCGATAGAGGAATATTTATATGGCCAGGAATAAATGTCCATTCTTCAGAGCTTACCCTGGGTTAGACAGTTTTGAGGAGAGCTTTCAAGCATTATACTTTAGGATATGGAACAATAATAGTATTTCTTTTCTCCTTCTCCCTTACCTCTCCCCTACAAAACACACTCTGTATATATTGAGAAACACACAACTGTCAAATATATATATACACACATATACACACACATACACACACATGCACACACACACATATTGAACAAGGGAGGAATAAGGAGAAAAACACAGAGACATGAAGTGATGTAATGAAAATGGTACTATCCTGAAAGTCTAGGTTTTCGCACTTCCATTGTTACTATGTAACTCTGAATGAAATAATTACCTATTCTAAGTCTTAGTTTCCCCATTTGCAAAATAAGGAGGTTGAATTTGATAGTTAGAGTCATTTCTAGGCCAGATATTTCCTGTATATAAAGGACCGAGAAATTGCTTAAGGATGTATTTCATCTTTGAAAACTTTTTCCAAAGCACAAGGAGATTGAAAACTCTTCCTTTTTCACATTTGTTAAAACCATGCCTCCTCTTAATTAACAAGAAAATCTCACATTAACCTTCAAAGTTCTTTAAAATTTAAAAATACTTTAAGTATGACTAAAATAAATCTAAGTGAAGTTAATTTTAGAAGAAAACTCTATTTTGAAATATACAGATCATGTGCTTTCCAATTATACAATATGCCTCACAATGTGGAGCATGCATGCTCCTAGAAGTTTTGGAAGCTCAAATACTATCTAGGTCACTTTTAACATCATACCTCTTGGCTCTTGGCCTTCTTTGTTGCAAACAAAGCTTCTCCACTTCTCCTCTACTCCCCACCACCACCCAGCGCATTTATCCTTGGGAATCTGTGTGGTAGACCATAAAATTTTTCAATTAAATGTTAGCTCTTTAATGCCTGGAAAAGATATAGGGAGCTAATATTTATTGAACCTGAACCATGTTCCCAGCATTGTATTATATACTACTATGCATGTATATATCATGTATTTATACACTTTACCTTATATAATCCTCATAACTTCTCTATGAGGAAGGTATAGTAATTATCTTCATTTTATAGGTGAGGAAACAAGCACTCAGAGATACCAGGTAGCTTACCTTAGGGTGTATGTAATATCAGCAAAGCTTTGATTTGATTTCAGTTTTCTCTGCCTGGGAACCCTGCATCCTTTCTACTACTCTTTGCGATCTCCTTAATTAACAGTCAAGGGAAAGAACAGAAAACAAATGTTTTTTGCTGACCTATTATTGGTTGAAAATATAGAAAACATTTTATGTTTTATCTCATCTAATTCTCAAATCATGAGGTGGAAAGTAATATCCCCATTTCCTTTTTTTTTTTTTTAATAAAGAAATGGTAAGCAACTTATCTGAGATCACACCCCTAAAATACAGCAAAACTAAACTGAGATGTTTATTTTAAATAATAGAAATGTGATATTTCCTATTCTTAACAAATAGAAATGTGATATTTGTAAAAAAAAAAAAAAGGAAGAAGAAGAAAAATGCGGTAATTCTTAATTTGTGGACTAAGATTCATACTGCTAATATATCCACAGAAAAACTACCTTCTTAGGAATCAGGTTTGTCTCTATGCTCTATGCTGATTTAGGCATGTTCTATGATTGGACCCAGGTAATACAAAGAGTAGTTAGCATTTGTTAACAGACATTTCTTTTGCTTAGAATTGTATGCACTTGAACTCATTGAATATCTTTAATTATATACATGATATAGATCAAGAAACCAAGTTTCAGAAATGTTAACTGACTTGTCCAAGATCTCACAGTTCAGTGGTAATGCCCGGATTCCCATCCACATCTGTCTAAACTATAAAGCCTTTGTGTGATCTTTCTACTCCAGCTCCAAAGTATCTAAGAACCATATCCTGTGAGTTTTTTCCAACTACTAATTCTCAGTTTCATAATCCCTCTTGTCCTGCCATCAATCCATCCTGACTCTTTCACCATCCTCCTTTTTTTGTCACAGATAGTAAATCTGCATACAATACAACTGTATGCATGGCAGAGTGCTTTAAGGAACATCCAAAGGAGGGACAAAGTCCACTGCTGCATATTCAATTATTTAAGCCCTATTCACCACCACCAAAAAAACAAAACAAAACAAAACACCTTGAAGGAGAACTGCTATCACAGTGAGTTGATAAATAGGGGTCAGGAAAGTTGAGTGGGCAAATTCAACCACTCTGCCTCTTTCCTTTGCTGACGGCACTTGTACACATTGACTTAGCAGTCAGACCCATAATAACACAGTAATGAAAAGGGATTGCAGTCAATGAAGGTCCAAAAACATGAGTAAAGTTGGCCAACAGTTTGCCTGATATTTTCATCTGTGAAAGGGCTTTACCATCAAGCCTGCAAGCATGCAATCCAAATGACTGTTGTGAGGTTTGATCAATTGAAGTTTGAAAGTCTTTTTTATTTGCTTGGATGAATGGCTCAGAGTACAATCCATTATCATTTGTCACTCCTAGGTACTTTTTAAAAATTTCCCTCTGAAGTAGCAGAGGAACTATTCATACTCAGAGAAAAGAGGCCACACATGACATTTGAAAGTCTAGTTATTTTTAGTGATGTTGAGTGGATAGCTCTTGGTGAAACTAAGAAAAGCATCGCTTTTACTCTCTTCCCAGGAGCCACAAAAGAAAGAAAAAGATTTCCAACACACCTCCACTTACCTAGCTTTCTTCTACTGGATCACATTAAGGCTTAAACCAAACTAGGAAAACCTTACAGATGATTCTGTTCCTAGAAAAAAAAAGGCTACATTTTTTTAGGGAAAGTATTTTTATTATCTCAACTGTTGCTTTGAGAAAAACAAAACAAACAAAAATCCCTTCCTCTTTGGGTAGACATGATACAAGCTTGTCTGTTATCCAGATACTGACAAAGCAGTTAGCTCATTGCCTGGCACATAGTTAGTACTCAAAAAAAAAATAAAACAAAATAAAAATGCCAGGCAGACAAAGAAAGGTCACAATATACTGTCTAATTAGTTTAAAGGCTAATCTGGAATGTTCTCTTCCAACTTGACAGTAACTGAAGAAATCTTAATCTATATCTTAATGAAGCTTACACTGATCAATCATATACACCAAGATTGTGTTTTCTTTAATTTATTATAGAAATAGGACTTTCATTATATATCTTTTTCTATATTATACACTAGGTTCTTTATTCAGTTTTTTCAATTGTATTATCTCTTCATGCAAATCTCCCCTTGTAATTCTATTTTGGCTTTGACCAGAGAGAGTTGGTAAGGAAAGATGAGTATAGTAGAATAGCCATAGACTCATTTCTCTACAACCCACTGTCTTCTGGGCCTGTGGGGCTGGAATGTCAGGGAGGAGTTGAGTGGAAAATCAAAATATGGAAGGTGCTCTCACTCTCAGCAAGCTATATCTAAGTGTGCTAAAAGTTAGCTCTGCCTAGCTAGGCTTTAGAATAAAATCCAAACCTCTACAACTTGCTGCTTGAGTGGGCTGCTCCCTACATTCCTGATTTGCTTACAATTTCTCCCTTACTGTTTTTGTTTCCTTGAACCTGCTAAGCTTAAAGGACATTTGCTAGGAACACCTTCCCTCCCCTATTCCCAGATCTTCACCTAGGTGGCCCTTAAAATTTCAGCTCAAATTTCTCCTCAGAGAGGCCTTCCTGAGTATATTGTGTCTCCATTTCTATCTTGTCACTGTCCATCACATTATCATGTCTCATTTTTTGACCACTTTTATGTCTTTCTGAAATTACCTTACACTACTAATTTACTTGATATCTTGTTCATTGTCTGCTGCATCCACTAGAATGCACATTGGATGAGGACAGATACCCTGTCTACCTTTTACAGGAATGTATCCTTATTTCCTAAAATGAATAATTGAATGAAGGAAATAGATATAAGAAGTACCTAAGATTTCCACAAGAACAAGCTGAGTTTATCAGGATAGAAGAGTAGATCGGGATTTGGGGCAAAAATATGAATGAGTCTTTGCTTAGTATGACTTATGCCAACTATCCTTTAGGCACTGAGACAGAATCCAGGTCCAGCAGAGGAGAGATCAGTAATTTAAACTCCTGGGACTTCCTGGAAAGCTTTTTGTGATGAAAACTGAAAATGGGGGCCAGGGTGTTCTCAGCTTGGGAATAAACGCTGACAGATGCTCAATAAATTGATCTGCATAAACCCTATCTCTGCATCTAGTTTGCTATTTGGAATAGAATCAGCCTGGAAGAAATCTGGAAGTTCAGGATTACTAGAGATTTGGGGTTCATTTTAAGGTCTTCAGAACCACTAGTGACCACTAAAGCAAAATTTTTCTTGACTATTGACTATGTGCCAGGCAGTATGCTAAACCATTTAGAAGCATTATCTCTGTGTGTAGGTATTATTTTTGCTTCCTTGAACAGAAGAGTTAACTGAGGCTTACATAGATTGTGCCGATTTTCCAAAGTCACATAGGAAACTATAAGCACTTTGAAATCAATGCCAGGTTTGCTCAACTCCAAGACCACACTCAAAACCATTTCATTACCAAGTGTTTCTCAGTAGGATACTGCTGACATTTTGTCAAGACAATTATTTGTTTTGCAGGACTGTCCCTCCCATTCTACTTGCTTGCTGTCTGTCACTAAATGCTTGTGATATCCCAATGCCACTGCCCAGTTATGTTGAGAATCACTGTGTTACTAGATCTAAAAGGACCTATGGAGAGGTGTCTCCACTCACACTTTTCCAGTTATTTCAAACTTTCAAAGTCAAGGATAACTTTTCCTTCTGTATCCCCAGGGCCACACTGGACCAAAAACTTTACTGGTTTCAGTAATCGAAATCTTCAATGAATATTTTTTTAAAAAATTGCGTAGAACAAACAACATACTTTCCCTTGTTACATTCAAAACATGGCATTTCTGTTTTTATTTGATTATATTCACAGGAACATATCATCAATTTGTACATGTACCATAAGGTGAGGAATCATATATGCGTAAGTCATGGAAGTCTTAAAGGTAAAATCAGTCAGTGTCTGCTATGGAAATGCAGCTTAGATTGTTACTACTCTCTCTTGAATACCTGTTAACTGGACTCTGATTCCAGGATCAGTTTCTTTCCATTCCAGTCTTTTTATTCTCACCAGATCAATATTTCTAAATTGCTGCTTTCTTGATGGTATTTTGTACTCCAAAACATTCAATGGCTTCCCACTGATGAAACCCTTCAAGATTTCCCTTCTCTGACTTTCAAAGCCCTACACAATCTAGACTTCACCCAACACTCTAACTTTAGCTTCTACTCCTCATAAAGGATCAATAATTTCTAATAAACCAAGTCTCTTCACTATTCCCTAAGTCTTTTAGTTTTCCACCTTTAAACATTCACTTGTTTTTTTCATTCCTCTGCTGAGAGTTCTCTTCTTACTACTCTTTTCTCATCCAAGTACTACCAGTCCTTCACTAGCCAAATCTTTCTTCCTTTGCTGGCCATGTGAACTTAAAGCCATTTAGCCTTCTTCTAAAGACCAGACCTCATTTTGCCCATCATGGAGTCTACAATCTGGTTGATCATCAGAATTACCTGTGAGTATTTTTTAAAGCACAGACTCCTATGTCTATACTCCCTGAGATTCTGATTCAATAGGTCCAGCATAGGGCCCATAAATATGTATTAAAAAATGACAAGAGATTTCTGATTATCAGCCAGGTTCAGGAATCACTCAACTGGTACATCTAATTATATTGCCTTAATGACTTCATTTTCATTTTACCATCATCATTGCTATCATTATCATCATCATCATTTTGTCATTTCATATGTCACTGACATTTCCTTAATGGATGGATCCATTTCTCATCCATCAAGGTCCCAATTTATAGAAGGTTCTTAAATATTTTCTGATGAATGCCTTGTGAATTATTTCATAAGACTTGATTTAATAATTCAGATTGACTCTTCTTTCTTATGGCCAAAGAGAGCATTGTTATTATTCTCAAAATAACCAAAATTCCATTTTATTTCATGTTGGCCAATTCTAGATTAGAATTTAAAAATCATACAGTTGGCATACTTCTCTCATCTCAAAACATAAGAATAGCTACTAAGTGAACTAACTTTCAGGAAAGTTTAACAGAGTTTTATTCTTGTATCCTGCTGGTGTCACAAAATATTTTAACAGGTACAAATATTGTGGGCTCCTACCTGATAAACTCATTTGAAATCCCAGTTGGAGATGTGTATTGTGTATAGTTCTGATACAGGTGAAAATCCACGTGTGAGAATTGTGTTCATGAGAAAAGAACCATAGTGAAAATGAGTACTAGTCTCCCAAAACCTGGATATTTTTAGCCAAGTAAAAATACACTGATGGTAAATATGAAAATAAAAACTCTTAAATTATCATAAGGCAGAGAAAAAGATGAGGAGACTAAAGGAAGAAAGAGCATGGAAAAAAAGGAAGAAATGAGAAGAGAGGGAAGGGAGAAAAGAAAATAAAGAAGGATGAAGGGCATTATGATTGAAAGGAAGTAGAAAAGGGAAAGAAAGAAGGAAGTAGTCTAGGGTCTTCATGGGCAATGTACAGAAAGATTGTGAGGACAGGCTCTTAAGACAATTATAATTTACACCAACTAAGGGTGCCTTCTTTAAATAAAACAATCAAAATAATAGATACAGTATTCGGCCTTGGAAGGCAATATCCAATATAAGGCCAGTATTGGATCTTGTATCTGTGAGGAAGGAATTTGAAGCTTAAATTTCATTTGCTTCACCATATGATGAAATCCAATCATGATTTCTTAATGTTACTTTGGCCATGGTCCTAAAAAATCCTGAATCTGCCAATGTCTAGTCACTGCTTCAGTCTGACTCCCCAGGAAGGGAAATTCATACAGAGGACAAACATAAACGGAAATCTTAAAAGGACAATGACAAAAGACAATCAGTAGCTTTTTATTATCGGGAGATCTTGCACCTGAGACACCAAAGCGAGACACCAAAGCCTCTCTGGCCAAAGGGAATGGAGCTCAAGCAGAAGGCAAGAAAATAGAAGGGGGAGGAAGGAAGAGACATTAGCTAGCAAGGCAGATGCAGTCATTTGAACACCACATATGCAGTTATGGTAACACCGAGCCATTGGGGCATAATTCTCCTTCCAAAAATTACACCAGCAATGGCTCTTGATAATTACCAAAGGAATTACCTTTTAAAGATTGATGTGTGAGTTGAAGTGGGCTGCTGATCACCTGCCAAAGCAAGCAAGAAAAGAACCACTTGTTGCCAAGACTCACTTCCTGTGCTTCAGTCACATCTTATGACTGCTTTGGCTCCTGTCCTAATATTCAAGTGAGTTTAATTTCCAGAAATACTACATGTAAGTTATGCAGACATAAACTTGGAATGCTAATATAGAAAATCCAATACAAATCTTAACAGAGTTCACAGAAAAAACAAAGCTCCTGTGCAGAGCAGACAGTGGCTAAATGTCAGCACAGACCTGTGAGCAGAGATGGATTGTGTACAGAGATTCGGGGCAACCCCAATTCTCTGGGATACAGAGACAAACACAGAACAACATACCAAAAGGCCTCTGAATGGCGGAATTAGTCTTTGGTGAGTTTATTCACTTTCTAATACAGAAGAGGCCCTCCAGCACTCACTAAGAGCCAATTTATTTATAATTTACACACATATTTCAGTCAAATGATTATCAGATTCCCACTGGAGGTTGAAGTAGAGAAGGACTATTTTAAGAAGACACAAAAATTACAGGGAAAAATAAAATCACATAAACAGTCCAAAAATCTGGCACAATAATTCAAAAGATAAGAAGCCTGGGTGTCCCTATTGTAGATACTAAAAGTTCTGTATAACTTTTGGCTAAGAGCTCTTTGAATCATCAGCCTATCCATCCTGGGGTCCTCACGAGGCTGAATTTACATAATTCAGTCTTACAGATAAACATATGGAAAGAAAGTGAGAGAAATATGCCTCAAAACACAAAGACACAACCTGAAATTAAAGTTGCAATATTATATAGAAAAATAGCCAAAATACTTACCAAAAGGGAGTTCTTGAAAAGATAAGTATTTTCTAGCACTTCGATCCTTAAGGAAGCTTTCAATATGATTAAATCCCCTTAACATGTCTTGGGAAACACGGGTAAAGATTCCTTGCTGGGTTAGATATCCTTCCTCTCTTACTCGAAACACCCTTTATTACTGTGAAAAATGTGACCACATTATTGAACATTTGTGGTCTAGTGGGCACAGTACCACCTTACGTACTTTTCCTAGCTTATGTCTCCTCTAAAGGAGGAATTTTAGGGTCCTCATTTTACAGTCATTCATTGAGAGCTCATCTAATGTCATAATACAGTGGAAATAGTAGGTTACTTGTGATAAAATCTAGGTTTGAAAGTATTTTACTATTCTCTGGCTTTGGAATCTTACCTAAATCACTTGTAAAATAGGAGTTAAAAGTAACAATAATCCAACAGTCATAATAAAAGGAAATGTATCTTGTAAATTAAAAAGAACAATACAAAAGTGTCATATTTATTTAACTAATTAATTGTATGTCCCATTTCACAAAAAATCTGAGGTGGAAGAATGATGATAAAGATCAGAGAAAAGAAGGAAGGTTGGAATAAGGAAAGGAAGGGAGGAAGGAAGGAAAGATGGAGGGAGGGAGAGAAGGAGAAAGGGAGGTATGGAGAGAGGGGGAAGGAAAGAAAAGACAAGCCTAGAAGAAATAGAGATTCAACTATTGAGAGACATGAGTATGCACACCTCTTCTCTTCTGCATTTATCTCCACCCCACCATCCACATTCTCTAAACAGGGAGGATATATGCTCATGGATCCTGATTCTTTCTCCTTCTTTGCTTATGGAGCTGCCATGCAATGATCAATCTGTACGAAGATTAAATGCAACAAGGGTGAAGAGGGAAGGGAGAGAGAAATGAAGAGAAAGAGATGAGAAAAGCTGCAACTGCTGAGTGCTGAGAACCAATAATAGGTAGTTTCTGATTGGGGTAGAGAACTTTCTGATTCTAAACACTATACTTCTACTAACACAGCCAAACATACATACATAGATACATACCCATATATACATAATTATTTTATTTTTATTGGTTATATTTTACATAAACTATTTCTCAGTATATCAGTTTGTGTTCATATCAAGTTTCTGGCCCAGGCCCTAACAATTCTTCAATTCCTTCACTCTAGTTTCTGGATATAGGATTTCACTAACCTATACTCTATTTCCAATGCCTTTACAAAATAAAGCTGGTACATATTGCCTCTGACTACTAGCTTCATAATTATCAGGTCAGAGATTTTCCTCCATTTCTCCAACCCAAGCTATTTGTGACATCCCAGTCAGTCTTATCCACATCAATAATTACTGGATGACCCTAATCTCCATTTGATTAAAACAAACAACCCCCAACAGACATTAGTCTCCCTTTCTCAGCTGAGAAAAGTATTTTAACAGCTTTAAATAAATCCACTAAGTTAGAAGGTGAGGGCATTTTAATTTCTATAACTGACAGAACCTTTTAAAATTGGCTTCAATTGGCAGTTTTCAGAAGTTACATTAAAAATTGCAAGTAACCACCTGCTCTACAGGAAGACGTACATCCTCACAAAACCTGGAAATTTTGCATTACCTATTTTAATGGGTCCCAGGGGCATTTTGGATATTTGTAGAGGCATTTTTTGGTTGTCAAAATGACTGTTGGGGACACCGTTGTCCCACTCGACACCCAAATAGGTGAAAAACCTGTTTGTAATTATCTAAGCCTGCAGTCTAATTCTGTTTCACATATAAATTAAAATTTTTTCCAAGCCTTAAATATACATTGACTTTTCCGGGAATACAACTACCATGTAAATCAAGGGAAGACTATATTCTGTTTTGTTCAGACCTTTACAGGAATTGTCCATGACTACAGAAAATTATAATCCAGATGCCCACTCCACTCAAGGTCTTTCAGTCACCAGTACCATGGGCGGGCATTTGCAACTTTCTCACTCACAGTAACTCTAAATTTAGGTGGAGGCATCTGACTGCTCTATTATGTTTTCTAGTACAGAAGAGTCTATCCATTTACATATCGAGAAGTTTTAAAAAATTGCTCTCTTTTTATTTCCCCTTTTTAGACTCATATTGATTTGTTGTTATTGTATTTGTGAGATAGTTCATTTCAGCATAGAAAAAGGGGGGTACAGAGTGTTTGTTATATAAAAGGGGTGTTAGGTCTAAAGGAAGTGTTAGTTCTGATAGAATTGAGATCTGCCCCTAAGGGTCTACAGCCCTGCAGTCTTCCTTGACCCATAGCTTCTCTCCCTTGACTCCTAGCTGAAGACTCAGCCATGCCTTAAGCTCTGGAATTAATTCAAATTTATTCTAGTGTCATAGTCATCAGTTCAACATTGCTCCTGACTCCAATGTGTCTTTTGATCTAAGTAGAATTAAATGAGTCTGGGCAATATTTCTGAGTTCAGCCTCCTAAATTGAATCCTTCCCAATTTTTCTATTTGCATTCTTTCTTGATTTCTTGTATTATTTTCCTGGGGATTCTGCTTGGTTTCTGCCATTCCTTATGCTCCCCTCTTTACATCTAATGTCCAGCACTATGAGAATGAATTCCTTAATATATGTGATCTATAGATCTGAAATAAAATATCTGGATTCTTTATTGTTAGGTAGCGTGGCCATAGGATCATAATTGCCTAGGACAGACCAGTATACAGCTTTCATATATAAACTAACACCTGCAATTATTTTAGCATCCCCTTTCACCGAAAAAAGATTCCAAGTTTGCAAGTTAAATTTTAGGGTCATCCTTTGGAATCTCGTGGAGAGGTCTAGTTAACTTAAGTAAAGATTAACTGCTGTTAAGGAATCAGGAGACATGCTATAATAAAGAGTCTGACTCCACTGTTGATGTTTGAGTGCTGACAGATTTCAAATTCCACCCTTTCCCTTCCCCTCTTGTACCACAGATGTATATATTCCTGTAGCTCTTCTTTAGTATAGCAGGAAGTTCTAACATGCAAGCCCTGGTTCATGTGCAGGAACTCTCTTCCCAGCCCCATCCCTTAACCACAATAAAAGTCAAATGCAATCACCCCTCCTTGATCTTTCAAGCTATTTTCAGACCTGCTTGGGACCCTGTACTGCTGTACCCAGAAAGCATCAGTACATAAGTAATGAATCTTCTCATAACCTCTGTGTGTGTGTGTGTGTGTGTGTCACCATCAGTTTCAACACCTGAACCAATTTAGGTAGGAGGTCCATCCCATTTTTACTGGCCTTCTAAGTCAGGGTCTACCATTGGAAGATTATATTAATTTAAGAAAAGCACATAGCATTTCCAGGTCTCTCTTCTCTCTTCTATAAATGGGTAAGTTGGACCAGAATTAGTCTTCTCAAATACAAGGCCTGAGTGTCTTAACTCCCAAGTTCAAGTCTATGGCCAATATCTCTGTTAGATCATTGCACTCTTTCCAACTGAACCTGGATGGAGCTTCATTTTTCTTTTTAACCTAGTGCTCTAGGAGACTGTTTTCAACAGCTCTTCCATCTCTAGAAATTTATGAAAAATATGGATTTTCTGGATGCCCATCAACTACTTGCAGTTTGGCACTCAAATATTGGTTATCATTTTCTTCTAGGTTGGTACACATTTTCCCCCAAATCATATAACTGGACTCTTGTCTTCCCTTACTGCTTCCTACCGAGTGATGGACCTAGTCCAAAATTTTGTTTCTCTCAATAGGATTTTTTGCTTCCAAGTTGAGACTTGGGGAAATATGGATATCTATACTTCTCAGGATAGAGAAATTTAACAATGTGGAATATATATTAATAGCTTTTTTTATTCTTCTACCCAATTTCTCAGTGTTTTGGAGTCAAACACTAACAGATACACAGAAAGTGTCATGACATGTTTACTCAATTCTTGAGACAGTGCATATTGTTGGTCATTATTAATCATTGCAGGTGGTTTATAGTATATGCAAAAATGTATTCATAATGTGCATTAGCCAACAAAAGAAATAGCCCATTAAATACATAGCATCTTCAGATGTGAAAAATTGAAGTTTAAAGAAAAGCATATGTGAAAGGAAAGGAAAGAGCCAAGCTGATAGCTGAGCTGATTCTGTTTAGCAATGTGCTCTCCATGGCTGAGCTGCAGTTCTGGCCTTCTATCTCTTGCAATCTGCTTCTGCATTCAGAGAATTCATCCTGCATTCAAGGATGCTTTTCATCCCACCTTATGTTCTAGTAAAAATATCAGAAATTAACCGGTTATTAGGCACTTGTGTAGTGGGGTAGTGGACAAAACAACAGAATGAGGCATTGGTTTTAAACTGTTTTTCTCCTGCTCAACAGAAAAGTTGCTCCTCTTTGACAAGGGGGTAGACTGGAAAGCACTCTAAGACCCTTTCTGGATCTCAGAATTTCTTTGATTAATTGGTATTATACTGAGACCATTGAGGGATGGTATGTGATGAAAATAAACTTTCTGCTTTATCATAGAACATGAAATAGCATGTTGGAATTACAAATAAAAAGTGTGAATAAATTGTCATCACGTTATGCTAGATTAAAATGAATTCAGTCTTACAGCAGCCCCATTCAGGATGCTATTTATTATGTATTCATTTAACAAAGTGTATTTTAAAAATGGTGATGTTGTCATTCTCTGTCATACATTGATCATTTAGGAACTGTCCTTGCAGTCATTTAAGGTTGCACATAAGGATCCTAACACTGTACCTTTTCCTTTTTTTTTTGGTAGGGAAAGTACAATAATAACTGAAACTTTTCACTATGAAATGTGACAATATATAAGAAATAAGCAACAATATTTATCCTCAATTTGCAACTATCTTTCAGAGAATGCAGGGCCTAGAAGGGAACTTATGCATCATGTGCTCAACTTCTTTGTTTTTTCCCAAAGAGGAGATGAGATACGGGGAGAAAAGTGAACTTAGGCCAGTATTTCACATATATCCTCTCTCCTTTCAGCTTCCCTTTTAATCTCTTTTGCCTCAGAATGGCATCCTCTCAGGCAGTCTGCTCTCTTCTCTTCTCTCTCCAATCTGGAACCCAACACACTGGAGTGAAAGACCTAAAACATAAATCTGATCGTTTATTCTTTTAATTACCTGTAACGGTTCTTCTCATCTTGAAGATGGCAGGCACACTTTTTAGTATGGTGTGAATTCCGTTTGCATCTGGCCCTTGCCTACAGCTTTGGATTTGTCTTTACCAGTCACCATTCACTCCATTGAAAGACCAACTACCTCTAGTTGCCCAGACATACCACATGGCTTTATACTCCATGGCTCACTGTTCATTCAATATTCACCCAAAGCCTTTCTTCCTATCGCCTATCCTTCACCAATCAAAATTCTGTCCTGTTTGAAATATTAAGCACAAATCACTTTTTCATTCAATATCATGAAACATTCAAAGTTTGTTTCACATCAAATCCCATTGGATGAGTACATTTGTTTATATGTTACATACTAAACTACAAACTGCATGAGGGTTAGGACTTGGTCTTATTCTTTTTTCTATCTGTATCTCTTTTCTCACTGTCTTCTATAGTTAATGTTCAACTAAGTCTGTTAAAAGGGTCTAAAGTCAAAAATACTCAGCAATTATTAGGTGCTTAATATCTGCCAGGCACTGTTGTTTGTTCTAAGAGCTTTTCATGTATTAACTCATTTCACTGACATAAAAACTTAATGAGCTAGGTACTTACTTTATTTACATTTTTCAAATAATGATTATGCAACACACTGAAGTTAGACTTTGCCCTAGGTCACACAGCTAGGGTTCACAGCTGGGATTTGAACCCAAGTCATCTAGTTTAACAGCTTTTGTTCTCAGAGATCATGGGACTAAGAATGGTTAAGTGACTTGATTCCAAGACCGTTCTAATACTTAATGTCAAAATAACTAAAACCACACCCTGAAGATTACCAATCTAGTGGTCTTCCCACTATATCATAATGTAAACTTCAACATTTTCTTAATCATCCACTACTTGAAGCATGGTTTCTTTTATACACACACACACACCTTAGATTGCATTTATATGTTTTTCAACTCCAATTCATACTGTAAAATTTATTCTCCCAATTAGGAAGTGTTTTATTTGATCATGTTTGCATGTTGCATGTAAAACAGAATTAATGATCTATAATGATAACAGATGTGATGAGAAGGTTCAGGACTGAAATTTTACCACACGGGATTTTATAGGGAGTCACAAGAGCAAGCATAAAACCTGTTTCTATGATTTCAGGCTCCTGCCTTCTGCCTCACAGTACACTCCATGTCTAGAAGAGCTAAACTTGGCTCTAGGCAATGAAAGAAGACAGTTTGAGAAACAAAGCGGAGAAGGCAAGCCACAGTCTGGTTTTCTGTATCTATTTTAATGAATAGTTCTATTCCTCAGAACCATTGTTAGGAGGATAGTCTGAATGAATTAACTAAACTGTCTTAGTATCCCTACTGCTTTGACAAATTACATACAGTGGGTTGGCTTAAACAATGGGAACTTATTGGCTCATGGTTTCAGAGTCTAGACAGCCTGCTTCTTCCTAGAGTCAGTAGCATTCTGGCTGGCACAATCCTTGGGTTCCTTATCTTTCCCATCACATGGAGAAACACTCTCCTTTCTCTTCCATGTGCCACTGGCTGTGGCTGCTGGCTCTTCCCCGGGACTCTCTCTCACTATTTCTGATTTTTTTTCTTTTTCTGCCTAAAAAGCACTCTAGTAATCTAGATTAAGGCCCAACCTCATTCAGCTGGGCTACATCTTAACTAAAATAATATCTTCAAGAGATCCTATTTATAGTGGGTTTACACCCACAGGAATGCAGATCAAGACCAAAACTGTGTCTAAATTTGGGGTACATAACTCAAGTCACCACACTAACCTTATGTTGTTCAAACTTTTTGCTAAAATAGGCAGTATAGAGAGTGGAGAGGAGCACTGGGTTTGAGCCCCCAGCTCCACTGATTTCTAAATATGAGATTTTAGGCAAAGAACTTAGCTTCTCTACTGTTCTCTTGCTTGGCAAATGGGGTAAACACATCATCTATAATATAGAGCACGTGTAATGTGCTTAGCACAGTATTTAGCTAATAATATGCTAGCAGTGACTATTTTTAGTGATTATTTCACTAATAATGTAACAAAAATAATAACCTCCCTTTGGGGAAGATCTACCAGTTAAAACCACGTTTTAAAAATCCATCCACACACCTACCATTTATTACTTTCTATAGTAATTTTTTTTAAATGATGGGATGATTGTAAGTTTGTTGGAAGGTATTTTATGGACATCTATTTACACACCTATTTCGTGGCACCAGAATGCAGTTCATTCTGCTGATCAAGTTCTCTTCATTCTCCTTCACGATCTGCCAAGATCTGCCAGGATAGCTAGCGAACTAACAATAGGTAAATCTTTGAATCTCTATTTTATCATTTGTATACAATGAATTAATTGTAAAAGATGGGCCCTAATTTGTTTACACCTGGAAAAAATAACCGGATGCATCCATGTGTTATCAAGCAAGTCACACAAAGTTATTTTGTTTCAGTTTTCTCATCCATAAAATGGGCATAATAATTGTGCCTACCTCATAGAGTTGTTAGAATTAACCAAGTTAATGCATTTGAAATGCTTAAATGGGACTTGGCACAGAGGAAGTTTTCACTATAGTAGCAATTCTTCAGCATGCACAAAGATACTTCTTGAAAAAATTAACAGAAGTTTGTCCCTTTTGAGGGATTACAGGATACATTCAAGCAATGCCCAGGCATGGATGCCAGTGACATCAATTTAATCAAACCAAATCATTTTGGGCCAACATTTAATTTTATTGAATTGACTAAATTATGAAACTGTTTTGGCATCACGGAGACTAGTTTCTCCAAACTGTCTTCCTGTCTTCTAAGGAGCATGGATTTTGTCTAATATTATGAGCAATTAAAAAAAAAAAAACAGACAAAATACCAAAAGTTTCCATTGTCCAATAAATTGAAGATGCTTTCATCTCCTTATACTCTACTGTGTAGATTCAGACATATTTTATAGTTAAAAATAATTGTAGATTTTTTAACCAATAGGTTGTAGCATTTATTTTACCTCAAAACACTTTTTTTTTAAAAAAGAGAGCATCTATTGACATTTCATACAAATGGAGTTAAAGGGAAAGATGGTTCAGAAAATGCTGAGAGATATAAATCTTTTTATCTATTATAGCTTCAAATATTCATCTTGATGCCATTTCAACAATAAGGAATCTCTTTGAACTAATTTTCATTTCTTAATTTCCATGCCTTGAGAGCCAACTTCTCGGTTTACTCTCCTCCTCTTGCCAGTTACTTAGATTTTAAAGAAGTCTAGAATGCCTAAAGTGACTCCTTTGATCCATAAAGTAATATTTTGCAATTGGTCATCTTTATTTGCAATGGTGCCAAGCACCAAAGCTTTGATTCCTGATTAACAAAATTAATTTATTCTGCTAATTGGAGACTATGTGAATATTCCACACACCCAAGAAGACCTACCAAGAGTGATAGCCTGTTCCAACAATGTCCTGGCTTCCATATAACAAGCTGACATTAGTAGTTCTCAAGTAAGATCACTTCTTCCCTGGGAACTGTGCACGAGAGCAGAGGGGAATGCATTTCCTTGTAAGAGTTTATGTTTTCCAACAATAGCAATAGAACTCTGCCCTTATGCCAACAACAAGGTGAAAAATAATTTATCATGGCTCTCTATAATATAGAAACTAGTGGATTAAAAAATGCTGCAATGTGATAAAAGATTTTACGAAATTTGCAAATCATATAGTTTTGGTTTTGTAGCCAAAATCAAGTGTATGATTGTAGAGAGTAACTTCTGGTAGAGAAAGATATTTTTTCTACATTTCAGTGTATTTTCAGTACATCAAAATCCACCTGAATATTCAAATGCAAGTTAATTCATTTGCTCATTTATGCATTCATTCAAAAATAAAGGTAACCTGGAAAAATAGGGTAAAATTCTGTTTTATGTATGTATCCTATCTTTGAACAAAACATTAGAAACATGTTCTATGATTGTGCAGTTTCCAATATATTATTCGTCAACCACTGTAAGATATCTGTTTTGAACTCGGGTTACTTTAGTGATATAGAGGGAGTTACAGAATTTGTTTAAGAAGATGCCGTAATGAATAGGTTTGAAATAGTTTCTAGTTTACTTGGTTCCACATCACTAATTCCAACTGTATTAAAAGTCTTCAAAGAGAAAAAGAAACTCATATTTTGATAGTCTATAGGAACATGTTATCAAAGCAAAATCCCAAGATTTTTAAATAAGCTGTATTCCCAAAATCCTGCCCCAATAACCCTGGTAACTTGAGCATTAGTTCAGGCATACAAAGTCATTCTTGATATGTCCCAAATGGTTTTCCATTTGACAGTTTCTGAGCCTCCAGCTTGGCTCTGTAATTATGTGCTAATAAAATTCACACACACCAACTCTACCAAAAAGTGAGGCTGATTACTTTTGTCAGATCCAAAGTTCCTTGCCTAATACAGAACAAAGTTGTCTTGTTATCTTATTAGTGAATCACCTACTCATACAGGGCTTTGGACCCTTGTTTTGGGTATAGTAGCAGCCTGTGTCCTAAGAAATTGTAGGGTAACAGTAAAAATAATGGATTGAAGTCACAAGACCTTAATAGTTACAAACCACACACCTGGGTAAATGACCAGCAGATTTATCAAAACTTAGACATTTTGACTTAAAATCCAGTGATTTTCTCTTCTACTGCAAGCCTGTCATTTATTGCTATCAATCCCAGCAAGATTCTGAGGCCATCATAATCTCAAAAGAATGGCTAATAACCATTACCATAAGAGTACTATGAATAGCCAATATTTATTTAGCATTCGTTATATCCAGACACTGCAAAAAGTAACTCATAACATACTTGGAATAAACTGTGATTGTTGGTGGTATTATTGTCGCCTTTTGGCAGATAAGAAGTGAGTGTTTTAAGTAAAATACGTAAGGTCACATGCTAATAATCGACATAACCAACGCTTTAACCCAGCTATGTTTATCTATAGATCCCATCTTAATCACAATGTTATACTACATTTAACTCTAATTAAAATAACTATTGATTGCTGTAATATCTCATTTGAAGGACTCTGTAATACTTTGAGCCATGTATACTATATCGTATACTGTTGCAAAATTCCTCATTTTCTCCAAATTCTGTTGTCCAATTTTTCCCCAAATGTTCCATCAACAGTTAAAGTGGCTGAGCAAAACTGACTAACTACTATGTGTGAATTAAATCAAGTCACCTCTACCTTCAAAAATTATCCAGAATATGACCACTCTTAACACCTCCAATACAACTAACCTTATCCAAACTCATCTTCATGTGGATTATTTTATTATTCTCCTAAGCGGTCTTCCCATTTCTTATCTCAAAAAGCATCCAAACTGAACCTATTATCATAAGTTGGATTGTGTCTGTCCTCTGCTCAAAATTTTCCAGTGGTTTTCTTTTTCACTCAGAATAAATGTGATGATACTTTTTTCAGTAGATTACAAGACTTTATTTACATGGTCTCCCACTCCACATTCACCCTTTGCCAGCCCACATTCTCTCTGAATTCATATCTGACACACAATTCATATCTGACACACTCCTCTGCTCACTCTGCTTCAAACACAGTGGACCCCTTATGTTCCTCAAAATTGTCAGCCGTGTTTTCTCCTTAAGCCTTAGCTCTTATTCTCTGCACCCACAGGAATGCTCAGTTCCCAGATAGCCTGGGGGCTTGCTCCCTCACAAGTTTCTTATTTTATTCAATGCTGTCTTCAGAGTGACACTTTCCTGGCCATTCTTCCTAGAATCACAACCCATATATACTTCCTGTCCGCCTTTCCTCTTATATTTTTCTCTTTAGCATTTATTGCCTTTAAGATACTGAGTATTAAACTGATCTCTTATTTATTGTTGTTTCTGCCTACTCAAAGGCAAGCTCCATAAGAACTTTTAACAATTGTATCCCTGGTACCTATAATGTACTTAACACATAGGTTTTCAATAAATATTTGATGAATGAATGAATGAACATCTCCCTTTTTGACCAGCACCATTCAGTCCTTTTATGTTGTCCCTCTGTCCCTGCATCTGGCATTTATCAGGATATAAGAAGAGAGATCTAAGGCTCATGCACCACTTACAGCTGGGTTCCAAAACCCTTGCTCAATTCCCATCGAATGTCACGTGTATTTGGGATATCCAGCATCCAGATTCCACACACATCAATTATTTCTCTGGTTTCTGGCTTAGCTAGAAACCATTCTGTTCAACTGGCAGCAACTTGGGTTCACTTTCCACTTATAGCCTTCTCAGATCAAAATTCCTTCTGTCCTGAACTAGCTCAGGTAGCTCAGTGACACATCAGCCTAGGCGATACATCCCCTCAACTTGCGAAAAATGAACCAGACATTGTATCTTTCTATTTACGTTACAAGAATGCTTGTTTTTCTCTCCCAGTTCCACCTCCCCCTAGCTTTCATTTGAACTTTTTGGATCTGACACCACCATTTAGAATTCCTATTTCTTAATCATTGACCCCCATGTAATTCAGAATACATTTTTTTAAACTATCAGCTCTATTGTGTTTCTTTACCATGAATTAGGAAAAGTATAAAAATTGCTGAACAAATTCAGACATTCCCCTCTAGAGTTACATTTTTATCCTAAAGGGAATTCCTACAATAACACATTATGACAAGCATGACAATCAGCAAATATTTCCCTTCAAAAGCAAGCTGTAATTCTCTTGAGAGAGAAGGAAAGAGAGAGAGGGAGAAAATAAGACTCAGTCATCATTAATTAAATGAGGCAGAGGAAACAGCTTGATGTTAAAACACAGATTATGATTTTAAAAATTGGAGACTATGGGAGTCCAGAGTTGAGTACCTTTAGCATTCGTTTATCAGGCATCATGAAAATGATTGTCTGACTTTGAAATGAAGTCAGCCTTAAATATATCTCATTACTATAAAATACAATTTTAAAAGGATATTGAACTTAGGAAATAAAATTCTGGATAAGCTGTTCTAGGGGAAAGACACATCATGAGCTTCATTTGCCTGGAGAGGAAGCTGCTCTCTTACACTACGGCCTCCTTCCAGATGGCACATGAGGAAGATTCTGCACCTTTGGTGTTCATGGTTGATCGGAGCCAGCCTGTGAATGCTTCCCTAGGGAGAACACAGAGTCATGAGAATAGAATTTATTTTCTGTCTGTATTCTCCCATTTGAGTGCTTAGGTACTAAGAAACTCACATGTGAAGAAGCATTTTCCTGAATTCCAACTCAGTTACAGAACTTCATCCTGATCTTCTATTACTGTTGCTACATAAAGGCTTCAGTTCTATTCCATGTCACAGAAGCAGCTCTGGATAAGGAAGCACGCACTTTGATAATGAGGTTCTGGCTTGGTTACTAAGAGCTATTTGACATTCAACTGCATCTCATTTCTTTCTACATTTAAAACAGAGGTTCTGAACCCACCCAGGTTGGTTTTGAGTATTAAATCTACCAGTGGACACAGTAGATTTGAAAATTATAAAGCTCTCCAGCAAATGTGAAATTTTATAGTTGAAACTGTTGTTTTCTGTCAAGGGTAGTTGTACCATGACCACATTAAAATCACTGCATGGTATTAGAAAGATGTGGAATGCAAAACCACAGATTAAGGCCAAACTCAGCATCTTTTAGAGTGTGAGACCCAGGCAAAAGCATTTAAAATCACACGTGGTTTTACACTATCAGTCAATATTTGTGAAAGTGCTTGGTAAATTGTCATATGTTGAGTTCATATAGTGTATTTTTAGCAACTTATTGCATATCTAACTTACAAATAGTAGGAAATACTGATTTAATAACTGTGGAAGTTCCTGCAAGGCTGATATACTTCTAATGTTCTTTTCCAGCTTTCCGGTTGTGGGAAAAAAAAGTCTAGTGCTAATCAGAAGTTAGAGGATCTTTGGAAGAATTGGTAATGTATCCACTGAGTCTGATGGAGTTTGAAAGTTTAAGTGATAAGTTTATAGGGTGATTAATTTTCCTGTGCTTAGGTGTGCTTATGTGAAGTAGAAGGGCAGGTATTTTCTCAATTATGTATATGAAATACTGATTTAATTTTACTTTTACTTGAATAAACTTTGGCCTCTCAGGATAAAAATGCAAACTAACAAACAAAAATGATCTGAACCCTCATCTTAAACATTTGACTAACTCACAATGAATCCTCATCAAGTTACAGTCAAACTATCTTTGCCCTTTAAGTTCAGAAAATAAAAATAATAAATTTAATTTTATATGTGAAGAGTGATTCTGATTTGAGTCTGCTAATAATAACAGTCTGCCATTGTTATTGAAAGTCAATAATTTACCCTGCTAAAAACAAATTGTTTTTAGAAGCTGTTCCCCTTCCTCACCAACATTAATGTGAAAGGCCTATTGGACTAAGATACTTTGTAAATGTTCCAACCAAATGCTTCAAGAGAGATCCTGATGCCCTTGAGAAAGTACCCCACTATTGCCTATGCTGGATTTTTCATGTAATGAGCCTCTTTCCAATCAAGATATCTCTCATCATACCTTACCTAATTCTAAGTACGGTTTCCCCAAACTAAGGCACTTTTCTGTCTGAAGTAACATTCAATGAGGAGAATGCTGGAAACACAAGGATTTGTGCTTCAGGAAATGCACTTTCCAGGGGCAGGAATGGATTCCCCTAAGCCATGCACACTTATTTGTTAAGTCCCTCACCTATGCCACTACAGCTTCAACTGAGAATGTTGACTATGGACACTTTGAGAGAGTACAGATTTCTCATCCACAGGCAAGTGGAATCGTATTGACCTCATTGATCCCTGTCCTGTCAACCTGAATCCTCCAGTGCTCACAACAGTTGAGATGACAGAGTTTAGTATTTTATCACCATTTGCCTTTAATTTCATTTTATCCAAATATCTATAACTGTCTACACAGATATAGAGTCTATACTAGAAATCCATATAGAGAGTAAAGATAGATATAGAGATATAGCGAGCATTTCTAAAAATTTAGTTATATATTTGATGGGAAAACAGATATCAAGTTAGGTCTTCTCTATAAAACGATTCCTCAATACTGAAATCACCAATATTTTTCCTGTATCATTCTGAAACCAGAGTTTATTGTAATTTTTTTTTAACTTGCGGTTGGAGACCATGTAAATATTCTGATGCATTCTTGTTATGAGAGTGTGTGTATATAGAGAGAGTATATAGAGTAATATAAAGTGTATCTATACATATATATATGTGTGTGTGTGTGTTGTGTGTATATATATAGGGAGAGAGAGAGAGAAAGTCAAAACCATCTCTGAGATAATCTCATGATCAATTTTCAAAAAGGACAAGTATAAAAATCACTGTGGAAAGAAAACTACACTAAGATTGGAAATAATGTACAAATCCAGAACATCACTGTATTCCCCTACTTTTATTACTTGGTTAGTTGTATTTTTGTTGTTTTGTTTTGTTTGGTTTGGTTTGGTTTATTGGGGGTTGCTCAGATGGCCCTCACTACCACCCTCACTGTTAGCTGATACTCATTGCGCTTACTATGCATCAAGCATTGACCTAAACATTTCACACAGTTAGTTCATGAGGTCAGAACAATGCTATGTGATATATGCTCTCTTATGACCACCATTTCACAATACTGAATTTCAGAAAGGTTAAATAAATTGTCTGAGGTCACACTACCAACAGTTGTTACACAGCGATTCTGACTTCAAATGTGTTGCACAGTAACATCTCAACATTATTCAATTGCCAGCAGATCCTTTAATTACTATCTAATTACTACTCTCACCCAAACATAACCAAGTTCAGTACTATGACTGCTTGTCTTTCAGAGTCTAAAGCAGACTCTGGATAAAATGTTCAAAGCATCAGTGATCTTAACATTCCCAATAGCTTCCCAGAATTTCATGCTATTTCACTTTGTAATAGACGTAGAGATTTTTATGATATGAAATGTGCTTCATACCTTCAGAGCCCACTCATGAATACACTCATTTTCCCTGGGGGCACAGTTTCTGTGCATCTTGATACAGAAAAATTTAAAAGAAATTCCATTTCAGTGAGTAATTTTTCAATGTGAAATAATAATGATAAAAAAAAATTAAATATAAGTCCTCTAAAAGGAGAAAAAGGAATGCACTGTGCTTCTTCTAGAGAATAATGGGATAGTTGTCTGACTCTCCTAATCCATCTCCTTGAATGTCTATGTGCACTTCTACTGCAGGGAGAAAGCGGCTGTGGCTTTCACTCTCTGAAATGAGCTGGACTATCTTCCACCTATCTGATGCTCTTTTCTGGGCTCTTATCACAGTTAAAAATGAGGATGGAGCTGATTGGGTTTTTTATGTGTGCCAAGTGTTGGCTGATGCCCACAGAAGTTAAATCACACTGGGGATGTGTCCAGCACGGAGATCACAGATCCTCTTAAGCTGCCAGAGTGATACAGGAAGGGGCAAAAGTGGTGCCCCTATAATACCTGTAGCTGTTTTAGTCACAGTCACTGTGAAATGGATGAAGATGTCACACTGGCAATTTCAATATGTGACAGCTCAATATTGTGACATACGTACAGCTGCAGATTGCAAAAGGCAGCAGTTTTACCCAGGGTACTCTGACTCTGTTGCTTTTTCCCCTAATACTGCATTGAGTTATTTGCATATTGGGGACTTCAGAAAGTTTTTAGAATCTCTCTCTTCCTTTCTTTGCTCCCCTCACTTCATCCCGACTTTTACTTAACACAGGCTTATTATGGGTGACCTAGGTTTTTGCCGAGTTAGAAAAATGTGCACTTGGGATAGCATTCTGAGTGTTTTTTCCTGGGATCTGCAGTAATTTAATTAGAATGGAATCACTTGACCATATTTGCCCTCTATTGTGTGCCAATTATGCCATGCATATAAAGCACATTTGCCCAAAATGCAGTTTCTTTGAGCTTCAGGGGCCCTATAATGATATTATTGGCAGTTATAGAGTGTGGGATAATAATAATAATAATAATAATAATAATATGATGATGATGATGATTCATATCTAGTCTTTAACACAATACTATTAACGAAGTCTCTTATCAAAAGCTTTTATAATCTTCATGACAACCACTAGAGGCAGGTGCTATTATCACTAATTTATCAGAGAAAACTGAGGTTAAGGGAATCAAAGTGACTTGGCCAAGTCACATGGTTAGTAAGTGACAGTACTGGATTTGTACTCCACTGCTTCTGGTTTTAATAACTCTGCTAGTCCTACCACCTGATACAACTCAAAAGAGATATTTGTTAAATGCATTTGTATAAATGAAATGCAGTTCTGTATTAGAGGATGAACTGATATTAGGTATTTGTGTTCAACCGGCTGGCTCAGGCTCAAAAAGGAAGCATTCTGTGATCTTTCAGCCTGGCGATATATTCTTGAATTGACAAAAAGAACATACCAAAAAGCAAGAGTGATTCAGAGAACCTTTTGTAATTCAGGGAACCCAGTAAAATCTTCAGAAAAGTTACTGTGATCAAGTAGGAAGAAGATTTTACTCCTGCATCTTTTCCATCTTAAACTTAACATATTTAATAACAAGCTCCTTCTCTTCCACTTCCCATACATTGGAGACAATGGCATTAGTTCAAGGCATGCAGGATGAGGGCAAAAGGAATGCAAGAATGGAACAAGGGAATAGGCACACACAGGGGAAGACAATCTGGATCTTAGATGTAGCTTTCAATACTGAAAAGAGCAACTGTAACTCTTACAAACCCTATGTCAAAACCTAACAGACAAGTGAGTGCCATGGAGGGCCTTCCTTTGTTGGACTTGGACATCACAAAGCCAGTGACATCTTATTTGTCTTTGAATGCTGGCATCTAGAAAAGCGCCTGTCGCTTAGCAAGTGTTAGATTCCCCCTCCAATGGGTTGTGACTCCGGAGGGCCTGGGCAATGAAGATGCTTTAGTAGTGAAAATCTTCAGGGAAACATATTATTAAATGAGCTCATCAGAGGTAAGAAGCGTTGTGCATTGCTTAAAAGCACAGAGTTTAGAATTGGAGTTTGTTTTAATCCAGACTCAGCTCTTTTTCCCTAATTGAAATTCAGTCCTTTATCCTTGTCAGGGCTACTTTGTTCCCTTATTCCAATCACTTAATTTCTTTTTCCTCTTCCTAAGTGATTATTTTTCTGATTCTCACTAACATTTCATATTCAATAAGCAGTAAAATGAATGCATGGATAAAACAAATTAATGAATGATCAGTGAGGGCCCATTGAATAGTATCAAACAGAAAGAGAGGAGACAGCTTTGTCCATAGAAGGTTAAGGAATGGAAACACGCACTCACACTAACACCTAGCATGGACTTAAGAGGCCTTGATTTAAATCATAGCTCATCCAAGTCACATTTCTGAGCTTCAGCTACTTCCTTTACTAAATGAGAATAAGAATATCTAAAACAAAATTAACAAATAATATATATTATTTGAGGGATATAGAGCTATGAGGAAATTTTCCTTTATATTATATACTTCTATAATGTTTTATTTTGACTTTGATTTCACAAAGAGCATTTTGCAGGCAATCGATGAATTAAAACCACAAAAATAAATAACTGAAAAAGGAATTCCTAAATTAGAAGGCTATTTTACAGACAAATAAAAATCAGGTATATAATGGACACTTGCAATGTGTGTTTCCCTCCATTTCCTCCTCTGTGCAGTAGTGGAAAGGGTATTGTGGCAGTTCATAGTCCTACTTTGAAGATTCTCTGTTGCTCACAATTAACTGCCACGTTTTAAATTCTGGATTTCAGGGGTGATGGCATCATGAGCATGATAAGAAAGTTCTGGGAATGAAGGAGGACTAGCTAATAAAGGATGGAGAATTGTAAGAAAGCAGTATAAACTGAGTGACCATTTCTTTGACGATCCCTAATTCTTTGTGGTTCCAAACTAAAGACTGCTGAATTTGTGTTGATACCACACACTGAAAGGAACGTGACTTCTCACAGTTGAAGATACTGCAAATTCATATATATATATATATATATATATCAAAGAATCTTTATGTTTATGATGAAAGGGACTTGTCTTTAGAGTTTATAGATTTTATTAAATAAGTATGTTGTTTTCTCTAATTGTTGAAAGACTACCTGAATCAAATATTTAAGTATTCTTAATGCCATATATGGAGTAAAATGCAATTTTCGTAAGTCTGAGAACTACAATGTTTGTGCCAGTACTTACATAGTTTGCTTTAGAAAAAAAAAAAAAAAATGCTTTACTTTTACTTATGTAGCTAGCAACAATAACCTGGATTTTGTTTCTTTAGATTTATCTGATCTCACCCGAGGCAAATGGGGGGAGGGGGAGACACACCTCTCTGGCTAATTACAAGACATTATCAAACTGCTACAAATTGGAAGCTTTACTCTTTGGCTCCCAGACTTTCCTCATAGCCTAAGGCAGTCTTGCAAAGAGATTCCCAATATCCTTACCCTCTCCAAACAAAATAATAAAAAAAATAAATAAATAAAACTGCCACAGCTCTCAAAAGTCTGCTGATATTTACCGATTCTTTCTTCTCTTGCCTGTTTCACCCTGGTGATCCATGATAAAATTCACAGCCCTAAGCTCTAGTACCGCAGGTGGGTGTGTGTTAGAGAAATGAATTTAATTCTCAATTATAATTAAAGCTAGTGTCTACAGGAAGATTTTTCTTAAGCCTTTCCTAATACATCTCATGCTCCTAGCCTATGGGCCTCATTAAATTTCTCAGCTGCCCTGAGGATTCCCAGGCTTCAGAGAGCTAAGTTACGCTTGTTGTTCAAGTCTTACTGAAGGAGTTCACTTTCAAGTAGAAGGGAAAGGGCATGCAGAGATACACATAAAATAGCGTATTTTAGACACCACAAGACATGTCCACCAAAATGCAATGACAATCTAAGGGGCTGATATTTGGTAGGGGAATGATAGGGGACACTTCAGAAAGATGATATACGGTCCAGGCACTGAGGAAGGGCTGAATTTGGCAGGCAGAGGTGGGAAGAAGGCAATTCAGGAAGAATTAACAACCGGAGTAAAAACTGGATGTGAGACAAGGAGGAGACAATTTCATGCCTGGTGTGACTTGATCAAGATGTGCAGCAAAATATTGACTCCCTCAGACCATGAGACAATCAGTGTGGCTCTGTGATGGTCCTGCCCAGTGTAAAGCACAATAAGCAACATCTGGCACTCACTGTGCAGCTAGGTTGAGATAGTGCAGCCAAGAAGTTGCTCTCCCACTGGCCATCTCACCCAAGCCAGATGCCAAGCATGCCTCTACCCATTCTGGATAAGGGGAACATGGAACAGCTGAAGCAGATGGTATGCTAGGAGTCTAATGCATTCAGCCCAGGTAGTGTGGCTTAGGAACAAGGAAAGGCCATGTGGAAGCACCAAATGTTTTAATAGGGAAGTGCAAGTGGAATTAGAGCTATGAAAACTGCATCAACTTAGGTCAATCATGAGTACAAAGACGACATCTTAAAAAGAAAAAACAAACAAAATCCTAAAGCATTAGAAAGGCAGAAAATGACATGCAAGGAGCAGACCCACTAGAGAAATGACACTGGGATTTAGCTTTTTAAGTGCCCATGGGGGTCCCTGATGAGCTGAGATGGGAAGGTGATGGGCACACCAAAGTTGCCTGGAAAGGTGGATGTAGTATATAACATGGAACAGGAATAGAATTCAGCATCTTCAATTAGAGTGCGGAAATGTGGCCACATTAATAGCTTAGATGAGATGGTTGCTAAATTGCTCAGAGGCTGAGATACTTTCTTCATCAAAGTATCTAGTTATTTGGGGGAATCTCTGGAATATCTCTCATTGCTTGGGAAATGTCCATTTACTCTGATCTTTTTGTCAGCATACTGTGCCACAGCCTCCATTGTCAGTGAGTGCCCTAAGAATGCTGCTCTGGGGCACAGCCATATTCTTCCAGTGGCCCTTTACGACCTTCAGTTGACAAGGTCACACTATGATCTGTGGTAGGAGAATCACTTCTTCCCTAACCCTGACCTTAGCACCTGGGCACCCAGAGCAGCATGACTCATGTCTAGAGTTATTCTTAGTCACCCATATGCTCCAATTGGTCTCCTAACAACTGTATAGAGTTTAAAAATGAACTTTTTGGTACTTGTTCCCCATACCCTGTTCTTCATCTTTCTTGAATTTTTCTATCCTGGAAACCTTTGTATTCTCATGTACACATCAACCTCTCCTGGTGTTTTAAGTCAAATTTAAAAAAAAATTAAACCTCCCCTGGTATACTAAATAAGATGCCCACAAATATCAATAACCCACCAAGTTTACAATAGCCAGACTCTATCTCTTAGCATCAGCATAATTAGATCACCCTGCTGAGTTCAGAATGAAGACAGCTAACCCACATTTACAGAGTGCTTTCATATAGATTACTGTATTCAAACGTGTAATGCTACTATGAAGTAGAGAGCATAATTTTATTCATGCATCTCTTCCATCTTAAACTTAACATATTTAATAACAAGCTCCTTATCTTCCACCCTAAATCTTTCCTTCCACAGTCCTCCCCATCTCAGTAAAAGGGGATTACAAAGTTCCATTTGCTCGGGCCAAAAACTTCAGAATTATTTTCAATCTTTCTCTTTCATATCCAAACTTTAATCATTTCATAAATCCTACTCATTCAAAATACATTCAAAATAAAACCATTTATTACCAGCAGAACTTCTATCACCATAGTCCAAGAAATCATCAGCTTTCATATAAATTATTGCAAAAACCTCCAAACTGTTCTCTCTCCTTCACTTTCTTAATCTATACTTATCAGACAAGCCAGAGGATTCTAGCTGTCTACCCAACACTCTCTACCCCTAGGACCTCACCTCTTGCCACTTTCTCCAGTGATCACTTCTATTTAGTTATTCTGTTGTCCTTACTGTTCTTCAAATGCACTAAGCATGGTCCTTCTTCAGGGCTGCTCCATTTGTTATTTCCTCTACCTGGAAATCCCTGTTCCCAGATATTTGCATTCCTTTGACTCTCAGCTCTTTTGGTCTTTCTCAACTGTACTTTCTCAGTGATGCTTTCCCTGACTACCAGTTTAAAAATGCAATATGCTTGCATCCCAGCACCACCTGTCTCTTACCTGTTTTATTTTTTTTCCATAGAACTTACTGCCATCAAATATAACAAATTTATTTCTTTTACTTGTTTATTGATTCTCACTAAAATGTAGGATCTGTGAGGGTTGGAATTTGTATTTGTGTTGTTCTCTGCTATATTCCCCAAACCTAGAATATTACCTGACTTATAATGAGTGCTCAACAAATATTTATGGAATCAATCAATTAATACAGGCTAAGCAGTGAATTTGAAGAAAAACTAAGTTGTGATTCAATTGCTCCTCTATAATTTATTAGTTTTTGACCTCGTGCATGGCACTGTCCCATTCTCAGTCTCATTTACCTCATCTATCAAATAGAACTAATGTTAAGAATATTAAATAAGCTGATAAATGTGAAATGCCTAGTAGACATTAAGCAGATGGTGATTGCCATTGTTGCTAAATATTATTTATAATAAACTTGTAAAATGCCATTTTCAATCTTCATTAAATTGAGGAAATCCTACTTTAATCAAAAGTGTGAAGGTACATGAATTAGATAAAATATGTAAAATAATGTACAGGAAAATTTCCAGTTCAGCATCTGGCACATGGAAAATTTGTCATGAATAGTTGTTTCAATTGAAGTTAAACTATCCTCAAGATTTTTTTTAGTTCTCCTATGAACTAAATTTCTTGACTTCAGAAGTAGTTTAACATCATAGGAGATTGGAAGGATTTTATAAATTGTAAGACTCAATATAGTATGTTGTTAAAAGAATGCTTTGCCTAAGTCTTCCCAATTCAGGTTTTGAGCTTGCAGCAGCTAAGAATAAAGATTCGTCAAGGCATACTTAGCAGTTCCCATGCCCCAAAGTAGTTGGTCCTTGTTAAAGAGATTTCTTTTTCAACTTTAGAAAACTCCTGAAGGCCTTCTTTGTTTTTTATTTGCCATCAAAAGCATGGGAAATTCTGGGGAGGCATCTGTTCCAGTTTGCTAATGCTGCCATTATGAAAAATACCAGAAATGGATTGGCTTTTATAAAGGGGGTTTATAAATTTAAAGCTCTAAGGCTATAAAAGTGTACAAACTAAGGCATCAAGAAGAGGATACCTTCTCTGAAGAAAGGCAGATGTTGTTTGGAACACCTCTGTCAGCTGGGAAGGCATGTGGCTGGTTTCTACTGGTCCTTTGCCCCCAAGTTCTGGTTTAAAAATGGTTTTCTCCAAAATGTCTCTGGGCTTCTCTCTCAGCTACTGTGCATGCTTGCTTGTTCTCCCACAGTGTTTCTCTCTAAGCATCTGGCATCCTCTCTGAGCTTCTGCAGGGCAAACTCTGGGCTTCATCTCTTAGCTTAGCATCTCCAAACATCCTTCTGCATCCCTAAGTGTCAGCAAGCTTCTGGGTCTGTCTGCTCTTAGCTTCTCTCTTAAATATTCCAGTGAGCTAATCAAGACTTACCCTGAATGGGGTCAAATCTCCATGGAAACATTCAATCAAGAGGTCACACCCTGATCATAAAGATTAATAACTCTGCCTCCACAAGATTGCATTTAAGAATGTGGCTTTTTGGGGAAACATCATATATCCAAACCATGAAAGCATCCTTACTACTTTCCTTCCTTTGGATAAACCCACCTGAAAAACATAGCACTTTGGTATCATTGCTGGGAAAAGACCCACCCCCTACCTCTAGTTTCTGGCAAAATTGCTTCTGCTAATTCACCAGTGGGAAATTGTGGGGCATGATTATCTTTTGCTTAATCATATGAAGGCAAATCAAGGGGATTTACCATTGGAACACTGGGGTCAGACTGCACCAACCTGTGGCAGACAGCTCTGCACATCTCTTCCCAACTTTGTGGTCAGTGGTAGTTGAAATGAACCATACTGGGAGTATTTGTACCACAGAAACAGGCAAACACTACAGATCAGAGTTATTTTTCTTCTCACAGAATACTACTGCTGGGTTCTACCTTGTTATTTCCAGCGCATGAAATAAACAACCATTCTTTCAATAATTTGTTATTGCTGAGCCCTCTTTGTGCAAGGCACTCTATTTAAAAGTTGCTGTCTGAAATAGATGCATACCATTCAGTTGAATAGAATGCTTGTCTCAAATTGTTTTACTGCCTTGAAATTTCTGGTTTATGGTTTGGTTTCTTGAACACTAAATGTGTGCTGTGAAACATTTTGCTTTACTGCAGAAATATTTCATTGTATTTACTATATGAATATGGAGCATAAAGATGTAAAATGTGAGAAATCAAGCATAAGGAATTCTCATCATATTGTCACTGGAAAAAAAAGTTGAGGGAAATTGAGGTACTACCAATAAAATGTTTTACCTGGTATAGCAGGCAGGATAGGAATAGATTTGACTGCTCCAGCCCTCACAGACAGAGACTGATTTTTCTTTCAAAAGGTACTTCAGATACACCCAGACACTTCTGAAATCATATCTGGTAAGCTGGAATATGGCAAAAAGATGCAATCACTCTGATTGTGTTCTCTGAGTTGCTTACCCATCTTCTCCAAGACTTCAACTAGCTCAGAAGAAGGTGGCTCAGAAAATGGTCTAAATCTTGTATTACACAGTCAGAAAAACACACATTCAGAATGAAGGCAATAAAAAGTATCTTCCACTCTTTGGGACATATCTTTTTGATGCCTTTAATTCCTCTTCTAGTTTTATGTTTTGAGCTTAGCATTGGGAATAAAATGAATATTTTGTTAAGGGATTTCTTATGGGTTCTCAATTTTCCAACTATTTCATGGAAGTCAGTTATCTTTTATTCCTATCTTCTCTCCTTTCACTCCACCTTCGGGAAAAATAGTCTCAATTACAAGTTTTTAGGTTTGTCTTTTCCCGTCAACTATTGCCTCCATTGTGTTATATATACTTTTAAAAATTATGCAATACTTCTGCTCACAGGATATTGCTTCCAAAAGATTAGAGAACCAGATGAACCCCAACTTATTTTTGTATAAAGAAAAACCTACAATATTAACATAATATTAATATTTACTATATATTAATATTAAAAAGTTATGCCATATAGCAATCCCTCTTGCTTAATAAAGTGATTGGTATCTTTTAAATTTTGTTTCTAATCAAGTTCCTAACAAAAAAAACTTATTTTGGTCCTAATTCCATGATAAAATCAAAATATATTTTTAAAAGATATTTAAATTATGAACACAATAAAATCACATTTTAAAAGACATAGCTCAATATATGATGAAATTTACAAACCTAATAACCCTCAAAATAGGGTAGTTTTCTGTTAATGTAGATTATTTTCTATGTTGGCAAAGTACAGCAGACTGGTTATTTCAATTTGTGGCAATGACAAAGTTTAAATGACAGTGCTGTCATAAGGTTCCAAATCCTTGGAAGATTTAAGGGTGTGAAATCTCACTCTAATTGTCTATATAGGGAACCTATAAAAATGAATTTCCATAAAACAAGGTATACCAAGGCTAAATACAGTCTACCTGTTTCAATGTTCTATACTTACTCTGATTCTTCAACGAAAATTGTTTGTTAATATGATTTGTTCTAGCTATCAAATAGAACTCACCCTACTTCAAACCCTGCTTTTTCTATTTATTTTACAGCACTAGACACTTATGGAAAGATTCTCAACCAAAGAACAAGCATTTTAGGATGAAGCCAATCAAACAAGAACTGCAGGATTCCTTTTTTATTGTTATTCTTATTTTTCAGTTAGAGAAGTTGTAGGTTTACAGAAAAGCCATGTAAAAATACAATGTTCCTATATACCTCTCTATTGTTGACACTTTGCATTAGTATCTTTGTTACAATTGATGAAAGAATATTAAAATATTACTGTTAACTATAATCCATAATTTTCATTAGGTATATTTTTCCCATATACCCACTCTATTTTAACACCTTGTAATAGTGTCATACATTTGTTATAATTCATGAAAGAATATTCTTATATTTGTACCATTAACCACAGTCCATTGTCCAAAAAAGCGTCCACTGTGTTATACAGTCCCATGTTTTATCTTCTAACTTTCCTTCTGGTAGCATATATGAGCCAAAACTTCCCTTTTCAACCACATTCACAAACATAATTCAGCACTGTTAATTACACTCACAATAATGTGCTACCATCACCACTATCCATTTCTAAACATTTACAAGCAACCTAACTAGAAATTCTGTACAAATTAAGCATCAACTCCCCATTCTCTACCCCCATTCATCCCCTGGTAACCTATATTCTAGATTCTAAACCTATGAGTTTTAATATTATAATTAGGTCATATCAGTGAAATCATAAACTACTTGTCCTTTTGTATCTGGCTTATTTCACTCAACATAATCTCTTCAAGCTTCATCCATGTTGTCACATGCATCAGCAATTCATGCCTTCTCACAGCTGAACAGTATTTCGTATTTATATATCACATTTTATCAATTCATCAGTTGATAGGCATGAGTTGCTTCCATCTTTTGGCAATTGTGAATAATGCCACTATAAACACAGATATATAAATGTCTGTTTGTGTCCCTGCTTTCCATTTTTCTGGGTATATACTAGTATATACCTAGCAGCAGGATTGATGGATCGTATGACAATTCCATACTTAGCTTCCTGAGGAACCAACCACCAGACTGTTTTCCATAGTGGCTGCACCATTTTACATTTCCACCAGCAGTGAATAAGCGTTTCTTTTTCTCCACATCCTCTCCAACACTTGTAGTTTTCTGTTTGTTTTTTTAATAGTGGCTATTCTAGTAGGTGTGAAATGATGTCTCACAGTGGTTTTGATTTGCCTTTCCCTAATAACTAGTGATGTTGAGCATCTTTTCATGTGCTTTTTAGCCATTTGCATCTCCTCTTTGGAAAAATGTCTATTGAAGTCTTTTTCCCATTTTTTATTTGGGTTGTTTGTCCTTTTATTCTGAGTTGCAGGATTTCTTTATATATTCTGGATATTAAACCCTTATCAGATATGTGAGTTCAAATATTTTTTCCAATTGAGTAAGTTGTGCTTTCACTTTCTTGACAAAGTCCTTTGATGCACAAAAGTTTTTGATTTTGAGGAGGTCCCATTTATCTATTTTTTTCTTTCATTGCTTGTGCTTTGGGTATAAAGTCTAAGAAACCATTGCCTACCACAAGATCTTGAAGAAGCTTTCCTACACTTTCTTATAGTATTTTTATGATCCTGGTTCTTTCATATAGTCCTTGATCCATTTTGCATTAATTTTTGAATAAGGTGTGACATAGATTACCCTTTCATTCTTTTGCATATTGATATCCAGTGCTCTCAGCACCATTTGTTGAAGAAACTCTTCTTTCCCAATTGAGTGAACTTTGCAGCCTTGTCAGATATCAGTTGGCCATAGATGTTAGGGTCTATCTCTCAACTCTCAGTTTGATTCCTTTGGTCAATATATCTATCCTTATGCCAGTACCAAGCTATTTTGACTACTGTAGCTTTGTAATATGCTTTAAAGTCAGGGAGTGTGAGTCCTCCAAATTCATTCTTCCTTTTCAAGATGTTTTTGGCTATTTGAGGCCCCTCATCTTTACAAATAAATTTGAAAATTGGCTTTTCCATTTCTGCAAATAGGGTGATTGAATTTTGATTGGGATTGTGTTGAATCTGTAAATCAATTTGGGTAGAATTGACATTTTAACAATATTTAGTCTTCGAATACACGAACACGGAATGTTCCTCCATTAACTTAGGTCTTCTTTGATTTCTCTTAGCAATATTTTGCAGTTTTCTGTTGTATAAGACATTTACATCCTTGGTTAAATTTATTCTATATATGTTACTATTATGGTTGCTTTTTCTTAATTTCCTCCCCAGATTGCTCATTACTATTATATAGAAAACAATACTGGTTTTTACATGTTGATCTCGTATCCTGCCACTTTGCTGAGCTTCTTTGTTAGCTCTAGTAGCTTGGCTGTAGAGTTTTGGGGCCTTTCTATATTTAGGATCATGTCATCTGCAAATAGTGAAAGTTTTACTTCTTCCTTTCCAATTTGGATGCCTTTCATTTCTTTTTCTTGCCTAACTGCTCTACCAAGAACATATAGTACAATGTTCTACTGTGGTGACAGTAGGCATCCTTATCTTCTTCCAGGTCTTAGAGGAAAGGCTTCCAGTCTTTCACCATTGAGTATGATATTAGCTGTGCATTTCTCATACATGCCCTTTATCACCTTGATTAAATTTCCTTCTATTCCTGTTTTGCAAAGTATTTTTATCAAGAAAGGATGCTGGGTTTTTGTCAAATGTCTTTCCTGCATCAATCAAGATGACCATGTGTTTTCTTTTCCCCTTTGATTAGTTAATGTGGTGTATGTTCCAGTTTGTTAATGCTGCCATTATGCAAAATACCAGAAATGGATTGGCTTTTATAAAGGGGATTTATTAGGTTACAAATTTACAGTTCTAAGGCCATAAAAGTTTCAGCAAGAGGATACCTTCACTGAAGGAAGGCCAATGGTGTTCAGAACATCTCTGTCAGCTGGAAAGGCATGTGGCTGGCATCTGCTGGTCCTTTGCTCCAAGATTGTGTTTCAGCTCCTCTCTCTCAGCTCCTATGCATCCTTACTTCTCTCTCCCAGGGTGTTTCTCTCTAAGCATCTGGGGAACCTTTTTTAGATTCTCTGGGGCAAACTCTGGGCTTCAACTCTTAGCTTAGTGTCCTTCTGTTTGCATCTCCAAGTATCTCTAAACATCCCTGTTGGCTCCTGCTCCTCCTAAAGGACTCCAGTAATCTAATTAAGACCTGTCCTGAATGGGTGAGGCCATGCATTCATGGAATTATTTAATCAAAATATTTCACCTACAGTTGGGTGAGTCACATCTCCATGGAAACAACCTAATCCAAATATCCTACAAGATTGGATTAAAACAAAACTTTTGGGGTGACTTAATATATCCAAACTGGCACAGTGCATTACATTAATTTATTTTCTTGTGTTGAACCACCCTTGCGTACTTGGGATAAAACCCATTTGATCATGGTGTGTAATTCATTTTATATGCTGCTGGATTCACTTTGCATGTATTTTGTTGAGGATTTCTGCATCTATTAGAGAAATTGATCTGTAATTGCCTTTCCTTGTAGTGTCATTATCTGGCTTTTGGTATTAGAGTAATGTTGGCTTCATAGAACGAGTTAGGTAGTGTCCCCTCCTCTTCAATTTTTTGGAAGATTTTGAGCAGGATTGGTGTTAATTCTTCTTGGAATGATTGAAAGAATTCACGTGTGAAGCCATCTTGTCCTAGGCTTTTCTTTATTGGGAAGTTTTTGATAACTGATTCAATCATTTTACTTATAATTGGTCTGTTGACATCTAGTTCTTGTAGAATCAGTGTAGGTTACTCATGTGTTTCTAGGAATTTGCCCATCTCATCTAAATTGTCTAATCTATTGGCAATCAGTTGTTCATAGTACTCTCTTATGATCCTTTTTATTTCTGTGGGGTCACTAGTAATGCACCCCCTTCTTATTTCTGATTTTATTTGCTTCTTCTCTTTTTCTTTGTCAGTCTAGCTGTTTGTCAATTTTATTGATCTTCTAAAAGTAAGAATTTGTAGTTTTGTTATTTCTATTTTTTATTCTCAATTTCATGTATTTCTACTCTAATGTTTGTTATTTCTTTCCTTTTGCTTGCTTTAGGTTTAGTTTGCTGTTCTTTTTCTAGTTCCTCCAAGTGTGCAGTTAGGACTTTCATTTTAGCTCCTTATTCTTTTTTAATGTAGGTATTGAGGACTACAGATTTCTCAATCAACACTGCCTTTCCTGCACCCAATAAATTTTGCTATGTTGTGTTCATTTTCATTTCTCTACAGATATTTACTGATTTCTCTTGTTATTCCTTCTTTTATCCATGAATTGTTTAAGAGGGTTTTGTTTCACTTCAATATATGTGAATTTTCCAGTTCTCCACTTGTTATTGATTTTCAGCTTCATTCCATTATGGTCAGAGAAAGTGCTTTGTATAATTTCAATCTTTTTAAATTTATTAAAACCTGTTTTGTGACCCAATATGTGGTCTCACCTGGAGAGTGAGCACTTGAGAACAATGCATATCCTGCTGTTCTCAGTGCAATGTTCTTTTTTTTTTTAAATTGTGGCATATAACATATTTACATAGTAGTGATAACTTTCCAAGTGCAATTTAGCAAGTAGTTAGAGAACAAATCTCAAAGAATGTTATAGATTACAGTTCTACAGTTTCAGTAGTTTCCTTATTGTGAAATATGATATACAGGCACAAAGTGATAATTTTCCAAGTACAATTTAACAAGTAGTTAAATAAGAAATTTCCAAGAATGTTATGGGTTATAGTAACACAGTTTCAGCTATTTCCTTATTGTGAAATATAATATATATATACCAAAAGATGATAACTTTCAAATTACAATTAAACAAGTAGCTATAGAGCAAATTTCAAAGAGTATTATGAGTTCCAGTTCAACCATTTCAGGTCTTTCCTTCTGGCTATTCTAATACCCTAGCAACTAAGAAAAATAAAATGATATAGAGATTCAGTGTTCATAATTCTTTGTTAAATTCTATCTTGTCTGCTGCTACCACTTCCTCTAGTTTAATCACTTTACCAGTCTTCATGGATGTCTAGCCAGCTTAGCACCCTAACTTGTTCATGTTGAAAAGGGTGTTGACATTATGGGAAAAGGGGACACAACTGGTTGATGTTCTTGAGGAGGCTTAGCTGGCACAGGAGCTCTCTGGAGGATGTAGTTTTCTGAAGAATAAGCTTAGTAAGTGAAACTTTTATAGAGTCTCAGATATGGACCTGGGTATTCTTTAAGGTTTTGGAGACTACTGTTAAATTGGACTTATCATACTGTGGCCATTTGGGATATCTAGTGGAAGCTTGCACAGGAGTAACCTCCAAGACAGCCACTTGACTCTATTTGAAATCTCTTAGCCACTGAAACCTTTATTTTGTTGCCTTTCTTTTCCCCTTTTTGGTCAAAAAGGCATTCTCAACCCCTCGACGCCAGGATCAGGCTCCATATTCTTTATATGTCTGTTAGGTCTAATTCATTTATCTTATTATTCAAGATCTCTATTTCCTTTTTGATCCTCTGTCTTAATGCTCTCTCTATTGATGAGAGTTGTGTATTGAAGTCTCCAACATTACTATACAGATGGTCTATTTCTCCCCTCAGTTTTGCCAGTGTTTGCATCATGTACTTTGTGGCACCATGGTTAGGTGCATATGATTGTTATTTCTTCTTGGTAGATTACCCCTTTTATTAATATATAGTGCCCTTCTTTGTCTCTTAGAACAGTTTTGCAAAAAGCCTAGCTTGTCTGATATTTGTCTAGCTACCCGAGCTCTTTCTTGGTTACTGTTTGTGTGGAATATCTTTCTCCAATCTTTCACTTTCAACCTATTTGTGTTTTTGGGTCTAAGGTGAGTCTCTTGAAGATGGCATATAGTTGGATCATATATGCTTATTCATTCTGCCAGTCTGTGTTTTTTGATTGGGAGTTTAATCCATTATCATTCAATGTTATTACTATAATGACAGTACTTACTTCAACAATTTTATTCTTTGGGTTTAATATGTCATATATTATTTTTGTCTCTCTTTTTATCCTTTTAGTTACCCTTACTGAGAATCTTCATTTCTACACTCTACTTCAAGCCTCTCTTTCCTGTGTTTTCTTTTTAGCCCGCAGAACTCCCTTTAGTATTTCTTGTAGAGAAGTTCTCTTTGAGTACCATACAACTACCTTCTCACTTCCATAGTTTCTGATGAGACATCAGAACTTAGTGGTATTGTGGTTCACTTGCATGTGACAAATCACCTTTATCTCACTACTTTCAGGATTCTCTTTTTATCTTTGGCATTTGACATTCACTTAGTATATGTCTCAGAGTAGGTCTTTTAAGATTTATTCTGTTTGGAGTATCTTGTGCTACCTAGACATGCATATTTATGTCTTTAATAAGAGTTGGGAAATTTTGGGCCACTCAAATTTGGCCCCCTCAAATATGCTTTCTGCCCCTTTCCCTTCTCTTCTCCTTCTGGGACACCTGTGATGTGCATGCTTGTGCACTTTATGCTGTTCTTCACATCCATGAGACCCTGCTCATCTTTTCCCATTCTTTTCTCTATCTGTTCTTCAGCCGGTAAGATTTGATTGTTCTATCTTCTAGTTTGCTAATTCTTTCTTCTGCCTGTTCTAATCTCCTATTGTAAGCCTCTAGTGTATTTTTAATCTCTTATTTTGTGCTGCTCATCCCCATAATTTCTGTTATGCTTTTTTTATACTTCCAAATTCTTCTTTGTCCTCCCCCAGTGTCTTTTTAATATCCTTTATCTCCTCAGCCATATTTTCCTTCATCTCCCTGAAAATGATTTAGATTTGTTTGAACATCATTGATTAGATGTTACAAATTTTGTTTCCTCCAAAGTTGTAATTTATGTTTTTGACTGGGCCATATCTTGCTGTTTCTTGATATGGTTTGTAAATTGTTTTCTTATGTCTAGGTATCTGATTATCTTGATGTATTTACTATAAAGGTCAACTTCTCTTTCTTGCCTAGGGTTTTACTGTTGATTGGCTTTGTGTTAAGCTCTTCTTTGACACTTGGTTCAACTGATTCTAGACCTTTAGAATTGTCCAAGTTTAACTTGTCAGATTTTTTCAGTTATTCTTAATATGATTTTTGCCCTGGATATACAGTACAATTTTTAAGACTACAGTATTTGTGCAATTGTTTCACCCCCAGGAGGAAGCTTCCTTTCTTCTTCATTCTCTGGGTATCTTGGTGTGTTTTTTTTTTAAATTCAGTTTTATTGAGATATATTCACATACCGTATAATCATCCATGCTGCACAATCAGCTGTTCACAGTACCATCATAAAGCTGTGCATTCATCATCCCAACCAATTTTTTAACATTTCCCTTACTCCAAAAAGGATGAAAATAAGAATAAAAATAAAAGTAAAAAAGAACACCCAAAGTATTCCATCCCCCCATCCCACTCCATTTTTCATTTAGTTTTAGTCCCCATTTTTCTACTCATGTCCATACACTGGATAAACGGGAGTGTGAGCCACAAGCTTTTCACAATTACACAGTCACACCATGTAAGCTACATAGTTATGCAATCATCTTCAAGAATCAAGGCTACTGGATTACAGCTTGACAGTTTCAAGTATTTTCTTCTAGCTATTCCAATACACTAAAAACTAAAAAGGGATATCTATATAATGCAGAAGAATGCCCTCCAGAGTGACCTCTTGATGTCATTTGAAATCTCCCAGCCACTGAAACTTTATTTTGTTTCATTTTACTTCCCCCTTTTGGTCGAAAAGATTTTCTCAATTCCGTGATGCCAGGTCCAGGCTCATCCCTGGCAGTCATGTCCTACATTGCCAGGGAGATTTACACCCTTCAGAGCCATGTCCCATGTAGGGGGGATGGCAGTGAGTTCACCTGCTGAGTGGGCTTAGAGGGTTGATGTGTTTGTTTTTGTTTTGCCTCTATAGTTTTGTTGTTGTTGTTTTTATACTCCTTTCATGGCCTGTAGCTGCTTTTGCCTAAAGGCCAAATTCTGGAAGGAGGGTCACTCCAGAGATGACTTTTCCAACAGTATTTCCAAGCCAACACAGGATCAGGGCCCCACAAATTGCATGTAGATCAGCTCCAAAGAGACCTGGGGAAAGGGTCAGGAAAAACACTAAAAGCCTTTCTTGAAGACTCCCTGAAGATAAGCTTTCCTGGCCTGCCCAGCAGATGGCACCCTTCAGCAAACTGTTCCCTAGAGCCCAGAGTCTTTAAACTTCCACTGTATCCATCCCTTTTGGGGGTGGAGTTGAAACAGTAGCTGTGGCCATCCCTGTTTGGGATGGGCTGAAGCAGCAACTCAGAGCTGGGACTTGGTGATCCAAATTTACTGATCAAGTCTGTGATCAGCTCTCAGCCTTACTTCCCACACCCCATTCCTAGGGAAGAGAACTTCCACATCCCTTTCCATCCACAGCAACCAGCCAGGGACCAGACACAAAGGTGGCCCACCTCAAAAGAGGGGGGTGGGCACCAGCAGCCACCATGGAGTGAACTACTTCCAGTTCTTTGTCACAGTTTCTCAGCCTGTTTGTCCCATTCTTCCCTGGATGCTCTGCAGTGCTCCCCTGGTCTCTGAAGTCCCAGAACAGTTGTTTCAGACAGTTCCTGCCTCTCTATTAGCTGTTTTGGAGGAGGAGTGAGTTCTGAAACTCCCTACTCTGCCATCTGTTCTGGAAGTTCCCTGTTCAAACCCCCTCTTTTTATTGCTCTTGTGAATACTCATTGTTTAGAAAGCCCCTAACTATATCCCTGCCTTATAAAATACACAAAGTCAAAGTTGATGCCCTCGAAGAGTCTATAACATAGGTCAGAAAGATCTATCTTTTCATCTGTGTGCAATGAGTAGAACTCTCCTATGTTTGCAGCAGTATATGTTAAATATGGCTTGCTTCTGCTTCATCAGGGTCTTTAGCATTAGTGTTCATGCTTGGTCTCCATCAGGGTTCTTGCTGTTTTCCCTAAGCTTCTGACACCTGCCAGTCCAGGAGTGAAGTACTTTTCCCTATTTCTTCCACTAAGTACAACTGAAAACACTGGATGCTGTATACAAAACAAACATAAGAAGAGCCTGAAAAGTGAAGAAAAGAAGACAGACAACCTAGGGAACTCTGTATTCCATTAGTGACATGGTGGTGAGTTTTTGGGTTTTCTTTTTGCCCCATATATCTCAGACTTAGAGCAGAAGATACTAGTAACCCAGAAATACTAACAGGTACAGATTTGAAAAAGGAAAAAAAAAAAAAAAAGAACAGGACAGTTTAGTAAGACAAAATATTGTAGACAATAACCACCCTAATCCAGCCACAGACCACATAAAAAAATGTGGCCCCACCCCAACCCAGGCCAGCAAGGGCTGAAGGGGGAGCCTAGACTTCTGCTTTCTCCACATTTTGAAGACAGCCATTGGAAGCTGATGCAGACATTTTGAAGAATGTCATTTTGAAATGCAACCTGGAAGCAAGCAGATGCTAGCCACGTGCCTTCCCAGCTAACAGAGGTTTTCCAGATGCCAATGACCATCCTCCAGGGAAGGCACCCTTTTTTGATGGACACTTTATGGCCTTAAGACTGTAACTGTGTAACCAAATAAACCCCTTTTTATAAAAGCCAATCCATTTCTGTTGTTTTGCATTCTGGCAGCATTAGCAAACTGGGACAGATTTGCTAACCTCCCACACTAACCTCCCACAGGGTAGTGTCAGAGAAGGCTAGGTAAGGATCCAGTACTTTTATCCCTGCAAGGCAGTAATGAGGCCACATATACCTCAGCAGTGTCAGTCGAGACAATATGGGGACTCTGGACTTCCATCCCCATCCATCAGTAACAAGGCACCCTTCCTTGTCCACGTGGAGATGGTATCAGAGGAGGCTCAGTGGGGATGCAGGACTTTCACCACTGCTTATGATGAGGTCACCCCTCCCACCCACTATCATAGTGAGGGTCATGTGGGTAGTAGTAATGAGGCATTTCCATCCCTGCCAGAGAGTGACCATTGGAGGTCTAGTGGAGAGCTGGATTTTCAACTCTGTCCAACAATAATGAGCAGTAAACCATTTCAAGTGTCAGTGGAGGCCAAGTGGGAAACTAAACTTATTTCCTCAACTGGAAGAAAAGGCAGTGCCTCAGCTCATTGCCAGAGTGACATCAGAGGAATTTAGCTAAAATTGAGATTTAAATAAGATCAAGAGACGCATAAAATAATGCCCAAAATGTCCATGTTTCAATTGAAAATCATTCCTCATACCAAGAAAATCTCAAATGAAATGAAAAGGGACAATAAAAGGATATTAAGAAAATAGAGTTATTAGATTTATCTGACAAAGATTTTAAGGTAGCCATCATAAAGTGATTCAATGAATGGTTATGAACAAGCTTTAAACAAAGAAAAAAATAGGGAGTATCTGTAGGGATTTAGAAAGTCTCAGTGAATAAAAAGAAGATATAATGAAGAAAATGAAAATTTTAGAACTAGAAAATACAATAAGAAATAAAAACTCAATGGAAGGTCTCACCAGGAGAATGGAGGGGACAGGAGAAATAATAAATGGACTAAAAGGTAGAATAATTGACTGAAATTAAAAATAAAACATGAACAGAGCTTCAGAGACCTATGAAACTATAACAAAAGAAATAACATGTGTGTCATGAAATTCCAGAAGTGAGAAAGAGTGGGACTAAAAAAAGGACACAAAGAAATAACAGACAAAACATTCCCAAACCTGGCAAAATACACAAGCCTACATCCTGTAAAAGGTGACCAAATACCAAACAGGATAAACCCAAAGAAATCCACAAGAATCATTATAGTCTAATACCTGAAAGTTAAGGACAAAGAAAAATCTTGAAATTAGTGAAAGAGAAATGTCACCTAACCTATAGAGGGAAACAATTCTAATGACAGAGGATTCCTCACCAGAACCACAGAAGCTATAAGGAAGTGGCACAATATTTTACTATTGCAAGCCCAGAATTCTATATCCAGTGAAAATATTTTCAAGAATGAATATGAAATAAAGACTTTTTCAGATGAAAGAAAACTAAGAAGACCTGCCACTGGCAGAACTACCTTAAAAGAATGGCTAAAAGAAATACTCTTAGCAGAAAAGAAATAAAAAAAAAAAAAACGAAAGAAATCTTGGAACATCAGGAAAAAAGAAAGAACGTGTTAAGCAAAAATAAGGATAAATACAATGGACAGTTTTTCTCCTCTTGAGTTTTCCAAGAAACTCAATTATAGTGAAAAAGGTTTGTTGTAAATATAAATGTAAAGGAAATAATTAAAACAATTATATTATGAACAGAAATGAAAAGAGAGGCAAGTTTTCTACACTTTACTCAAACTAGTAAAATGACAACACCACATGTGTGTGAAAAGAATGTGTGTACAATGTAATAACTAGAGCAAACACTGAAAAAGCTATGCAAAAATATATATATTCAAAGACAGTATAGATAAATCAAAGTGGAATTCTAAAAGGAAATCTTCAAGTAACCTCCAGAAAGCAGAATTAAAAAAAAAAAAAACAAAAAAAAAAACAGCATGGTGAAGAGATGAACAAAATCAAAACAAATCAAAAAAGGCAGACATATCAATAATTACATTAAATATAAATGGTCTAAATACACAAATTAAAAGCCAAAGTTTGGTAGAATGGATTATAAAACTATAGGCTGTCAACAAGAAATTCTCTTCAACTATAGTCATATAGAAAGCAAGAGGATGGAAAAATATATCTCTCAAATATTCAAACAAAATTGAGTAGCTAAATCATTATTATATGAAATAGACTTCAGAGAGAAGAAAATTTTGCAAGACAGAAAAATTATATAACAATAAAAGGGTCAGTCTACAAAGAAGTATAAAAGTATTAAATGTGTATGCACTAAGAAGAAGAGCTGCAAAACATGTGAAGCAAAAACTAATATAACTGAAAGGAGAAATAGACAAATCCACAGTTATGGTTGAAGACTGTGGTGGTTGGAATGATGTACCTCAGAAAAATATGTTTTTAAAATTAATCCATTCCTATTAGTGTGACGTCCTTCTAAGTAGGACTTAACCCTAGTCACAGTCATTTATAAATGGAAAGAAATTCAGAGAGAGAGAGAGGAAATCCTCAAAAGCAAAAAGCTGAAAGTCAAGTCAGTGGAACCTGGAAGAGAAGGAAGAGGCCAGGAGAGCTTGCTATATGCATTGTCATGTGACAGAGGAGCCCAGAACCAAGGAGTGCAGGCAGCCAGACTCAGAATGCCAATCTTCAGAAAGAAAACATTACGTTAATGATGCCTTGATTTGAAAATTTTCCTAGTGTCAAAACTGTAAACTAATATATTCCCACAGTTTAACACAAATCATTGAATGATATTTTCTTGAGCAGCCAGAAGGAAGCTAAAGCAGAGAGTTCAATACTTCTTTCTCAGCAACTGATAGAATGACTCGATGAAAGATCACAAGGATATAGACTAATTCAACAACATCTCCAACTAACAGAATCAAATTAATTTTTACAGAACAGTCCACCCAACAACAGCAGAATAAACATTCTTTTCAAGTACCTACAGAATATATACATCATATAGCATATACTGAGCCATAAAACAAATGTCAACAAATTTAAAATAACTGAAATCATACACACTGCGGTCTCTAAGCATGACGGAATCAAACTTCAAATAAATAATTGAAAGTTAGGAATATCTCCAAACACAAAGAAATTCAAAAAAAAAAAAAAAAAAAAATAATTCTAAATAATCCATGGATACAGGAGGAAGTCTCAATTGAAATTTAAAAACATATATTGAACCAAATGAAAATGAAAATACAATACAACAAAATTTGTGGGACATAGCTAAAGCACTGCTGAGGGGGAAATTTATAGTATTAAATGCATACATTAAAAAAGAGGAAGTCTGAAATCAATAACTTAAGCTCCTACCTCAAGACTCTAGAAGAATAAGAGAAAAATAGCCCAAAGAAAGCACAAAAAGGCAAATAATGATAAGAACAGAAATCAATAAAATAAAAATAGAAAAACAATAGAGAAAATAAATAAAACAAAAAGTAGGTTCTTTGGAAAGATCAATAAAGTTAGTAAACCTCTAGCAAGACAGACTGAAAAAGAAAGAGAGAAGACAGAAAGTACCAATATCAGGAATTAAACAGGGAGTATTGCCATAGACCCTTCAGATATCAAAATAAATAAGAGAATTCTATGAACAAATCTATGCACACAAATTTGATAGCTTAGATGAAATGGACCAATTCCTTGAAAACACTAGCTACCAGATTTCGTCCAATATGAAACAGATAATTTGAGTAGCTGTAAAACTATTATGAAAATTGAATTTGTAATTTAATGTATTCCCCAAAAAGAAAAATCGTTACTACTACCCACAGGGCCACCACTGACAACAAGAAGGGATATGGGAAGGCATGGCCTTATTACTGCCCAGCTGGTTTCACTGGAGGGTTCTACCAAACATTTAAAGAAGAATTAACACCAGTTTTAAACAATGTCTCCCAGAAAACAGATGAGATGGGGCCATTTTCCAATTCATTTTATGAAGCTAGTATTACCTTGATACCAAAACCAGATGAAGACAATACTAAAAAGAAAACTATGACCACTATCCTTCATGAGTATAGATGCAAAAAATCCTTAACAAAATAATAGCAAATGGAATTCAGCAGTATATAAAAAAGAACTACATAGCACAATTTATTCCAGGGATGCAAGCCTAATTCAGTATTTGACATGCTGAGGACTTGTTTGCTGAAAACTACAAAATGGTAATGAGAGAAAAGAAAAAAATCTAAATAAACAGATAGGCATACCGTGTTCATGAATTGAAACACTCAGCACAGTACAGGTGTCAATTCTCCCCTAGCTGATATACAGATTAAATGTAATTCCTTTTAAAATATCAGCAAGATATTTTGTAGATTTAGGTTAGAATATTTGAAAGGTTACATGGAAAGGAAAGGAACCAAAATAGTTAAAACAATTTTGATAAAGAAGAATATAGTGAGAAGAAGCAGTCTACCTGATAGCAGACTTTTTAGACAGCTATGTTAATTATGACTGTTTGGTATTGGCAGAGACAAAGATTCAGAAATAGACCTACAAAAAATGTATAATTAATTTTTGACAAAGATGAAAAATTAATTCAAATAGAGGAGAGACTGCATTTATAACAAATGGTACCAGAGCAATTAGATATCCATAGGCAACAGAATGTACTTTGACCTAAGTTTCATATCTTATAGAAAAATTATTTCAAAATGGATCATGGCATTGAATGTAACACATAAAACTAAAAAGTTTTTAGAAAAAAAAGTAGGAGAAAAGATTTGACATATAGGGCTAGGCAAAGAGACCCTAGACTTGGCACTAATCCTTAACATAAAAGGTAAAAATGATAAATTGGATTTCGTCAAAATTAAAATTGTTTGCTTGGTGAAAGACCTTGTTAAGAGAAGAAAAGACAAGCTAAAGAGTAGGGATAAATATTTTCAAATTACATATCTGACAAAGAAATAGTATATAAAAAGTATTTTTTTAAAGAATTTGTAAAAAGTATTTTTACTCTACAGTAAAAAAAACAAAAAAATCCAATTAGAAAATGGGAAAAAGACATGAATAGACATTTCACTGAAGAGGATATAAAATGACAAAATAGAACATGAAAAGACATTTAACATCATTAGGTATTAAGGAAATGTGAATTAAAACCATAATGAAATATTACTACCTTACGTCTCATAATGATTAAAATAAGAAATTGTTGGCAACATCAAATGATGCCAAGCATGCAGATAAACTGCATCACTCACATAATGTTGATAGGAATGTAAAATGGTCATATCATATGATCCAGCAATTGCACTCCTGGACATTTATCCCAGGGAAATGAAAAACTTATATTCATACAAAAATCTGTACATCAAAGCTTATAGAAGCTTTATTCATAATAAAATAGCCCAAACGAAACAATTGAGATGTCCTTCACCAGGCAAATGGTTAAACAAACTGTGGTATATCCTTACCAAGAAAAAACTACTCAGTAATAAAATGGAAAAAAAAAAAAAGATGCATCCAAAAACTTGGATGTATTTCCAGAGAGTTATGCCGAGTGAGAAAAGCTAATCCCAAACAGTTACATACTGTATGATTCCATTTGTATTCTTGCTGTGACAAAATCATAGAACAGATTGGTATTTGCTAATGCTTTAGGAGGGGGGTCTGGGTGGGAGTGATGTGGAGTGGCAACTTGAGGGATCCTTGTGGTGATGGAAATTTCTGTATCTTAACTGCACTAATGCTGATATCCTGGTTGTTTTATTGTACTAAAGTTGGAAAGCTATTATCATTTGGGGTAGCTGGATAAAGGATACACATGACCTCTCTGTGTTGTTTCTTATAACTGCATGTGAGTCTACAGTCATCTTAAAATAAAAGGTTTAATTAAAAATACTCTAAGTCAATTCAATCATAGTTCACATCTGTAGTACATGGCAATCACTATGAATGTCTTCTATTGTTTCTAAGGAAAACTATCCTGTTTAGATCCTGGTGATTAAGTGGTTGTATTTCCTATTGCACTGTCTTACATCCCATCATATAATAACACTTGATTGAGCTTGATTGAGCCAGTGGTGCAACTGGACCAAAAGGCACTCATACCTTTAGTTAAGTAAGAATATCTGTAATCTCAGTGGTCAGAAGAATTGGGCCAGTTAGATTCTCTCTTTTAAAAATTTAAGCAAACACACATATGCACACACACACACTCATTCATACAAACACACACACAAATAATAGGTTGTATTCTCTCTGAGTTATTTACTTGTAGTTCCAGTACCACTCTTCTCAACTTTGCTTTGAGATGCTAGGACTGTGTCTCTGCTAAAGACATTTCTCCTTTGCCACCTTGCTCCTTGTTTCTGCCAATAGGGGGAGCTAACAGAGACTGGAAGTTTGCAGGATGAAGCAGGGACTTGCTTCCTGCTGCTGATAGTATCAACCTAGCAAAGGCTTTTACCCAGGAGAGGAGTCGGTTACAGTAGCAGCCCAGCAGCAGTTGGTCCCATTATGCACTTTTTTCTACACTCCCAGAAACAGCCTCATTGCCTCTCTTGCCAATGAGGTAACAGCAGTAGCTGGTTAGTACCCCTTCCTCAAAGGTGTAGTCCCAGGTCTAAATCCCTTCTTCTCTGAGCATCCCTCCACAAAAATCTGAGCTCCAGCTCCATGGGATGCCCAGTCCAACTCCTGGATTCCAGCACCTACTGGCTGGCCTCCTTTCCGTAGAAATAGGATTCCTAGCTCTGTGAAGTTCCCACTCTGAGTTCCTAAACTGACCACGACTCTCAGGAAACACCACCACCCAAGACACCTAAGTTCCCATTCTGCAGGCCCCTCCTCCAATCTTCTAAATTCTAATAATTTCAAACTCTGCCCTTTTGTCCCCCCAGTGAGGGAGTGACATCCATTTCCTGCAGTTACTTTGTTTATGAAACCTCAGTGTCCCTTTTCACCTTTTCAATTCTCCAAAATCTAGTTCTAACAAATCTTGAGATTAAATTCTGTCTGTTAAAATAACTGCTGTGGTTTCTGTTTCCTGACTGCAACCTGACTGATAACCGGCAGTTAGTGGTAGGAGTTGAGCCTGAAAGAAAGGGGTTAGAGATGTCAGAACAGGCTGTGTGCAAGACAAAATTATTAGCACTGCAAATATAAGGGGTCTAAAAAAAAAAAAAAGCAATCAGAGGCAGAAAGAAGAATGGAATAGATGTCCAGAGAGAAGTCGAGTTGCCAAGAGGCTAAGGTCCCTATTACTCATGAGAATGGAGCAAGCCTATAAGAATGTCCTAGAATTGACATTATTTTTCTTGTTTTCTATTTCTATTTTAGCTCTATCCTTCATGCTTTACCAGAACAATCCCCTTCCATTTGGGTCATTTGAATCAGTCTTTCTTCTGTATAGGCCCAAAGGAGCCTAAGTAAAACAACACTCCTCCATCCTGTATCAGTAGAATTGAAGGCAAAGGAAGGGGACAATTACATAAACTTTAAAAAGAAGAGCTTCTGATCTTTTCTCTCTTTGTTGGCTCATGTGCCTTTTAAGTGGCTGATACCTTCTGATCTTTATCTTACTATTGCCCCTTATCTATCAAGAGCACTTTCTATTCTACAAAATACATCCATGTCTATGTTCTTCTGTGACTCTCAAAACAGTGGTCTCCTTGAAAACATATAACATGTCTTCTATTTTGCTTAGTATACATGATGCACTGGAGTGGATGAAAGGGTCTTCTGGGAAGCTAATGAGTTATGAATCTAGGCAAGATAGGGGTTATACATGCATCCCAGAGAGAGCTAAATATTAACAGGAAAATGCATGAGGAATTCCTCCTACATTGTTTATGGATTCACATATAACATGTCTACTTCTCCTTCAAAACACTATAAATGAATCAACTAAGGAATTGCCAACAGAAATTACAAGAACAAGCATCAGTCTTGCCACAAATGGTGCTTAATGCTACTCTAATTTGATCTTTTTAAAAAAAATTCCTTAACAGCGAAACCTCATAGATGAATGAACAGATTATTTCCATTTCACAGAGCAGGCTGGCTCCTGTGCAAAAGCTCATGTGACCTTGACTCTGATGGTACAACATTTAACTACAGAGGATGCACAGCCTATGCCCCCCCAGCTCACAAACTACCACTTGTTTTGAGTCACTGAGACTTTTCATTCTTCCCCACTGAATCCCGCAGACAAGCACAGCTTCCCCCATAGACCAAAAGAAAATATTTTCATACTGTCACCACATAAAGCTTTTCAATCTCACCAGGTTTTCAAAGGAAGATTAAAAAGCAGCTACCTTTCCCAAACGCTTTGTTTCATATTAATGACCTAACTGCTGCCTCCATTTCAAAAGAGGAGGGGTGCATCACCATTTGTCTGTTTGTTTCATTCTGACCCCTGGGCAGGTCAATCTGCCACTCTTTTAACTCCCAGGGTAGTGCACAGAAACATCTGTTTGAGGAACTGTTTGACTCTCACCTTTCAGCATAAATCACTACTAGTAAAAGTTTTATGAGGTGGATACTCTTCCCTCCTGCTTCATCCTTCTGTAACTGACTGAGGCCCAAATGAACGAGATGAAATGGCCAGACATTTAGTCATATTTTGGCATCCACATGCATACGTAGGGGTAGGAAGAGAAGCTGTCAGCTGTACCAAAGGAACATTATAATTATCTGAAATGTAATTAACAACTGCACAATCAATAATTCTTTGAAGGATTCTAATGGAGAAAATTATACTTCTCACTTACCTGTAGCAAATTGTCCATGGACCAGTTTCCCTGTTTTTGAAACTTAAATACAGTTAATTTACTGTGACTCCAAAGTAGCTTCAGGATGTTTCCTTATTGTCAATCTACATTGGTTATCCCTGCTCTTCTGGTAATTCCTATGTAAAACAGAATAAAAGGATATTCTTAGGAGTATATAATGCTCAATAAATGCTGGTTGATTGATTAGATTTTAGCATCCATAACTCATACCAAAAATATTTGACCATTCTTATTATTTGTGTAATAAAAAAGGATGGGAAGAAAGATTTTCTCTTTTAAAAACCATATTGCATTTTAGGGTGGTTTTGCATCTATAATTATTTGCACTATAAATCCAGCTGAATGGTAAAGGTTCAATAATAATTTATTGATTAGAGACTTGATATTAATAGATGTGACTAAAATTTGCTTATTATCACATTCCTTGCGAAGGTGGAAGGGAATTTAACACCTGAGAAGTTACCATGGATCCACAGCTCTGCTAGTTTCTTTTGCATATATAATCTTATTCAATCAACACAACAACCTTACTATCCACAACTCTCAGCCTGGCAGATGTTTTTATTAGTCTTATTTTTCAGATGACAGAGGAGAGACATATAAGTAGAGGTGGTCAAATTTTAAGATTTCTAACCATGAATCTACTGCCAGTACTCTATTTTTACTAGAGGAGAGGAGAGGGCCATAGATTATTGTTGTTTTAGTTTAAGTAATTAATATTAAAACATTACATACACTGATTCTGGCTAAAGACAAAAAAGAAGAGTGATTTGGGCTTTAGGCTTTGGTAAATCCCAAGGAAAGAGTAACAATTTCATGTCATAATATATAATTTTATAATTTTGGTCAAATTTGTCAATGATATGTTTTTTCTTCCCCATGTTATATCTATTTTGGCCTGTAATTTCACATTTATTTTGTATTCACAGGGCTCTTTTAACTAAATTCAACTAATAATTTCATGTGCACCTAAACTATATTAATTATTTAACGTAACCCATTGACCCTCTCTTGTTCCAGAAGATAGTCGGTCACAGAAAACCATCTCCCCTGAACATTAAGCAATCCTTCCTCTTGAAATGCCCACAAAACTATTCACTTGTCCCCTTGCAGCCAATCAAGGGCTGTCATATATACCAATTAGAAAGTTTCCCCAGCTTCCAAAAATCCCACTTTAATAGAACACTGGCCAGTTAGATACTGTCTCAGGATTTCTTTACTCCATAAAACTCTCCTTTCTAACATCTTTGAACCCTTGCTGAAACAAAAGTGAAGACAAATGGGTCTGCTTTCCACAAGTTTATCAATGAATAGAGTCTTTGCTAATTTTGTCTTGGATTTGGTTTTGCTGACTGTCATTCTGTGTTATTGTAGGAATTCCGCTTAGGATAAAATATAACCCTAAAGGCAAATGTCTGAATTTGTTCAGCAATTTGCAGACTCTTCCTAGTACTTGGTAAAGTAACATGATAGAACTGATAGTTAAAAAAAAAGGAAAATGAGAATTACATGGAGGATGACTAGAATTACTAAGAGGCAGACTAAGTGACTTTTACAACTCCACTTCTGATTCATTTTATTAAGTAGCTACAAGACACTCAGTCTCTTTCACTGCCTCTGAGTCATTCCTACAATGAAAAATAGAATATATATATATTCTTCCTAATATATATATTAGGCACCAGTTCAGTGAAATACATGCATTATCTAATTTGTCTCTATAGGAAAAGCTTTGTGCTTCACTGAAAGACAATGCATACCCTTCTGTCTGACTCCGATTCTATGAAAGCTATTTTACAACTCTGTATACTACAAATTGCTGATAGCGATGCAAAGTATTTATTCTTTGTAGACAGGCAAACTTTCTTCTATCCAGTAGAGGTTCAATTGTCTTCCCTCCCCACCATGGAAAGGGCTAGTTTTGCCTCCATTTACACATTCATTTCAATACTCCTGATCTAGCAATATGATTTTATTTTGGATGTTTCTTTGAACTGGTTATAGCACACCTGGTTCTTTTCATTGATTAATGAGTTATATAAAATCTTTAACACCTGCTCATTTTATAGCTGATAAGAGTTATGATTTTACTGTTTTTTTTTTTTGGGAGGGGGGTGATGATCTGTGGGGATAGATATTGTGGAGAACATTTCATAGATGAGGACCGAGAGGCTCAGCAGAATCCCCCTGACTTGCCTGATGACCACATACACCCATCGGGTACCTTCTGATGGTTCACACTGCACTACATCCTGGGGGTGCAAACTTGAACCAGGCCTTCTCTATCTTCAAGTTCAGGAACAGAGTAAATCTTTATTGAAGGTTGTCTATATAAGGTGCTCCCATAGATAGGGAATATTTCATAAATCCTCACTATCCAAAGCTCACCATTTGCTATATGAAATACTGAAATCACATAGATTCTAACAGTGTGATACCTTCATTCTGTGAACTCACTCTATGAACTTGTGCAAACTAAATTCAGGAACCAAATAGATTTGGATAGGGAGAGATACTTGATTACTATCTTTTAATCCTCAAAGCCACATTGTTAGGGAGACATTCTTCCCTTTTTACAGATTAAAAAAATGAGGCTTAGAAAAAGTCATGTTTAAAAAAACATCAAAGCACTTCAGAATAGGAAGAGATAGCAGGGTCACATAGTCCAATGTCCACATTTTATAGATGGAAAAAAGGAGCTCAAGAGATAGCGTGACTCTCTTGAATCTTATGTTCATCCAGGAGCAGGGCTTGACTCACCATTCATTGTTCTACCTACACTCATCTTTCCACTTCTCTGGAATTTCAGTGAAGGGAATGGACCACATGACAGTCAGAATCAGTAAGAAGGGAGAATGGCAAATTCTTAAAACTTCTAGATACTGTTGAAAGAGTCCAAGGGTCTCTTTCTAACCTCATTTAGGTTACTTTTGTATCTAGCTGATCTGGAGTTTTTGGTCTAGATCCATTTCCCTACTACCTCAATATAATAATTTTATATGTTTATGAATAAAATTCTTTAGCAATACCATGTGTTGTTTTCAGTATTTTACAAAGGTAATGATTGTCATCATCTGCAATAAGAAAAAAGCTTTCTTAAATGTCAAGCTTTTGCTTTTAGCTGGAATTATAAACTCAGGGAGAAAACATGTTTTCTATTTATTTCTATTAATTTCTAATTTATTTCTATTAATATTGATCTTTAATGCCAATAGAAGAGTATTTGTCTGATTAATAAAAATATGGAAAACAAAGTATTATTAACCATTAACTTTTCAAATTAGGGGATTCAGGTCATAGGAAAAACCCACTATAGGGGTCGTTGGTGGTGAAAATTTTGGGAACCACTATCAAATAAAAAAACAAATTTAAAAGTTGGTAAGGAGATATTTTATTTGAAAGGATTATTGCAAGGGCAGGAGGGACTACTATAGGGGCAGAGGGGGAGAGGGACTGCGTCAGCAGGGAGGACTCCTTGATCATAAGATCTGCAAGTGTCTCAAGGGTTAGGAAAAAAAAGGTTTTTCTTTATAGACAGCAGCAAACAAGGCTAGAGAGAACTGGGTATGAGGAAATGGGGAAGTGGGATGAAAGTGGACGTCCATGAGCCTTATCATATGGGAAAGGATGGTACTTTGCAGTTAGCCATTTTCTGGAAAACAAAGGGTAGGGGATTTTTTAACCTTTGCTGTTTTCCGGGATCACAGGGCTTGGGTAAAGTTAACATTGCCATCACTTTTCTGTGTTCTTCTGTGGTTCATTGAGTTTGAAGGCCTCTACAGAAACCCAAAGCTGTCCTGAACAGCTTTGCAGTTAAATTACCCTTTGCTCACAAATTAAAGTACAATTCCCCATTGTCGGCCTGGAAAGGATTCTATCTCCTTTTGCAGGGTGCAGCTGAAGATTTGGGCAAGTCTCAGTATCTCAGGCATAGTAAACTAGCTTTTTGCCATTTACAATCCCAGTCTTCACAAACCATAAAAATCAAGCACACCCTATGTGTGGTAGGGGACAGTCTTAGCATGCCTGCTGTCTTTCCCTGGGACCCACAAATACATCCTGTGCTCAGGACTTGGTGTTCAGCCTTGGGGGATAAAATCCCTAGTAGATAAGGGGACTACAGGTGCATTTCTTCCTCTATTGTCTCAAAGTTATGTAAACATTCACTGGAAAAAGCCTGACTCTGATGGATACCACCAAGGACTCTAGCTCACAGCCCAGTGGTATAGCCATCCCTGGTGGGGAGGGAGCAGGGTTCCTCCACTGTAGCAACACATAAACACATAGAATATCTCCCTGCTGCAGCCACGGATTGGTACCTGCTGATTATGGAAAACCAATGCCCACTTGTGAAGCTGACCTTGCTCTGTCTCTTTTCTATGAGAGTAAAATGTCTTCCCATCAGAGTCTGTGTGAGTCCTGCTTTTGCTGGACACCGTGACCCCTGTATCAGAGTGAGTTGACATCTCTAGGTGTCTCTCCTTCTGACAGTATGGTTTTCTTACTTCTCTGGCCCATGCCTCTCCCAACCCTATATTTATTCCCTTCTTGTCTCTCCTTCTCTTCTCTACACTGCTTTTGCTTTTTTCCCATTTTTGCCTTCTCTCTTTTCCTGACTTTCCTCCTCTCCTTTTGCACAAGTATTTATATGAAGAAACTATGGCCATAGCTAGCTAGTGATTAGGCTTATTATTCTACATCACCTCTCAACAAGAACGGACAGGTTACCTAATATCAGCATCCCTTAAAGGGTGATAGTGTCTGAATCACAGAAAAACCAGTTTTTCCTAACTTTTTGGTTAGGAAAAAAGCAATATACTTGTTGTTTGATGAATTCCTTCTTACTCTCCTTTTAGCCATTCTTAACACGCCTCTCCTCTCGGGTTGGGCTGATTTTGTTTCAGGCCTTCTCACCCTCCAGAGACTTTTCACTTAGGAAATTTACAACCTTCTGTTCCTTTCCAGGCATCAAAATTCTAATTGAGCTGTGTACTATGTAAACCTATGCTAATTTTATTCATTATGCAGATGTCCAAGTATATTACAGGTTTCCACCTAAAAGTGCTATTTCCCTCTAGAGTCAAAGGTACTTGGGTGAACTGTTGTTTCCTTTGTTAAAAAATAATCCCTATACCATGAGGCCACCCAATTTGTCAAACTCCTGCCAGGAAAACAGGATCCCCTAGAGAATTTGGTCAATTGAGTAATGTTCCTTTACTTGTGTTTAAAATCGACTGATGGAAATGCACTCTAAAGAAAGTTAACTTTTTAATTAATCATAATCTCCCACGTCTGTGCATTTTAAACATTGCTGCTTTTGTTTTCATTTAGCAGGCATTGTTTGGATACCTTAGAACTGACAGGCAAACAGCATAAAAGGGCATTCTTATATATACGTTGTCCCAGATAATTCCCAGGACAACATAAAAGGACCTAACTGCAGTTCATTGCCTAAAACATGAAGAAACTGATATTTAGTGAAGTTACAAGACATGACTAAGGCCACACAGCTACCAACTGGTTTAATAAGTGATAAAACCCAGACCCTACATCAGTTTCCATGTTCTTTTCCACTTACACCATAGGTCTTTTTACTTAAAAATAAATAAACAAACAAATAAATAAATAAACAAATTAGCCTAATGATTGGTCTAAGCTGTACTTTCCTTGTAAAGGTAACTCTAAGCATTTACATGTGATTTACCCAGAGTAACATGTTTCAAAGAGTGTTGTTTCATTTAGAGGGAATGAGGAAACTCTCTTTTAGGCTTCTAGCCAATTATATCTATGATATTAATTTAATGAGATTAAGTTCAAAAAGCAAGGGCAAGACATATTCAATTATAAAGCCATATTTTTCAGATGGAACCAAGGTGAATGTTGAAAATTCTTTAGATGCTCTAATTTACTGAAACCTTTCCAAGTGCCTGAGTCAAAGAGCTAATATTATTTGTGTTATATAAGAAAGAATTTCACTTGGTCTTTGTCCCAGGTTCCTGGGAGACACCTTCTAAATCTTTGGAATTCCCCATAGTATTTGTTATTCATGGAGTGTCCTCTGGACCATACCTTGCTTATGCTAACAAGATGACTCAGGGTGGGGACAGTCAGATGGATAGTCTTAGGGTGGGAAGCAGTCACACTCAAAAGACCAATCACATGATTGGAGAGTTGGTACTTTAAGCCACTGCACATCGGACTGACCTCTGGGGAGGGACAGGGGGCTAGGATTGATTTCAACCAATCAGTCATGCCTACCTGATGAAGCCTGATAAAAACTTGGGGCACCCAATCTCAGACAAGCTTCCCTGATTGATAATATACATTGATATGCTGAGAGGGTGATGTGTCCTCACTCCACAGAGAGGGGACATGGAACGTTATGTTTGAGACTCTCCCAGACCTTGAATCTATTCTTTTGGCTGGTCCTGATTTTAACGTTTTTTGCTACTGAAGACAAAACTGTAATTTTAAGTATAGTACTTTCCTGAGTTCTGTGTCATCCTACCAAATTATCAAACCTAAGAGGTTGGTGGGAACCCATAGATTTGTAGCCAGTTGGCCAGATGTGAGGGTGACCTGAGAAACCTAAACTTGTAGCTGCTGTCTGAAGACTGAGTAGTCTTATGGGAACTATAGCCTTACTCAACCTATGAACTCAGTCTGAATCCAGGCAGTTAAGAGTAGGAATTATATTGCAGTTGATGTCAGAAGTTACTGCACCTGAAAACTGCATTGTTAAAACAAAGGAAGTTATCTTGTAGTATATACTAACCCAGGACAAATATTAATTTTTCCTTATATATGTTTTGCATATACAAGGGATGGTATGGTTTTCTGTAGTCCCAAAGTGGAAAATTGTGGCTTCAGATCCCTAATACAATATAGAGTCCATAACATATACCCTCTGCCCTTGCCCACCATCTAGGCTGGATATGAAAATCAAAAGAGTTGCATTTAAGGCTTCAGCATAATGCTTAAATACTATACTGACTCATAAATAGTTAAAACTCTTCTCATCTCCTTCCCATTTGAGAGCAGGTCTGTCTTAGGGTTCCATTCTAATGAGGGGCCAAATTGTATATCTCAAACTATGGGTTCATTTTGCCACATGATGCTGCTGATTCTACCTTATATATAACAGGGCAAGAGTGAAGAGAAGTGAGGATAAAGTGACTTCCGCATGATTCTTACAGCCCTGAAGACACTGACATTCTCACAGGATTCAAGTATTATTATCAATAAATGCTATAATCTCTTGCACATTTGTCTAGCCTCCTTTCAAAACTGATAGTTGCTATGACCCATTTACCATGATTATTTCCACAAGTGTATTTTTTCAGCATTTGATTGTGGATAGTTATAATTTATAATAAAAGCTAAAGCAAAGACTCTAATATAAGACAGAGTCTCTGCACATTATATCTCAACAAATAATAAATTTCATACAGAATCATGAGACCCAAATTGCCAACCATAATGGAAAGGGAATGTCTTATCTTCTAATATGATTTTACTGAGTATAAATGAATAAAGGATTATTTTTATTGCATCTGTGTCATCAGCATTCATATCTCAATGGGACTTTTGACATAAACTTACAGTCAAGAGCTGAATTATTATATTTATAATGACAATATCATTTCTGGCATCTTCAATTGGAAGCCTGATAAATAATCATAAACAACATACTGAATACCGAATGTGTCATACTGATTTCAGAAAAGGGACTGATGTCAACATATATCTTGCTTCATTTCGTTCCCACAGTCTATTGTCTATTTCTAACATGTTTTGAAAGAAAATCAAAGTTCAAATATGCTTATGTTACCATAGTGAGATGTTCAAATCCCACCAACCTAGAAAAGAATCAAAATAAGATGTGCAGGGAATGATTATGCCAAATCCAACAACTGCTTCAGCTAGAATAGCTGTTAAGGTTGACTAGAAGGAAAATTATGACCGTTTTTTTTCATTCAAATATCCATTCATTCTTTGAGAGATAAATAACATTATAATCATTTTCACACATTATACAGTCTACTGTTTTAGTTCAAAACTAGGCTCTGTCAATCACTGACTTTGTCACCTTGATCTGGTTAATCCCTGACCTGTTTCTCATCTGTAAAAGGGGATAATAGTGGGATTTTACTAAAAGGGTCATTGTCACAACTGAGATAATCATGGAAAGGCAAAAGTACCATTTTTGACATATGACAAATACATAATTAATGGTAATTATTATTTTTCACTTGTCCAAAAAACATCTAATGAGTGTCACCTACCATGTATTCTGTTGTGAGGCATGCAGGTGAAATAACAACACTCTGTCCCTGGTGGCTAATAATTTAGAAGGGGCTGGGACTATAGGTGGGCATATTAGTTCCATGAAGTCCTTGCCCATGGGAAGTGAACTGGCTGGAGACATCCAGTTTGGGTTCTTTTAAAGGATGTGCTCCAGGGCAGGAACCTGTCTAAATACAGTAGACTGTCTAATACAGTAAACTGTTTAAATACAGTCTAAATACAGTCATGGTGGTGTTTCAGGGAGGGCTCTGAATCCAGATTGCCTGGGTTCAGATCCTGGTTCTTTTGTTTCACAACTACATGAACTTGGGCAAGTTATTTAGTCTCTCTTCTTCAGTTTTTTTATTAGCAAAAAGAGAAAAAAAATTATACCTACGTCATAGTACTTGTACAAAGATTAAGTGAGTTAGTACCTGTAAAGCACTCTAAAAAGTAGAAGTAGTAATAGTTGGTGGTAGTGGTAATAGTAGCGATAAAGTTCTCATTATTAACAATTTAGTAAAATAGCTCCTTTTTGAAAATAGGAATGCAATATTGCTTCTGTTTTGTTCTTGTTTTATTTATTTATTTATTTTGTTTTATTTGGAATAAAAGTCACTTAGGCAAGATTGTTTAGTTGGAATGTAAGTCCTTGCTTGGGGTAAGTAATTCTGGTTTGAACTTCTGATTCTGGCCACATAGCAGACTGAGCTAACCTAAACTCACCACCCATTACAAAGCAGATAGAAATGTTTGGCTTTAAATCTAAGAACAGCAATGACGATAACAACAAATACACAGCTCTGAAGAATAAACAAGTGTGGAGGGGAACCCCAGATGGAAGAAATAAAGAAGGAAATCAAGCCAGTGGGTTCAGTTCAGGAACTAAATAAAGAGAAGCATATCTGAATAGAGACAGGCAAAAGGCAATAGCGGTAGAGGAAACATCAATAAAGCCTAAAGTTATACAATTGGAAGAGATTACTTTTCTGAATTTGAATGCACTTAACATGATCTCAGAATATAGAAAATAAAGATGACAGAACTAAAAGGAGAAAATAAAATCCCACAATCACAGTGGAAGATTCTAACATACCTCTCAGTCACTGGTAGGAAAACATCAGGATGATTGCAGAATTAGGGAAAGTAGCAAAAACTATAAGGGAATCATAGAGATTTTGAGCAAAACTAAAGCTATGTCAATTCCCTTGATTTTGTTTGTTCAAAATTATCAAGTTTAGAGAAGATTTAAAACCAATGAATAACTTGATCTAATTGATACTGATATAGAACATAACTCAATTATCATATATCAATAAGAGAAATTATAAATGATATTATAAAGTAGTAAGAATTGATATATTTCAACACTTGAGGTATGCAATGACAAGGGTACATTTAGAACAATTTAAGTTTTAAACACGTATTATAAAAGAAGAAATACAGTATGTCACATAATAGTGAGCTCTGTGTTTAAAGAAGTTATATTTAAAAAAAAAGAGATAGATATGAAAAAAATAGAAAAGTCTGGGAATAATGTAAACATTAAAGTAAACAGCAACAACCATGAAGAGACCACGGAGATTTTCAGCAAAATTAAAGCTGGTTCCATGTAAAGAAAAATAATGGCAAGGAAACATTTTTAAAATATTTGGAATGAAAACTGGCTGTAATTAGAGATAAAATTGATATATAAAAATTGTAGTAGAATACTCTGAACAATTTTATGCCAAAATATTAGAAAGTTTAGTGAAAGCGAATTCGCAAAACAAATCAGCGTCTCTCCAAAACCAGAAAAGGACTATCTGAGAACTGAGAATGTAGGGTAATAGAAACTCATCTATACCAATGGTGAGAGTGTAAACTGTTATAATCCCTTTAAAGTGTAATTTGGCAATATCAGGAAGTTGAAGATGCCCACTTCCTATAATAATTCCACTATTAGGCATATAATCAAGAGCATCACTTTTCAAAGTGATGATTACAGTTCTTTAATTGATCACCCAATAAATTTAGTGGATTTTACCTGTAATTTTTACCTGTAAGAAATAAAATAAAATAGAATAGGAATTACCAGAGTAAACTTTTTATTCATATTTTTCATGTGTATATGTATACAAATGCATGTTTGTGTAATATATATATATATATTCTGTAATATAGAAAAGGTAAGCATTATTTAATATATAGGTATGTGTACATGTGTACAGGTCCTGAATCCCAAGTGAGTTAAAGTCAAAAAAGTTTAAAAGTAACTTCTCTAGAGAAGTTCTCTCACATAAGCACATGGAGACATTTACAGAGATGTTCACTAAAGCATTTTTTTTTATAATCATGAGAAATTGTAAACAATTGAATGGCCTGCAGTTAGGAAATGAATGTATAATCCATAGTTTAGTTATGTGTGTTAGTTTTCCTAGGCTGCATCATAAATACTAGATACTGTTTTGGCTTAAACAATGGGAATTTATTGTTCCATGGCTTTGGATGCTGGAAGACTTGCTTCCTTCTGGGGTCAGCAGTGTTCTGGTTGGCTGGATATCCTTGGGTTCCTTGACTTTCCTGCCACATGGTGATGTTCCCTCCTTTCTCTTCTGGGTTATCAATGACTTCCTGCTTCCAGCTCCTCCCCATGGCTTTCTCTCTCTTTGAATTTCATCTGCTTATGAAGGACTGCAGTAATTTGAATTATGTTTCAACTTCATTCAATTGGGCCTCATATTAAATAAGACAATATCTTCAAGAGATCCTATTTACAATGATTTCATAACCACAGGAATGCATCAAGACAAAGAACATGTCTAAATTGGGGTACATAATTCAGCCCACCACATTGTGTAATGGAATATTATTCACAATAAAAATAAGTGAACTAGATCCTCATGTATCAATATGCAAAATTTCTCAATTAGAATAATGTTGATCACAAAAAGCCAGTTGAAAAAAAATCTATAAAATTTAAGCAAATGAAAAAGTGCATAAAAAAATACTACACATCTTTATAGGTACATTTATATGGCATGGAGTTATAAAATTATTCATGGTGAGAATACATGCACACACTTCAGGATTGTAGTTACCTCTCTCTTGGTTATCTTTACCTGGTAAGGAATGCAAGTGATGGTTGGGTTAGTGAGGAATCAGCTAAATCCACAAAATTTTACTTTTTCCAAAAAGTAATATAAAACTGATTTGAAAAATTAAAAACAACAACAACAACAACAAAAATAAGTGTATATGTGGAAAAAAAAGAGACAAAAGAGAAAAAAAAACTTGATTTGACAAAATTGAAGCTTCTGGCATACCTGAGTGTTGGGTATTCAGATGTCTATATGTTTGCAATGTCTGAAAAATAATTTGTTAATCAAATTAGGTGAACTAGTTCTAGGAACTAGTCTTTAAGGTGAGGGGAGAATGATTGCTGACGTTATCTATGTTTAAATGCCCTGATGTAGCTATGGGATAACTGATATATTTCCAACTACATTAAACATATGCACATTGTTGCTAATGGTGTTGGAATGGAATAAACTTATAAACAAAGGAAAAATATGACGTTGAAAAGAACTTTACAAATGGAAAATTAGGAGACCTCAGAGATTTAGAAACAGATGATAATCGACTAAATTTCAGAGCTGTATACATTAATGTAGCCAGGGGTCAATTAAAATAATCAACTTCCTCCTGAGATTCCTCCAAACATTTGTGAAAGGCTAAATCCAAAATAGTAGTAAGAAGAATAAGAATGAGAATGAGAATGAGAAGAAGAAGAAGAAGAAGGAGAAAAAGAAGAAGAAGAAGAACTATCAAAATACTAATAGTGGGAAAAATTTAACTCAAATTATCATCCAAGGCTTTTGCCAAATACTTAGCTCTCCTTTAGGCCGAATGTTTACCAAATGAACAATTCTAGTCACAAAAGCAGACTATTCAAAATTTAGGGGCACTCACTATAAAAATCAGACTTTAACAGAAATTAATATTTTCCAAACCACAAACATATGTTAGAGCCAGAGGCTCTTTGTAAATTAATTAGTTAATATTTTTATACAAATACTTTACCTACATGATAAGCAGGAAACAAACTATAAACTGATGTTTTCACATTCTATAAAGAGCTCAAATAAAATGCAGAAACACATGCTCAGTATACTAGAATTGAACTATGAATTCCATATTTTAAAAAAAAAGATTTTGCTTGTACTTTTGTTTTCAATTTGAAAGATTACTAGACTGATAATGAAACCTGGGTATAGTCTTAGTTCTCCTACCAATTAGTTAAATAAACTCAACTGGTCAGTTGACATCCTTGAACCTTATTTGCAATGGACAAACTGAGGTGCTAGGATTGCCTAACCGTTTCCTGAAGATTTGTGAGCATTATGTGTGACTTGCTTCTAGCCAACAGAATATGGCAAAGGCGATGTGATAGTCATTCCTGTGATTATGCTACATTATATAAAACCCCTCTTAGTGGACTCTGGTGAGAGATTCTCCAGTTGGACATGAAGAAGTAAGCTATCATATTGTGAGAGGGTGTTTATGGGGTTCTGTGAAAGGCCTCAAGACAAGTAATGGCGGAGGCCGCTAGGAGCTAGAATGGCCCCTGACTGACAGCCAGCAAGAAAACGGGAACCTCAGTTCCTACCACCACAAGGAACTGGTTTCTGCCAACAGCTACAAGAGCTTTGAAGAAGACCCGAAGCTTCAGAAAGGAACATTGTCCGACTGACTCTGTGTTTACAGCTTTTTTAGACCCTGAGCAGAGGACCCAGTCAAATTGTGCCTATTTCAATTCTAATAAACAGGACTGTGAGATAATAAATTTGTAGGGGACAGTCCTAGCATAGCCTGCTAGCTTTTCCTAGGACAGGTAAATACAAACTGCCTGGTAGGATAAAACACAATCCCAGTTGATATGAGCACTGCTGGTACATTCCTTCCCCTGTTGTCCCAAGCATATGTAAAAATTCACTAGAGACAGTCTAATTCTGGGTGGCAGGTTTTATGACATCTAGCTCACTCCCTGGTGACGTATGTGTCCCTTCCGGGAAGGGAGGGGAATCCTCCACTACAATACACAAACACAAGGGAGAGGCGCTGCTCATACTTGCTGTGAAAGTAATAGTTTAAAACCCTCTGGCTAAGGGGAACTGATGCCCGCTAGTGAAGTCGGCCTTGCCCTGTCTCTTCTCTATGCTAGTAAAACATTATTGCATCTAGTGCTGTAGCTTCTCTTGGTGACTCCGACACCTTAACTGGAGAGGGTTGACATATCTAGGTGTTTCTCCTTCTGACTGACAAACAATGTTTTATTTTAAGCAGCTAAGCTTGAGTAATTTCTTATGCAGCAACAGATTACTAGAATAGTTCCCCATCTATTATCAGTCCTGAGCATGTATTACAACCACCCGAGTACATTTTTTTAAAGTGTACTCAGATCTGGACTCTACTACAAACTAATTTATCAGAATTTTGAGAGGTGAGACTGTGATACACTCATTTTTAAAAGATTTCCAGGTGATTCTGATCACATTGATCTGATCCTTATAGTCCTTTCCAGTTATAATTATGTTTATAAATGATATTTGGCATCCAAAGTTTGCTGCACTTGGTTTTCATTTCCTTGTAAATTAAATCACACATGTTATTTGCTGTGGCTTCAGAGACCAATATTTAAAACAGAAACGGTTGTGTTTGATAAGCATATCTATTTTTGGCAATCAACCAAACTAATGAGTCCCTATCAAATACAGTCATTTCCTTTTCTCAAAAGAAAAGAGGAATGAAAGAAAGGAAGAAAGAGAGAAAGGAAAAGAAAACACACACACACATGTGCATATACTGTTTAAAAGGCTTAGGCACAAATAGTGGCTACAAATGAAGTTTGGGGAAAGAAGACATGGTATATCTTATCATTTTCTTCTTCTCCTTTTCTCTAAAGCCAGAACTTTCTCTCTCATACCAACTTTTGCTGGACAAAATCCTCATATTTTCTATTGGTTATTTTTTAATAGCAATACCTGAGCAAAATGCTGTTGCTCACCATTATCAATATGTAATGAGAGAGGACAATATGTGTAAGAAAAGGAGAAACTACAACTTGGAGAACTCTTGGTCATAAATTAAGAGTTCTATCTTACTTAAATTTAAAAAAATCATGACCCAGTGGAATAAAGACTGAGAGGTTTTCTCCAATCCATTCACTACTAATTCATATTCTTCTCAAAGCTAAGATTCTGTAGAGAAAGACTGTAAAAACTGAGGGGCAAGATATATTAAGTTTTGGTTTTTGTCTTCAAGGAAGAAGTATAATAGCTGCATAGACCACAAAAACTAAGGACAAGCATCTTAGTTTTGATGCTTGGTTTAACAGGCTAACCTCTATACTCCTGGCTCAAGGACCTATGGTCATTGTGCTTTTAAAGGCAAATATAAATCCTGAATAGGTTGCAAGTTCTGGGTTGCTCTCTTTTCTAATGGGGTCAAACCACTTTCTCTACAGATGTCCTTTAAGCCAATTTACTGCATTACTGAAAAAAAAAAATGAATGAATGAATGAATCTCTTCTCTCTTTCTTCTAACAACCATCCCCATGCAGAATTCATAAAATCCATTAATTGTATTCTGGGCTTGAATGAGTTTTTAGGAGTTCAGGAAGTAGACTGCTAGAAACTCAAGTGTAGAGTTTTCCTTTTATTAAAGCAACAATAAACCAAAAATAACGATAAGAGTAGAAGCAAATGTTTTGTAGTCTCATTCTCAAAGTCAAGTAAGTCTTGGAGACCTATTTTCCCTTGTGTTTAGATTTCAAAGCCATTGGGTCTGGGTTTGGGAACTTTTCAAGGCAGCTGACTTTTCAAAAGAAAAGCTTGGAGGTTGTTGTTTTTTGTTCCCCTCTTCGCTTTCTTTCTTGCATTACCCCTCTTTCCCCAAGCCTTATTGTTACTGATATTCTTTTGTGGCTGCCTTTGGAGCAAAGATTGAGCATTTATCAGCACCCAGGTGCCTTCCAATCAAGACCTTTACCATGCTTCAATCAAGCCTTGTGGGTATTCTTAACACCCCTTCTAATGGACTTCAGGTTGGGGCCCTCACATTTCAATTTCTCATTGGGCTATACCACTTGTCACTTTTATAAGGGAAATCTGTCATCCAAATTTATTTTCTGCTCTGCAATCTAAATCTCTGCTGGATGAACTCACGTTTCTACCTAACTATGACAGAGGTCAAAGGTCTCTCCTTATGATGCACTCACATTGAACTAATTACAGATCATTGGAGATGATATCTCGTCTCCTATAATATACCCAGGATCTTTACTAACCTCCCACACCATATTCTCATTGCTACTATAAAATTTACTGCCCTTGATAATAGCTGTTTTTTGTGTGTGTGTGTGTGCCAAGAATGTTTTTTCAGCCCTCTACCTTCATCACCAACAATAAGAGTTTTGTTTCTTTTTGTTTTCCCAGGAGCAGTGTTCCCCTTCAGAAAAAACAGTTACTTCAAAACCACACAAGATGTTTTAAGCATCTAAGGAATAGAGAACAATGTGCTGAAATGAGAGGTGAAATCTCTGGTGCACTGTCACCTTTACTAGAAAAGAGCTTTCCTTTTTTTTTACACTTCAACATACTCTGGCCCATAACAAAAATTTTTGCCTTGACAAAAAATTTCTTTTTCTGGGAAACTTGGATTTCACATTAAGTGGTCTAACTGGAACAGGGTAAATCTCATGTTTAGAGAGGGAAGTCTACATTTAGACTTCCCTCTCTAAACATGTCCTCATGGAAATGTTGAATATCAGTGGGAAGAACATGTTTCTGAAGAGGATCATACTTGCATCTTCACTAAAATGTGAAACTTGCAGGAAATTTGATCAATTATTTTTGGCAATAGCTGATACTGGAAAATAACATCAATCCTGCTTTAGGAAAAAAAAATGATAAAGGTGTATAAGACATAGAACCATCAGCAGCAAAATTGCAGGATATGGGGAAAGAAGGGTACATAGCAACATCTGGTTGGTCATCTTGAGCACTTACCTGTCTGGACCTCAGTTTACCCATCTATGAATCTGGGATTTAAATTGGACCAGCGTTGAGAAACCACTTTTATGAACAACAATTCAGGAGTGAATGTGTATATGGACTGCATTTGGAAGAGGTTTCATGTATCTATATCTATATCATCTATCTATCTATCCATGTATCTATTTATCTGTCTACTTATTTCTTTATCTATGTCTATCTGTATTTATATCTATATCTTTAGGAAATAAACATCTGAAATGCAAATTTATCAGTATTTTATGATTTCTAAATTATTGAAAGTTTATTTAACAAAACTTTCAAAAATGGCATGACTAGTATTTAAAATAGCATCTTAAATGTATCAGGAAACATTTTATGTTATATAAATCCTGCTATAAAGGATTTAAGGGAGGACATGTATATTAGTATCAGAGTTCAGACACACAAAAGAGATCTTAAAAATCTCAAGAGATTGGAAAGCAGGTAGAGAAAAGTTGTTTCTATAATTTTAGCTCCTATTACTTTTGACATTATGCATTCTGTTCCAGAAACATCTGCCCTCTTTCCATTTCTAGAACACAAAAAGTTTATTTCTGCCTTAAGATCTTTGCATTTCTCTCAGTCTGGAATTCTCCTGCCCAATACCTCTTAATGGTCTATTCCTTTATTCTTCTGATTATTCAGCATACATAATCACTATCTCAGAGAGGACTACCCAACTCCTAAAAAACACGTTTCTCATCCATCTGTGTTTATCACAGTACCTGGTTTTATTTTCTCAGATTATCTACCAATATCTAAAGTTAATTTTGGCCCATTTATTGTCTGTTTCTGTTCCAGAATATACGTTTTTCAAGGGCTGAGATTTTCTCTCTCTTCTTCATGTTCTCAGAATATTACATGTGCTCAATAAATATTGGTTGGGTGAAGGAGTATGTTTCTTTCTTGTCCCTGAAATTATGTCTTGGACTACATCTCAAAACTAGGCGATTCAATTGTTGCTCACCACTGGAGTGGTTGGTCTCTAAAAGCAGAGATGAGAATATTAATTACAACTACCATTTATATTGTATATTTGCTATCTCCTATATTTCTCCACTGTAAGTGATATTATAATCACATCCAATTTGAGGACAAGTTCTAGTGATGTCCTTTTGTTTATAGGTCAGGTGTAGTATCTTGACGTGAAAACTATTATCAGCACCAAAAACTAGAAATGTCCCAACTACAAAGCTTTTCCAGATACAATGAATTTCCTCAATATGTTTTAACTATGGATCTCTAATTTATTCTTAGAGTTTTTTTTTTAGCTGTGAGAACAAGCTAACATCACACACTACAAGAGCAAACTAACCTTACTTTTTGCCAGTAGAATAAAATCTCAGACAGACCATGTTTTCATGAAAAAATAGCCTATAGTGGCCAGGATTAGCAACACTTAAAAGGGTACAAGGAGACTCTGACTTTTTACCTTCAAGCTGTTTGCTGGGCATTTAGACAATTCACTCTACATTTGAGCCTTGGGAATAGTCCTGGTTTAGGGGGTCACAGATAAAAATACTATCAATGAACCCCTTAAGAAATAAGAATCACAACATTACTTAAGACTACTCTTAAAAGAGAAACATATTAAGTAGTGCATAATCCATATAGCATCTCCTACACGACCAAGAATTTAACCCAGACCTGCCCTCCTCAGATATCCTTTTCTGTGACATTCTAGAAGCACGTCAAGCTACAACCTTTAGTGCAGCCAAATATAAGCACATTTTGTTCTGGGAAAGGAGCACATGCCAAATGTTTCCCAATACTTACACACAGGCCCCTAGCACTTAGCCACCTGTGTTCCTCAACCATATATAACCTGTAAAATGGTTGCCATGATGTCAGATAAGACAGTGGACATACTTGAGTGAAATTCCTGCCATCTCACTGTCCATCATGAGGTAGCTGCAGCTCTCTGTAAGTAAGTTCCCTTAATAAATGATTTGGGGCTGATCGCCCTCATGTTTAGTGCCTCTTTGGGATTTTGACTAAGCCCATTGTAGGGCAGTCTGAGGCAGTCTTGGCTGGGTCTTCCCCTATTTCCTTTTTAGGGCAAGTCCTGGTGCTGGTTGAAGAAATAAAGATCTTGTTAATTCATATAGAGTTGTACCTGATTTGATTGGTCTGCTCAAGGCCTATTTTGGAGTCAAATTGTTTCATTTTGCTAAAGCTGCCAAAGTGCCATAGACAAGAAATGGGTTTGCTTTTAACAATGCAGATTTATTAAGTTACAGAATACAATTCTAAGGCCATGAAAATGTCCCAAATTAAGTCATCAACAAGAGGACATCTTCTCTGAAAAAAGGCTGCTGGCATCTGGGGTGCTGCTGTCATAGCAAACCACATGGCCATGTCTGCTGGTCCTTCACTCCTGGGTTCATCACTTTCAGCTTCTGGTTCCAGTAGCTTCCTCTCTGACTGTCTGTGGGTTCTCTCTTAGCATCTCTGGGGCATTTTTCTCTCTCTGCTCTCTCCAAATGTCTCTTCCTCTTATCATCTCATAAAGGAGTCCAGTAAAGGATTAAAACCCACCTTGAATGGGCTGGGTCACATCTCAATTGAAACAACCTAATCAAACGGTCCCACCCACAATAGGTCTGCACCCACAAGAATGGATTAAAAGAACATGGCATTTTCTAAGGGTACATAAGAGCTTCAAACCAGCACACTCCACCATCTGGACCCCAAAAAGACATGTTCTTTCCATATGCAAAATACATTCATTCCATCACAATTTCACAAGAGTGTAAATCATTTCAGTAACAATAAATAAGTGCAAAGTCGTATGAAAATGAGTTATAGGCATGGCCTATTCTGAAGCAAATTCTCCTCTGGCTATGGACCTGTGAAACTTAGAATAAGTTATCTGCTTCCAATATACAAAGGAGGGACAGTCATAGGATAAATCTTCCCAATTTTATAGAAAGAAGATGGAAGGAAAACAGGGGTCAGAGTTCCCAAACAGTTCCAAAAATCCACAAGACAGATTTCAAAGACTGAGAGTCATCTACAGAAAGACATTTTATCTTAATCTTCTGGGCTTGAGAGAGTGGCAGTCCATTTTACCTTTTTAAGGGCTTGTGCAGCAGCTCTGATCTCTCCAAACACTAGGGTGAGGGTTCCAACATCTTTAAATTTGGGGACACTGCCAAGTTTTCCATTTACCCTCTTCAAGCATCAGGGTGTCACCCAGACTCTCTGCCATCTCCAGGACACAGGCTCACCCCTTTCTGAACAGTGGGGTCATGGCCAGGCTGTCTCCAATTCCCAGGCAATATGCTTCACCCTCTCTGAGACCTGTGGTGGCAGCTTTCTACCTGAACAATGAGGCGGCCAAGCTCCCCTCAATTCCCCAGGCATCTGAGAGCCCTGGGGTGTTAACACTTTTCCTGAACAATGGAAGGAAGACCACCTCTGCAAACTCCAGGGCAAACTCACCATTTCCACATGCTCAGATGAGTCTGCTCTCCTGGCCTGAGGTTTCTTCACTCCAGACCTTAGCTTCCATGGTTCTGCCCTTGAAGTCATTTTTCCTTCAATATGACCTTTTTTTTTTTTTTTTTTGTCCCTTTTAATCCAGGATGGCAGTGGTTCCATTAATGCAGATCTCACAACAAACTTGTTGGTCTCATATACAGCACACAGGGATCCCAATTGACAACAGGACTTTCTACAAATCCTTTCTGGATAACTCCATCTCCAATCCTGGCTTGTCCTGAAATGGTGGCTGGGTTCCACGTTTGGTTAAATCCTCACATGGGGCACTAGCCTCTGGGGTCTCACTTTCTGGAAGTCTAGAATTTTCCAGACCATCAATTTCTGGTTTGATTGTACACAAGAGTTCAGTTCACAGTTTATTCCTTTCCTCTCACATTTTATTATAAGCTGCAAGGAGAAACCAGGCTGCATTTTCCACTTTTAGTTTGGAAATTTCCTCAGTTGGGTATCCAAGCATATTGCTTTCAAATTATATCTTTCATTCAACACCAGTATTCAATTTTGCCTAATTCTCTGCCACTTTAAAACAAGAATCATCCTTCTTCCAGTTGGCAAAGACACATTCATCATTTCCATCTAAGGCCTCACTGGAAGTACCTTTAGCATCCATATTTCTACCAAAAATCTCTTCAAAGCAATCTAGGCCTTTTCTATCAAGCTCCTTACAATTCTTCCAGAATCTTCCCCTTATTCATTTATAAAGTTGTTCCAGAATTTTTGGTGTTTGCAAACCAGCACACATATCATCCAAGCAATTTACCATGGTGGAACATATAGCCCTTCAATTTTAGACAAAATTCTGGGTTCAAATTTAAAATGGGGTGGTGGGAGGTTCTTATAAACAATCATCTGATGCTTTTTGCCTGTCCTTATGTAGAATATTTATACTCTGGTTAAGCCAAATGTAATACCTGGCCATTAGTCATAGCACTGGTTATAATAGTAACTGGTTATAGTAGTAACAACTAACACTCATGTTTTAGTCTGTAGTTTAAAAGACAACAACACATTCATGACTTCATTGAATGCTTATCAACTCCAGAGGTAAGTTTTGTTTTGTATCGCTTTGTTTTGTTTTGTTTGTTTGTTTGACAGATGTGTATACTGAGTTTCTGAGAAGTGAAATAACTTTTCCCAAAATCAGAGTTAGAAAATAAAGTGGATGGCTTCCCGGGAGATGCTGGTCCTCTGTGCTTTCCACAGCATATTCCAAACTTTTAGGCAAGTGGTTCCCTTTTCAAAGGAACATTTAATCACAAGTCCAATATAGTCCAATACAGAGAGTGTCTGAAAGTATCTGGCACCTGCTTTGGTTGGTTATGAATAAAGCCAGACATTCTCTGCTTGTCCCTTCAACTCCTTTCCCACTGAGTTGATCCTAAAGGGGTCCTAAAGGTAACCCTTCAGCTCCTAAATGTCTAGTTTGAAATCCTCTGCTGTATATTATAACTGGACATGAAAAGATTACAAAGAAAGGAATTAATGATGGTGGCTAAGATATCAGTGTTGGTTATGGATTCACTACACTAATTGTATGCTCAGGAACCATAAGCTTTTTAAAGTGTAAGCTGGGGGGTTCCTCTTTCTTCCCAACAAACTGGCTCAACTCGTCATCATCCAGCCTGCCATAAGGCATTGCCCTGATGTATCCCCAATCTCTCATAAAGTAGAAGGCAATACTTCTAATTCTCTTAATTCTAGAAACAGTTCTGATCACATTGGTGATACCTCAGATAGAATGCAAAGAAACCAAAGTGTAAGTATTTCCTCCTTAAATATCTATGGGATAGATATTACCTGAGTTTCCTTATCAACTCCAAGATAATCTGATATTATACTATATGCTTAAAGAGCTGCCATTTTTGATCCTATGAATAGCAGCTCAGTTCCAATCAATGTGCACCCCATACCCCTTGTGATCTGTTGGCCTTTGGGCAAGTTATTCCTTTCAGTTTCAGTCTTCTCATGTTTTAAAATAGAGGATGTTGTTTTAAAGAGTGATATTCAAAATATTTAACAGCTAGTATGGTAAGGACACTATCCTATCAGAATGGATGCTGCTGTTAAACAACCAGAGGGTAGTGGTGAGAACCAGATGATGTAAGATGATACAGTAGACATGGACATTTGTAACTACAAAGCCTATCCAAATTTCAGGAAAATTTAAAGATTGTGATAAAATATATAAAACATATAATTTGCCATTTTAATTTGTTTAAGTGTACAATTCAGTGGCATTAATTATATTTACAATGTTTTTCAACTATTGCCACTATCTGTTTCCAAATTTTCCTCACCCCAAACAGAAACTCTGCATCCATTAATTAATAAATTCCCATGACCTCTAATTTACTTTCCATCTCTATGAATTTGCCTACCCTAGTAGATTTCTAACATTAGTTAAAAAATCCTCTGTATCCTTGTTTATTTATGTCAATATTAGCAAGCTGTTATCCAGGAGCTTCAGTGCCAAAACACTTTAAAAAGATAATGACAATGATGAAGATATGTATTGAACCCTCTTCTTTCTAAACTCTGTGCTACACAACTTTGTGTACATTGTCCTCTTCATTTTTTTTACCAGAATTCTAAATAGTGGGTATCATTATTATCTCCATTTTGTAGATGTGAAAACTGGATCACAAAGAAGTTAAGTCATGTGTCCAAGTTTACACAGATAATAACTGGCAGAATCAGAACCCTTGTGTCAAAATCAGAGCTTATGTCCTAACCTGGAACATTGGCATACGATTTCTACTCAGAAGTTAATAGCAAATTCCCCAATGTCATAACACACAAGGCAGGACTTTTTTTTTTAAATGCAATTTTATTGAAATATATTTACACACTATATAATCCATCCAAAGTATACAATTAATGGCTCACAGCATCATCACATGGCTATGCATTCATTGCCACAGCCAATTTTAGAACATTTTATTACCTCAAAATAAAGAAAAAAGAAAACAATAAAAATGAAAAAAAAAAAAAAACAACCAAAACTTCACATAACCTTTACCACCCACTATTATATATATATATGTGCGTGCGTGTGAGTGTGTGTGTGTGTGTGTGTGTGTGTGTGTGTGTCTTTATTTTATTACTCATCTTCCCATACACTGGATCAAGGGAGTATCATTCAGAAGGTTCCCCACAATCACATGGTCACATGATAAAAGCTATATAGTTATACAATCATCATCAAGAAACAAGTCTACTGGATTACAGTTCAACAGATTCAGGTGTTTCCTTTTAGCTCTTCTAATATACTAGAAACTAAAAAGGATTATACAATGCATAAAAATAACCTGCAGAATGACTTCTTGACCCTATTTGAAATCTCTTAGCCACTGAAACTGTATTTTGGTTCATTTCTTTCCCCCATTTGGTCAGGAAGGCCGTCTCAATCCCATAATGCCCTGGGAGTCATGTCCTGCATTACCAGGGAGACTTACAACCCTGGGAGTCATGTCCCATGTGGTGGGGAGGGTAGTGAATTTGTCTGCAGAATTGGCTGAGAAAGAGAGGTCACAAAAGCCAGGAGTTATAACATGTGGTACTTCTAAGGCGGGGTTGCTGGCAAAGGTGAGTATGCTGGTTTGAAGTTGTTGTGTACCCCAGAAACGGCCACGTTCTTTTAATCCATTCCTGTGGGTGTAGACCTGTTGTGTGTGGGAACTTTTGGTTAGGTTATTTCAATTGAGAAGTGACCCACGCCATTCAATGTGGGTCTTCGCCTTTTTACTGGAGTCCTCTATGAAGACAACAAAAGAAAAAAGCCAAGAGAGCTCAGAGAGAAACACCAGAGAGCTTGGAGAGAAAACCCCAGAGATGCTAAGAGAGGACCCACAAAAGCTCCAAGAGGAGGCTGCTGGAACTAGAAGCTGAAAGCATCAGGACCTGGGAGCAAAGGAGCAGCAAAAACCAGCCATGTGCCTTGCTACGTGCAGAGGAACCCTGAATTCCAGCAGCCTGTCTTCAGAGTCCAGACATCATCCTATTGATGCCTTAATTGGGATATTTGCATGGCCTTAGAACTGTAAATTTGTAAATTAATAAATCTCCATTGTACAAACTAACCCGTTTCTGTTATATTGCATTTTGGCAACTTAAGCAAACCAAAACAGTGGGTTTATTTTTCATTTAATGATACTTAAGCTTTAAGACACTTCACTTACATAACCGGTGCTGGGAGTTGCTTAGAATTGTAGAGTGTTCTAGGAGAGGAGGGAAGACAGATTACAATTAGGAAGAATATCTGTATAAACATTTCTGGCAAATGGCTTAAACAGAACTCAGAAGAAAAGAACTTGAATCTCTAAGACTCCAGAATTTTGTTATGGTTTCTTTTCTCATTTGAAATAAATAGTTGATTTTGTACCCAGTTTTGTATTTCTAATTTTCTGTTTTGTTTTGCTTTTCCTTTAAAGAAAACCTCTATTGATTGTATAAAAATATAGCTTATGTGGGGTGACAATGTGATTGGGAAAGCCATATGGACCACACTGCCCTTTGTCTAGTTTATGGATGGACGAGTAGAAAAATGGTGGAGGGAAAAAAAAAAAAAAAAAAAAAAAAAGCACCCAGTGTTCTTTTTCACTTTAATTGTTCTTTTTCACTTTAATTTTTATTCATATTATGTTTGTGTGTGTGGTAATGAAAATGTCAAAAATCAATTTTGGTGATGTATGCACAACTATATAATGGTACTGTAAACAACTGAATGTACGCTTTGGTATGACTGCATGGTATGTGAATATATCTCAATAAAAATGAATTAAAAAATAAAAATAAAGAAAGCCTGTATAAAATTTATGAGTTTCAGGCCAAAATTGGATCTGCTTTGGTCATGGGTGTTAAGCTAGGATTGAGATAGAAAAGTAGCTGGGAAACTACTTAAGCAACTGTGCCTACTTTTCTCTCTTCTTTCTCACACTTCAGGCTTCTACATATCATCACTTTCTGAATCACTAAATTAAGGTTACTTGCCCTTTCTATGACATGTATAGTACCGACATCTTCCCCTATCACAGCATTTTTCACAATATATCTTACAATACTCTTCAGCTGATGAACTACAAGCATCTGCAAGACAAAGATGTGGCTGATTCATTCACCATTTTATCTTCAATACCAATTTCAGAATCTGACACATGGTAGGTATGTAAGAGCTCAATAAATGTTTGCTGAATGAGCAGATGTTCTAACCACCTCTTAGATGCATTTGCATGATTTTTGAATGCTCCACATAACTTACGGAAAACATATATATATATATATATATATATACACACACACATATACATGCTTTTATACATATATATATATATATGTATATATATATATATGTATAAAAGCATGATATCCCTAAAAAAGAGCCCAATCCAAATCCTTGAATTTGAAGACAAGGGCAGGTAGAAAACTCATACAAAGTTCATGTGAAAAATGTAAAGCAATAGGAAAATATATATATTAACGTGGGTCTAGAGGTTCCTAAACAAACTTGTCTCCCTATCCCACTGACCAACACAAATTCAGAAGTCACTAAACATGCATTTACAAAAAACAAACAAACAAACAAACAAACACACTAACTAGAGGACAAAATGTAACTTTTGGAGACATTTTGTATCATAACAACTCTAAAACCTTGTATCAGAATTCTAGTAGATAAAGGAGCCAACTAGAAGATGAAGATTGAGCCATCTAAATTTTTTTGCTGCTCTTAAGGGAGTAGCATTAGTCTTTTATTGCAGCTTCCAAGACAGTTTGATGCATTTCTGTAGTTACTTCATGCCTCTCTGGGTTCTTCCGAATCAATACTTGTTCAATCCTGGTCTCTGAATCATAGAAATATAGAGGGCAGGGTAAAATGGGACCCTGGGGATTATCTAACTTAACCTCCCACAATTTAGAAATCCCCTCCATAGCAGTTTTGAAACTTGGGAGGGAACCTCAACAGGTAGACTTCCTGATTTGAGGCAGCTCCAACTAGTAGAAGGACTGTTTTGTTTTGTTTCTCTCAAGTTTCATCAATACCTACTTCCCTGTAATTTACTCCTACTAGAAATTTATTTGCCTTCCAAATGATCACAAGATAAATTTCTATCTCTGCTACATGACAATTGGTCAACATCACAAAGTGTCTATCATGCTTCTTCTCAGTCCTTTTCTTCAGGCAACGTTCATCCTGTTTGGTACCAATTTCACATGGTTTTCCAGACTCTATTTTGAAAACTTTTGACTTAATGCACATTAGGCAAGCTCTTTGGGTATGGGTACTTGCACATGAAATGGACTATAAGCCAATAGACCAGATTATTAACAACTTGGGAAAACTGTGACTTTTAATCATAAAAACATTCTGGTTTCTCAATACTGCATCAAAAGCTATAACCTCCTAAGAAGGGCATATTCTCCAATATTCAACTCAAATGTGCACATGGAGGTTAATGGACAATGAAGAACTTCCTGGAGGATGAAGCCACTACAAGGAGCCCTCACTATTCCTATCCAGTAGGATTTGATAATTGATATTCACCCATGACCACCCCTGTGTTTCATAATCTCTCCTTTACTGAAAAGGGAGTTTTAGTTCTCTCTGTCTTTTTCTTTTCTTTTTTGTTTTTTACAGCAATTGTGAAGTTATATTTTTATTCTATAGATCTTCAGAATATATAAATATGTCTAGATTCATAGCAGAGGATTACCTATTATCCAGATTTCCTTAACTGCATGGGTACAGAGTGGATGAAATTTTGAGGTTTGGGGAGAGGAGAGTACATAGCATTTGGAGAGTAAAAGTATGAAACATGGACTAGTATACTAATTGCTGACCTCAGATCTATTCTCTCATAGTCCTTAGTAAGAAAAATGCCAATCTTTAGCAGTGATTTTGCTGCTCACCTAAAAGACCACATTTTCCAGCTTTCATGCAGCAAAGTATGGCCAAATGACCGAGTTCTAGACAATGAGATGTAAGTGGAATTGTTGGATGGGATTACAAGGACACATCCTCAAAAGGAAGGCTGATATATTTCTTTATACTTCCTCCATTTTGCCTCCTGAAACATAACTCTGATGCCTGGAGTTTCAGCTGTTATTTTTGATCATCAGGATAAAGGACTCAAATTAGGTAGGGTGCAGCAAAGAGCTGCAAGAAGCCTGTAATCCTGGTGACTTCATGGAGCTTCTATAGCAAACCTAGAATGTCAGTGCTCACCTTTCTTTAGGTGAAAGGATAAAATCCTGAGGTTTAAGCCACTGTCTTGCAGGAGGAGTGGGGTCTGCCAATCCCAGATGAACCCAATTCTCACATAGCACTTTTCAATTCTTCTAAATAACCTTCCATGGCATTTTTGAATGATCATTTCCTTTGTATCTTTCAGCTCAACATTGGTTTTAAAAGGCTTTAAATTTATATATCCAGTCTTGTATCATGTTAACAAGTATATTATAAACAACATCACATTCATTCATTATTTACATATAATGATTCACTGTTTATCACAAATTGTATGCAAGTGCTAAGCATGATTATAGCTCACATATTTAATGTTAAATGGGCATGAGTCTAGAATATATAATTTCATTTAAATTATAAATATACATTACAAACTCATGAAGGAAAACTCTCTCACCCCATCCACCCAAAAAAGTACAAAAAAATCCGAAATTTGTAATTGGATTTGAGTGTATCTTCAGTATCAGATTACTTGCTTGTCTAGTTCCCTCTATTTATAGAACCAAATAACTATATTATTGTTAGATACCTGAAATTTTTTTCTCCATAAGGAATCTAAAATGTTCATATTGGGGAGATTGTATATGTATTTTACTTTCTGAAACCAGTGGTAAGAGAAAGTGGTAAGAAATAAACATTTATGATTTCATTTTCCTTTCTCTTATAAAACATTTTATGACCAATATTCAAGAGATATGATTTCATATCTCCAAAGCAGTTTTATGTCAATATATTGCCCTTTGAAGGCCATAAGAACTAATCTTAAAAGCAATGCTCAATATGGGAAAAAGCATTAGACTATAAAGCTCTGACCACAAGCAAACTTATTTCCAATATCACTTCATTCTATGTTCTTAGGTAATTCATTTCCTATTACTAGGCCTTAGTTTACAAAATTACAGATGAGGGAGCTTAACTATAATTATCTGTGATTAAATATGAGGTCTAAAACCATGCTGTGAGAGGGAAATATGATGTTAACCACATACAATTTAAAATTTTCTAATAGCCACATTAAAAAAAAAAAGGTAAAAGAAACAGGTGTAATCATTTAATGATATATTTTACTTAACTCAATATGTCTAGATGATATAATTTCAACATATTATCAATATAAAAATGATGAATGAGATATTTAAATTCTTCAAAATCTGGTGTGCATTTTACACTTAACATATATCTCAATTTTAACTAGCCACATTTAAAGGGTTCAGTAGCCTCAAGTGGCTAATTGGTTTCTGTACTGGACACTGCAAGTCTAATAAAATCAGGCATCAACCTATCGATCTGCAAAATCAACTACATTTTTATCTTGAATGGGGAGAAGTAGAAGAAGAAGCAGTAGCTGGAAATATCAAGTGATAATTCCTTGGGCTCAGAGCACACAAACATAAGAGATAATGAAAACCCTCATCAGCTAGTAGAGCATGGGCACCAGCAAATGAAAATAGAGGCTGGTGTCCTCAAAACAGATGTCATTACCAACACAATAGTGCAAGAATAGCTGCTGAATATAAGCTATGCCTGTGTACATCTCCCAAAATAGCAAGAGTCACAACTATTACTAATTAATCCTTTGATTATTGTCTGCTACAATATGTAATACTCTTTTTGTGATGGATCCTATGGGTTCTCCTTTGCTGTAATCCAATAATTTTTACAGTGAATGATGCATATATTATAGTACTTACTGTAGAATTTCTGTATGGGAAAGGCTTTGGATTGGCAATCTGGTAGTAAGTATGACATTCAATCTTTATTAGTATAATACTTTACATAAGTATGAGAATAATTCAATTGTCCAGTTCAATGAATGGGGTGAGCAGCTAATAAAGATGAAGATTGGGCATAAAATTCCTTTACTATGTCACCGCTAGACACAGGGTAAGTTACTCAATAAATATTTACTGAATGAATGAATGAGTGAATGAATGCCAGAGAAACAATGCCTCATAAAAATTGCCAAGTGTAGTTCTTACTGTGTGCCCCACACAACTATAATGTGGATATTAAGGACTGCTTTACCATTAGTAAGAAATTTCACCTAATGGTGTCTTGGTTCATATACTCTTTCCCAACCAATTACCGATAAATCCACTTACTTATCTTCTGATAACTGATTTATCAATATGTATTTGCTTGAGATATTCTTGACAGGATGGAAAGTTAGCATGGGTTATTGACTACCCCCTGTCCCCCAAAGGTAGAAGATACTATGGAAGAGAGAGGAAAATTGACACATTTTTGAGAAACTCTTGGGAGATAAAAGATGGCAGGATCCAAGCGTGAGAAGGAAACAGTGGCCAAGAATAGAATATTATCAAGTGATAATCAAGAAAAAAAATTCTAGCCATGCACTTCCTCTTTGTAGGACATTGTCTGCTCATACTACTGTAAGGCAGGAAAGTAGCAAAGCATTGAGGCAGTGAGGTAAAATTAAGGCAATGCTGCCCTCTTGCTGGAGTAGACTTGGCAACACCTTAGAATTCTACTCCCCTCCCACCAAACTGTATCAACAAATGGTCAAGGAACAGAAAATTTCTATCATCTATAAATGTCTTTAAAATACAGACAATAGGTAAAGTTACTTAATGTATTTTACATTGATATTATAAACTTGATACCAAATAGTTATAGAGATGGCTGTGTATTTGGCAAAATGGCTGACAAAGATAGTTGAAAATCCTGCAAGAAATACTTAGAAATGCTGGAAAAGTATTGCTATTTTAAAATAAATAATTAACATCACAAGAAAAAGAGATATTCCTAGGTCCCAACAACAAAAAAATAGTGGGAAGGGGAAGAAACCTAGAGAACCAATTTTGTGAACTGATGCTGCAGCTCACCCACTCATGCAAGGTGGTTTTAGGATGGAGGAGCAAGTAGGTATGCAGTATTGTTTAAAGGTTATACAGGAACAGAAAAGACTTGGTCCTGTCTGATACAGTGTTGGAATCATACATAAAGCTGCAATGCTGTAAGGGCTTCAACTTCAGTAAAAAGGAATAGAAAAATCCTTCCACCAGTAAAGAGAATCAATGAGGAAATGCCTCACTACCCAAGGTCTGGGAGGAGAAAACAGTCTCTGCTGAAATATCAGATCTGTTGCTGGTGCATGCTGCATTTCAATGTGTCATGTCTATGTAGCCTTAGAATCCAAAATTAGCATAACTCTATGATAAGTCCAATGATATCACTGGGGCATCTCTTATATGCATTGTCAAAACTACACCAGAGGAATCCCCACAGATAAAACATTAGTAAAAATAAGCTCACTTTACAATATTACAAAATACCCCAAATTCTTACCATGAATGAAGTTTCAGCAGAAATAGCATATGGGTAGAGTAAAATCAAAATATTTAAAAATTGAGAAAATAAAATGAAAAGAATAAAGACTATAAAAATGTTAGTTTACAAATCTTACAGATATAAAATGAATTTTTAAAAGTAGAAGAAAGGAACTAGATACTTTGAATAAAGAACAAAAGAGTATTTTTTTTTAAATAGATCTACCAGAAATAAAACAAAAAAACATAACCATAGATTAAAAAAAAACCTTGGTATATTTATTAAATATCAAATTAGATACTACTGAAAGTAAAGTTTGTGAACTGAATGAAAGAACTGAGAAAACAACTCATAATCCATCACAAAAAGGTAAAATGGATGAAAAATATAAAAGTTAAGGAAATGGAAATCTACCATAAGAAGATCCAAAATATATCTAAGAGAGTTTGTAAAGGGGAGTAGGGAAAAATTTTGGTGAAGTACTATGTAGAGTTAACAGATGCATTTTCTCTAGAATTGATGAAGGCATGAATTTTAAGATAAAGGAGCACATAGAATCCTAAGCAGGACAAAGTAAAATAAATACATACCCAAAGGTAATGTAGTGAGTTTACAAAATACCAAGGGCAAAGAGATTTTAAAAGCAACTAGAGAGGAAAAAATAGGTTACATTAAAATGAACAACAATTAGTCTGACAACAAACTTGTTAATGGTGGCAAGATGCTAGAACACAACAGTAAATTATGGTAACCTAGAATTCTATAGCCAACTAGTATTACTCATCAGTGAAGAACACGGTACAGACAAAAAACACACTGAAGGAAGATTTTTGCAAAGTCCAAAAACTGATTAATATAAATACTTTATGCAAATTTTTAAGGAAAGTGTAGTAAATGCATTAGAAAATAAATGAGCAAAGTCTGTGAAGAGACTTTTTACCCAAGGGAAAACCAAAACAGCTAATCAATATTCTAAGAGATATTCAAACTATCTAATAGTCAGAAAAATAGCAATTAAAACCATGAAATAGCATTTGCTACCAATCAGATTGGCAAAAAAAGGAAGTTTAAAAACTCAAATGCTAGGGAGGATGTGAATAACTAGAATTGTTAATGGAAAGTAAACTGGCACAGCTCCTCTGGATATCAATCTATTTTAAAAATATTAAATATTTGAATACCCTGACCCAAAAATTCCTTCCTAGGCTTATACATCTCAGTAACACCCTTTGTATTTCATAATGACACACATTAGTAGCTTTTTTGTGTGTAAAAACATTGGGTTAAAGACACCCTAGATCTCTACCAAAAAAGGGGGAAATGGGTAAATAAAATGAATAATTGAGTACCATGGAATAAAATGTAATAACCAGAAATAATGAGTGAGATTTATATTTTCCAACCTAGATATAGCCCAAAACTGTGTTGAATGAAAAGTCAATAAAAGAAGAAGAAAATTTAGGTTGGAATATTTACGCAAATATAAAACACAGAGAATAAAATAATCGTAAGTATACTATACCCAGAAAACATAGAAAGTAGAATGAAAGTATGTACAATAAACATTTTAGAGTGAATAACTATGGGGATGAGGGAGATAAGAATGAGGATGTAAATTGAAATTGAAGGAGAAAATAATAAAATTAAGTAAAAGAAAAGAGTGTGCTTATTCAGACGAATAGAGAGTATAATTCTGTATATTGGAGGTCTAAAAGATTTTTAAATATATATATAATGTGTATATTTATATATGTGCATATAAATACATACAGATCCATATAACTATGTATACATATATATGTATATGTATATATATGTACGTGTATGTATGATTTGTGTGTATATATATTAATGTGTGTGTGTGTGAGTCTGTGTGTGTATAAACAACTGCCCATTTCTTATTCTCTGCTTTGTCTTGACCAAAGTCATTCTTCTGTCCTCCCCACAGGCCCCTGAGCAAGGATTAAAATACAGAACATACCCTCTTATCAGCTTATCCTGAGAACAGCTAGACACATTTCTTGTAAGATCCCTACCCCACCTCATCATGTCTGCTAGCTTACCCAACTTTCTCCTTTCTCTTATGGTCTGCTTACCCCTCCCTATAAAAGAAAAGCTTACTTTTGAGACACTTGCAGATTTCTGAGTTTGAAGCATTTTCTCTATTTCCCTAGTCTTTCTTTTGAATAAAGTTATTCCTGAACTAAGGCTATTTTATTTGTTTTATATACACATGCAGAAAACTCACTTCATATTCAGTCTTATTGCTAGGCCATAGACAGAAAGTTTCAATCACATAATTACAAAATATGGTCCTTGACCTTAAAGATCTTGCTCTGTACTTGAGAAGATAAGCCTAACACTCATTAAAATTTTTTTAAAAGATTTAAAAAAAAAAAAAAAAAAAGGAAAGGAATCCAAGATGGGAAATTTTGAGGCACATGTTCCAAGAGTAAAAATTCCTCCACGTGCTCACATCACTTTTTTCAGCCTTATCATACATTAAAGGAAATTCCAAAGAGCAGTATTTTCATGTGACTGAGAGCTTCGGGTTTGAATTCTTGCTCACTAGCTTGGGATCCTTGACAGTTTTCATGGCCTTTGTGAGTTTCAATTCCCTCATCTGAAAGATGCTACAATAATGTCTACCTTGTAGATTTGTTGTCAGAATGAAACAAAATAGCATTAGTAAAGTGTCTGGGGCTGAGATCTTGATAGCAGTCTTTAAAGACCAGTCTTTACTTCAACTCTCCAAGAGAAGTATCTCCACATTAAAGATGACAAAATTGTACTCTACAACCTTGCCATTTGAAGTTTGGCCATTGACATCATCTGGGATCCTGTTAGAAGATCAGAATCGCAGGCTCCAAGCCAGACCTACTGAATCAGACAGTACTTTCCCCAGCTATCAAGCCACTTTGCTTACACAATGAAGTTTAAGAAAAATGAGCTTGATTAATGATTCTCAATCTTGGAAGCTCATAGAATTCAGTTGGGAATTTTAAAAAAATCCTGGTGCCTGAGCATCAAGGAGTGTTTAAAACTTCCCCAGGTGATTCTGATGGGAAGCAGTTTGAGAACCAGTGGGCTAGAGAATTTGTATAATATGCCTAATGTTACACAGCTGGCAAATGGCTGAGCTGGGATTCAATCCAAGACCACAAACCATTGTGTGATGTTACCTTCCTGAATATACCTTCAGACTCAAGAAACCTTCAAGTTCAAATAAACAAAAATATCAGTTAACAAATTTCTGTAGTCAGTGTGTTTAAATTCTCTCATCTCAACGAGAGTGTAATACTTCTGAAGGTCATGATTATATTTTAAAATTATTTGCATGCCCTTATGAGTCAATATTCAGCACAGAGTTAAGTAAATATTGTTGCTTAATAAATACTATTTGATTAGTACACATGGCTATTCATGTGATGAGATATAAACTAATTGTACTAAAGAAATACTTGTTTACACTTTCAAGCTAAAACTTGAATTGCACATCAGCATTAATATATGAGGCATTTTAAACTTTGTCTTTCATGTTGTGATTTTTCTTATCAAGACAAAACCTGTCTATAATTTTATATTGAATGTGATCAAATATTGAAGGCTAAAACCTAAATTTCCTGATGTGTAATGGCTTGAAAATAGCTTCATATTTATTCATTAGCTGTTACAGTGACTACATCTCAAGATTATTTTTTTGGTATAGAATTAAACTTTACAAACAACCAGAGCATCTCATTCAATAGCTAATTTGCAGTAAGATCATTATCTGATTATCATAAATACCTGGATAAACAATATTTAAATAAGCACAGTGCTGTTTTACAGATATTTTTTCCTGAGGATAATGTAATCACTATTGTTCCATAATAATGCTTGGCAATGAATAGAATTAGGGTTTATGAAAAGAATTTGAATTTTATTTGTCAGTCATTCAGCAACAGATTGTCTTGCACAGCATTACAAATTCATGAACCAATAACTGGATTTTTAAATCTCAGAATAGAAAGTAAAAATTAGCTACTTCTAAGGTTAGACATTGTAACACAAAGCTGCCCATGTAGCATCTAAAGGAACATGGAATTGAATGCTCAATTCAAACATTTGCAAGCATATTTGATTCCACAGGAGTGTTCTAAGACAGTTTCCTGTTAACTTTGTGTGTGAATGTTATCAAGAGTAGGATAAGGAATACAGTAAACTCTTGGAGAACAATGAAAGAAACTTCTGTTTCCCTTTACAACACCTTACCTGGTGTAGGGGCTTGACTGTTTTAATTCATTTAGTCATCCATCCATCCATCCATCCATCCATCCATCCATCCACCCATCCACCCAAAAACATTTACTGAATTAGTAACTCAGGAATTAGGCATCAAATGTTGAAAGGCATAAGGCTTCATGCTCAAGGCAGAGGGGAAAATCAGACAAGGAGGTGACAGAGAGAGAGAGATTGCTGAGACCCTGATCATGGTAGCCACAGGCTGGACGCCATGTGAACACCGAGAGCTTCCAATCTTTGTGGAGAGGTCTGGGGAATGGATTGCTCTCGAAAACCTTTTATGAGAAATGACATTGAAGGTTGTACAGGATGCCAATCTGCACAGGAAAAATACTTAGGAGATATGTTTGACTGGAGGGAGACAAATTGACAGCTTCATATGTAATGAACCAAAATGACTTTCAAATGTTTCTATAAGGAACCAAACAAGCAGAAGCAATTTAAACTTGCAACCTAGGTGGTACAAGGACTTCATAGTTTTAAGGGCATGATGTGGTAGAGGTTATGACACCTCCTTCTCAGAGGAGCGAACAAGAAAAAAAAACCAACAATAATGGTTTCACTTCTGGAATTTTTTTCCCTATGGCAATTTCAGCATAAAATTGGAAGATGAAGTTATTTTTCTTGTCATTTCTGGATTCTTATAATTCAAAATCTTAAAAAAAATGCCCTAGAATATAAATAACAGTAATGTGTGTCCTAGGTCTAATTCTGTCATATTTAGCTTTCCATGAGCTGGGCAGTTATATTTAATGCTTTAGGTTTTAGCTTCCTCATCAGGAAACTGTAGGCATAGGACTAAACCAGTACTTCTCAACTGAGGCAATGTCTAGACACATTTTTGGTTGTCACAACTGAGGAGGGGATGCTATTAGCATCCAGCAAATAGAAGCAAGGGATGATCCTAATGTCCTCCAATACACAAGATAGCCCCCACAGCAAAAGTATCTGGCCCTAAATGTCAATAGCCAAATTCCAGGGACTGTGGCTTAAATCCAGCCATTATTAGCTGCATTCACAAGCACACTGTTTTCTCTAGGAAGCACATGTTGAGATAGAATTAGAGGTAACAGCTGGGAAAGAAAAAAAGGGAAAGCATGATTCAACAATGGGAACTGTCAGATCAGAAAAGGTAAATTTGATCAAGTCTCTTCCAGTCGAATGGGAACTCTGCAACAAAGACTGCCTATTAGGGGAGGCCTACACTGGATGGAAATGAGTAATTCTTGGTTCTACATTGTACTACTGCCTAACTTGGTTATTGGCTGGGACTGCTGTAAGAAGAGCCTGACCCCAACTTCCATTGACTTGCTTGTTCACTGGCTGGAGTTCACTCCCTGAAGAATTAAAAGCTTGATTTAAAAGCTGAGGCAATGCAGTGATCAACATGGTGATGTAACAGCTACTGAAAATCTCTCCCCAGAGAATCAATTTTAAAAAGGGACAATTCTGAATTGTTCAGAACTCGGGAGGAAGATGCAGACTGGAGAAGATCCCTACAAGTGCCAAATTGAAGGAAAAGATAAATATCAAATAGTCAAATCCCTTCTCAGACCAGCCAGTCCTCTCCCCTCCCCCTCACTCAGTTTTGCACAGTTCAAGAAAGGCACAGAAACAGCAGCTGGTTCCCTCCCACCAGGGACACAGAATATAAATTCTCTCACAGCAGTGAGACAGACCCCACCATTTAGAGACCCAGGGGACAAGGGAGGCGATTTCAAAGTCCAGATCAGTGAAGGACAGAGTCTGAGGAAATGTGGTCAGAGACTGTCTTTCCAGCCATGGGTCCAAAAGCCCTTCCCCCACTCCTGAGGGAAACAGCAGAGAGTGACTGGATCTTTGCCTGGGGTTTTTGCTGAAAATTGGTACAGCTGGGGGGTCCTCTGCCACACATAAAGTGGGGGACACAGGCCCATGGTGAGCCAGATTTTGGCAGGCAAAGTCAGGGCACAAGAACCCCACAGTTCAGCCTGCCTGGTCAAATGCAGCCTAAGCTCCTAGGCAAACTACTTCTGAGGACCATTAAGTAACTGAACTGTGCCATCTGCTGGGCAGACCAGAAAGTGCAAGGGAATTGAAAGCCTCTTCATAGACTATTCAGATGCTATTTCAGTCCCACCAGAGCTGGTCTAGACTCACTGCATGGGAACCTGCCCCTGTTTTGGCTTGGAAATACAGATGACTCAACTGTTAATGCAGCAACCTAAAACAAACCCAGGTCTTGCTGGCTGGCAAAAATCAGAGTACCACTGGAAGCCAGCAAACTTTTTATACACACCCAGAACTTGCTGTGGTGCCCAGTGCCTAGCCCCCATCCCTGAGGCAGGCCATTGTGGGTGCCTGCTTTTGGGGGGAGACTGGGGAGGCAGAGTCAATCTAACAACTGGCAAGTGAAAGAAACAAAGAACAGATAGACAACAAAGCCAACCAACAAGAAAATCCTAGGCAAAAGAGAGAAAAAGAAGCAAGAATACCAGATGCCCAGACCACAGCAAAAATCTTGATTCATACTAGGAAGAATGACATATGATCCAGCCAAAGGAACTAACACCTCAACTGAGATACAGGAGTGAAAATAACTAATTAAAGATGTTCAAATAAATCTTCTAAATCAAATCAATGAATTGAAGGAAAATATGGCAAACAAGATGAAGGGTATAAAGAAGACACAGAGTGTACTTTCAGAAGAACATGAAAGCTTGAAAAAGCAAATGTCAGAACTTATAGGAATTAAAAGCATAGTGGAAGAGATGAAAAACACAATGGACACATACAACAGCAGATCTGAAGAGACAGAAGAAAGGATTAGTGAACTAGAAGACAGGACATCTGAAGTCCTACACACAAAAGAATAGATAAGGCAAAGAACAGAAAAATAAAAGCAGAGTTTTGGGAAACTGAATGAAAGCATGAAGTGCATAAATATACATGTGATGGGTGTCCCAGAAGGAGAAGAAAAGGGAAAAGGGACAGAAAGAGTAACGAAGAAAATAATCACTTAAAATATCCCAACTTTTATGAAAGACATAAAATTACAGATAAATTAACAAACAAATTAGACTTCAAATGTAAAACAACTGAAAAAGACAAAGAAGGACATTATGCATTAATAAAAGGGAGAATTCATCAAGAAGACACAACAATCAAAATGTCTATGCACAGAGTCAGAGTGCCCCAAAATACATGAGGCAAACACTGACACCACTGAAGGGAAAAGTAGAAACTTCTACAATAATAGTTGGCAACTTCAATACACTGCTCTCATCAATGGATAGAACATCTATACAGAGGATCAATAAGGAAACAGATTTTGAATAGTATGATAAATGAACAAGACTTAACATTTACAGAATGTTGCACACAACAACAGCAGGATATATATTTTTCTCAAGTGCTCATGGATCAGTCTCCAGGACAGATCACATGTTGGATAACAAAGCAGGTCTCAGTAAACTTAAAAAATTATACAAAGCACTTTCTTGTGTCACAATGGAATGAAGTTGGATATCAATAATGGGTGGAAGGCAGGAAATTTCAGAAATATATTGAAGCCAAACAACACACTCATAAACAACCAGTGGGTCAAGGAAGAAATTACAAGAGAAACTAGTAAATATCTCCAGGCAAATGAAAATGACAACACAACATATCAAAATTTATAGGATGCAGCAAAGGCAGTGCTGCAGGGAAATTTATTTCCCTAAATGCCTGTATTAAAAAAAGAAGAAAGAGTAAAAATGAAGAAATAACAGCAAACTAACCCTAAAACAAATAGGAGGAAAGAAATAAAAAAGATCAGAGCAGAAATAAATGAAATTGAGAACATGAAAACAATAGAAATAACCAATAAAACAAGAAGATTTTTTTTTTTGAGAAATCCAATGAAATTGATCGGCCATTTTTTCTTAGGCTGACAAAGGAAAAAAAAAGAGAGAGGATGCAAATAAATAAAATCAGAAATGGGAGGGAGGGCATAATTACTGGCCCTGCTGGAAATAAAGGAGAGAATGAGAGGATAATATTTCCAACCATATGCCAACAAACTTGGCAACTTAGACAAAATGGACAACTTCCTAGAAAAGCACAAAAAATGAAAAGTGATGTGAAAAGGAATAGAAGACCTCAACAAACCAGTCACAAGTAAAGAGATTGAATCAGTCATCAAAATCTCTGAAAAAGGAAAATTCCGGGACCAGATGGCTTCACGTGTGGATTCTACTTAGCATTCAAGAAAGAAATAGTACCAATCCTGCTCAAACTCTTCAAAAAAATTGAAGAGGAGGAAAAGCTACCTAACTAATTTTATGAAGCCAACATCATCCTAATACCAAAGTCAGGCAAAATACTAAAAGAACAGAAAATTACAGACCAATTTATTTAATGAAAATAGATGCAAAAATCCTCAACAAAATACTTGCAAATCAAATCCAGCAGTATTTTAAAAGAATTATATACCATAAACAAGTGGTATTTTCTTCCAGGTATACAAGGGTGGTTCAACACAAGAAAATCAATTAATGTAACACACCACATCGATAAACTAAAGAGGGAAAACCACATGATCATTGCGGTTGAAGCAAAAAAGGGCATTTGACAAAATTCAGCATCCTTTCTTGATGAAAACTTTTCAAAGGATAGGAATAGAAGGAAATTTTCTCAACATGGTAAAGGGAATATAGGAAAAACCCACAGCTAACATCATTCTCAATGGGGAAAGACTGAAAGCTTTCCCACCAAGATCTGGAATAAGACAGAGTGTCCACTGTCACCATTGTTACTGAACATTGTGCTGGAAGTTCTAGCTAGAGCAATTAGGCAAGAAAAAGAAACAAAGGCATCCAAATTGGAAAGGAAAAAGTAAAACTTTCGCTGTTTGCATATGACAAGATCCTATATGTAGAAAATCCTGAAAAATCTACAGGAAAGCTACTAGAGCTAATAAATGAGTACAGCAAAGTGGCAGGATACAAGATTAACACACAAAAGTCAGTAATGTTTCTATACATTAGTAATGAGCAATCAGGAGGAAATCAAGAAAAAAATTCCATTTACAATAGCAACAAAAGGAATCAAATATTTAGGAATAAATTTAACTAAGGACATAAAATACCTATATACAGAAAACAACAAAACATTAAAAGAAATCAAGGAACACATAAAAAAATAGAAGGACATACCATGTTCATGAATTAGAAGACTAAATATAGTTAATATGTCAATTCTACCCACATGATTTATAGATTTAATGCAATGCCAATTAAAATCCCAACAGCTTACTTTAAAGAAATAGAAAAACCAATAATCAAATTTATTTGGAAAGGCTGGGTGCCCTGACTAGCTAAAAATATCTTGAGAAAGAAAAATGAAGTGGAAGTCTCACACTACCTGACTTTAAAGCATATTAGAAAGCTATAGTAAGTACCATTAAAACAGCATCATACTTACATAAAGATAGATGTACTGACCAGTGGAATTGAATTGAGTATTCAGGGGTATACCCTCTCATCTACAGACAATTAATCTTTGATAAGGTGGCCAAATCAACTCAAATGGGACAGAGCAGCCTCTTCAACAAATGGTGGTATGAGAACTGGATGTCAATAACCAGAAGAATGAAAGAGAATCCCTTATCTCATACCTTATGCAAAAATTAACTCAAAATGGATGAAAGACCTAAACATTAGCGCTAAGATCATAAAATGTTTAGAAGAAAATGTAGGAAAATATCTTAAGGATCTTGTGATAGGAGATGGTTTTGTAGACCTTCCACTCAAAGCTGAGCAATGAAAGAAGAAATAGATAAATTGGATCTTCTCAAAATTGAATACTTTTCCACATCAAAGGACTTTGTTAGGAAGGTAAAAAGGAAGCCTATGTAATGGGAGACAATATTTGGAAATCACATATCAGATAAGCGTTTAATATCCAGAATATATAAAGAAGTCCTACAACTCGACAACAAAAAGACAAACAATCCAATTTAAAAATGGGCAAAAGACATGGATAGACACTTTTCTGAAGAGGAAATACAATTGGCTAAAAAACATGAAAAGATGCTCAATGTCACTAGCAATTAGGGAAATGCAAATCGAAACCATAATGAAATATCAACTCATACCTACTAGAATGGCCATTATCAAAAAAAAAAGAAAGAAGGAAAAGAAAAAGAAAAGAAAAGAAAAGAAAACTATAAGTGCTGGAGAAGATGTGGAGAAATAGGTACACTCATTCAGTATTGTTGGGACTAAGAATGTGCAACTGCTCTGGAAAGCAGTTTGGAGGTTCCTCAGAAAGCTATATAGAATTGCTATATGATTCATCAATCCCATCACTAGTAATATACCAAAACAAACTGAAAGGAGGGACATGAATGGATATTTGAACACTGATGTTTATATTATTCATGATTTCCAAGAAATGAAAACATTCCAAATGTCCGTCAGTGGACAAGTGGATAAACAAACTGTGGTATATACATACAATGGAATATTACACAGCTGTAAAACAATATAAAGTCAAGAAGCATGCAACAACATGGATGAATCTTGAGGACATTATGTTGAGCAAAATAAGCCTGAGAAAAGGACAAATAATGTATGTTCTCACTAACATTAACTATAGTGAGCAAACTCAGAGAATTGAATTTTGAGTGAATATGTTATCAGGAGATAGAAAGTGGGCCGAGATTGGGCAATTGATGATTAAGGGGTACAGCATGTTCAAATAAGGCTCATTGTAAAGGTTCCTAGATTGTAAGCTCTTAACAGCAGCCACATCTTTTCCTGAGTTTTAATTTTTATTTCTAAATTCTGAGATGCTGTGCTCTTTATGTATAACCTGGTAGTTCTCTGGAACATTGGGTATCTGTGTGACACTTGAGACTTAGAGATAGAGCTCTGCTGCTCTGAAAGTCAGCATTACTCTGTACAGCAACTGTTAAAGAAGCTGAATAAGACATCAGATTCCAAATGAAGATATGAATGAAATGGACCTGGTTAGGACTAAGGTAAATCAGACATAATAGAGGGCAAAGGATGATATTGTCTGTATTTTAAAAGTTCAACTTCTGTGTGAGATCAAAGGAAGAGATGTCTATTTGGTATAAAGTAAACTTTCTGTAGCACACTATCTTATTTAACCTGTCTAATCAGTATATTTAAAACAACCTAAATACATGGAACCTGAAATAGGGAATGAGATCCTATTATTCTGTACAGGTTGATGTAATATCTGCATACATTTCAGAGTATTTTGGGCAGAATTAAAAATTATTTGCAAAGTCTCCTTAAGGGACTGGGGAAAAATGTGGAACTATTAAACTTCCCCACCAGAGGAATTCCTGATATTCTCTCAGGCACTAGGGACTCAAAATTTAATAAGCCAAGTCCTTGATTTTGGGACCTGCCCTTATGAAACTTATTTCTGCAATGGTGAAGTTAGGTCTGCATATAATTATGCCTAAGAATCACCCCCAGAGAACCTCTTTTGTTGCTCAGATGTGGCCTCTCCCTCTAAGACAACTCTGCAAATAAGCCCACTACCTTCCCCGCTACATAGGACATGATGTAAGTCTCTTTGGCAACTTGGGACATGACTTCCGAGGATGATCCTGGCCCTGGTGTCATGAGAATGCCTTCTGGACCAAAAGGGGGAAAAGAAATGGAAGAAAATAAAATTTCAATGGCTAAGAGGTTTCACATAGTCGAGAGGTTATTCTGGAGGTTATTCTTATGCAAGGTTAGCCAGATACTGCAAACTACCACAGTATGCCAAGCTCCAACCAACAGTATTCCTGGCCTCTATATAAGTTTCTATAAAAGTTTTTCTTAATAAGTTTATTTTTTTCAGAAACTTAAGGCCTCCAGATTGATCCTATACCAGATAAGCCCTGAAGCCCAGAGGTACCAGTGTCTCCAAGAACGTCAACCAGTTTCATTCCCCTACCACATAAGGTCAACACCCCTTTTCAGCATGAACAAGTTAAAATGGTCATTGCCCAGATATCCCTTGAATATTGAGAGAAAGATTAAATGAGGAGGAGGCATAACTAAGAAATTAGGATTTAACAAATGACTGTGACTTCTGACTCATTATATATATATTTCTTTTTAGTGTCTACTGCTTTAGATTAGTTAGAAATACCTGAGGTCAGTTGTTAAACTGTAATACAGTAACCTTGATCTTTCATAATGTTTGTGTAACTATATAGCCAAAGGAAAAAAAAAAGTCAGTTACCCCTGTTTGTATGGATCTACTTCTGGATGTTTTGTTCTATTCCACTGTTCTATATATCTATCTCTGACAATACTACACCTGTCTTAGTTAACTTATCTCTATTGAAATTCTTAAAGTTGGGTAGAGTGCAACACTAGTGATCAATAGAGGAAGGGGTAAGGGGTGTGGAAAGTTTGAGTCTTCTTTTTTTCTTTTTATTTATTTTTCTGGAGTAATGCAAATGTTCTAAAAATGATCTTGGCATGAATACACAACTATGTGATGATACTGTGAACTATTGATTGTATACTTTGGATGGATTGCATGGTATGTGACTATATCTCAATAAAATTATGTTAAAAAAAAGGCTGCAGCAGATCCTAAAAGCATTAACCGTTACAGCCTTTAAGCTAACCACATAACTTGCTGCTGGGCAGTTGTGTCCTTTCTCTGAGTCTGCTACAAGAACAGCTCCTTTAGACCACTAGAAGGGATAATTATTACTAAAGATCATAGGAATCTTATTATTTACAAGGACCGTGGTAGAGATCACAGCATCTTCTTCTCAGATATGTAAACAAGAAAATGACAGTTTTGCTTCTGGAATTTCTGCATCATCTTGTTTAATAATGACCAATAGTTTTTTTTGTCTAACAGGTTTTAATAATAATAACCAATGGGGATATAATCAATGGGGTTAGTAACTATGAATGTTCTCATTATTGAAAGGGAGAAATAGAGAGATTATGTAACCTGCCCAAACTTAGCCATCAGGTAGTTTGGGATTTGAAACCAGGTCTGTTTGATCAGTCTTAGATCTTAAGAACTATGTTACTGTGAGGCTCTCTAACTCTTGCCTTCTTGATCTGTAAGATGGTATTTTATTGTCTGTTTGCCCTAGATTCTTCACAAAGTTATTATATAATCATATGAGGGAATGCGTGTATGTTTGTAAAGCATTGTAAACATGAGAATTTGTAATTACCATCATCAATGACATTAATATCATCGATCATTATCATTAATAGCAACAATGACTTCTCTGGGTCAAAGTTCTTAGCTCAGAGTTCTAAACTGGCTTCACTTAGGAATTGCAGTGAATTGAACTTGGAGTGGGTGTCAATCAACAGGTGTCTTGTCCATGAAATCCCTAGTGCAGTGTTAAACAGCATGGTGGAAAGGATGTGTTACAATGGGGCAATGGGAAGAGAGACACAGAGAGACTGAGAGAGAGAAAAAGAGATAATACAGTAAAAGAGTTACAAGTCTGGCAAGTCCCATGTTCAGTTTACACTTTCAGGAGCCTCCTGGGTGAGAGGTAGTAGAAAAGTGATTGAAAATCTTGCAGACTTTGCCCTCACTTGGTCTGGGTTTGAATTCCAGTTCCATTATTTACTAGCTGTGTGACCTTGGACAATGTACTTAATATCTCAGTGGCTCCAGCTGATACATCTGTAAAATAGGGATGATGATAATAGTACATCATAGGATTTCAAGGGGATTAAATAAGTTAATAGGCATAAAAGTAGTTAGGACTGTACCTGGTACATATCAATCCCTCTATAAGCATTACTTTTATATTATAGATTTTATGTATTCTGCATAAAACTTTCAAACAAATGTGTAAGACACCAAGCTATTGAAAACACCTTGAAAAGCGCTTGCATAATATACTTCCTATAGATATATATTTAACCATCTAAACAATATTGTTCATTTATGTTATTTACTGTTTTAAACAATTAGAAACGTTTCCATGAAAAACGTCATGTGTGTTTTTTCGTGTATTTCCAAAATTTTTCCGTAGGACATACTTCTATAAGTGGAATGACTGAGTCAAAAGGAATGAGCAACTTAAAGTCCTTTTATAGATGGCCAAATAGCTTTCCAAAAAGATGGTACTCTCAGCAATTTATAAGATCTTTGCCAGTTTATGTTAAAAAGCTAGATCTCAGTTTAATAAACTCTCTTTGATTACTGATAGAATAAATGAACTCTCCCACCCCCAACATTTTTACATTTTTATTTTATCTTTTGTGAATTAGCTAGCATGACTTCCATCTATTTCTATAACAAGCACTTTTTTTTCAGCATATATATATAAATTATGTATGATTTTTTATATATATGAAATATAAGACCCGCTTGCCATCTGCAGATTTTCCCAGTTTATTGTTGCCTTTTATAATAACATTACTTTTGATAAAGTTCCAAAGCTAAAACCAACATCATAATCAATGTTTTTTTTCAAATTAAGACTTTGTGTAGCAGGCAGGCATTGTCCTGCCCTGGCCATAGCCCCTTAACTTAGACAAGTGCAGACACTTCCCAAGCCTACTTACTACCTCCTATTTCTTTCTTACTAGAGATGTTCTCTTATTGCCAGGAAGTCTCTGATCTGTGAGAGATGCAAGCAAAAAGTGCCTGAAGTTATCATCCTCAACCAAAGAGGGACTGGAGTCCCAGCCTCCTCACGCCTCATGGGAACAATTCTGCAGAGTACTCCATGTAATCTTATGGGCTCTCCTCCCTTCCTTATCTCACTTTCCACCATCTCATGTGTTTCCTGAGATTGTCTCAGGAATAAACTACTTGTACCCCAATTCTTGTCTCAGTGTTTGCTTTGGGAGGAACACCAATTAAGACACATAAATATCATTACCGTGTTCAGTGGCTTCTTATTTTGGGACTTGATTCATCTATTTTCTGAAAATTATGGTTGATGTGGGGAATTCTTCACAAACAATATTAATGGGAAGCATCAAGGTGAAGAAAGAATTGAACAATTCTCTCAACACTGCATTTATATTCAAAAAAGACCTATGATTATTGTCTAGTTTGACTGTGCTGCTATTTAGATATTGATGTAGACATTTTCTTTTTCTGAATTTCTATTATTGTGGAGTTTAAGAAAGTTTGAAAACCACTGGACTGGATGTTCTCTAATATTCTTTCCATCTCTGAAATCATTTTTACCCCCTTATAAGTCTTAACACAGTTCTGGACACATACATTTTTTGGTTGACTGAATGATTCTTTCTTTTACCCATAAATATATTTGCAACTTTTGTAACAATTTAGTCTGCTCACTAATTTATTTATTCTTTCATGCATTCACTTAGAAAACATTTGCTGATTGTGGCTTTGCATGTAAATTAGAGGGCACTTGAGCAGGAGAAAGAACACTGGACTCCACGCTGGAAAGCCTCAGCCTATAGCCAGCTCAGACATTTATTTTCTGTAAACTTCAAACCAGTCCTTTAACATCTTCAGTTTGATTCCTCATATCTAACAATAATTAATTATAATAAATAAAAATACTGGCAAGTATGAAGTATTAAGGGCTTACAGGGAACCAGACACTTTAGTCAATAATGTATTTAATTGACTGATTTAATTCTGTTTGTCAGGTACCATTAATATCTACTGTTGAAAACAAAGAAACTAAGACTCAAAGAGGTTAAGAAACATGCCCAGTGTTACAGATCTAGTAAGCAGCTGTGTTAGGATTTGAACAAAGGCATTTTTTACTTCAAAGCTTACCCTCTAAGCTCCTTTCTGCTTTTCATAAAATAATACATTTCCATGCAACTTATAAACCCCTAAATATGACCTATGAAGTTGGTATAATTATTTAGAACCTTGTACCAAATATTTAGGGAAAAATGTGAAAGTATGTATGCATTTTCTAGCCTAGGAGAATAAACATACAGAGTTTTAAGATGGAGTTTGAAGAAAAGGAAGGTAGATGTGGTCTTGGAGCTAGTTCAAAGTATGACGATATCTCAGAGATGAAATCTTGGAAGAAGTGACTCTGAAAGGGCGTCACAAACTCCAGTGTCTCCAAGGTCCAATCAGGAAGCACAAATGAATGAAGCAAGCACAGGATGAAACAACAGGGAATGCTCAACTGCAGATTACACATCCATCTAAATGTCACTTTACCCAGCTTTAGCCAAGAAACACTGAAGGCCTAGGGTGGCTGGAGATTTAGATTTTTTAACGAAAACTTTTGATATTGAAATGCTGGCAATGAATTAATTTTAGAAACAGAACAAAGTATATCAACAAACAACAGGAACAACTACACAACAAATTGATATTAGAAGAAAAAGAAAAAAAAAACCCTTCAGAATGCTTTTAAGAGAGTTTTCCTTTACCAAGCCTTGGCTAAGCAGGTTACCCATGCTTTTCTCTCTCCAAAGTGTCCAATTTCCTCTGCATCTCCAGAATTTTAACAGGACCAGGAGGTGAGAATCAGCATATATTCTTTCACATAAACCTCACAGCAAACCAGCAAGTTAGGTGTGATTAAACCTTCAGCCATTCATGAAACTAGAGACAAAATGCAAAACAACTTGCAAGAGGTTACAAAAATAATATACACTTGTGTGCACAGGAAAGAAACAATCAATATATAATGAGGTTAATCACTCCTCCAAGGTGGCATGCTTTGAGGAAGGCCTTCAAAGAAAGGGACTATGAAGAAATAAATTTAGGGCTTGCCTCAGGTTACACATCTGAAGAAGCATAAGGCATTTTAAGAACTAGAATTAATTTAGAACATACATTAACATCAAGCATTTTCATTCTGAGCAGCATACTTTAATTCAAGTGATGCAGATCCCTCTAAAATATTCAAGTATTTCAAATAAACTCTTTCCTTAATCCAGAGGCTGAGGATACCCTTCTTAGAGAACTATGCATTTTGAGTGGATGACTTTCTGATTTAGAGATGTGATGCATTTGACTGTGGACAGGCACAGGTCTTTCATGGAGAAAAGCCAGAAATTTCCTTTTCTTAAGAGACTGAAAGTATTCTTTTTCTTTCAGAAAGCAGATGCCTATCATTTCGATTTGCCCCATTTATACCTGTGTTTTCCACCTTAGACTCATAATCAGGGATGTGCTTAATACAGATTAAGCTCTCTGCTCTCTTCACTTTTCCATCAGGTCTTCCAACACATGGGTGGACAACTTCTAGCAGATTTTCAAGTTATTTTGAAAGTTAGACCTCTGTAGTTCTCTTTATCTGGAGAATTCAGAGTACAATTCAAATAGCCTAAAATATGAAACTTGTGACAAAGCAACTGGCAACAAGGCAAAGGAAGTTAGAGAAACTGCTATTGGGTGGCTAGAGGATCAGGGGGTAGAAAGACAAGCACCCTATTGCAGAAACCATTTCTAAAGAGAAGCTTGGAAGAATTCTCTCTTTGCTCTTGGGATGATGCTGATACTCTCTTTGGAAGTTAAGAGAATTCTCTGCAGAGCAATCTTCCCAGACAGTGGTCTGTTATACGGCATCACCTCTACCTTTTTCTTTCTTTACTCATTGTTGATATTTAGATGAATTAATGAGGAAAACAATGGCCTATTTGGACTGGATATATAGAGTAATACTTTTTCCATGATATTGCACACTACTTTCCATTGCAAATGCACTAATAGTTTGGGAAGAACCTTATATACAGACCCTATATGTAAAAAGGGTACTAATATACACTTGTGTAGAATTAGAATGGAGGCAAAGTGGCTTGTACTTAGCACAAATATGGGATTAATACAGAAAATGAAATTAAAAAGCCTGCAGAATGTCATGCCAATGAATCAAATGAATATTGTCTTCTGAGACCATCTTGTAGCAGATTTTTTACGGAGGTGTCATGGTGGTGGTGGTTTTCTCTCTCTCTCACATACACACATATACCTGCACACATATATACATTAAACCTCAGTTAAAGGACTAGATAAGTTGGCTGTGTGGCATTAGAGAATAAAAACAACAGCTGGTGGACCACTTCATATAGATTTTATAAATTGGAATATAAACAAAATAACAAAATCTGGATGACTGACTGAACTTTTCACACTGCAACAATTGGGTCCTAGAAGAGAGAATGTTAAAAAGCGGCCAACTCTATACAATGAATAACATCCTATTTGTTCAATTTTGACAATAAGAGATGGTAAATATTCAAAGGAAGCAATTCTTTCGGTAAAAAATGACTGAATGGTATGGAAAACTTACATACCAACTATGAATTAGCTCTAAGTGAAGCAAAGTATGTGTGTCGTGGGGGATATGTGTGGTGAGGGGATAGTCTACAGACTTTCTCTGTATTTCTTCCTGTCCCCATGTAAAGATACAGAAAATGACTTTGTTAGCTGTTAAATATATCTTGGGAGTTACCACAATGATTTAACAGAGAGGTGAGCCAGATAGCAAGAAAACCCTTTGGGAAGGGAGATTATTGGAGAAAGTTATCTTTGAGCTACATAGCAAGAGACACAGTGGCAAAGCCAGCTTTTGAATCACAATGTGTCTGTGGCTAGGAAGAAGGAGATTATTCATCCTAAAAAAAAATTTCTCCAGGTCAAGGAAGAGGAGGGAAAATAAAAGGTGAGTTGGAATGACACAATGACACAGTCTGTTCTCCACCACTGGGGACTGAGCAGCTGACATTGCCAAAAGCTTTATTGTGTCCAGACATGCACTGTTATTACTATTCTGCTCTCAGTGCCAACATAGCAATTCTGAACACTTCATGCTGCATCCTGATTTGCCCTGTGGGGTGTAAGCTGCTGATATCTAGTCATTTTGAGTCCATGAAAAACAAAACAATTGCATTTCTACCTGAGAGATGGAAGGCAACGCATACCAGCTCTGTTACCTTTCGAAGCTCTCTTCTGGGGTGCACCGATGTAGCTAGAAGTAATTGAACCAGAATCTCCATGTACAATACCCCCTGTAATCTTTAATACCAATAGGTCTTTATCCAAGGAAATAAAAGCAAGAATGAGGTAAACAGAACATCAGGGAAAATTGCTTCACCCATTGGGTCTGGGACGGCCAAGGAGAAATGAACAGTCTTCGGTCCGATTCCGGGACAACATTTGAGAAAACAGGTAGTGAAATGAATCAAGGCTGCTTTTTTCCCTAGCTCTTTCATTCTTTCCCTCTATAGAAATCATCTGGCATGTTTTCATCACTTTCTTTTATTGAGTTTTATAAAATAAATGATTCAAGAGCAGCAATCAATTACAGTCCACTGATGAGTGTAATTCAGAGAATCAGAGTTTCTGTTTACTAGAGGTAATAGCCTCTAAGTGTTGTCTTTTTATTTATACACTCATACTGTATTACCCTTGAAGTGCTTGAGAGTTGTGTTGTTGTTGTTGTTTTTTCTTTTATTGACTCCCATGGCTATACAGAAACATTACAGAAGTGAAGTTCCAAGAGCCATGAGGCAACAAGGTATCTTGGGCTAATGGTGACAGTCTGTTTTAAGGGGACAGCATAGTCTCAGCAGCCAATAAAACATATGTCATGCTGCAACTAACCATTGCAGCACAGGGGGATTACCTCATAAGTATCACATTGCAAAAATCAGAGTGGGCTGGCTTGTTTATGAGAATAATATGGATTGAATTCTGTTACAGAACTCTGCTATTATATACTCGTCTTCCTTACTTTCTCCTGTCATCCGCTTAGCCCCTTTCTCTTCTTCCTTCCTTCCATTCCTCTTCCCTGCCTTTTCTACCTTCTTTTGTATATTTGTTCACCTTTAACTTTATTCCCACTCCTTCTGTCTCTGCTATTTTTAACTCAAATACACATATAATGTGTCAAATACACAGTATACAATAAAACATAACTCTTGCTCTCTGCATTTTAAGAACTCACGGACTAACTCGAATATCAATACAGTTAAGAAGCTGATACAAAGGCTAAGTGAAGGAGATAGCCCATCCTGCTGTGGTCCAGGGAAAGCCTGGTGAGATGCCATGAAAGAAAGGAAATTTTGCATATGTTTCTTACAATTCTTTATTTAATCATTCAATAATTATATCCAGCCTACTTTAATCACTTGCTTTAACTTTTTCCATAACATGCATCTCCTTCGTATATTTATGTTTGTCATGTATTTATTGTCTTCTTCCTCTGCCAGAATATAAATTCCACAAAGGCGGGGACTTCATCTCTTAATGCTGTTGCCCTCAATACTAGTTTGTGAGTTATGGGAGAGAGGAAAAGGAAAAAATAGTCTCATAAGTGAAAAAGATTCACTTGTGTTAATTTTCTATAGCTGCTCTAATAAATGTTCAGAAAATTAATGGTTGAGAACAACACAGATTTATTATCTTACTGTTCTGATTGTGAGACATCTGAAATGGATCTCACGGGGCTAAAGTCCAGGTAATGTCAGGCCTGTGGTCCTTCTGGAGATTCTAGGGAAGAATTGGGTCCTTCTTTAATCCAGCTTGTAGAGATTCCTTGCTCCTGGCTCCTTTTCATCTTCCAAGCAGCAAGCACATCACTTTGTCCTAGGATTCCACCATCACATCTTTTCCTCTGACTCTTCTGCCACCTGTTCCACTTACAAGGATCTTTGTGATTTCATCGCGCCCACCTAGATAATCTGGGATAATCTCCCCTTCTCAAGATTCTTAATTTAATCACATCTTCAAAATCCTTTTGCCATGTAAGGTAATATAGTCACAGGTGCCAGGGATTAAGCTATGGATATCTTTGGAGGGAAGCTTAATTCTACCTACTACAACCCCCATTGTATTTCTTTGTTTCTTGTTTCCATTCATCTCTTTTAATTAGTTCCTTTCCCCCAAGCATTCTAAGAAATGGAGCAAATTTCTCTTTACCGTCTCTCATTTCTATACATAACTCTTACAGGTGCACTGAAATTATTCCAACTATCTACTCCAACTATCTATTCCAAGGAAACTATCTACTCCAACTATCTATTCCAAGGAAACAGTTCCCCCAATCTGAGAACAATCTGAAAAGACACAATGTTTTTTTTCACTTATTGACTCCCATGGCATCATGCTTCTAAGGCGTCATGTTTCTAAGCACCAGAATATTAAAAAAGACACTAAGTTTGGAGTCAAGAAGATTATGTTTTAGTTTTGATTTTCATTAATCTGACATTTAGGAAAGTAGCTGAAACTCTGAGTGTCATGTATAAAGTGGTAAAACAGTATCTGTCCCAGTTACTTTACAGATTATTAGTTTGGGTTCTTGGGCTCTTCATTCCCTTTTTTTATTCAGTAAATATATGTATGTCAGATGCATTGGTAGAACACGGATGAGTAAAAAAATAATTGAAAAGGGAGTGCCTGACTGGTTCAGCAAAGGCATCATGCAAAAAGGACTTGAACTGAGTCCTAAGGAGTATGATAAGCCGCACAAGGCAGATAGGCTTGGAAGGAGAGTGGTTGTTTTGGTGATCAAATAAAATTTTGAGGGTGGAAATGCTTTTCAAACCACAAAGTACTATTTCACTGTAAATTATTATTACCTTCCAAATAAGGAAGGTGTACATTTCCATTATAATCTTATTTTTATGAACAAAATAATTATTCTTTATAGAAAATTTTGAAAATACAAAAAGAAGCAAGGGGAAAAAAAAAACAAAAAACACCTGCAGGCAATCTCCATACTTTGAGAGCGGTGTCTTTGAATACCACTTTTCTATTTCAATGTTTTAGAATGAGCATTTTTCCTTTAAATGTTGCTTGGGAGTGCCATTTCAACACTCTAATATTGTGTCATACGTAGGTACAATTTTATGTAACCATTTTGCAACTTTTGACCTTAGTTATTTCCTTTTCTCTTGCTATCACACACAAAAAAGCTATTACAATAACTACCCTTGAACATAAACCTGTACCCACTCCTGTGATTTGTAAAGCTCTATTAATAGAAAGGTGCTTAAGAATATCAAAATCTTTGAACATTTATTAAATTGCTTTTCCATATGATTGTGAAGTATAGTATAATGGAAAGCCCCTTTCACCTTACCTCTCCTAACATTTATTGTTATTTTAAAAGCTTGACTCTGGAATATAAAATGGTGCAACCTTTGTGGAAAGCAGTATGACAATTCCTCAGAAAGTTAAGCACAAAATTACCATATGACCTGGCAATCCCACATTTAGGTATATACCCCAAAGAATTGAAAACAATTACTTGGACAGATAACCGTTCATAGTGGCATTATTCACAATAGCCAAAAGGTGGAAGCAAACCAAGTGTCCATCAACAGATGAATGAATGAATACTATTCAGCAATAAAAAGGAATGGACTTCTGATACACGCTACAACATGGATGAACCTTGAGCTCATCATATTGAGTGAAATAAACAAGACAGAGAAAAACAAATATTGTATGATCATGCTTATATAAAATATCTCGAATAAGCAGACCTAGAGTGAGAAACTAGATTACAGGTTATCAGGAGCTGGGGCACAGGAATGGGTAGTTATTGCCTGATGCTGACAGAATTTCTGTTTGGGGTGATGAAAATGTTTTGGAAATGGATGGCAGTGATGGTAGCACAATATTGAGAATGTAATTACTATCACTGAATTGTATACATTAAACTGGTTGAAAGGGGCAATTTTGTGTCATATATATATATATGTTACAAAAAATTTTTTTTTAAATAAAAAGCTTACCTCTACTGAGAGTTAAAAATATTATCTCAGTATAATTAACATTTTTCATATTGACACTGAGGTTGAACTTTCTTCATATGCTTATTCTTTATTTTATTTCTTCCCTATATTCTGAATTCTTGGCTTTTGGAGAAGAATCTTATTATGTTGAAAGCAGAGAAACATGATGGAGATCATCTCTTCCTTAGACTCTTCCTCTGGTTCAAATCATGACCAAACTTGCCTCACCTATTGTCCCTCCTCTCCCAGCTTTACCTTATTTTCAAGAGGAGAAAAAGAGAGAGGAGAAAAGTTCCTCAAAAGAAGAAAAGGAGAGAACGTGAAAAGTTAAGAGGAAATTGGGTGAAAGAATACCATAGGCAGGCTTTCACGGTGAATTCCCTATTGACCACACATGCACACTCAGCAGACCATAAGACAGGATAAAATAAAAGCGCTGGTTTTCTTACTCAACTCCTTTCATTACAAATTTCTCCAAGGGATGAATGGAGTAGAATTCTCAAGTATTTTCAAGAGGAGCTCACACTAAAATTTGTAGGAAATATATGGTGAGTCATCTTCATTCTCTTCCTAAGGATGAATCTAAGACAGAATTTGCCAGTAATAGATCAGTAGTTGGAGATGTAAAATTATCTCTAGTAAACACGCCAAATGGCTAAACAAAGATTGACCCAATCCAGCAGAGGAAGTGCTCCCAACCCCACTGCTATAGAAAATCTGCTAAATTATTTTGGCCATTTAAATTGAAAGCCAGCTCAAAGTTCCTCTTTTCCACCTTGCTCATTTTGAAGATGAGGAAACTAAGACAAAGAAGCAATATGATCCATTCAAAGTTACATCATAAGTAAATAAGGGAACTTAGAAGGCAACTCAATCTGGTGCATTTTCTCCAATACGAAGCTGCCTCTGACTTTAGGTAAACAGAAATATAGTGGAATCTCTACAAGTATCTCCATGTAATGTCTTTGAGGAAATACCTCCAAAGTTAACTAATTTACTTAATTAAAGAATAACAGTAATTTTGTGCTAGGTGTTAGTGATACAGCACCTTCACACACATACACAGAATCCCTATCATAAAAGTTTCCTTAAGGAATATTGATGGATTAATGTCCACTTGCATGAATGAGTCTGTCCAGAAAGCAGACCAGATATTTTAGACAATAGGGTATTCACAACACACCTGTGAGGGTTGTAAAGAAATTTAGATTCCTATGAATAAATTTAGAGACTCCCAAATTATATTTACAGGGATAGAATTCCCAACAATTTAGATTGAATGTCTTTTCTGTTTAATGACTCAGGCTCTTAGCAAAAATTTTTTTTCTGTCAAAATTGCTTTAAAATTCAGAACAATATCCAAGCTTTTCTATTGGATACCCTCCGTGTCATTCTTTGAGCAGTCATTCCCATGAAAAGTTAAGAGGAGGGGCACCTTTTGAATGTTTCAATTTCTGGGAAATGATTGAATGACTTAGATGATTGAAGATAACTGAGACTTACAGCTTGTGTCTAATGCCAAACAGATGAAACTTCAAGAAATCCTTCGAGCCATCCACTTTCCTGTCATGTCATTTTGTTTGAACATGAGACAGTCTTTGGGTATTTCATGGTTGGGAAAACATCAACTATGGAAACACACAGTGGTTGTTATTGTTCTTTTCCTTTTATTGTAATATCCGTTTCTTTTTCTACATACACATAATGTGTGAAATAAGACTTTAAAAAGGTGAAATTTTAGCACCTTGTAACATAAGTTACAGAAATGTCACAATGTCTTTAATATTCATAACAAATTCATATTTCAATCTAAAGTTTGCAATGTAATTTCACGTATCTTATCTCATGTAATTATCACATTAACTCATAAAGAAAGAGATTAGTCCTACTTTAGGGGAATGAAATGGGGCCCAGGGAGATCAACTTACTTTCCCAAGATGAAAAAGTTAGCAAATGACAGAATTAGCCCTTGGATTATCTCAGAAATCCAATTCCATTGTGCTTTACACTGATACGAGGAGTTCCATTCTGGATCCAATTTAGCAAGCACTTTTGTCACTTAATTTTATAGATGTGTTTCACAAAATGTCATTTCATTATTTTAGAAAAAGCCATGGAATAAAATATAAAATGAATACTATTTTTGTTTATACATGCATTTACTCATGCACATGTATCCAAGCCAAACTCAAGTTACTAATATTGCTATGTGCAACTCATTTCCCTTTAAAGAAGTTTGAGAATACTTATTTTCATTTTCCCTGGAAAAGGCCGCCATATTGTTTTTTATCCTCTACATTATGAATCTTTCACTATGTGATCAAGAAAATATAAATTGTGTGACTTCACCTGCCCATAAAAGTGTCTAATTAAGATTAAACTTGTCCCTGTGGTAAATGTAAAATGATTTAATTATAATCAAAATGATCTCAATTGAATAGCTTCTGTTTCAAAGAGTCACTCTCCCAGTGCTAAGAAGCTCATTAAATTCAATTTGCAGTAATGTACTGCTGTCATGTTTCCTTTCTGAACCACACTATTACATTAAAGTTCTTTGATTATTTCCCTGTAGGGCAGCATTAATGTGACACACCATGTAAAAGAAAAGCTCAAAAAAGACTCAAAGATGCACTAGCTTTTCAAAAAAATTTTCTCAATAGATATTAATGTTGAGCAGCATGAAAACTATGCAATAGAGATTCTTGCAGCCTGTCCAAAGAAGACTAGAAAACAGTGAAAATGACAATTTATAATGTTGCTCATCCTGAAAGTCTCAAGTGTGGTACTTTATGTGATTGCAAACGTGCACATTTCCATACAATCAGACTGATGCATTTTTATATTTATCATAAGCATGTGTTTTTCATGTATATCTGAACAGTAAGGTTATACAGTTCTTTACAGGAAAGTTCACTCTCCTGGAAATTTGAAATTTAGTGTTTTCTGGACGAAAAATCCTTCAGTTCGAAATTACCCAGAATTGCAAAGTTTGTATGAAAGAATCACTGTATTCAATCATATATTATTTGAATACATCAGATAGAGATTTTAAAATTATTTTCTTTTAAATATGAGTATTTTTAATGGTACATTTCCTTAAAAAACTATTATACTAAGTGGTTTGAATTTCTGAGGTAACTAATAGGAAATTCCTTAATGGATGCTAAATATGATAGCAACCTAACAGGCACAGGTAAAATAATTGGAAAAATAAAATACCCAAATATTTAAAAAAAATAAATTATATTTCAATAGTCATACCTAAAATTATAAAGATTTGCCACATCTAGAATTATGAAGTTGTGCACAACATATCACTGCCATGGAAAAGGCCTCATAGAGAGACTATTATATAGTTGGGAATTTTGAAAATTGTTAAGACTCACAAAAATGTATGTATATCAAGGTTGTCTTTTTATTGGTTTGTTTACTCTATCAGACAAGTCCATGATGGCAAAACTAAAACTAATGTAAAATAAAATATAGATGCTTCTACTTAACACCAAAACTTTGGTGAGCTCCTGAGTTGATTAATTCAATCTGAAAAGTCATTTAGATATTACATGCAAAACATACATGCTGTCTTATGAAACTTTAAAAATTTTTCTTAACCTTTTGTGACAGTTTGCCTACCTCTTTCCTTTCCTTTCTTTTGCTTCCTTGCTTGCTTCTTTCCTTCCTTCTTCCTTCCTGTCTTCCTTCCTTCTATTTTTCCCTTCATTTCTTTTTTATATTTTCAAGTGGTAATGCTTGTTTAAATTTTAAAGTTATGTAAAAAACAATCTTTTGCAGAATGATGGAACCAATCCATCTTCTCATCTCTAGCATGGTTGTGCCCATTTTCCCACATTTTCAACAAAACCATCCATGCTTGCCCAAGCTGACTGATGAAAAATGAAATCTTGTTGCTATTTTAATTTTCATGTATTTGAGTAACAGTGAGGTTGAAAATATTTTATTTATTAATATCCTAGGGGCGTGTTTATACATATATGTATGTGTGTATATATAGATATACACACACACACATATATATACATATTGCTTTTTGTGTTTGGTTTTGGTTCTTTGCCCATTGGTATCTTTTGCTAAATGGGAACATTCTATTTTTCTCAGTGATGATTAAGCTCTCTCCCTAGTAAAGAATTTTTACTACCTATCCTATTTATATTATAAATATTTTCTCCCACTTTGTCAGCAAATTATGTTTAGATAGTTTGCAAGGTTTGTATGGAAGAATCACTGTATTTAATCATCTTTTATTTGGATGCATCAGATAGAGACTTTTAGATGTGTACATTCTCCGGCATTCTGAAAATTCTCCTTAATGCATATAAATTTCTTTATCCCCATTATATTTTAAACTCCTTGAGAGGAAGAACGATGTCTTATAAACTTTAGATTCCTTATATATTATAATATAGTGACTTATCAGTAGTAGGTAACTGAAATATGTTGAAATGATTGTCATTTAATATCGACCTCTATCCTTTCATTCCACTATCTAAAGATACATTTTACAACTGGTTACCTCTATTCCTTATTAATAATGGTTATTATTGCAGCCAATCATTAAAGACACTCAAATATTGGTTGAATTGTGTTATTTTTACCTTAATTCTACACAATACAGACTCCATATACTAAGCCTGCATTATTAACTTTGATTAAGGACCATCTATTCATTGAAGACTTCTGATACTTTTGTGCTCTCATTTAATTTTATTTCTATATTTAAAGCCCCACTTTTTTTGTAATGTTCCACAATGAATTGGAAGAAGCTTTTAAGAATTGAAGCTGTTTAACAAAATAGATTTATATTTTGATATCACTTAACAAATAATAGATGACATATAACACCCTTATATATATTAGGCATTTTACATGTCCTGACTCATTTAAACCTTAATTCTCACAATTATCCCCATTTAAAAGATGAAGAAACTGAAATACAGAAGGGTTAAGTGACTTATCCTAGAGTACAGAGCTAGCGGGTTGCAGGGCAGGGATTTCAACCAGGGACCCAGAATCTAGATTTTATGTTCTTTACCACTTAACTTCAAGCAGTAATAAAAAGATAGAGGAAGATGTATACATATCATAGATGGTTTTATCATTTACAAAATGGAGATACTTTACCCATAGAGGTGCTGTGAAGGGAGACGAAGGTAATACTCTTATTTCTGGCACATAGAAAGTGCGATGTAAATGTCAGTTGTTGTTATTACTTCAGTGTTATGATAATATAAATGACCATGTTTTGTATACTCTTTCTTCATCTCTATCATTTCCTTCTCTGTCTCTCATAGATCCACTCCCTTTATGCTCTATCTATGTGCTTCTCCTCAGTTGGAACCTCTGCATTTTGCTCATTTCTAATTGCACAGTTTCTTTCAATCCCCTCACCCACCCTCATACCTTCAACCATTATCACCACAAATAATATTCACCAACCTGCATCTTCCATGCTGGTTTGTCTCCTAAATTTACCACCATATTTATAACTGTATACTGGACATTCTTACATATCTTTCAAGTGAAAGTTACTTAGTTGCATTAATTTTGGATCCCACTTCTGACTCCCCAGTATGGAAAGAAAATTTTACTAATTGTACTTCAAAATGTCATTATAAGGTTGAGTGGGTGGTTCCTTAGCAAATTCTGAGCAAAACATTAAGTACCAAAGGCTAGGGTTCAATTGTTTCAGAGAAAACATAAGCATTAAGATCTCAATACACTTCAGAAATACAGAAATTAGAAATGAAGTCTAACTTAGTGGTTCTCAACCAGGAAAGATCTTGACTCCAGGAGATATTTGGCAATGTCTGGAGACAGTTTTGGTTATCACTACTTGAGGGAGATACTACTACTATTACTACCACTAGCATCTAGTGGGTAGAAGCCAGGGATGCTGCAAAACATCCTACAATGCACAGGACAGTATCTGACAACAAAAAATTGTCTGCCTCCAAATGTATGAGTGAACCGGGTCAGTGGCAAAGCCTAGATTTAGTGAAGTGTTCAAGTAACTGTAAAACTTCTCTTTATTTATATACCAAAAAAAAAATAATAATAATAATGCTCTGTTTTTCTCCCTTAGTATTGATCAAACAATATGGCAAGAAACAATAAGATTAATGAAATGATAAGAGTGCTATTTCATTTTCTGTTCATTATTACACAAATGCAGAATATTAGTAAAAGGAGGGGAGGAGAGGGTTGAGCAAGTGGAGGAGGTATGACAAATGAAAAGAAGAGAGAATAAGAGGAAAAGTGGGGAAGAAGGAAGGAGAAAGAAAAATAAGAAGTTGTTCTTTCTATTAAAGAGATGGGTATGTTTTACAGTCTCACAAGCATTTAACTAATCAGGAAGAAAACACGTAATTGAAGGCAAACTCTAAGTTTTACAGCCAAAACAAGGCAAAAGCAAAGCCCTGCTTAGTTTACGATGGCTTAGAAGTATGTTTCGTTCAAGCTGAGAGATGAGCTGAGTCTAAATTAAGCAGTGGTTGACAACAGTAAATAATCAGGTGTAAGGTCACTGGGTGCTGATATAGTTTTTTCTCTCTAATTATGCTTTATTTTTATTAACATTGTGTGCTTTATTAATTACTCTTACCAGTTTAATAAAGAGTTTGAATCTTTAAAAGTATTATCATATAGGATATGTATCTAATATTTAAATGCTCAGTTATTTATACCTGTGGATCTCATCAAGAAAATCTATGAGATTTTAAGGAGAGGTGTGCAAAACCAAAATTTACAAAGAAATAGAGAACAGTCCAACTTTCTTACTCGTGCTCATAGCCTCCCATACATCTTTAACTCTTCCCCTCCCTCTCATCAATTTATTTAGTCACCTAGTCTGCAAGATCTTCTTCTTAAAATTGTCAATCACATCTGCAATGTATTAACCCCTAATGCTATAACAGACCCTTAACTAATCATTCATAACAAGTAATTCTGAAACAAACAAAAACTCAAATTATATTTTTATCCATAAGGTAGGTATGTATTAAAAGTGATGCTTTTACATGGTATAAATAAGGGTGTGAAGAAGCCAGCAAGACTGTATCCTTCAGAAGTCCAGATTTTATAAACTCTGAAGCACAATTTAACAGTTTGTATCAAAGTTTAAAATGTGCACACCTTTTCTCCCAACAATTCCATATGTTTGGATTCCATATGTTGTGATAATACTTAGGAAAAAAATACAAGTATGCAAAAGATGCTTATCATAGAATAGTTTATAATAGCAAAAAAATGAAGAAATTTAGATATTCCTCAATAGTAGATTCATAAATATTTTTGATAGTTCCAACATTAGGGGTATTAGAGATATTAGGGATATTAGCCAGCCATTACAAGTGATAATGTCTGACTTTTATGTAATTATGATGAGATTACATGTACAAGTTTACCCGAAAAGAATCAGTCCATGATATAGAAAGTGAATCTCTCTCTTCTTTCTCTTTTCTTTCTTTTCTTTCTTTCTTTCTTTTTTCCTTCCTACCTTCCTTCCTTCCTTTCTCTCCCTCCCTCCCTCCCTGCCTTCCTTTCTCTCTTTCTTTTGATTATATGTATGTATAAATGCACATACAGGAAATTTGAGAAGGATGAATGGCAAAATGTTTAAATTGCTCACCTCTGGAAGGTGATGTTATGGATACTTTCTAAATTTTCTGTCGTAGTTTGAAGCTGAATGGACCCCAGAAGATCATGTTCTTAAAGCTAATCCATTCCTGTGTGTGTGGACCCATTTTAAGTAGGATCTTTTGGTGAGTAGGGTCTTAAGTTAAGATGTGACCCACCTCATTCAACGTGGGTCTTAATCCTCTTACTGGAGTCCTTTATAAGAGGATGAAATTCAGACAGAGAAGAAGATACCAAACAGAGAGAAAGACATGGAAGCTGAGAAAGAAAGCCCAGAAGCCAGAAGCTGAAAGCAACAAAACCCACAAGAGAAGGGAGAGACCAGCAGACACCACTGTGTGCCTTGCCATCTGACAGAGGAGTCCAGGATTGCTGGAAGTCTGCCTTCAGGAAGAAGGTATCATCTTGACGATGCCTTGATTTGGACATTCTCACTGCCTCAGAACTGTAAGCTTGTAAACTAATAAATTCCCATTGTTAAAAGCCAAACCATTTCTGTAATATTACATTTTGGCATCCTAGCATATTAAAACATCTGTTGCAATTCTTTATTGTTTGAACATTTCTAAAATAACTATTTCTTTTATAATAAAGGAAATAAAGCTACTTCTGTTTCTTGAGAGAAAATAACCTATCCATGGATGCTACTTTAAGTCACTTTCATTATTTAACCCATTCCTCATACTGCAATCTGAATTATTGTCTGATGAAGCACCATTTCACCACAACACTCCATTGATCAAAAGCTTGTATGGGAACAGGGGTAGGCATATGTTGGAGTTCTCTCTGTATGGGGTTTGTATTATTTCCCTAACTGCTCTATAAGTTCAAAAGTATTTCAAAAATAAAAAGTTAACAAAAACAAACAAGCAAACAAACAAACAATGGCCTACTACTTTACAACCATTAGCATGGCTAAAATAAAAAAGACTGACAATATTAAGTGTCATCAAGGATGTGCAGCAATTGGATCTGTCACATGTAGCTAGTGGGAATGTAAAATGGCACAAATGCTTTGGAAAACTGCTTGACAGTCACTCCTAGATACTCACCAAAGAGAAATGAAATCATGCGTTCACAAAATGACTTGTTTTGGAATGCTTACAGCCACTTTTTTCATAATGGTCCCAGACTGGCAACAACCCAAAAGTCTATTAACAGGTGATGGATAAACAATTTAGTATATCAATATAGGGAAATAATACTCAGCAATAAGATGGAATAAACTTGATATACACAAAGACATGGATGAACCTCAAAAAAGTTCTGCTGAATTAAAGAAGACAGACATAAAAGATTGTTTTCTGTATGATTCAATTTATATGAAATTCTAAATGGGCAAAACTAATCTGCATTTACAGAGAGCAGATCAGCAGTCGTCTGTGATTGGGTGCTGGAGGAGGTGATTAACTGGAAAGGGATAGGAAGGAAGTTTTGGGGGTGATGGAAATGTTCTATATCTTGATTATGGGAGTGGGTATAAACATTTGTCAAAACCATCAAACTGTACACCAATAAGCTGTGCATTTCATTTTATGCAAATCATAAGTCTGTAGAGTTGATTTTTAAAAGACAAAATACAAGCCCATATTGTTTATTAGATTCAAAAAAAAAAAAAAAAAAGCTTGTATGGGAAGCAAGTAGTACCCACTGTTTGCAGGTCACGCAAAAAGTATTAGCCCCATTTATATATACCCACATGAAGACTCAGAAAAATTAAATAACTTGCTTAATAACTACCAGCAAGTAAATTAGTTCCTATATCATGGGATTGTTGTGAGGATTAAATAAAGTACTACTTGTCAAGTGATTAGGCTGGTGCTTGGTACCTTGTAAATGCTCAATAAATGTTAACAATTATGTTTAGTAATATTATTATATATACTTTTCCCAAAGGGACTATACTATTTTAAGTACTGAGATATATCAAATTCTTTCCCTCTAAATATGCACCTATAGGGCATGCATATATATCATCCTATTAGTTTATGAATGGACATCTATGGTCAAATAAGTGCTAAAACACAAATCCATTCTTTAGGAACATAAATATTTTATTGAAAAGACAACAAATGTTAAATTTAAATTCCAAATTTTTATGTGAGCATTAAATGTTATTGGAATGCATAATAAGAGTAATGTAAAAACTCATAAATATTAAGGAATAGTTGCATTCCATCACACACATTAAATTATATTATTTAATCCTCATAACAAACCAATGTGGTAGGTTCTACAGTAAAGCCATTTTACTGATGAGGAAGTCAAGATAAAGTAAAGTATTCAAGGTGACATAACTCAAATTTGAACCTCAGATTTGTTTAACACCAAATCTATGATGTTAATACTGGTTTCTTCTTACCCCAAACAGGACTATATTATCTTCCATAGTTATTGATCAAATTTAGGTATAACTTACATATAAATTGTTGTGGTAACTAAAAATTGGTTACCAGAAATAATAATGTGAGTTAGGGTAGAGAGACTATTTTTAGAGAGGGAGTAGTCTTGGCATTTATGAGGAATATATAGGATTTTTATAAACAGAGTATAACACAGGATTGCATGGAAATGTTATCTTATGGACACAAAGGGAATTTTTACTAGACTTTTCACTTTGGGGCTAGTTGAGTTGATACAGTATAGACACAGCATGAATAAAGAAACACGGAAATCTATGAATGGGAAAAATATATAATATGTAGACATAGAATTAAAAAATACTCTTTGAGATGTCATCATGAATAGTAACTGAGAATGCTTTACCCCTTTGAGTATAATCATGAAAGAAATACTGTGCTTAATGTTTTTTGATTTATAAGTTGGAAACATAAATGTATGGCCTAATGAGATGCCTAAGATAGAATAACAAATTAATCACATCAGGAGAAACTTGCCCTTTCTACTTCCTTGTTCCTGGGATCTTAAATGCTGAATTTTAATATTGCATTAACATTTGCAATAAAAGATAAAACCCTAAAACTAAAATGCAAACTTTCTTGCAGAGTAATGTGGTAATAGTCCAAAATAACCACATCTAATAATTCAGGAGGCTAAAGGGAAGGATAAATAGTGCCACTTGAAATCAGGAAGGAATTTCCAAGGAGGTTGATGAAGTGACTGACTAAATTAAAGTTTGCACCCAATATCATTGACAAATGTTGTTCATTTCTATTGAATCCATAACAGGCAATGTTATGGATTGAATCATGTCTCCCACAAGGACATGTTCAAGTCCAAATTTCAGGCCTGTAGATGTGAGCCCATTTGTAAATAGGAACTTTGAAGCTGCTGTTAGTTAAGGTGGAGCAAATTGGATCAGGGTGGGTACAGGAGTAGGAGACAGATCAGAAAAGAGATGGCTATGTAACAGAGGCAGGGATTGAGTTATGGATTGCCAGCAGACCACCACCAGATTGCTACAGACTTCAGAGAAAGGACCAACCTACTGACACCTTGATTTTGATGTCTAGCCTCCAAAACTGTAAGACAATAAATTCCTGTTGTTTAAGCCACCCAGTTTGTGCTATTTGTTATAGCAGCCCTGGAAATCTAAGACTTATCTTCTGAAGAGGTGTTCTAGTTTGCTAATGCTGCAGAATGCAAAACACCAGAGATGGATAGGCTTTTATAAAACAGGGGTTTATTTCGCTACACAGTTACAGTCGTAAAGCCACAAAGCATCCAAGGTAACACCTCAGCAATCGGGTACCTTCACCGGAGGATGGTCAATGGCGTCCGGAAAACCTCTGCTAGCTGGGAAGGCAGCTGGCGTCTGCTCCAAAGCTCCGGCCTCAAAACGGCTTTCTCCCAGGACGTTCCTCTCTAGCAAGCTTGCTCCTCTTCAAAACATCACTCCCAGCTGCACTCCCTGAGTTTCCTCTCTCTGAGTCAGCTCATTTATATAGCTCCACTGATCAAGGCCCACCCTGAATGGGTGGGGCCACGCCTCCATGGGAACATCTCATCAAAATGATCATTACCCACAGCTGAGTGGGGCACATTCCAAGCACATCTAACCAGCACCAAAAACGTCTGCCTTACACAAGACCACAAAGATAATGGCATTTGGGGGACACAATACATTCAAACCGGCACAGAAGGCATGCATCTCAAATTATTGTAAATCATTCATATTTCCTCAGATGCTAATATTATTATATTCAATCACTATATTTTCATTTTGGTTCAGCTAGCAGAGATGTAAAATACTTTGATTTTTAATTATTGGATTTCCCCAGTGTGCTATAGATGACACAGTTGTGTAATCGTATGTAGGAGTCTTGAAAGAGTTAAAAATCTAAGTGATGCAGGATATTTTTGATAGTGGTGAGGTTTAAACCCTAGCTTCTGTAGCCAAAGGTACTTGTGAGGCCAAAAATAAGAAACATTCACAAAGGGAAAGAACTTTTGAATAATCGGCATGGTTCTTTCAGCTACCACTTAGCCCAAAAGACGGTCTCTTTCTGCCGAAGCCAGGAATAACCCTAAATTCCTTCCACAGCCACAGAAAAACAATTTTCATAAAATGCAGTTTTAGAAAAAAACTCATAAATTTAGAGTATTAACATGACGTTTCATTTTATCAGCACTACCCCACCTTGCAGTTAAAACAATAACGTTAATATGAAGAATTTACCAATACAACTTGGATCAGTGAAAAATAAAACCAAAATGATAAAGAAGGAAAAGAAAGCATAGAAAGATTAAGACACCCACCCATAGCTCTCTTTAAGGAGAGGCTAGAATCAATTATACAGTGATTATTTGCTATATTTGAAAATATTGTTATCAAACAAATATACATAATTTCACACTGAAGTTATGTTTGTTTCAGTGGATCCTTTTGTCGTTTCTTCTAAATTTCTGAGGTAAAAGAATTATTTCTGTTACTGTTGAGAAAAAAGTGAGTTCTCAGCTGGATGACTCTAAGCAATGTTTACAGTTCAGGATTTATTTGAAATTTGGCCAGAACAAGTAAGCCCGCCACTTGGAAATTCGCACCTAAAGAAATACTCCCAATTCCTCTATCTGGGAATGGTGACAAACTCCTCTCACATTTTCATTCTGCAACTTGTGACCTGGCAATCTCATGAGATTTGAAGATTCATATGCCAGAATTATATAGAGCCCATTTCTGCCACTCTGTAGCTATATAAATCTAAACAAGCTATATTACTACTCTAAATTTGATTCTTCAATGTTAAAATGAGAATGATAATATCTATATAAAAGGGGCAAAGGGTATTATGAGGATAAAAATATTCAACATGTGTCAAGAACTCTTGACAGAGAAGTCACTCTACCATAGAGACTATTTTAAACTGTAATCGAAATATAATATTTAGAAATATAAACCTGATTTTCTGTTTCCCCTGCTCCCTGGTTGAAATCTGTCTTTAAATATATCTGTATCTTAAAATCCCAAGGCTTTTTGTTTAAAACAATATGTAGACTTACTGTAATTTATGTTTAAGCCCAAAGAAAAAGACAGTAGAAGACAGCCTCTAAGATCACTCAGGAATCATCAAGAGTGATTCTGGTATTCATGCATCTCTTCATTCCCTCTTATATTGAATGACTGAACTGGTTAAGCCAATAGGATATTGGGGAAGTGATGGTGTCACTCTCTCAACTTGCTCATAAAAGATATTGAGATTTTCTCTTTGCTGTCTCTTGAATTAATTGCTCAATGGAAAGCCACTGCCAAGTTGTGAGGACATTCATGTAATCCTATGGAGAGATACACGTGATGAGGAATTCAGCTGGCCAATGGACAGCACCACTTTGCCAGCCATGTGAGTGAGCCACCTTGGAAGCAAATCCTCCAGCTGCAGTCAAATCTTCAGATGCTTGGGCCCTGGCTGATATTTTGACTGCAACCTCACTGAGAATCCTGAGAAATTCATCCATCCAAGCCATTCCCAAATTCCTGACCTGTGGAATTGTATGAGAAAATAAATATTAAGTGTTGTTTTAAGCCTCTAAGTTTTCGAGTTGTTTCTTATGAAGTCATATATAAACTAATGCAGTTAATCCTGCTTCTGGTTACAAAATCTTCACTATTAACTTCTAGATGTCTAAGAGCAGCCAAGCCTGGCCCAGGCCAGAAGGAACTCCCAACTGAACCCAGCCCAATTTGGAAACCACAGAATTGTGAGCTAGATAACTGGTTGCTTTAAGTTAGTAGTTTGGAGTAATTTATTACACAGCAAAAGCTAACTAATGTATCATCTTTGTTGTTTTCTTAGGGGACTTGCCACACCGATCCTCAAAATTTTGTGGAAGAGTGAATGATCAAGAATGACTAACCATTCACCAAAAGGAATAAATTCATGGGGAGAGGGGTTGATATCAATAATTATGTTGAACCTATAGTGAATAAGAATGTATGGTAGCAGCAGAAGAGGAATATAAAAATTGAACCATAGAAGGAATAAACAGGCCAGAAACTGAAACATGCATATAAGGAAACTTGATTTATGGCTGACCTGGCATTTTTCAGTGTGGAAGAGTTAGAATCTTAAACAGAGATTGATGGGAAAATTGGTTATTCATATGGAAATAATGATACTCTGCCACTATCTTACACTATACAAAAATCATTCCAGGCAGATTAAAGACTGAAGTGTGAAAAGCATAACTTAAAAATTTTTACAAGATGCTATACAAGAATAATTTGATGACCTTAGGCAGAAAAGTATTTCTTAACAACCCACAGTTACACATACAAAGCAAAAACCATAAAGGAGAAAAGGGATAAATTCTCATATATTAAAATTAAGTTAATTTATCAAAAATATTCAAAACAGAATATAAAGAATGATCCACAAACTGGGACAAGAAAAATATATTACTGTCAAAATACTTTTTTCTGAAATATGTAAAGACCTGATTATTGGAAAAGAAAAGGTTCACTTATCAGTAATTAGAGCATTGCTTCTCATAATCTCAATAAGATGGTATTTTCATTCAACAGACTGGCAAATTGTTAAAAAAAAAAAAAAGCAAGATTATACCAAGTGTTGGCAAATATATCAGATCAGGCAGGCACAGCAATTGCTATAGCTCTTGGCAATGAAAAATGGAAAACTACTTTGGAAAGTCATTTGGCCTTGTCTAGAAATATTGACTGTGCACCTACCCTACGATACCCAACAGTCACACTCCTAGGTCAGTACTCTGGGAAGCACTTGCACATGTGCCCTAGGTGTCATTGACAAGAATGATCATAAGCAAAATGTGTAATAGCAAGAACTGGAAATGCCAAATATCCATCAAGAGTAGACTGGACTAATATATAGCAGGGTAAATAAATTAATTGCCACAATATATATTTCTTTCAGGAATATTATATTGTATTAAAAGACTCCTAGAAAAAATGATACAGTATGAGTCTATTTTTATGCATTTCAAAAACCTGAGAAAATGAAAATGATATCCAAATACATGTGGTAACACCTTTAAAAAAAAGAAGAAAAGGATTGATCAATACAAGATTTATAATAACTATTGTCTGTATGGGGAAAGTATAGGAAAGGCCTGGACAAGACCCTTAGGGGTTTAGGTGGTAGATATACAATTCTTTGTAGAATCATTATTTTTTTATATCTTATACATGTAATAAATGTTATTTTATATCTATTTGCAATCAAAAATAATGATTAATTTAAAGAAATAAAAAACTTAAGTCATCAGTTTTCATATTGGGATTGATCATCAAGGAAGCAATTTTCCATGCCAGTAATTCTTACTGCAGGTTCTATAAAAACACTCCGTTTCACATTTGGGCCTCTGAGCAGGGGGTCATAACAGATGTTTGGTATGAGCGGAAAGGAAGTTGGACGGATGCCGAGAGCCGTGCCTGTGACATTGCTCCCACTCTAGCAGAGATATTAAGGTCAGCACATAAAGAAAAGCAGCCATGTGCTATATCCAAGAGCTCGTGGATTCCTGAATGTCTCAACACCACATTGCACAACTGCCTTAAAACCATATTGAAAATGCATTTCTCCTCTGCCCACATCTTCCTGAGAATTTGCCAAAACCATTAGCCTTTTTATTCTAAAGGGAGCAATTCCCCCGTAGGTCTGGGAAGCCAGAAAGGAGAGTGTGGCAGGAGCTGGTAGAGAACTGTAGTTTATAGAGGTATGGGGAGGTGACCAACAGAATAAGAATGAGGCCCCAATGCTTGGTTGCACCTATTGACAGGGAAACAGCAACTTGAAGGTTGCTGCCAATCACACAGAGATGAACCATCATCTTGCCCTTTTTCTGCAGAGCTGACCCTTTGAGCAGCTTTGTTATGAACTTGGAAGTTTCTGACTTATTCTCAGCCTCTGTGCTTTGATTACAGATGTTGCCAGGTTCTCTTTAGTCCTCCATGGGTTCACAAGCTTCATAAATTACTTGGCATTCTTAGGCATACCTGGTGAGGTGGGGACAAATCCTTCAATTTGTTTGTCTTCCTGGATGATTTATCAAACATAAACACAGGACCATGCATTTTCACCTACTTCAGGTTTCATAAATATTTCCAAATGATTGTGATTTTTTTTCTTATTTTTCAAGAGAATGGAGACTCTAAGATGTTAAAAATTTTTAGGGTTCTTAACACCAAATAAGAATCAGAACTAGAAATCAATCACAGGCCTTTGAGCTTCAAGCCTTTTCCCATTACATCCCTAAGACTCTTCAAAATATATGCTTGATGAAGAGGTCTGAGGAGTAGAAAATTACACCTTTTTGTACTGATGTTGCCATGTTGTAAATGAAGTACTCGTCCTGTTTCAGGAAGCTGAGAGATAACTTTTTTTAAAAGTATGGATTAGGTGCTGGTCACTATGTTGTACACTTTCACACAGGTTTACCCACTTAGTCTTCTCAACCAGCTGATCAGATCATTGTCATCATCATCACCATTATCATCAAATTTGTACTATTGTTAACACAGTTTTACCTATGAGAAAAGGGAGTCTCTGACAGAATACAACAACTAAATAACAAAGGAAATTTTAAAGCAACCAAATTCTGTCTAAACCCAGCACCCAAGTGCTACAAAAACACCTGGCTTCAAGATTACGTAAGGTACAGAGATTTGTTCCATATGCACGGGTGGATTAAATGTCTGGCAAGGGATATAAACATCACTATTCTATTTACTATAATTGCTATGCGACAAACATTGTGATTTAAAAATCTAGATACATGTATGTGTGTGTGTGTGTGTGTGTGCGTGTACGTACGTGTTAAAAGATACAGCTGCTCAGCAACTAATATGTTCACACGAGGAAAAAGAGGCTCTGTACCTTTCCAACTTCCTTTTATCTTCAGATATCATGGAAGACACAGGGGATCACTGTATAATCATTTCTGAAGAATTTCAAATAGATTAGTATATGTGCTTGGTCCTCAATCAGGGGTGATTCTGTTCCCCAGGGGCCATTTGGAAATATATAGAGATATTTTTGGAGGTCAGAAATGATGGGAGGGCTATGGTATCAAGGGTAAAGAGGCCAGGGATGCTGCTAAACATTCAACAATGCACTGCACAGCTCTCCACTCCCAAGAAAGACATATCCATCCCAAAATGTTAATAGTGTGGAGGTAGAGGAACCCTGGAGCTCTGGGCAAACATAAGAGATAAGAGAAACAAATTGCCAGGATTTGACCATTAGAAAAAGTATTGCAAATCCGTAAACACTGCATAGTAGCAATCTAGCTGGGGCTCCAAAGACACTTGATAAATGCAAGGTTATAACCATCATTGAGGTAGGAGGACATTTAAGTCACCTGCCAATGTCATATTTCCAAGAGATGAAGGAAACTAAGCAAATTAGAAGTAAAACAGCAACAGAAATGAAAAGTCACTGCAGAAACTTATATTTATTATTATTTAACTTATAATAAAAATAAATGTTCAGAAACTTCTGGAAGAAGCCACAATTGCAAAGTCATCCTGTTATTTTTAAATCGGGAGGAGTTTTTTGAGACTGGAGGTAGGTGTTAGTGCACATGGCTTCAGCCATCCCTTACTTTCTTTTATTCCTATGAGGATAAGAAACAGACTGGGCACTGAGCAGTCACTGGATAAAGAAAGAAAATATTTGTTTCCTCCCCTCTCATTTATTTTCTTCCATTTTCTAAGCTCTGTATTAATAAACCACAGAAGGAAGAAGAAACGCGGACTAAAGATATTTGAATGCATCCTCCTTCCAATATAAAGCCTATAATTTTCTGAAATTTTCAGAAATGTGTTACTTCTTTTCCCTTCTGACTGCCCATGTTGAAATTCACAGAAACCAACAAAAGACATCATGAAGTCTCCAGCATGAATCATTTATTTGGACAAAATAGGGAGGCTATTTTAAAAAGGGCAGTAATTCCTTCTTGCTGTCAAAAGATAAAGGCTTACAATTTCCTGCTGAAATGTGTACAATACCTTGTAAATGGTGAACATGTAATCATCTTTTGAAAAAGAGGAGAAAAATACCAATTGGTAACATTTTGCCATAAAAGTGAATGCATTACTGCAAACCATAAATATTTTTAATTCTAGTCTTCTAATGGAAGATGAAGGTCAATTGTTCAGTGCCAGGCAATAGCTAAAGTCAACTAAAAACGTAGTTCAAGTTGGAAAAGTGGCCATAATAAAACTAGTCTTTTTTCAAGTAAATTTTTGCTCCCATTAGATCTTGGAGTCATAGCTAACTACTTTAATGTGAGGTCAGTAACAGTCCAGAGAAACAAAGAATGAGCAATGCAATTCCATCTGTCCAGAATATTACTGAGAAAGCAAAGCGTCCCTTGGATGATGAAAATTCTACTACTAAGGATATAGCAAGACTGGCTACAGTAATTATGATAAGCAAAATTATATTTGTCCATGCAAAATGCCATGTTTTTATATTGCTCCCCATCCTCCAACAAAAGAATTATAAAGAACATTTGGAGGCAGAAATGGTACTTGTACACTGACATTTGGGAATCATTATCACCCTTTAAGCCACAATTATCAGTGTTGGTGGTACAGCCTTGTGGATACCCTGGGGACTTTAAATATTTTCCCTGCAACCATGAAGAGATAATCCTACTCAAATTGGCTAGTGAGATCATATTTAGATTGAAATGAGAATCAAAATTTCTTTTAAAAAATTATCTATGTCTCTTCTTTTAGAAAGAAAACAATTTTATTCTGATCCATTTTTTTAAATTCAGTTTTATTGAGATATAGTCACATACCATGCAGTCATCCATGGTGTACAATCAACTGTTCACAGTATCATACTATCGTTGTGCATTCATCACCGCAATCTATTTTTGAACATTTTCCTTACACCAGAAAGAATCAGAATCTGAATAAAAATTAAAAATAAAAAAAGAACACTCCAATCACCCCCCCATCCCACTCTATTTTTCATTTAGGCTTTATCCCTATTTTTCTACTCATCCATCCATACACTGGGTAAAGGGAGTGCGATCCACAGGGTTTTCACAATCACTCTGTCACCCCTTGTAAGCTACATTGTTACACAATCGTCTTCAAGAGTCAAGGCTACTGTGTTGGAGTTTGGTAGTTTCAGGTATTTACTTCTAGCTATTCCAATACATTAAAACCTATAAAGTGTTATCTATGTAGTGCATAAGAATGTCCACCAGAGTGACCTCTCAACTCCATTTGAAATCTCTCAGCCACTGAAGCTTTATTTCGTTTCATTTCAGATCCCCCTTTTGGTCAAGAAGATATTCTCAATCTCGTGATGCTGGGTCCAGATTCATCCCCAGGAGTCATACCCTGTGTTGCCAGGGAGATTTACACCCCTGGGAGTCAGGTCCCATGTAGGGGGGAGGGAAGCAAGATCACCTGCCAAGGTGGCTTAGTTAGGAGAGAAGGCCACATGTGAGCAACCAAGAGGCACTCAAGGGGAGACTCTTTGGCACAATTATAAGCAGGTTAAGCCTCTCCTTGCAGCAACAAGCTTCACAGGGGCAAACTCCAAGACAGAGGGCTCAGCACATCAAGCCATCAGTCCCCAATGTTTGTGAGAACATCAGCAACAATCCAGGTGAGGAAGTCCAACACGTATGCATTCTCCCCCAGCTCTTCAAGAGGGCCCCAAATATATTTTTTTCATTCTCCACCCAAATTACTTTAGGATGTGTTGCTATTTCATTCTAATCTATACAGACCTACCACATCTCACTTCCTATTCAAAGTTCCATGTAATTGTGGTGTTTGAACAAACTGACTGTAGAAGTTATATTGTTAAGAAAATACAGATCCTACACCAAATAAACATCTCTTCCTTTGGTCTCACATGGAAGCTGAAGCTTGAACATAGTCAGTTTCAACCTTTACCCTTTGGCCCAATTTGCTCTAGTCTTAGCCAGATCTGATCCATTTTTGAAGGCTCTGGGGCAACATTGGGAAAAGGGTGGTTTGTGCTTCATAATTTCCCAATTCTCATTTCAGTCCTGATCTTTCTTCTCCCTGCCCTGCTTACCTCTCAGCTTTGATGCTTAGCTTGGGTCCCATTCTCACAGCACTCACCTTTCTTTTCTCCATCTTCCCTTCCCCTACTTTCATCCCATTCTCCCATTAGTTGTAGAGCTATGTCCTCTCCTATTCTTGTGACAGACCACACATCTAAATTACAAAAGCAAGAGTCTTTTCATTATGTTATAGTCATATAAGGATAATCTCCATTTGGTCCTTTCAAACACAGACCTGTTTTCTTTATTACATCCTCAGGGTAATAAGCCAAGTTTAAACTGTCAGAAAGGATCATGGATCTCCACGCTTTGCCAAAGCTACCAAGGAGATTAAAAAATGACAAAACTGAAATAGCTCTGGTCTGATTTCTATTGAATAGTCATCATAACTTCTGAAAATTACATGAAAAATTAATAGACTTGATCTTTACTTTAAACTTGCTTCGAAGATACAAGCTCCTGAAAAGATAGTAATACGAAAGAATGCCAAAGGGGCCATGTCAGTTATAGAGGTGATAGAAACAAGGGCATTCAGACAAGTGAGGGCCTGGGGCTAAGAAGTCAGAAACCACTTCATCTTCATCTTCCAGGCAGCTTGTGCCAGTTTGAATGTATTGTGTCCCCCAAACGCCATTATCTTTGATGTAGTCTTGTGGGGCAGATGTTTTGGTGCTGATTAGATTTGCTTGGAATGTGCCCCACCCAGCTGTGGGTGATGACTCTGATGAGATATTCACATGGAGGCATGGCCCCACCCATTCAGGGTGGGCTTTGATCAGTGGAACCATATAAATGAGCTGACTCAAAGAGAAGGAACGCAGTGAAGCTGTGAGTGATGTTTTGAAAAGGAGCAAGCTTGCTAGAGAGGAACATCCTGTGAGAAATCCATTTTGAAACCAGAACTTTGGAGCAGATGCCAGCCATGTGCCTTCTCAGCTAACAGAGGTTTTCTGGACGCCATTGGCCATCCTCCAGTGAAGGTACCCGATTACTGATGTGTTAACCTTGGACACTTCATGGCCTTAAGACTGTAACTATGTAGCTAAATAAACCCCCTTTTTATAAAAGCCAATCCATCTCTGGTGTTTTACATTCCACAGCATTAGCAAACTAGAACATAGCTGAAATTTACTGGTGACTTTTGTTTGGAGAAAAGGAAATGGTAATCTTCTGTCGGTTGATAGAGTCCTCAGAGCAGTATGGAATTGGAATTTTCTCATCCCTTCCCCCAAAGGAACAGCTTGATCTTGAAGGATAAGCCTCATGTTTAATTCATAAAATAAAATCTCTGTGATTTATAGTATGATATATGGGTGCTATTCATAAGCAAAAGGAACATAATCACATTTTCATGGGTGGGATCTCAAGTGATGTGAGGAGAATTCATTTCAGTATGAATCTAAATCTGCAGCTCCTGCTGCTTGAAAGGGACACTTGGACTCAGGAGATGAGACTATTAATTATTGGAAATGAGGAATGTGGCTTTCTAGAACGGGAATTCATTTCTCTCTGTAGTCACATTCAGTGAAAACGCCATAGGATACTGTATTCCATAGAAATTTTTAGGGTAGTATTCAGAAATGTGTAAGAAAATCACTCACATAGAGTTTTAAGAGCAGCTGATATTATCTGACATTGGCCAAACTATTCCAATAATGTCATTTTCTTCTCTTTTTCTCATTTTTCCTTCTGAGTCAACAGAATAAGATTTAATTCCTGGCTCCCCTACTTATCAATTATGGAAACTTTGGGCTGGCTATTTAACTCCTATGAGCACTAGTTTCCTTATCTGTAAAATGGGACAATACTAATATGGTAGACTGGAAGGTTGACCCAAGCACCACAGTACAGATTTGTCTCCTGCTGACTCCCACAAAAGTGAGATCATGTCATTTTTTCTGCTATATATCCTTCAACAACTTCCTACTATATTTTGAAAAGAAAAGAGAGACTTCCCATGGTCTCTGAAGTCCTGCCGATCTCATCACACTGTTTCTCCAACCTCATCTCATGCTACTCTTCCAATCACTCCACATGCTCAAGTTACTGGATTTTTAATTCCTCTGTTACGTCAGGGAAGTGACCTTCTCTTTGCTCTTTCCATGGTTGACTCTATCTTATCCTTCAGGTCTCAGTTTAATATCACCAGCTTGACTGCTCTAGCTAAATAATTCTTCTCTGTCATTTTATATAATGATACCATTTTGTTTGTTTCCACCTAGCAATGGTAAATTTATAATTATGTGCTAATTTTTTGTTTTCTTGTTTATTGTCTATCTTCTCAATCAGTCTGCAAGCACTTCCAGGGTCATTTTTCCAGCAATATGTACACATCTAACACAATGTCTGTATTATGGGGACTACTCATTTAGTGAATGAATCAATGAAAAATGTGAATATTTTAGAAGGGGCTTGCGTTTAGGGTGCCCAATTCAAGCACGGTGTAGGTAAGGCAAAACAGTAGGCTGTTATGGAAAGACCTTCCTGTGGCTAATGGAAGAATGATCCTTCAATTGTATGGCCTTGGTTGTTAAATGGGAAAAAGAGAAATGCTACATATAGAGAGATGCTGATATTGACTTTACGTCTTAGAGAAATTTGCCAGCTCTCAGTCCTGTAATTTCCCCTGAAACAAGGGACGTTTTCCACTACTTTCTTTTCTGTTATTTAGTCCTCTTAGAACCTGAAACAATATTATGCATAAAAAGGTATGCCAATATATTCTTGAAGAAGCGGGTAATGATGAATATATTTTTGTAGAGAAATAGGTTTAGTTGAATTTTTGAATTGCTTTGAATTGAGCCAAAAGAAATTTTGGAAGCTGTCTAAACCAGCCGTTGTCATTTTATAGATAAGTAAACTGAGACCTAGAGAAAATCCTTGGCTCAAATAAATTCACCCAGAAATTAAAACAACAATAACAACAAAAACCAAAATATTCTAACTTCTAATACAATGTTCCTTTTGTGTATCACACTGACCCTATAAAGATTTTGTTTTGTTTGATTTGGAGCTTTGTTATAACATTTGGAAGATGCAATTTATCTGAGTTAGGCTATGAATTATCAAAAATATTTGGATGGCCTGCAAACAATTGAGCATGACTTCATTCTAAGTGCCTGCATTCAGATTTTTCTCATTCTCTACATAAAATGAATCCAAAATTTTCTTCTTAATACCATATTTATTTTTCACTCCCCTTATCACTTTATCTTTTCTTTACCTCTTTGCCTCTTCTACCTTACATATGAAAATTATATTTGTCAAAATCAAAAACAAAGAGACACAATGACAAAAATCTCTCACACAACAATATGCTGTGGACAGAATAGCTTTGGAGAGAAGTTAAAATCAATGTGTGCTAAGAGGCACTGCAGTACTGGGGAAGAAAATGACTTCTCATTAATGGGCCACAGTTAACCAAAGTAAACAGTTTTTTCTTTTTATTTTGTTGAGTGAAAGAACCTTCATTACTCCCTGAATGGAGCTTTCTTCTGACAACTACAACTCAACACTAAACATTGCCAGCTCTTTGTGTAGACCTTTTATGAAATCATTCTTTCAAATATCAAACAATCAATTTCTACCCTAGGAACATCTTCTTTCTATGGAAAGCAAAATAATAAAATCCAATAATAAAAGTGTTATGCTTACTCTCAATAGAAGTCCCTATAATTGGGTTTCTTCTGTTAAAAAAAAATAATTATATATATATATATATGTGTATATATATATATATGCACACGCACACACACACACACACACACACACACAATGTTCTTACAGTTAAACTCACTTAGGGTCAGAAACACTGAACAATTTAATGCAATCATTTTTCCAAAGAGAAGTATGGTTCTCACACTTTGCTTGCACAAAATAAATGAACTTTCAGCTAGTTCAAATGGTAGAATACCCCAGGAAGTAAAGTGATTGGATGGATATCTTCCCAAAGAATAAAGACTGCCCTCTGAAATACCAATCTCTGCCAAAAGTCTCAGTGGTTTAATCCCTACTTTTCTTCTGAAAGATGGTTTCTCTAGTTCATTTTCTGCCATTTGTTTTTCCTGATTCAGTTCCTTTTCCCACAAGTTAAAGTGACACCAAGTTCAAGCTCAATCAGCTATTGAAATTGGGTTTACTCCTTTTACTTGCTGAGAATAGGCTCTGAGGGAGATTAGCACCCAAAGAAGGGATGGAAGGAGAAAGAGATGACACATAATGAAGGATTTGGTCTGATTCTTACCCTGTCCTCAGTCCTAGTCTACACCATCACCATCACCATCACTTTCACTTTTGGGTTATTTAATCTCTTTGAAGTTAACAATATGCAAATGTAAAATAGAGAGTAAGGACATCTAACTCCCAGGGTTGTTTTAAATATCAAATGAGGTGTGCCAAGTACCACTTTGTCTACTTCTACCTCCATTGCTTGTGGATTATTTTAACCATTTGTTGAACAGTTGCAAAGTTAAGGCATTCTTAATCAATTTATCCCTCCCGACAACCACAGTGTGGTAGGTACTTTTGCTCCCATTTTAAAGGTGACGACACTAAGATGATTATGTAACTTGCCCAAGCCTCTACAGTTAGTAACTGTTGGCATAAAGATTTGAATCCAGGTCTGTTTGGCACCAAAACCAGTTATGGGTACACATTATGTTACTATGGAGTGGTGACTATATAACTTTATACCATCAGAACAGATCATCAGATCTATAAAGAAACAAATTTATTAGTCTGTCCAGTTTTCCATGTTTAACTCAATCTTGGAAGTGAGTATAGACCTGATTGAATCCACTCAGCTTGCAGCTCTGCCCAAAGAAACATTCGGACTTGACTGATTGATAACGAATTTCCTGAATTGCACACTAGCTCTTCTCATTCATGAGGGAAATGGGTAAAGATAAGACTCTTAAATCTCAGACACACAGTGTGAAGCCCAAAACCTTTATGACAGATTTTATAAATCTCAGTTCTACCACTGGGCCTTAGCCTTGCCAATTACTCTACTAGTGATAAAAAAATAAAAATAAAAAAATTTATCTGGTCTTATAGGTACTTAGTTATGGAGAATTTAAGACCCAACACTTCAAATATCCAATGCCCATTTGTGTTGTGAACCCAAGTCTCAAAAATATATCCAAACTCATTCAGCAAGTGGCAAAACCTAGTCTTCTTGGTATTTACTAGAAGAGTCAGAAAATACATTAATTTCTTGGTTCCTTAAAAAGTTTTGAGGGAAATAAGTCAGCATTTGGAGGTACTGTCATTTTGGAAATAGGTCCTATTATCACTTGAGGTAGTAAGGATAGGTTCATGCATTTCTTTGTAATAATATTCCTGAAAATATTATTAGAACTGACTTTAACTGTAGAGAACCTGAATCCTTTATAGGGACAGACTATTCACATAAAGGAAATCAGAGAATTAGTTATTGCATCCACCAAAGTTGTTACACTTCTAAAAAGTTTAGGGACCTGTATGAAAGCAGCAACAATAAAACAAAACAAACAAACAAACAAACAAAACTGATTCCATTTTAGAACCTGAAGGACTGGGGTTTATACTGTTCTTTAAAACCCCTGTGAGACAGAAAATCTATGGCATTTCACAGTGATAATCTACCATTGAATTCTAAAAGAGATAGAACTAACTTCATTCTAGAATATATCTCCAAGATACTCTTCAAATTGTTTGCAGAGATTAAAAGGTCAAATCTGTTGTTTCTTCTTTCTTTTTTTTTTTCTTTTTTTTTCAATCCTGATCCATAAAAGAATCAGGAATAATATACATTCACCTAGTAAGGGAAGAAATAAAGCTTGCCATAAACTACTGGTAAATTCACCTGAAGAAAAGATTTAACACAACTAACGGTAACAAACTGGCTCCTAAATTAATGATATCCGGATTAGAGAAGAGACTAAATACTTATCCTTAGCATATGAAAATTTCCTTTCTTCACCCAGAGTCATTATATAAGAGAGGCACACTATATAGCTAAGTAATATGATTAATAATTGTGGGACCAAACTATTCTTGGGAGAAAAAAATCCTTTCTTCTACAATACACAAATCCACAAAACATCTCAATTTGATCATCCCCAAGGACAATACTGGGAAGAAAAATGTGATCCATCTCCTGGCTGCCAAAGCTTAGCTTGAAAATGTTGAGAAAAAGTTCAGGAAACACTGATTGTTTATACTAGAAGCAAGAGACATACAATCTGAGGGCACAGAATCATGGGCAATTATGAGAAAATTAAGTGTTCTCTCCAAAAATCTTAAAAGGGGAAGATAAATTTTTCTTCTCAGGTAAAAAACGGGTGCCTCCCTGGGCACTGAATGGATGCTAGCAGACAAAAAAAAAAAAAAAAAATGGAGGCAAATTTGTCTTCTTGGGTCAAAAATGGGTGCCTCCTGGGCATTGAATTGATGCTAGCAAACATTTCTCTTAAGGCTATCACCATCAGTATCTGCTAAAGCTAATCTATTAACTTATTTAACAACCCTATGAATGGGTTTTGCTGCTGACCTTTTTAGCAGATAAAATAAGGTCAGAGACAGGATCTCTGATAGGTTGTTCACACAATCTTAAGAATAATAAGACAATCCTACACATTGATCTTAAGCACTTGGGGGAAAAGAGAGGAGCCAAGATTGCATATTAATACATTTGGTCAGCTGGGTAGTAGCAGTCTGTCAAAATAATACGGTCACAATCTTTACCACTCCACTTGAAAATTCAGGGAACACATATCCAAATCGCCCCCAACCACCTCCCTTCATTACCAAAGTCTTTAACACTTCAACACTTGAGACCTTATAGATTCCACAATAATACTCTAGAAATGCACTGGATGCTGGAATAACAGGATTTTACACGGTCAGCTGTACCCTAAGCAGGACATTAGCATTGAACCAAACTGAATCCAAGCCCTGAATTTCATTGCTCTTTAGGTATAGCCCATATGAGGTGCAAAAATAGACATATCTCTCTAACCTTTTCTGTTTATGCAAAACCAGCAGACAGCCCATTATAGTGCTACTCAATAGCAATGATTTTATATTTGACACAGAGCAAATATTGCCTCCTGAACTTATCAACATATTATGATATACAAAATCTCTGCTTAGTGGGCCCGTATGAATAAATTCAGCCTGATTCAACTTTATATTCCTTTCACCATAATCCCACACACTTAATATCTGTTCCCACATATATTCCCCTGATTTCTGTCTATATAAATTGGAAAACTCATGCAGTTCTTTTGGAGTATAGCATGCTTCCTCACGGGTCACACTTTGTACCTAACCCTTCAGGGCCTGTTGGGACTTTAGTCTATTTTATAGGTCTTGAAGCAAAGACTGGTGGTGGTGGTGGGTCATGAAAGGAATTAGAAGTATCCCTCAAACCATTTACCTCAGGACATTCCGTGGCAGTTTCATCTCGTGAAATAAGATTAGCATCTTCAGACAGAGGAGTGATGGATGCTTCTTGAGGGGAGGTGATTACAGGGTTAGGAAGCACTGAAGGGTTAATCTGTTTAGGTGGAGGTTGGATGGCAGGCTCCTCCCAGCAGACTGGAGGTCAGGAAGCTGTTTCCTTAAAGCAGGCTGTAGGTGGGGGGTGGGGTGTTTCCTCAGGACAGACAACTATAGGTATATTTAACAAAGACTCAGCAGTATCCAGGGTTCCAATGTCCTCACTGCCATTATTATTAATCCATATGTCTGCATCCCAAGTTTCAGGATCCCATTCTTTTCAATCAATGCCTTTACTTTAACAGCAGACACCCTGCGACGTTGAGATTTTAGTTTATGTTGTAAATCTGCTACTTGCACAATGAGACTCTGAGTCTGGTTTTCAGAAATCTCAAGTCTGCAGCCACAGGAAATAAGATTTTCTTTCAAGGCACACATAGAAACATTTACATCTGCCATACAGCACTTAAGTTTCAAATTTGAAAACTTTAGCTTGTCCCTTTCTCTTATAACTTTATCCAGCATTTCTAAGAGCAAACAGCTGACATAATTATACCTCTTATACTCTGCAAAACTCTGTTAAGGTGTCAAAAACACTGCCACCCAGAGCCTTGTTTCATCCAAGAGTATGAGTAGGATAATCAAATGGTGATATTTTGTGTCTCTCCATTGCCAACTCACGCCATGGACTGTCAGTGCCATCTTGATTATTGGAAATGGAGTCATTAGTGCCTTTGAATCAAATCAGAGTAGAAAACCAATTGTAAAAGCCCATTTTAAGATTCTGTTCCTCAAGAACCACCCCACTTTCAGTACCAAGTTGTATTAGTTAGGGTTCTCTAGGGAAACAGAATCAACAAGAGATATCTAAATAAAAGATTTTATAAAAGTGTCTCATGCAACTGTGGGGATGCATGAGTCCAAATTCCATAGGGCAGGTAGCAAACTGGCAATTCCAATGAAGGTGTTTGAAAAACTCCTCAGGCAGCAAACTGGCAACTCTGATGAGAGTGTTCAATGAACTCCTCAGGAAATGCTTCGCTGAGCTGAAGAAGAAATGAAGGTCCTCTATCTGTCTCGCTTCAAAGTCTTCAGCTGATTGGATTAAATCCAGCTGACTACATTCTCTCATTGTGGAAGACACACCCTTCATGGATGTAATCAGTCATAGCTGCATTCAATTAAGTGATGATTTAATAAACCAGCCTTCTGGTTTTTTAGCCAGCTTCAAATGTCCTTGCAGTAATGGTTAGGTCAGTGCTTGCTTGACCAGACACCTGGGTACTATCACCTGGCCAAGTTGACACATGAACCTAACCATCATACTCCCTAACAGAGATTTTTCCAAAGAGATTTTGCTAATCAACTAATACGGTTTTTATCTAATCATGATTTAGAAATGACGTGATTATCACCCACTTGAAAATTCCACTGATTACCAAATCAGATACCTATAAAAATAATTTCTGCTCCTCATTAAAATCTTTGATTTTAGTAGCTTTTATGATAGCCCAAAACAGAATTTCAACTGGAATAAAGTATCCAGTTCTAATCTAGGAATACAGAATCTTTGTAGCTTAGGATTCAATCTGTCCTTGTTACTCCCGGGTAGATGCGCCTTATTTTATTCCTGACAATATATTTAGTAAAGCAGAAAAAAGGCTAAAGAGATAAAAGGTCATTATAACATCACAAGGAGGGGATAAGAAGCAGAAGCAGATAAAATTCAAATCAGCCAAGATCCTGTTTTCATGATAATGTTTCTCACTAGCTTTGAAATCACATCAGATTTGCTTCTATACTGAGTGGTTTTCAAAATTGTCTTTGAGGCATCACTGAGGATTTTTAAATAGGTAGCATCCAGAAGAGTTAGATTCCAAAGAAAAGGGATTTTGCATCTGAGAACAGGATTAGTTGTTCTTGTTTCCAAAGAAATGATACAGGACAGATAAAGATGTTTTGAATTTTTTTCTTCCTCAAATTCATAGAAATTCCCTAATTAAGACATAGTTTCCTAGATAATTAGGGCAGTCTCTTTTGTCAAAAGCTAGCAATGACTCTTCATTCTATCACATTTTATACTGGGTTCATGTGGTAGATTGAATCACGTATCCCAACAAAATACCCATTCTAAATCTTAATCCACATTTCTGTGGGTATGTATCCATTTGTAAATAGGACCTTTTGAAGATGCTATTAGTTAAGGTTTGGCCTATTTGAATCATGATGGGTCTTAATCCATATTTCTGAAGGTCTTATAAATAGAGGAGTTTCAGAAGTTAAAGAAATCAGAAGATGTAGAAGCCAGAAGTCATGGAAAGCCACAGGAGGAAACCAAGGGCATCACTGTGTGACAGAGTACTTCCATCACCAGAACATTGCTGACTCCAGGAGAAAGTATAGCCTTGAAAACATCATGAGTTCAGACTTCTAGCCTTCAGAACAGTGAGAAAATAAAGGCTTGTTGCTTAATCCAACCCATTGTGTGGTATCTGTCATAGGAGTTCTGTCAAATAATGATTAGAGAGGTAAGCTATTGCCATCAAAAGTAGAGTGAGTGCATTATATACATATATATAAATATATATATAAACATATATCCTTTTTTTAGTTTTCAGTATATTAGAATAGCTAGAAGGAAATACCTGAAAGTGTTGCACTGTAATCCAGTAACCTTGATTCTTGAAGATGATTGTATAAGTATATATCTTTTATGGTGTGACTGTAATTGTGAAAACCTTGCAACTGATACGCCCTTTATCTGGTGTATGGGAACATGAGTAAGAAAATAAAGACACAAATAAATAAATATTGGGGGGGGGGGGTAAGGGGTATGCAAAGTTTTGGATGTTTCTTTTCATTTTTCTTTTCTTTTCTTTTTTCTTTTCTAAATTGAGATTTTTTCACACACCATACAATTATTCAAAGATCCAAAGTGTACAATCAATTGCCCCCAGTACCATCATACAACTGTGAATCCATATGCAAATTTTTTTTTTCAATTTTTAGAACGTTTTCACTGCTTCAGAAAAGAAATAAAGACAAAAAAAGGAAACTCAAATCCTCCCATACACCTAACCACACACCCTCCATTGTTGACTCATAGTATTGGTATAGTACATTTGTTACTTTGATGAAAGAATGTTAAAATACTACTAACTGTAGTATATAGTTTGCAATAGGTATATATTTTCCCTATATGCCCCTCTATTATTAACTTCTAGTTATAGTGTCATACATTTGTTCTAGTTCATGAAAGAGATTCCTAATATTTATACAGTTAATCATGGACATTGCCCAACACAAGGCTTTCTGTCTTATTCATTCCCATCTTTTAACCTCCAACTATCCTTCTGGTGACATATGTGACTCTGACCTTTCCCTTTCCACCATATTCATGCACCATTCAGCACTGTTAGTTACTCTCATAATGTTTTACCATCATCTCTTTCAATTTCCTAACATTTAGGTTCAACCTAGTTGAACATTCTCCTCATAATAAGCAACCGCTCCCCATTCTTGAGACTCATTCTATGTCTTGGTAACTTAGATTTCATGTCAATGCGTTTGCATATTATAATTAGCTCATATAAGTGAGACCCTGCAATATTTGCCCTTATGTGTCTGAACTTAATTCACTCAATATAGTGCCCTCAAGGTTTCTTCATCAATCCATTTTTCTTAAAAACAGTTTTGTTCACACACCATACATTCCATCCTAAGTAAAAAATCAATGGTTCCCTGTATAATCATGTATTTATGTATTCACCACCATCACCACTATCTATATAAAGACATCTCCATTTCTTCCACAAAGCAGGAGGAAGAGTCAATGGTAGAAAGACAAAGAAAAAGTAAAAAGAAAGAGCAAAAAAAGAAAAAAAAACAAAACATGACAGCTAGGAAGCAACAAAAGGAAAGATAGCATTAAACTAAAGTTGAATAATGAGTCAGACAATATTACCAAGGCAAAGAGTCCCATAACCCTTCCTTATGTCCACCTCTTATATGCATTTAGCTTTGATATATTGCCCTTGTTACATTAAAGGAAGCATAGTACAATGTGTTTGTTAATTATGATCTCTATTTTGCATTGATTTTATTTTTCCCCCAATACCTCCCTATTTTTAACATCTTGCAGGTTGACATTCATTTCTTCTCCCTCATGAAAACATATTTGTACATTTTATCACAATTGTTGAACACTCTAGGTTTCACTGAGTTATACAGTCCCAGACTTTCTCGTTTCTCTTTTCTTCTGGTGCCCTACATGCATCTAATCTTCCTCTTTCAACCATACTCACAGTCATCTTTGTTCAGTGTACTTACATTGCTGTGCTACCATCACCATAACTGTGTTCCAAACCCCTAACTCCTGTCTTTTCCTATCTGTCTGTAGTGCTCCCTTTAGAATTTCCTGTAGAGCAGGTACGCTGTTCACAGACTTTCATTTGCCTGTTTGTCAGAGAATATTTTAAACTCTCCCTCATATTTGAAGGAGAGTTTTGCCAAATATAGGATTCTTGGTTGGCAGTTTTTCTCTTTCAGTATGTTAAATATATCACACCATTACCTTCTTGCCTACATGGTTTCTGCAGAGAAATTCACATAGTCTTATCAAGCTTCATTTGTACATGTTGGATCACTTGTCTCTTGCTGCTTTCAGGATTCTCTCTTTGTCTTTGATTTGATATTATGATTATTAAGTGTCCTGGCATATGCCTACTCAGATATATTCTGTTTGGGGTATGTTGCACTTCTTGGATCTGTAATCTTACGTCTTTCAGAAGATATGGGAAATTTTCATTGATCATTTCATCTATTATTGCTTCTGTCCCTTTTCCCTTATCTCCTCCTTCTGGGACACCCATGGCATGTACATTCATGCATTTCATGTTGTCATTCAATTCCCTGAGACGTTGCTCATGTTTTTCCATTCTTTTCCTTATCTGTTCTTATGTGTGTAGGCTTTCAGGTGTTTTGTTCTCAAGTTCCTGAGTGTTTTCTTCTGCCTCTTGAGATCTGCTGTTGTATGTCTCCATTGTGCCTTTCATCTCTTGTGTTGTGCCTTTCATTCGCATAGATTCTGCCAGTTGCTTTTCCAACCTTTCAATTTCTATCTTATGTATGTCCAGTGTTTTCTTCACACAGTTCATTTGTTTTGCCATAACTTTCCTAAGCTTTCTGAATTGATTTAGTATTAGTTCTTTCAATTCTAGTATCTCAGTTGAATTGTAAGTTTGTTCCTTTGACTGGGCCATCACATCCTTTTTCTTAATGTAGGTTGTAGTTTTCTGTTGTCTAGAAATCTTGTTTCCTTGGTTACCCCAATCAGGTTTTCCCAGACCAGAATAGGCTAAGATCTCAGAATGGGGCAATATTTCATATCAGGTTTTCCTGAGGGTGTTCCCAGCAGGTGGTACCTGTCTGTAGCTCCTGACTGGTGTAACTTCCTGTTAGGGAAGATAACCTCCTAGGGAATTTTCATCTGCACCTAAACGGGTGCTTTGTCTCACTGACTCTGCTGTCTCCACCCTTGTCTGGGTCAGAGCATTGTGAACTGAAAATGGCTAAGGCTTTCTCCACTGCAGACCATTAAGAACTGAAAATGGCTGCAGCTTTCTCCATTGAGCCACTCAGGTTGCAAGAGAGAAAAAGGGACAGAAAGCATCCCTTTAGGGCCAGTCCAGGGCTCCCAGTTTCACCCACCAGCCAGAGATAGCACCAGTCTTCTGGGCTCCCTCTCCCAGGATGGAGAATTCCCCTAGCTCTTCAAGGTCAGTTGTCACTGAAAGCCTCTGTCTGCTTTTTGGGGATTTGTAGCTTGCATTAAGCAGACCACATTTGCCAATTAAAACCCCAGTTGGAGCTGGACTAAGGTATATTAGCTGGTTCAGAGAGTGCTGCTCTCTATCACAGTGAGGTTTTGCACTTCGGGCTGCTGTTGGGGGAGGGGGCTCCCAGCTCAGGTCTGCAGTTCCTACTCACAGATTCCACACTGTGACCTCAGGCATTCCTCCCAATCCAGGTTGGTGCATAATGCGTGGACTGTCACAGTTGTCCCCCAGCAGTTATAACAGATCATTTACTAGTTGTTCCTGGTTGTTTATTAGTTGTTCCAGGGGGACTAACTAATTTCCACTCCTCTCTATGCTGCCATCTTCTTCCATCCTGTTCTTTTTCATTTTCATTTTCATTTTTATTCTTATTTTTATTATTTTTTAGAGTTAATGAAAACATTCAAAAAGTGATTGTGGTGATCAATGTACAACTATATGATGACACCATGAACCACTGATTGTACACTTTGGATGATTAGCTGGTATGTGAATATATCTCAATAAATTGCATTAAAAAAGATACTATGAACATTCACAAGCAAAAATAAAAAGTAGTATGAGTACCCAGTAGATAGCAGATCCTGGTAGATTGGGTAGTTCAAGGTCTCAGGAAAAACAAAGAAACCAATCATTTGCCATCACAGGCAACTTATTATCTTTACTATGATATATTCCTTGTAGTAAAGAGAGAGTGCAGTCTAAATAAATACTAAATATTTAGTATTTTAATATTCTAGTACTTGGGGTATGTGATTTTCACTTGTCTGTCTACTGACTTGGGCTACACTGGTATTTATTTGAGTGAATATCATTTGTTTTTAACTTGTAATGAGGTGATACAAAATTCCCATGCTTATGAATTTTTATAATGTGTGAATACAGAGTAGCCTGTTCCCTGCCTCACAGCCTCCATCAGGTTACAACAGGGACAAGTGGTATAAATATGGTATTAGCAACAGGAAGGGGGAAGCAAAAGATCCCCTAAACACTTTTTGTTCTGCATGGCTAATCTGAATCAACAATTTGTGAAAGGTAGAAGGGGTCAGGACTAGAAACTTAATTAACGTCCATTAGATTCTTTTATGGGAACTCATATGAAATTAAAATATTGTTTGATTACAGTTTTCAGAATAGCAAAAATACATTAGGGATGGCTGCTTGATATTCACTAAACATATATTCCTCTATAATATTATCAACCCTCAACAATTTTAATAGTGATACAACAGCAACAGTTTACTTTTAATGAATGTTTACTCTGAGCCAGGCAATGTGTGAAGTGCTTAGTTTCCAACAAATCATCAAGAACCAATTGTTTAAAATAACATCAATATATTAAATCCAAAGTGGGTTTCATTGAGCTAAAATTGAAGTGTTGGCAGGGAAAATTTGTTTCTTGCCTTTTCCAGCTTCTAGAGACTGCCTGCATTTCTGGGAATTAGAAGGTAGAAAACTGTGGGAGGTTGAATCTGCCTACCATAACTTCCAATCTTAGCCACAGAGAGATTTTCAAATAAAACCTATTATCATCCCTTTGCCCCCCACCATCCCTTCCCCTATTCAAGCCATTCAAGGCTCCATGTAACTAGTATGAAAACAACTCATCTATCTTGACCTTCAGGGTCTCGTAGGGTCTGGCTCCTCCCTCTCTCATTTTGCCCTAAAGTTGCCTTGACTCTGTTTGCTCCAGCTGTACTAGCCTTGTTCTGGGCATGTTACTTAACATGCACACTCCTGTGCTCTGAGCCTTGACATATGCTGCCCTCTACCCGGAATGCTCATCCAACATGGCTTTGCATAATTAACCTTGATTTATTCTTTTGACTCTGCCAAGCATCACTTCCTTACAGAGGCCTACATGCACCCCCAACCCAACTACTGCTAATTAATTAGCATAGTTATTTCTTCATGTACATCTATTTAATTTGTGTTCACCTTGTGCCAGGCAGTACTCTCAGTAGTAGGGATATAGTAGGGGACAACACAAAGGACCAACTTCTATGTAGCTTATTTTCTGATAAGAGGAGATAGATGATACAAAATAAATATTCAATGTGTCAGGTAGAGTAAGTACTATGAAGAAAATGAAAGCAGAATAAGAGAAGAGAGAGGGACATGGGAGGCCATGTTAGGCACTGAAGCCTCTGTGATAAAGGAATGTTTGAGGACAGATGGGAATACAGACAGGGTGCCAGTGTTGCAGATAGTTGGGGAACAGCATTCCAGGCAGGAGCAACAGTAGGTGTGAAGACCCAGATAGCGGGAGAGCATGCTTGGTTCTGGCCCCAGAACTCTACTTTGTTGCACTTGTCTTGGTTTCAATTTTACCTATTAGTATTATTATTTGTACAATACCTACCCCCTCAACTAGACTTTAAACTCCAGGAGAGAAGAAACTCTCTCTGCTTTTACTTAACTGTAACATCTTATAGTGCTTGCCACATTGTTGACCCTCAATAAGTATGTGTTTGATGAATGAATAAACCACCCTATGCAGTTGTGCCAGTTTGGATATATTATGTCCCTCAAAATGCCATGTTCTTTAATGCTATCCTGTGGGAGCAGACATAGTAGTGTTGAATAGGTTGGAATTTTTGGATTAGGTTGTTTCCATGGAGATGTGACCCCCCCAACTGTGGGTAATACCTTTGATTAGATTATTTCCATAGAGGTGTTCACGCCGCCCCCCATTCACCATGGGTCTTGATTAGTTTACAAGAGCCCCATAAAAGCTCAGACAGAGGAGCTCAATGCAGCTGCAGCTGAGAGACATTATGAAGATGGCTTTTGAAAGCTGATGCTGACAGTTTGGAGAATGCCATTTTGAAATGCAACCTGGGAGGAAGCAGACACCAGCCACATGCCTTCCCAGCTAACAGAGATTTCCACGATGCCAATGGCCTTTCTCCAGTGAAGATACCCTATTGTTGATGCCTTACCTTGGATACCTTATGGCCTTAAGACCATAAATTTGTAACCAAATAAACCCCCTTTATTAAAGCCAATCCATTTCTGGTGTTTTGCAAAATGGCAGCATTTGCAACCTGGAACAGCAGTGTTATATTATCCCCTTACTGAAAAGGAAATGGAGGATTACAAAGTTTACTAAATTTCCAAACTCATGCAATGAATCTGTGGCAAATCCATGCTAAAAATCTGGGACCATTCAATGCCAAAGTCTGTGTTCTCAATCACTCTGCTGTATGGTCTACTCATTTTCTCTGAAGTGCTTGAAAACAATTTGCTTTTTTAAAGAGGTAAGTGATTTTGAATAGTAGACATATGATTACCAACTATACTATTCTCTTACATGAACAGAGGCATATATCTGGAGGCTCAGAATATCAGTTTTCTCATTTATAAAATGGTGAGAAGAGTAAGCACTTAAGAATTTGTTTAAAATAGCAAGGTATTGCATGAGATAATAAAAATGAAAACATTGAGAAAATGGTAAAATATTACTGTAGTCAACACCATATTGCACACTGAATGAATAAAGAGTAAAACTCCTAAGATATTTATGGTCCCTATAAAAATTTAATGATATCAAACAAAGTGTTTGGTATTCATTTTTATTCTTTTTCAGCTCACACTCCTTTAGGGAAATTACTATTCCCTCTAAAATGGGTGGACTATCTCTTATTTCCACAGCACAAAGGAGAAAAGAGAAATAGTTGAACTGATCCCCCACAAAAGGGGGTATTGATTTGTAGAAGAGAGAGGATAAAAGAAAGAGAGAAAAAAATAAAAGAATATTTTGGAAGGGATATTTGCTAAGGTTATTGGTAAAAGTTTATTATTCAGACCAAGAAGATAGTGGCATAGAGAAGAGTGGAAGTTAGTTAGTTGCCCTGGAACAACTCATAAATAACCAGGAACAAGTAGTAAATAATCTGGAATAACTGCCAGGGGACAACCATGACTGTCCACACATTGTACACCAAGCTGGATTGGGAGGAATGCCTGAAATTGCAGCATAAAATCTATAAGTTAAACATGTGGACCTGAGCCAGAGTCCCCTTCCCCCACAGCAGCCCAAACTGCAAAACCTTGCTGTGACAGAGAGCAGCATTCTATGAACAAGTGAATATACCTCACTCCAGCTCCAAATGGGGTTTTAATTAACAAATGTGGACTGCTCAATAGAAGCTACAAATCCCCAACAGGCAGACAGTGGCTTTTAGTGATGAGTGACCTTAAAGAGCCAGAGGACTTCTCTGTCCCAGGTAGTGGACCCCAGAGGACCAAGTGCTATCTCTGGTCAGTGGGTGAAGCTGGAGGGAGGGGCATGAATGTCCCTGAAGGGGGCTCTTTGTCCCTTTTTCTCTCTCTCAACCTAAGCAGCTCAGTGGAGAAAGCCTCAGCCATTTTCAGTTCACAGTGCTCTGACCCAGACAAGGGTGGAGATAGCAGAGTCAGAGAGACAAAGAACGTATTTTAATGCTGATGATAACTCCCTAGGGGGTGTATCTTCCCTAAGAGGAAGGAGGTGGTATCCAGCCCTACTACCACCCTCCCATTCAGAACCAGACCACAGAGCTTGGAGGAAAACAGCCAAAACAGGGACTAAAGTGGCCATACCTCCTTACACCAATCAGGAGCTACAGGCTGACAGATGCCACCTGCTAAGGAGGTTAGGAAAAGCACAGAAGCTACAAGTCTCACAGGATGTATCAATCTTCTACGACACCCTCAGAGAAACCTGATACTGAATATTGTCCCATTCTGAGATCTGAGCCCTTTCTGGTCTGGGAAAACCTGATTTGGGTAACCAAGGAAGCCAGATGCCTAGAAAACAGAAAACTACAACCTACACTAAGAAGAATGAATTTATGGCCCAGTCAAAGTTCAACTGAGATACAGGAATTGAAACAACAAATGCTAAATCAACTCAAAAGCTTATGGAAGATATGGCAAAAGACATGAAGCATATAATGAAAACACTGGGCAAACATAAGGCAGAAATCAAAAGTTCAAAAAAAAAAAAAAAACAACTGGCAGAATCTATGGAAATGAAAAGCATAACACAAGAGATGAAAGACACAATGGAGACATACAATAACAGACCTCAAGAGGCAGAAGAAAATGCTCAGGAACTGGAGAGCAAGACACCTGAAATCATATACACAAAAGCACAGATAAGGAAAAGAATGGAAAAATATGAGCAATGTATCAGGGAACTGAATGATGACATAAAACACATGAATGTACATGTTATTGGTGTCCCAGAAGAAGGAGAGAAGGGAAAAGGGACAGAAGCAATAATAGAGGAATAAACAATGAAAATTTCCCATCTCTTATGAAAGACATAAAATTACAGATCCAAGAAGTGCAGCATACCCCAAACAGACTAGATCTGAATAGGCCTACACCAAGACACTTAATAATCAGATTATCAAACATCAAAGACAAAGAGAGAATCCTGAAAGCAGCAAGAGAAAAGTGATCCATCACATACAAAGGAAGCTTAATAAGATTATGTGCGGATTTCTCAGCAGAAACCATGGAGGCAAGCATGAAGTGGTGTGATATACTTAAGATACTAAAAGAGAAAAACCACCAAACAAGAATCCTATATCTGGCAAAACTGTCCTTCAGGTATGAGGGAGAGTTTAAAATATTCTCTGACAAACAGACAATGACTGAGTTTGTGAACAAGATACCTACTGTACAGGAAATACTAATAACAAAGGGAGCACTATAGACTGATAGGAAAAGACAGGGGTGAGAGGTTTGGAACACAATTTTGGGTGATGGTAGCACAGCAATGTAAGTACACTGAGCAAAGTTGACTGTGAGTATGGTTGAAAGAGGAAGGTTAGGAGCATGTGGGACACCTGAAGGACCGAGGGAAAATAAAGACTGGGACTGTATAACTTAGTGAAACCTAGAGTGTTCAACAATTGTGATAAAATGTACAAATATGCATTTTCTTGACAGAGAATAAATGAATGTCAACCTTGCAAGGTGTTAAAAATAGGGAAGTATTGGAGGGAAAATACAATCAATGCAAACTAGAGACTATAATTAACAAAAACATTGTATTATGCTTTCTTTAATGTAACAAAGGCAATATACATCTTGGCATTGGTGATGTTGTTTGACTCTTTCTTGTACTTTAGTTTAATGCTATCTTTCCTTTTGTTGCTTCCTAGCTGTCATTTTTTTCTCTTTCTTTTTTCTTTTTCTTTTGTTTTTCTACCTTCTTTAACTCTTTCTCCTTCTTTGTGGAAGAAATGGAGATGTCCTTGTATAGATAGTGGTGATGGTGTTGAATACATAAATACATGACTCTACAGGGAACTATTGTTTGTTTACTTAGGATGGAATGTACGGTGTGTGAACAAAACTGTATTAAAAAAAACGGGTTGACGAAGAAAACATGAGGGCACTATATTCAGTGAAATAATTCAGACACATAAGGCCAAATATTGCAGGGTCTAACTGATATGAACTAATTATAATATGTAAATTCATAGACATGAAATAGAAGTTACCAGGATATAGAACAATGCTAAAGAATGGGGAGCAGTCGTTTATTATGAGTAGAATGTTCAACTAGGTTTAACTTAAGCATTTGGAAATGGACAGAGGTGATGGTAGCATATTGTGAGAATAACTAACAGTGCTGAATGATGCATGAATGTGGTGGAAAGGGGAAGCTCAGAATCATGAACGTCACCAGAAGGAAAGTTGGAGTTTAAAAGATGGGAATGTATAAAACAGTGAACCTTGTGGTGGGCAATGTCTGTGATTAACTGTAGAAATATTAGAAAACTCTTTCATGAACTAGAACAAATGTATGACACTATAACTAGAAGTTAATAATAGAGAGGCATATAGGGAAAATATATACCTATTGCAAACTATATATTATAGTTAGTAGTATTTTATCATTCTTTCATCAACAGTAGCAAATGTACTATACAAATACTATGAGTAAACAATGGAGAGGGTGTGGTTAGGTGTATGGGAGGATTTGAGTTTCCTTTATTTCTTTTCTGGAATAATGAAAATATTCTAAATGTTCTAAAAATTAAAAAAAAAATTAATTGTGGTGATGGATGCACAGCTGTATGATGGTACCATGGGCAATTGATTGTATATTTTGGATCTTTGGATAATTGTGTGGTACGTGAATGATCTCAATAAAAATAAAATTAAAAAAATTAATGAGTAGCAAAGTAAGAGAAATACTGTATTTGGAGTCAGTTCAGCATGTTTAACTAAAATAAATATATGAAACAAAATACTAAAAAAGGTATATTATCAATAACTTTGATAGATTTTCTGACAAAGTAGACTTAAAAGAAATTGAGGGTTGTTTTAAACATACTAATAGGGGTTTTGATTCAAATAAGGACTGAATTGGCATGAAACAACTTCTGTGTAGAACATATGGCAGATGATAACTTGGACAAAGCAGAAGGGAAACAATCCAGCCCATATCAGTCTATTTATTGAGGTTATTTTGCTAAGATTTTCCACATTTTTTAATTAGGGAGGAGAGATATGTTTACATGAAAAATACAATGACTATCATTTATTGCTTATTATGTATAATTTTGCTTACTTTAATTCCATTTATATTATATGTGGTTCTCATTCAATTGTGTAGGTTGAATCACTCTCAATTAATTCTGTTTTTATTCCTGGAAAGAAACTTTAATTAAGTATGTTATGAGTATTGGTATTATTATTCATAAGAAATGATTATTTTAAAAATATTTTTTAGTTTTGCAATTTAAAAAGGCAATATATGTGCATGGTACAAAACTCAAATTGCAAAGGGGTATAAAATGAAAAGCAAATCCCCTTCTGATATGCTGACTTATTCAACTGACATTGCCAGAGGCATTTTAGAAACATACTTCTAGAGTCATTACACAATGCAAATAAAATAGATATATATACATAAACATATATACATATATATTACTAATGTTTTACTTTATTTTATATTTTTCCTATTTACTGTTATAAAATGGGCCATATCATTATATGTTGTGATTGTCTTTGTATAATACAGTATAATATATTAATTTTAAATAATTAAAATCACTGAATTATCTTGTCATTTACAAGAATATTTTAGTTCATTTTCTTTGGGTTTCACATAGTCTTATCATTTGCAAAAAGGGATCATTTACATTCTCCTTTCTAATTTCAAAACATGTGTTTCTCTAATTTTCTCCACTAATATCACAAGATTTTGTTAAATACCATTGATGATAAAGGACACACTGGCTTAATCCTGACTCTAGTACTATAACAGATATGCTCAGAGTAATTTCCACTAATCATGATGCCATCCTTAGTATAGCAGCACTATTTGTGTCTACTAAGGTATAAGCAAACTATTTTAATCCCACAACTTTTACACTTTGACAGATAAATCAAAAAGTGATTGTTAGATGATGATAGATAGATGATTGATAGATAGATAGATCGATAGATAGATAGATAGCCTAAACAACAATAGGATGCTACAGCCCCAGATTAGCTATTCCTAGGGAAGGACAGGCTGGCTGGGTTATTGCTCTGGTGCTTAGAGTCCCCTGTCTGCGAGAGGGCTCTGGCCACTGACCTGGTGAAGAGGTCAGGCCATAGTCCTGGCCCAGATGGTAACTGACTTTCCCAACCCCATGCACTGTCAGAGGACAAGGTGGCTGGGGACCAGGGATTGTCATGCTTAATATCAATATCCATCTGTATGTATGAATGCATGTTTGTGTCTATCTACCTATCTATTTATCTATAATAATTATTTACTTACTAACATAGATGTTAACAAAGAAATCCTTTGGTTTTTTTTTTTTTTTAATTTCCTCCATATTTATTTTAATTTCCCTGTGGTTATTTCTCATTTTGCATACTTGTGTTTTGACTCCTTTTTTTCATGATTAGGTTAGCATGGTTTATCTATACTCACTGTTTTTTCTCCCCAAAAGATTAGTTTTTGGTTTTTTAATTACTTTTATTGGTCATAAGTTTCCTTCTTATTCAACCTTACATTTTTGTGGTTTATAAGTCTCTTTGTGAATGTGATTAAAAACTACGGATTTTCTTTTTGGGAAAAGGCACATGCTCACACATGCTTAAAAAGTTGCACATGAATTACAAGGAGTTTACCTAGCAGCCTGACAACCACTCATAGATTTTCAAATAAGAAGCCCTAACCTCAAGTATTGTCAAATAGCTTCTCTGTTGATTTTGCAAGGTAAAGTTCATCTTGACCCTTGTTGTTCATCAGATACTTTAGGAGTGGAACTGCTGTATTAACAGTTTTAGGATTCTACCACTATTCCTACCACTATTACTACCACTACCCCTACCATACTACCACGAAAAATGACTTTCATTGCACTTATTATGTCCCAGGCACAAAAATTCTAGCGGGTAGGTACTATTATTATTGCCAGAGAGGTGGAGGAACTTGCCTCAAACCACACAGCTAGCAATTGAAAAACTGGAGACAGAATGCAAACTCCAGGCAGTCTTGCATTAAAGATGATGGGTATAAATCTGAAGAAAAGGCATAATAAGATCCATTCTCAGGTCTCCTATCTTTTTCACTTCCTGCACTTCAAGGCAGTGGTTCTCAACTGGGTGATTCTGCATGTCAGGGGACATTTGGTCAGTACGAAAACATTTTAATTTGTCACAATTGGGGGGAGGAGGTGCATACCGGCTTGAGGCCCGGAATGAAGCTATATATCCTATAATGCACCAGAAGAGCTCCCCAAAACAAAGAATTATCTGATCCAATTTGTCAATAGTGCTGACTTCGAGAAATTCTGCTTTAGAGAAACTGACCATACCTGTGATGGTTAGGTTCATGTGTCAACTTGGCCAGGTGATGGTACCCAGGTGTCTGGTCAAGCAAGCACTGGCCTAACCATTACTGCAAGGACATTTGTGGCTGGTTAATAAACCAGAAGGTTGGTTTATTAAATCATCAGTCAGTTGGCTGCAGCTGTGACTGATTACATCAACGAAGGGTGTGTCTTCCACAATGAGAGAATGCATTCAGTTGGATTTAATTCAATCAGTTGATGACTTTTAAGCAAGACAGATAGAGGACCTTCACTTCTTCTACTGACCAGCAAAGTGTTTCCTGAGGAGTTCATGGAAGTTGCCATTTTGTTGCCTGAGGAGTTCATCGAACGTCTACATTGGAGATGCCAGTCTGCTGCATGCCCTTCTGAATTTGGACTCATGAATACCCACAGTTGTGTGAGACACTTTTATAAATCTTATATTTATAGATATCTCTTGTTGATTCTGCTTCCCTAGAGAACCCTAACTAATACAATATCAGTTTCAGAATACAATATTTAGCAGCAATAGGCAAAATCAAAACAGGATTCTAGGAAACATCTTTAATTACTCAAGGCTATAAATTATTATCAAGAGCCTTTAGCACTCTTCACCTTATTTTATATAACAATTGCAAAGCTAATTAAAAATGATTCACCTCTTCAGTAAAACTGATGTCTAACTATCTTTACTATGCAGTGCTTTGTTACCCTAATTTCAAATTTTTGAGTAAAATACACTTTTGCTTCCCATTTCAGGCTGTAAGGAACAGAATCTCCTCAAAGCCTGGATCCTACTTCCCCAGTGAGCCTGCTGTATGGACTGGTGGAGTTAGGCCTGGATGTTTTCTGCACATACACAATATTTCTTGGTATTTGGATAACTTATCAAAGTTCTTGTCTTTCAAAGTTTACTAAATTGCTTACTTCAATAGTTAAACCCATCAAATGAAACCTCCTCAAAATGCAAGCTGTTAGCTTTGCTAATATGAGATGTAATGAAGCATTCTAAGTAATACATTTTTTAATATATTTTTCACTGACATCATTTAGAAGCTGACTAAAACATCAGAATTTCTCTTTCCAACCATTTGAAAATTATGGATGCAGGGGTCAGGTAGGAGGAAAGCCTAGAGTTTCCTTCCATGCCCATTTCCTTCTGTCAGGCTCTTTTTCATGCTTACCCAGAGGAGCTCGTTCTAGTTGGGGAGCAAAAGTAGACATCACACAAACTCACTTCCTTATTCATCCTTTGGTTTTCAGACAGAGAGGCATTTTTTCCTTAAATGTAGGAACAAGCAAATTTCATACATATACACATATGTGCTCCTTCAAAAGCAGCATTCCTATAATAGTTCCCCTTTCCCATGACAACCTGACAATACTCCATCACCTTCTCATTCTATCTGCTCTTTGTTGACATTGATCTTTTTGGGTCTCTTAACAGAGAATATTATCTTAACAGAGAATAGCTTTTACCCCAGTCCTGCGACTATGAATAGTCAAGAAAACAGTCTGTATCTCATTCTTCTAAAATCTCTCTTCTGGCTAAGTAATTCTCAGAAATGAGGTTGGGTGGGATGTGGAGTGACATTTCTGCTGTCTCAAAGTAACTTTCTAATGTTATGCCTGCCTCTTGGGTTTTTCTCAATATCCTTTGGTTAAAATTTATGTGTTAATACATTTCTCAGAGAATCCACTGCTGTTATTATTATAATTGCTATAGTTCCTATGCTCTGTCCAAAGAGGAAATCATACTTCATTTATTTGTTTTCTCTTCCTTCCTTCTCTCCTTCTTTCCTTCCTCCTTCCTTCCTTCCTTCCTTGCTGTTCACTTCCCCTATCCTCTACTTGCTCCCCAAGTGTGGTGGTTTGAAGCTGTATCTACCCCACAAAAAATATGTTCTAATAGCCCCTCAGATTTATGGTTGAGTGATTTTTGTTGTTGTTTGTTTGTTTGTTTTAGGACTTTTTTTTTATTGTGGTTGGCCACATACCATACAATTATCCAAAGTTCCAAAGTGTACAATCAATTGCCCCCAGTACCATCATACAGCTGTGCATCCAACACATTTAATTTTTTTCAATTTTTATAATATTTTCATTACTCCAGAAAAGAAATAAAGAAAAAAAAAAGGAGACTCCAATCTTCCCATACCCCTAACCACCCCATTCTCCACTGTTGACTTATAGTATTGGTATAGTACATTTGTTACTGTTTATGAAAGAACATTGAAATACTACTAACTATAGTATGTAGTTTACTATAGATACATATTTTTTTTCCTATATGCCCCTCTATTATTATCTTCTGGTTGCAGTGTCATACATTTGTTCTGGTTCATGAAAGCAATTTCTAATGTTTGTACAGTTAATCATGGACATTGCCCACCACAAGGTTCACTGTTTTATACATTCCCATCTTTTAACCTCTAGCTTTCCTTCTGGTGACATACATGACTCTGAGCTTCCCCTTTCCACCACATTCACGCACCATTCAGGACTGTTAGTCATTCTCACAACATGCTGTCACCTCTGTTCATTCCCAAACATTTAAGTTCAACCTAGTTGAACATTCTGCTTATAATAAGCAGCTGCTCCCCATTCTTTAGCCTCTTTCAATATCCTGGTATCTTATGTTTCATATCTATGAGTTCACATATTATAATTAGTTCCTATCAGTGAGACCCTGCAATATTTGTCCTTATATGTCTGGCTTATTTCACTCAGTATATTGCCTTCAAGATTTCTTCATCAACCCATTTTCTTTAAAGATGGTTTTGTCCACACCCCATACATTCTATCCTAAGTAGACAATTGATGGTTCCCTGTATAGTTACATATTTATGTGTTCACCACCCTCACTACTATCTATATAATGACATCACCATTTCTTCCACAAAGCAGGAGGAAGAGTCAGAGAAAGTAGGCAAAAGAAAAAGAAAAAAGAAAGAAAAAAAATGACAGTTAGGAAGCAGCAAAAGGAAAGATAATCTTAAACTAAAGTAGAATAGTCAGACAATATTACCAATGCCAAGAGTTCCATACCACTCCCTTATGTCCCCCCCTCTTATATGCATTTAGCCTTGGTATATTGCCTTTGTTACATTAAAGGAAGCATAATACAATGTTTCTGTTAATTATAGTCTCTAGTTTGCATTGATTGTATTTTCCCCCCAATACCTCCCTATTTTTAACACCTTGCAAGGTTGACATTCATTTGTTCTCCCTCATGAAAAAACATACTTGTACATTTTATCACAGTTGTTGAGCACTCTAGGTTTCACTGAGTTATACAGTCCCAGACTTTATCTTTCCTCTTTCCTTCTGGTGTCCCACATGATCCTAACCTTCCTCTTTCAACCATACTCACAGTCATCTTTGTTCAGTGTACTTACATTGCTGTGCTACTATCACCCAAAATTGTGTTCCAAACCTCTCACCCCTGTCTTTCCCTGTCTGTCTATAGTGCTCCCTTTAGTATTAGTGTTTCCTGTACAGTAGGTATCTTGTTCACAAACTTGGTCATTGTCTGTTTGTCAGAGAATATCTTAAACTCTCCCTCATATTTGAAGGACAGTTTTGCCAGATATAGGATTCTTGGTTGGCGTTTTCTCTCTTTCAGTATCTTTAATATATCACACCACTTCCTTCTTGCCTCCATGGTTTCCGCTGAGAAATCTGCACATAGTCTTATTAAGCTTCCTTTGTATGTGATGGGTCGTTTTTCTCTTGATGCTTTCAGGATTCTGTCTTTGTCTTTGATGTTTGATAATCTGATTATTAAGGGTCATGGTGTAGGCCTATTCAGATTTGTTCTGTTTGGTGTACACTGCATTTCTTGAATCTATAATTTTATGTCTTTCATTAGAGGTGGAAAATTTTCATTGATTATTTCTTCTGTTATTGCTTCTGCCCCTTTTCCCTTCTTTTCTCCTTCTGGGAAACTCATGATATGTACATTCTTGCATTTCATTTTGTCCTTAAGTTCCCAGAGATGTTGCTCATATTTTTCCATTCTTTTCTCTATCTGTTATTTTGTGTGTAGGCTTTCAGATGCCCTGTTCTCCAGTTCCTGAGTGTTTTCTTCTGCCTCTTGAGATCTTCTGTTGTATGTTTCCATTGTGTCTTTCATCTCTTATGTTCTGCCTTTCATTTCCATAGATTCTATCAGTTATTTTTTTTTACTTTTGATTTCTCGCTTATGTACACCCAGTGTTTTCTTCTAGCCTTTGTGTCTTTTGCCATAGATTCCCTAAACTTTTGGAATTAATTTAGCATTAGTTGTTTAAATTCCTGTATCTAAGTTGAAGTGTAAGTTTGTTTCTTTGACTGGGACATAACTTTGTTTTTCTTAGTATAGGTTGTAGTTTTCTGGTGTCTAGGTATCTGGTTTCCTTGGTTATCCCAGTCAGGTTTTCCAAGACCAGAACAGGCTCAGGTCCCAGAAGAAGGAAATTTTCAGTATCTGGTTTCCCTGATGGTGTGTCTTAGAGGACTGACACACGCTGTGCTTTTCTCCCCAGCAGGTGGCACCCTTCAGACTGTCACTCCAGACTGGTGTAAGGAGGTGTGGCCTGTGGCTATTTTACCCCTGGCTTTGGGGTCTGGTTCTGAATGGAAGGTGGGTAGTACAGCTTGGCACCACCTTCTTCCTCTTAGGGAAGATATGCCCCCTAGAGAGTGGTCATTTGCAAATAAATATATTCTTTGTTTCTCTGACTCTGCTATCTCTACCCTTGTCTGGGCCAGAGCGCTGCGAGTCTAAAATGGCTGAGGCTTTCTCTACTGCAGAGCACTGTGAGATGAAAATGGCTGAGGCTTTCTCCCCTGAGCAGCACACATTGAGACATAGAGCGAGAAAGGGACAGAAAGCCCCCTTTCATGGTCAGTCTATGGCCCCGAGAGTCACCTGTCGACCAAAAATAGCACCTGATCCTTTGGGCTCCCTATCCTGAGACAGATACGTCCCCTTGCTCTGCAAGGCCAGTCACCACAAAAAGCCTCTGTCTGCTTGTTGGGGATTTGTAGTTTGTATTGAGCAGTTAACACTAAAACCCCAGTTGGAGCTGGGCTGATGTATATTCACTTGTTCAGAGAGTGGTGCTCTCTAGCACCATGAGGCTTTGCAGTTCAGGCTGCAATAAGGGAGGAGCTCTTGACTTGGGTCCACAGTTTTTACTTACAGATTTTATGCTGCAATCTTGGGCATTTCTCCCAATCTGGATTGTTGCATGATATGTGGACAGTCACAGTTGTCTCCCAGCAGTTATTCCAGATCTTTTACTAGTTGTTCCTGGTTGTTTATAGTTGCTCTGGGGAGACTAACTAACTTCCATGCCTCTCTATGCTTCCATCTTCTCTCCTTTCCCTATTTGATTGATTTTTGGTAAGGCTCCCAAGTCATGCAACTAGGATAGAACAGTCTCTTCAATAAATGGTGCTAGGAAAACCAGATATCCATATCCAAAAGAATGCAAGAGTACTCCTTTCTCACACCCTATACAAAAATTAACTCACAATTGATCAAAGATCTAAATATAAGAGACAATAACCTAAAACTCTGAGAAGAAAATGTAGGGAACATCAAGATCTAGTACAGGTATAGAATCCTAGACCTTACAACCAAAGTGCAAGCAACAAAAGAAGAAACAGGTAAATGGGACCGCCTCAAAATTGAATACTTCTGTACGTCAAAGGACTTTGTCAGAAGGGTAAAAAGGCAACTGACTCAATGGGAGAAATATTTAGAAACCACATATCTGATAAGGGTTTGGTATCTAGAATATATAAAGAAATCCTACAACTCAACAATAAGAAGACAAACAGCCCAATTAAAAAATGGGTAAAAGACATGAATAGACATTTTTTCCAAAGAGAAAATACAAATTGCTAAAAAGCACATGAAAAATGCTCATCTTCACTAGCTTTTAGGGAAATGCAAATCAAAACCAGGATGAAATATCATTTCACACCTATTAGAATGGCCACTATTAAACAAACAGGCAATTACAAGTGTTGAAGAGGATGTAGAGAAATAGAAACATTTATTCACTGCTGATGGGAATATAAAATGGTACCGCCACTGTGGAAGATGGTTTGGCAGCTCCTTAGAAAGTTAAGTATATGGTTTCCCTACTATCTGACAATCCCACTATTTGGTATATACCCAGAAGAACTGAAAGCAGGGATACAAACAGACACTTGTACAGCAATGTTTCATAGCAGCTTTATTCACAATTTCCAAAAGATGGAAACAATCCAAGTGTCTGTCAACTGATGAATGGATAAACAAGATGTGGTATATATATACAATGGAATATTATTCAGCAGTAAGAAGGAATAGAGTCCTAAAGTATGTGACAACATGGATGAACTTTGAGGACATTATGTTGAGTGAAATAAATTGGACACAAAAGGACAATATTGTATGAGCTCATTAATATGAACTAATTATAATATGTAAACTCATAGACATAAAATCAAAAATATAAGTTAACCGTATATAGAATGATCCTAGAGAATGGAAAGTGGTTGTTTAAGATGTACAGAATTTTTAACTAGGTTGATTTTAAATGAGTGGCAATGGATAGAGGTGATGGTAGAGTATTATTATGAATATAATAACAGTGCTGAATTGTGTATGAATCTGGTTGATACAGGAAGTTTAGGGTAACATATGTCACTGGAAGGAAAGCCAGAGGTTAAAACATGGGACTGTATAACTCAGTAAACCTCGTGGTGGATGATGACTGTAATTAACTGCACAAATAAAAAAAATTCTTCCATGAACTAAAACAAATGTATGAAACTATTACAAGGAATCAATAATATAGTAGTATATGGGAAAAAGCCCACCTATTGCAAACTATGGACTATAGTTAACAGTAATATCTTAATATTCTTTCATCAACAGTAACAAATGTAACACACCAAAGCTAGGGATCAATGACAGGGGTTGGTAAGGGGTTTGGTAAGCTGTGGGTTTTTTCTCTTTCTCTCTTTTTTTGGGGGTGGGTGGGTAATGAATATGTTCTAAAATTGTACTGATGAATATACAACTGTGTGATGACACTGTAAGCCATTGATTGTATACTTTGAATGGACTGTATTGTGTGCAAATATATCTCAATAAAATTGCATTAAAGAAGGAAAAAACACAAACATGTCCTTAAATTTAATCCATTTCTGTGGGTTTGAAACCATTGTAAATAGGACCTTTTGATGAAGTTACTTAAATTAAGTTGTGGCCCATCTCAGTCTGGATGAGTCTTAATCCTTCAACCTGATAAAGTGGAATTAAATTCAGACAGAGAGAAAGAAAGCCATAGGAAACAAGACGATAAACAACAGCAGAATCCAGAAGAGGAGGGGAGGCTGGGAGATGCCTCCAGGATCACTGTCAGCCCACCCTAGAATATCACAGTCTTCGGGGAGAAAGGATCTCCTTGATGATGTCTTGATTTGAAGTTTCTTTTGGCCTCAATACCATAAACAAATAAATTCCCATTGTTTCTTGAGCAGCCCAGCCAACTAAAACACCAAGTTATGTAGCTGAGTCAAAGCAAGCTTTTTGCACTTAAATTTGCTACTTCTTTCTTAGCAGACCATTGTCTTCTGCTAGAAGTGCTCCTGAAGTTCCAGTGACACTAATTCATTTTAAACAATGACTGAGGCAGGATGTGCTATAGGAAATAGAAGGCAAGGTCAAGGGATGCTAAATATCATGCAATCTGTAGAACATTCCCATACAAAGAAGAAGTGCCCTGTCTCAAAAGATAATAACACACCTGTTGAAAACCACCAACAGATAGTAACACTAAAGAGGTCAAAGAGTTGGAGACAGAAATATTGGCTTCTTCAAAGCCTCAAAGATAAAACATTTCTTGACAAGACACCATGGTTCTTTTGCGCCTTTGAAACCTTAAATGTTTTACATCTGAGGCCTCTGAGAGTAAGGATTCATTATGTGCTGATGATGACATCTGGAGAATGACATTGAAAGTTGCTTCAATGCAGTGCTGTTGTCTGAGGTTTATGTTGAGGGATATATTTCCTGCAAAGTGCAAGTCTGAGCTGAGAGAGCAAACATCATTCACCATTTCTTCAGCAAACATTTCCTGGGTATCTTTTCTGTTCTATAGTATGCTAAAGCATCCTGGAGTTGGGGGTAAATATATAGGGTCTTTGCCTCTGAGCAGTAATATTCTATTGAGTGACTGGCTTTAAAAATAATGGTTGCTACTGATGGATGCCCTTATCAATGACTCTGAGTCTTTGCAAGTCCTTTGGATCTCTATATTAACTACTCAGGTCATGGCATTTGTACCTGTAGGAAATTTAGCTGGCAATTAGGGCCTGGAGGAATAATACGCCAGGGAGTTGGGGAATCAGACACTGGTTTAAAGGGTTAAGGAATTTAATGTCCTCATGATTGGAGAAATAAATAATATGATTTCAGACATAGGCAAATTAGGGTCCAATGGAGCTTGGGGGTGGGGTTGTTTCTGCTTGGATTAATACATTAATATCTAATGTTTTAAAAATAGTGCATTTAATGATATGGGCCTCTGTCAGGCACTGGAAGTAAGAGTTTTATGAATCTCTAAAGCACTGGAAAAAGGGAGAAACATAGGTTAATTATAAAGACAATTGGCATGGGTAGTGTTCTAGTTTGCTAATGCTACCGGAATACAAAACACCAGAAAAGGATTGGCTTTTAAAAAAGGGGGGTTATTTGGTTACACAGTTATAGTCATAAGGCTATAAAGTGTCCAAAGTAATGCATCAACAGTCGGGTACCTTCACTGGAGGATGGCCAATGGTGTCCGGAAAACCTCTGTTAGCTGGGAAGATTTGTGGTCAGCATCTGCTCCAAGTTCTGGTTTCAAAAAGGCTTTCTCCCAGGAAGTTCCTCTCTAGCCTTCAGCTCCTAAAAATGTCACTTTTAGTTGTTCTTAGGGCATTTGTCCTCTCTTAGCTTCTCTGGAGCAAAAGTCTGCTTTCAAAGGCCATCTCCAAAATGTCTCTGTAAGCTGAAGCTCCTCTTTCAGTTCCAGTGCGTTCTTCAAAGTGTCCCTTTTGGCTGTAGCTTCTCTTCAAAATGTCATTCATAGCTGAACTGAGTTCCTTCTGTTTGTCAGCTCATTTATATGGCTCCAGTGATTTAATTTGACCCACCCTGAATGGGTGGGGTAACAACTTCATAAAAATTTTCCAATCAGAGTCATCACCCACAGTTGGGTGGGGTACATCTCCATGGAAACACTCAAAGAATTACAATCTAATCAACACTGATATGTCTGCCCACACAAGATTACATCAAAGATAATGACATTTTGGGGGACTTAATACATTCAAATCGGCACAGGTGGCAAGCTTGAGACTCAGAGAGAATAAAGTACAATGCAAGCTAGAATTAACCTGGTTCTTCTGTAAAATGTTTGTGGCCAAAACTGATTTTTCATCTCCCCACTTTGACTATCTAAATCTGGAACTTAAAAGTATAAATCAAGTTTCATACATCTTCCTGTGACACCAACACTCATCCATGTAAGAAAACCATGTAATAAAATTCAGGAACGTGGAAAAGGAAGTACACACTCAGTAACTACTAATGATCACCTTCTCTCTTTCCATTTTAATTGGGTCTTAGCTTTTTTTATTTAAGTATGCTCAAGTCATCCCCCATCTAAAATCCATTAAAAAAAGAAAAAAAAACCCTCTCTTGACTCCACCTCGTTCCTTGACTGCCTTATCTCTCAATTGCTTTTCACAGCGAAATGTCTCAAGGGTTGTATGTAACTTATGTTATTACTTTATATCCATTTCCTGATACCCTGCAATTGTGTTTATGTCCATCACTCAGACTAAGGTCACCAGTGACCTCCATATCACTAGCTCCTATGGATACTTTCTAGTCCTCATCTTGCTTGACTTCCCAATAGTACCACAGTGCTGCTAACCACTCTCCTTTCTTGAAACATTCACTTCACTTAGCTTCTGATTTGCTCCAGCTACTCTCTTTTTCCAGGCTCTTTTTCTCCTACGTCATTGAATACCAGAGTTCCATAGGTTTCAGCCTCTTACCATTTTGTTTTAGTTTTTCACTAAATATTCTCTCTGTAGGCAATTTCATAATAGCGTATCAATTAACCACTTATTTGGCAATGATTTTCAAAAGTAATATCTGATGGCCTGAGCTTGACTATTAGGTTCAAACTTATATGTGAGTGCATATGTACCTAGCTGATATTTTAAAACCCAGACAGACATTTTGATATCTCAAAGATACCTCAATCAACTTGTCCAAAATGACCACATAATTTGATTACCCTCTCCCAATGAAAACCCAGTCCATACTTGGATTCACCATCCTAGTGAATATAATATTATCTACCTTCTTTGTAACCCATAAAGCCAGGAATTATCCCTGATAACAGCCTGTCATTTAGCCCATTGGTGATCCCATCCAATACATCATCTATTCATGTTCATATTTTAATTTCTACACACTTACTGAATATGTCCACTATCTTCCATATCAGTTGATAAAGTTCTAGTTACCACCATCTTGTCTGGATTTCTATAATGACCTTCTAATTGGTCTCTCCATATTTGATCTTAAATCTCACCCTCCCACACATGCCAGTGACCAAAGTTATTTTTCCCCCAAATTATGAGCTTTAATAGAGCCTACAAGGACTTATATGATGTTTGTCCCTACCTACCTACCTCTTGAACCTCATCTCATACTGCTTTCCTTCTTGGTCTCTACACTTAAACCCACTGGTTGCTTCAAGTTCCTCAAACATGCCTTATACATGCTGATTTTCCTTCCAGAAGTGCCTTCTTGCTTCCTGCTTTGCCAGTATATTCCTGTGTATCCTAAATAGCTAAGTTTAAATGGCGTTTCCACAGGGAAGCCTTCCATGAATACACAGATTAGGTTATATATCCCGATTACACATTCTTACACCACCATTTACTTTCTTTTTATACCTTTTACCAATGGATGATAATTTAGGCATTTATTCTAAATAGTAAATACAGTAAGCCTGGTGAGGTAAACAGTCATGTTGACTTTTGTTCAGTACTATACCTCCAGGGCTAGTCCAGTTCTTGGTATGTGGGTGATATTAAATATATAATAAAATGAATGTCCTTTACTCAGGTTGTATATATAGTCAACTAGATCAGTAAGGAAATTAGAGTAAAAAGGCCTGGAGTTCTACTACTTGTCCAAATTATCACATATGCTGTTTTATCAACTCCTTGTTGATATCATTAACATTGTTATAGATTTTTCCTTCTTCATTCAACAAACTATCCCCAAGCAATTAGACCAGGGGGTCTTCTGAACAATAAAATTATCTTCCTTGAGGTTGTGAGCCAAAAAACATACCTGCACTCAGAAAAAGGAAGGAGAGAAAGGCAGTTAGATGAAACAGAGTGAAGAAAAGAAAGCTAAAGCAAAAAGAAGATATTTATTTGACGGAGCTACTCAGTTTGGATTAATATCTAGCATTAATCTGCGAAGCAACTTTGCCCTTCTTTGCCTAGATTGAGAGCAGATAGAAGATAATTTTGATACTCTAGAACAGGGTCAGCAAATTATGTCCCCTGGGTCAATATAACCTGCCACCTGTTTTTGTACAGCCTGTGAGCTAGAATATTTTTAATATTTTTAAATGGTTGGGAAAAATCAAAAGAAGAATTATATTTATTGATATGTGAAAATTTCATGAAATTCAATTTCAGTGTCTGTAAATACAGCTTTATTGGAACACAGACATGCTCATTCATTTATGAATTTTATGTGACTGCTTTCATGGTCTGTTTTTGTAAAGAACTGGATAGTTGCAACAGAGATCATATGACTCACAAAACCTAAAATATTTACTGTCTGTTCCTTTACCAAAATATTTTGTTGACCCCTGCAGAAACCTAAGCTTTCCAGAATCATTTAATCTGAGGGTGATGAATTGTCAAAGCATAATGTGTTCAATGTTAAATATAGAAGAGTATTTCAAAGCTAAGTTCTTTTTGGATCATCCATCATTTGGGATTATCCATGTCATGCAATTTCCCCTGAGGGAGCACAGATAATCAAGATATAATGGACTACTTCATGACATGAAACTCATTCATATCCATGGGCCATTTGGATAATATGTTTACAGTCATAGGTAGTTCTAGCTCTAGCTCTATCACTAACATGAATTATATGAGAATATAAATCATATAGTAATTTGAGCATAGTCTGGATTCAAATAAACTTTGCTTTGGTCACCCACTAGCTATGTGACAGTGTGCAGTGGATAGTTTAAGCCACATCTTAAAACTTGTTTCTTCATGGTTTGGAAGGTTAAATGGGAAAATGCATGAGAATCATTTAGCATACTACCTAAAACATGGCAAAAGCTTGGGATTAGGTGTTTTACCTTGAGCAAGCCAATTGATCAGTCTATTCATCTGATAAATGAGGGGGTTAGCTTAACAGAGCCACAGATGCAGTATCAGCTTTCCTGTTGTTGAAACTAGATGCTTTAATGTTCAAACTGATTATGGGTGAATTTCTCCTATATCTCTATCAAGATAACAAACTGATCTATTTTGTACACTGTGATGATATACACTATGTTAGACACTGAGCAAAACACATTTGTTAATTTTCATATGAAAAACTGTGTTACATGTAGTATCAGACTAGTGAGAACTTTCAAATTTAGCTTTTCAATGAATGACAAAGAGGCTGTTTTTTATGATGAGCTATGAGGACTGAGTGCCATTGTTCTATTTTCTTTCACACAGATATGGACCAACCATAAAACAACAAATCTCCTGGAGTTGGAATTGCAAGGAACTTTCCAATTAGAGAGAAACTCCTTTCCTTGTTATTGGAGAATGCTCTTAAGAGACTGGGAGTGTAGGATCATATTACATATTTGTAGTGCTTGACAATTTTGTTAAATTTTTATATATGTTACCAGTGAAGTATTCAAAGACATCTTTGATTTAAAGGTGATGGAATACTGTCATTGTAGGACTTCCCTAGAGCATAGGAAGACATTTCCCAAGAGATGATTTTTCCTGGGATTGTGTTTTCTGCAGTTTGGGTGAGGGTAGCAGGAGAGAGTAGTAGAATTCCTCTCAAGAATTCCTGCTGACATTGGCTTATGATGTGGCCTGCAGAGAAATGCAACAAGCACATCACGGGGCTTAGACAGTCATGCCTTGCAGGACACACACAATGATGTAAGGTAGGTAATAAACTTCCATGAGAATCTAACTGTAGCTTAATCACTTAGTAAAGGTGAGCCATTTCTTTCTTTTCATGAAGGACTCAGAGAGAATCGATCTCTCAACTGGCAAACCAGAGAGATTCTGACTCAATACATTAATCCAGTACCTGCACATGATTGACAAAACTGGATGGATTTAGGGTACCTTAACTGATTGCTATGATTTGTAAAATTCAGAAGGCCCTGACGGTGTAGAATAAGTGCTTATGTAGTACACTGGGTTGTCATTAGCTTTCTTTTCCTCTTTGTGCTTTCTTTTATCAGCAAGAGAATTAACTAACACGTGCTTCAGAAAGACACAAATAAGAGAATTATACAGTTTTTAGTTCTCTTCTTCATCCTAAAGTCATCTTTAGGATAGACTAATAGCATCTACATGTGTTTGCAGAGCAGAACTATGTCTCAAGACTAAAATATTCTTTGCCATTCATAATATTCCAAGAGAAAACACTTTCCCTAGTTTGGAAAAGAAATAATGAAAATAGGAGGACTATAGAGATGACTCATTTCTTCTTTCTAACAAACAAAAATTATCAGCTGGGAAAACAATATTTTTTATCTGACTTTAAATAAGTCGTCTATGTTTAAATCAACTTTATTGATGTATAACTGAAACACATGTCATGTGTACAGTTTGGTGAGTTTTGATAAATGTGTGCATCCATGTAATAGCCATCATGATCAAAATATAGAATATTGCCTCTGTTCCCAAAACTCTCTTATATATCTTTGCATACAATTCCTTCCCCAATCCTAAGCCACAGCAACTACTGATTTACTGGATTCTGTCACTATAGATCAGATTTACCCTTTCTGGAATCCCATATAGATGAAATCACATGCTATGTGTCCTTTTATATCTGGCTTCTTTTTTTCAGCATAACGATATTGAGATTAATTCATATTTCTGCACTTAGTAGTTTGTTCCTTTTATTGATGAACAGTAGGGCCTTGTAAGAATGGACCCCAATTTGTTTATCCTTTATCTGTTGATGGATATTTGAGTTGTTTCCAGTTTAAGACTATCATAAATAAAAAGTCATTATAAACATTTGTATGCAAGTCTTTTTGTGAAAATATGCTTTCAGTTCCTAGCTTTGACATTTCCGGAAACTATAGTGAATAATTGTTTAACTTTACAAGAAACTGCCAAACTGTTTTCTGAAATGGTTGTAGCAGTTTATATTCCCATCACTGTTGCCCCATTTCTCATCGACACTTAGTATGATCAGTATTTTAAAAAAAAAAAATTTAGTCATTGTATTAATGTGCAGCATTGTCTTATAATTTTAATTTGCATATTCCTGACAATTAATGATGCTTAGAATGTTTTCTTGTGGTTATTGGCAATCTTACTTAAGTGTTCAAATTTTTTGTCATTGTTTTCATTTGGCAGTTTGCCATCTTATTAAGTTGTAAAATTTCTTTATATGTGCTAGATACAAGTCCTTTTGGAGTTTGTCTTTACATATCGTTAGGAAAGATTTAGAGAATCATTTATTTTGAGTTTGCTTATTCCTAGTACCAAAGTTTAACATTCTGACATCTCTGCAGAATTCACTTGGTATTCCCAAGGACACCTTTCTCTGGCAGGTCAGAATCCAAAGGTCTCCAAGCCCTATTTGTACTCTGGAAATTGTTCAGCCTACAACTCCTGGTTGTTATTTGCATGGCTTCATACAATTTCAATCTGCTAATAATGGCTTAATATTCTACCATAGATGCAAGGAGATCCCATAACAGATTTCTGGCACTCTTTCTCTGCACAATTCCCCCATCTTCATTTCTCCACCCCCACAAATTCCAGACACATTAGGCTCCTCAAATACCCATTTATATCCCCACAACTCAGAAAGACTGATGTGCTCCATTTGTGCCATCATCCAGAAAGTGAATCCAAGTGGATCATAAGGATCATCTCATCTTTTTCTCCTCTCTCTCTCATGCATCACAGCCCTGTATTTCCTGTTGAACAATGTTTTTAATAGTCATTTTATAATTTTGTCCAATTTTCTAGTTTATGGCAAAAGTGTAAGTCTATTTCCAATTATTTCATTATAAATAATTGGAATATTGGAACAATTGGATTATTGGAATATTGGAAGCAGAAGTTCCAATATTCTTCTTAAAATAAGCTTAGCCCCACTAATACAACAGTGGGCATGTGCAACCAATTGCGCGTCATTTGGAAATTCCAAAGTTATTTTATTGTAGGACAAACACAACCAAGACAAGATGAAGAAGTAAATGTGTCAGTGTGAATATGTGTGTTTTTGTATATTCTGCACCATGGGTTCTTGTCCTAACAAAGATTAAAATACCAAAACTATAACATACTAAGTATATTTGTTGAGCAGTCAAAAGTTCAATCCTGTGATTGCCTATGATGGGAAAGAAAAGGGCAATGTATTTGTCAGATTGCTCCCTTGCACAAATATGTTTCATGAAAATATTCTCCATCAGTCCTGGGAATCCAAATGAAACACAGCCATTCTGATCTGCTCTTCTGTCATAGTATATATTACTATAAAACAAGTCTAATGTTATGTTTCAAAAAGAAGGGAGATATTTATTTGGATTAGATGCATAATTCAGTCAGTCTTTGCCAAAGAGGAGAATATGTGAGTTAGATTTGCCAGAGTAGTTGGGCTACCTATTGCCTACCCATAGCCTAAAATATGGAGGAGACTCTTTTTTGCAGGGGTAGGGGTAGTTCTAGTTTAGCCTCCCCATTTTTCTTTGTTGTTTTTTATTTCCCCCCTTGCCTTCTCTTATTGTAGGATATCTTTTAAAATTCACTTGTACTCCTCTAGTAAATGTTGCATTAGGGACAAGATAAGATGAGCTTGCTCTGTAAAGACTAAAATCCCAGGTAACTATTACTTCATCTCACAAATTTTGCACAGGACAAAAGAGCTTTGATTCGAAAGCAAGGAAAAATATTCACTCATAAAATTATCACCATATGAAAATTCTATGTTATTAAATATAAAGTAATAATGTGTTTATATGCATATTGTGTGTGTTTAGATGTCAATTTGTTTTGGGTTCTTTCCAAGTGCCTCTATAAAAGGTGAAAGCCAGTCAGCACTGCTTATATTTAAGTCCATTCCATCTGCTCTGCCACTCCTAGAATGAGCTCAGCAAACTGCAGCTCATATAGAGCTAATATAACAAAATGTTTCAAATTGTACAAGAATAACTATTTAAGAAATAGCAATGAAAGAAAAAATCTAATTCAAAATATAAAAAACAAAATATACCTTGTTTTATATGCATAATATATTGAAATAAATTTGCAAAATCCATGTAAATAAGTTATAAAACCTTTCTGAGTGATAGAAGATGTCAGTGAAGATTATAAAGAACATTATTGTTACCACTTTACTCAGGAATCATAAGATAATTAATAATTGGAAAGAGATATTTTATTAACTTGATCAATAATTCTGAGTTACTTTGTAAAGATGTCCAATAGAGCAAGGACATGATTAAACTGTATTATAATCATTATAATGATATATAATCATTTTAATGCAATGTAATATAAAATGTTCTTATGAAAACACTATGGTATATTGAAAATAGTGATTACTAGAACTATATCAATGAGACAGAAAGAAAATCCCAAGAAAGTCCTAGGTTTTTGTATTTACATGTGTGTGTGTTTAAATGACATATATATATACAAACACACACACAAATATACACATAGTATATGTATAAACATTATTCAGTATACTATAGAGACAGGAAAATTTTGGATCATTTATAAAAAGACATTGGAAAAGTTGGCTAACCAGTTGGGCAAAAATAAATTTGAAGCAACTTTGCACTAGCTAGAATATTTATATCATCTTGGGGTGAGAAAATGTTTTTTAATCATGCCATTAAAGACTCTAAAATGGATTTGACTGTACAAAGAACAAAGTTGTGGGAAAATTAAAATATCCTATGATCCTTAGCCTATAAAGAATCATGAAAACCATACAGAGGCAATTTGTTGATACAATCTCATGAGCAGAATGCATGCTAAGACATAAAACTATTTCATCTTCATTTTATTTTGGAAAATATTAAAAAAGAGTATTGCTATGCATTTTTGGTGTGGAAATTTATGCACAGAAAAAGGATTAATGGGAGTACAAATAAAAAACAATCTATTCTGAAAGCAATTTGATGGTATATGCCAATAGCTATAAAAGAGCATATGTCCCTTTTTCCATCAACTGCATGGAATTTGGTCTAAGGAAATAATGTTGCAACTGTGTGTCTTAGTTTGCCAGGGCTGCTATAACAAATAACATAGACAGGTGGGCTTGCACAACAGGAATTTATTGTTTTATAGTTTTGGAGGCTAGAAGTCCAAAACAAAGGTTTTAGCAGGCCATGCTTTCTCTGAATTCTGTAGCATTCTGGTGGTAGCTTGCCATTGATCCATAACTCAATGTCTGCCTCTTTTACATGGTCATCTGTCTCCTTCTCTCTCTTACTACTACTGTACCTAATTTCCTCTGTTTATATGGTCTCAAGTTATGTTAGATTAAGGCTAACTCTGATTCAGTTTGGCCTCATCTTAATATGATTTTTGAAGATCCTATGTACAAACAGGTTCACTTCCACAGGGCTAGGTTAGGACTTGATCATGTGTTTGCAGTCCATAATAGTGTATAAATAATTTTGTTCCTGCATTAACCTCAGCAATGTTTTCAAAGTAAAAAATGCAAAGAACCTATGTACAATGTAAACCTTCACCATTCTATGCTACTAAATACTATTGCATTTCTCCAAACACTATTGCATTTCTATAAAATCAAATTCCAGCAGTCCTTTAACTTCTGGCATAGATCACAGGTTGGCCGACTTTTATTATAAAGCACCAAAGAGTAAATATTTTTGGCTTGGGGAACTAATACTTTCTCTCTGAACTGTTCAACTCTGACCTTGCCACATAAGAGTAGCCATAGACAATATGTTAATCAATGGGCATGGCTATGTGCTAATAAAACTTTAATTCCAAAAACAAGTTGCTGTCCATAGTTTGGCTTGCAGTCCATAGTTTGCTGATCTCTGTTTATAAATCTACATTTGTTTTCATGAAAAGAGAGCTATGATATATTAAGGAAAACTAAAATCAAAATGGATTACAAAAGAATATTTGAATATAATCACATTTTTTAAAAATAGTTTCATTCATTTAAAAACATATCTATTGGGTGCTTAATAGGCTTCAGGCATTTTTCTAGGTGGTGGGAATGGAAGATAATCAGAGAGATACAGTCTCTGCCCACATGAGATGTGCAGTTTCATCAGGATGCAGGCCCTTTTCCTTTCTATTGGATATGTAATCATCTCATTTGCCAAGCGACAGGCACCGATCCATTTACTTTATAAATATTAACTTAGTTTATTCCTCAAAACAGTCTTAGGACATAGGTACTAGTATTAATCCCATTTAACAAATAATAAAACTGAAACACAAAATGTCTAACAGTCTTTCCCCAGATCACACATATGGTGGTAATGGGATTTGCACACAGGAGTCTGGGTCCAGATTTGTATGCTGTAACCTCGACACCATAATCAAGCAAATAAAATAATTCTAGGTGGTAGGAAGTACCATCCCTTTTATAAAGGACTCCAATTAGAAGATTAAGACCCATCCTGTGCCACACCTTAACTGAAATAACCTCAGGAAAATGAGCAGGAACAAGTGACAGAGACCTTGAAACAGAAAGAAAAGGGGAAAGAGAAGCGGGGAGGAGGGCACTGGCTAAGGAGATTGGTCAGGGATCAGGAAGGCCTTTTGGAGGAAGCTACATTGAGATGGGACCAGAATGAGAAAAATGAAACAGTTGAGTAAAACATGTGGGAGCATGTTCTCTCCCAATCTGTTTTAGTTTGCTAGGCTGCTGAAAGCAATATACAATGAAATGGATTGATGATTAACAATGGGAATTTATTAGCTTACAAGCTTGCAGTTTTGAAATCAAAGCATCATCAAGACAATGCTTTCTTCCTGAAGACTGCAGCTGGTGATCCTGGACTCCTTTGTCACATGGCAAAACATGGCCGTGCCTGCTGAGCTCTCCCTTCTTTTCTGGGTTTCATTACTTTCAACTTCTTGCTTCCATGGCTTTCCCTCTGTATTCAACCCTTTTATAAAGGACTCCAGTAAAAGATTAAGACCTACTTGTGCCACACCTTAACTGAAAAAAACCTCACGAAAACTTACCTACAATAGGTTTACATCTTCAGAAATAGATTAGCTTTAAGAACATGATTTTCTGGGGTACATACAATTCCAAACCACCACCCAATGTAGAAGACCTGAAGATGGGTGGGACTTTTATTATTCTAATAATAGAAGGAAAACCAATGTTTCTTAGTAAGCCTAAGTAAGTACTAAGGCTGAGTAAATAAAGCAGGAAAGATGTTTCAAAAAATAATGTGTATGTAAAATTTATTGTATTTGCTCAGCTCGGATTACCCAGTCTTCACAGTCTTTTCAAGTTTTTGAAGTTTAAAAAGGTTTATAGTTAAATACAGGGAAGTTAAAATATTTCTACTTCTTTTGGTAACATTAAAACAAAAATTTTATGGAGAGAATTATCATAAAAGTTAGAGATTTAGAAATCTGAAGTTTCCTTTGAATTAAGGCTGAGTAGAAGCCAAAGCATTGAAACACTCCCTGATACCGATTAAGGTATGCAGGTTCCTGGCAAAGTAAGTAGTATATAAAAATATCAAAGATATTTACCTGCAGAAAGTCTTAAAGATATGGTAGCAATGGAAGTGCTGCACTGAAGAGTGGCTACTGCAGATGGCTCTTGGCTAGAGCAAATTGTGTCTGAAATGATAATCAATTAGGGATCATTCAGGCATTAGGAGTACCCCTTTGAATCCCATATGGAAATTGCTATTTTCAACTGAGTATAATTTGGGATTGCTTAATACATAAAACTTGCATCAAGAAAAGTCCCAAAGGAAGATAGTGTGGTATAAGGAAGACCCTGGCAGGGGAGACACGGTGCGTGGGTTGTGGATATATCTTAGCTATTTAAAAATACTGTTATAATCAGTAAGTCACTAAAACATTTCTAAGCTTGTTTCTAGTTCTCAAAAATGAGCTGATTGGTTATAATTTGTTCTTACCTCTTGAGGTTATGGTGAAAATTACATGAAAATTTTGTATAAATTGTAAGTGTTATATTTGTGACTATCTTCCTTATTACTCAATGATTTCCAAAACTTCAAGTTCTTAAAACTAAAGACTTGCAACGTTAATCCAAGAAATGTCAATCAAATAGAATGTTATGATCAAATATAATGTGTTAATCAGAAGTGACTCAAGGTGATAAGATGGCCAACTTAGAGTTGGGAAGCAAAGAACTACCATACTTGCTTTCCACTCCCTCCTCCCATCTGCTATTTTAGGACAATAATGGTCTCAATTGTTTATGCAATACTTGACAGGGAAAGATATCCATTCCAAGTTATACATCATTATACCAATCTATATTGATAATACTATGGACATCAATGCCATGGAAATAGTATAGATCCAAGAGGAGGGCATTCCAACACTGTTCTTTATTAGCAGAATGGCTCATTTTCCCCATCTTTAAATTAAGGCTTGGAAAAGATCCCTTCCCTAGGTCTATTTCCAGTTCTAATATGCTCACTCTGAAAACATCCAAAAGATACATAATCCATTAGATAAAAGTACTGAGTATTCTTTTGTAAGAGGTGTGATATTTACTTACATTACTAATACAATGTGCCTTTTTCATTATCATCTTAGAAATGTCAATGTTTTAAATACAATTTACAGTGCTGCAGACTTCTTTGTGGACTCAATATACATAGGAATGAAAAATAATTCAGAATATACAATGACATTTTACACACCACATTCCATTTTTTCATTTAATTTCTAAAATGGCAAAGCACAAATAGAAAATGTCTTGAAAGGATAAGAGATGAGATTACTGTAAAATAATTTCCTATCAGGAGAATTTCAGAAAAGGAGGGCTTTATAATATGAAAAGGAGAACATACCAAGGAAGATAATAGAGCTGTATTAATGACGAATGGCATAAAGAAGGGCAAATGTTTCTGTTTCACCTATTTAAAATACATAAAATAGATACAGGGGGTCATCATCAAAGCCCTGCTTCAAAATGCCATTATAACAGATGGCATTTAGAGACTATTCTTTGAAATTGACCCTCATATAGAGTTCCTATGTCATGTAGTAAAGAACACTGGATGACAACAGAGAGCTAGCAAATTGAAAACTGATAAGAGTTTTTTTGTTTGTTTGTTTGTTTAAATTTAATGTAAGGAAGGCTAATGAACATGCAGAGTGCCAGTAAAATTTCATGGTAGTCAAGGTTCTGGGAGCAGAGAGAGAGAAAGGAAGGAGAAAAAGAGAGACAGTGATAGTAGCAGAGAGAAAATGTAAAATGAATTTTATATATATATATATATATATATATATATATATATTTATATTTATACCCAATACAAAAAAAAATGCACACAAAATAATATCAACCAATTGACCATCAACTCATTGTGAAGGGTGTACTAAACACCCTAGAGCTTCCCTTTGGGACAGCCCACTACAGCATGGAATTCTGTACCTTCTAATTTAGTTTCAGTTAGCTTTTGGCCTTTATCAGAAGTTTCCAGAAGCTTTCAAAATACTAGGCTCTTGCTATTAGCATAAGGATGTGTTTTCAGACTTGGCATATTTCCTATTCCAAGAAACACAAAGGATAATCACCAAAGGATCTGGCTCTTTAGCATAGTTAAACATCTTAAAAACTGTTGGTCTTTTACTCTCTTGCCAGTATTCCCATTTATTAATTTTGCTCCTTATTTCTTTTCCCTCCCATTCAATTGTACCCTAATTATCTCCTCAAAGGTGAAAATCTTGTCTTAAGGAACTGATTTTCCCTATGCTAGAACAGATAGTTATATTCCTTAGTTCACATATTGTCAGTAAATGAAGTCAAGGCTTAGTAAAGTAGAAATTGTTGTAGTCAGGAAAATGAAATGGCAGGCTTTCTATGCTGTAATTAACAAAGCCATCACTTAAGGTTTACAGTGGAATACAAAAAATTCTATTTACAATTTGAAACAAAGGAACCATTAGCTTTCTGCCCCTTTTATTGCATTATTGATTCACAATCCGTTACTTTCATTTAATTTCCAACCAAAAACTCACATGCCTAGTCAGTTCTTGGCTTTCCTTAAAATGGGCATTACTGATTTTTCTTCCAAACAGCAGCCTCCAATCCTCTTTTCTCCCTGTCAGCTTCTCAATTTGTTTCATTAACAATGATTTTCATTTCCCTTAATTATCTTTTTGGCATATTTGCTTTCAGACACCTTTTACCACACTACAATAACATTTTGTCAGATCCCCTGTTTTAAGACTAAATCACTGGGAACAATCACTATCACCCTTTGACAGAGCTTTTAATGTATGTTGCTACATTTATTCTGACTTCTGCCTCAAGCTCTGTTATGGCTGCTCTTACTTTGGGATAGACTAAAAGTGCATAACACATTACCTCCTATTTGTCGCTGGTCCACACATCACCCAATATCTATATATCCCATTACATCTTTATTAGGAGAGGAAAAAGGGCTTGAATAAGACTAAAATATACAGTTGAATCTAAATTGCCAACATCAGTCTCATACTTTATGCCCTCCTCTATGGTGTCCTACTGGAATTAATAATTGTTACAAGAATCAGTTAAAGAAGGCTGAAGTTGAGAAAACAAGTAAATTGATTATGTCAGTTTATTTAGAGCCTTTGCTAATTGTGGCCCCTGTTCTATTAATATAATTTGTTCATCACTTATAAATCTGGGAGATTTGACTCCTATTCACTAATTATGATTCAAAATCACAGCTAGGATTTCAGTATTGTTAGTTTTGGTACTACTTCATACCCATATGTTCACTTAGCTGATTTTGAACAACATTTTCTTTTACCAGAAATATTTTTTTTTAGACACAAACATACCAATTTTGTTACAATAAAGTCCATTATCCTTGAACAACATATTATAGATAAAGTCATAAACAGGGTGTGGATTCATCATCACTCCTTAGAATTATTGCTATTAAAAATGATCTTTGCTTCAATGGCACAAATGACTAAATAACTGTACAAAATGCTCTCTTATGGGAAAAAAGTTGTAAGTCTTGTCTGTCTTCATAGAATATGTGAGTTTTCAAGGTGTTCAATAGGCTTGCTCAATTGACCACTGCTTTTTTTGTTGCTGTTGTTGTTTTTAAATATGGTTTAATTTAGTAGCTAAGTTCTTTCTCAAACAAGTCTACAACGGTGTTACAACACTTTTGGAATTCTGTGTGAAAAGGCTAAATGCATCACTGATGTCATTTATATCCATATTGGGGGAAGATTTGAGTTTGGAGAATTCCAAACAAATGATGACGAATAAGGTAGGTAAGTCTTCAAGTTGGATAAATTCATTTGAGCACAGAAAAATGTTATAATTTTAGAGTAATGATAATATGGTTTTATGTGTCTTTTAAATCAGCTCTATAGATAATCCTCAAAGATGAGTCCCAGAATTATTTGTAAATGAGATAAGACCACATTCTTTAAAATAGTGTCTTACAAGTAAGATACTACTTTAAAGTGCAACATCCATTGGACAGATCCTGCTATTTTCAAAAATTATTTGCCTATTTTGTCACAGGACTAATTTCACATTATCTTTTAGTTCAAAGGAGAAATGTTTATCAAGAACCAAAATTGGTTAAAGATAAACCTAAGCATATCTCTGTCCATTAAAGCACGATTCTATGCATTATATTCTTCTAATATTTCATTGCTTTGGTTTTCTACGTCACTCATGTAAATGTCTACTTTCTTGTCTCATTGATAACTTAGAAATTATGAAGCATCACTTTCAAATCTCATCTAAAACCTCTGAGCTGCTGGGAAGTGTTCACTAAATAACTGCCCAGGTTTACCCTAGAGAAAGTTGGAGTTGAATCTTGTTATCAGATGGGTCAAAGGACCAAGAAATCACATCCCTTCTCTATTAAAATTCTGCCCTGTCTATTGGAATGTTGGGGTGCTTATCTGTGATGATAATATGTGAAAAATCTTGGAGAAACAAAAATTAAATAGTTAATATAAAGTAGTGATAAAATGACCCAGATCTCATTTTCCTGCTATAATCAATCAAGAATAATAGTAATTTTTCATACAACTCATTAATATCTCACAACAGCCCCAATTTTGCATCTGCCTTCGTTGTGTGATTGCTTGCAGATTACTTTTGTTACAGAAACATATGCATTGATTTCAAATAAAGTGATTTAATTTGAAAGCTTCTATTATAATAGCACATGCTAAAATGTAATCCATATGACAGTTATTGTGACTATTCCATAACTAAATCCTCTTGGACAGAATCTAAAAAGTACCGATCTGTAGGCTAAAGAGGCAAGGAAGAACATATGACTTTTAAGGACTATACTATTTTAGTATTAAATAACTTAGAAAGAAGGAAGCAAGGAAGGAAGGAAAGGAGTAAGCAAGAAAGGGAGGAAGGAATAAGAAGAAGGGAGGAAAAGAGGGAAGAAGGAAGGAAGAAAAGGGAATGTGACTATTTGAGGTAAAAATAAAATGAAGGTTACCATTGGCTTGCAGAAAAGGAGCATTTTAAAAATACCTGCCAAGTTTCAAAATTATAAGGGTCTGACCATTAAATACAATGACAATATATTTGCAAGCTTGGAATTCAGAGAAATCAGCTACAAATTTATAATTATCATACAGCTATACAGTCTATGTTGTTATGCTAATTAACACATTTCTGTCTAGATAAGATAGGACATGAAGCCCAGGAGTGAATACATGCCTATGATTCACAGGCTGAATTCTGCTAATGTCAGGCAAGATTTATGAGCAATAACAAAAACTGGGTATGAATTTCAGCCCCATCATCTTCCTATAATTATAGCATGCCCTTCAACATTTAAACTTCTAGTCTCATAGTTTGCAAGATCTTTTAATTAGAATCCAACCACTACAAATTATTTAACACTTAATTTAACTTTAATTTAAATTTAATTAAGAGGTATTATTAAAGCTCTCATTACTGTCTTTAAAAAGGCATCTCTTGGTTATAGTTTACTAAAAGTGTAATCCATAATCACCCATTTCCTCTTTTTAACATTATGTAGTTTAAAAATGTTTTCTTGTCATTGTACAATTTTTAAAAATGAATTTACACACTGGACACAGATACTATTAAGCAACCTTCATCTGAGATAGAAAGCAAGTGCTTCATGAGAAGTTCCAAGATTACACCCTGCCCTAGATTATCCACTAGCTAATAATGGGATAGGGAAAGAGGTCATCTTTTCATAAGACACAAGGACAATAAAAATCGAAGTCTTCCTGGGAAGGCAGCTTCAAAGTCCATTCAGATATTTGTTATTTTATCTCAAATGATTTATCAGGTTCTGTTCATAACTGACAAGTACTTTCTGGACAATGCAAGTTTCCCTTCAACCCCTATGAAAGTTCCTTCATCATGTACTAAGTCACATTGCATGCAGCCTTGCGTAGAGTAGAATAGTGGACACCGGTGGAAAAGAACATGAGCTGAGAAGAGAGGAACCTCCACTGGAGATCAGATTATTTTGCATTTATATAGAATCCAATGACTCTATCAAATTATATGGAGATATTATAATCTTTTCTTTCCCATTAATTTTTCTCAAATGTTTGTTGATCTCTGATGAAGGACCAAAATGATTGATTCTATAGGCTAGTATGTTTGCAGTTCTAAGTGTTGGTCTCTTTCTTGGTGGTAAAACTAATTATTGGCCCCAATTATTCATTCCTGTTGAAATTGATTTATGCATTTATACTCTTGCCGTGGTCTCATGGTGTTCATGGTAAATTATCCTACCCTTGGCTTTGGGTTTGGCCATGTGATTTTCTTTGACTAAATGGGCATTTATGGACATGATTTGAGCAGATGGTTGAAATGTGTACATATAGTTAGGCTTGCCCTCTTGTGATTCTGCCATCATTATGAGAAGAAGATACCCTAGGAAGCCATTGTTTTTGAGTCCCCTAATGAGATTGAGGATCAGAGACACTGTAGAGGACACTTACAGATGCTGAACTTGAAACAGGGCCATCCTAGCTAATGTGCAGATGTATAGATATTATATGCCACTGAGATGGTTTTTCTTTGTTTGTTTTTCTTGTTAGATAGTAAAAGCTGGTGCTTATCCCTTCTGTCCTGAATAGAAGAATTGACCACAAGCTACGTGAAAATGGAGTGAGGTTGACTTGTAGCATTGCTGTGAGATGCAGGGATCAAGAGACTTTTGGGAATACTCTATTTCCTCTGTCCCATAACTTTCATAAGCCTCTTCTCAGCCTCCCCAAATAAATACATAAGTCAAGACTGAAGTATGCTTGCTGTGGGGACATAACTGCAGGACAAGTAGTTAAGTCCCAAACCTCCTTTAGCATCTCCACAAAGCCACCAGAAATAATCAAGCAATCTAATTCAAAACTGCTATAGTTATTAAGCAAAAGCTGCTCTGAGACATTCTTCTTTTATTCCTCCATTGACTTGGGATGGCTTCTTCTATGTTCTTCTTATACAGTAATATGGAACTGCCACTGCGGTCAGAGGAGCAGGCCTCCATCTCCATGCCAAAATTCAGAGGCCTTAACTTGTAGTCAAAGAGCTTGAGAATATTTCCCTCCATTCCTGTTGTGGAAGTCTGGAATTTTCTGTCTCTGCAGGGTATCTCTCTTCATTGCCAACATGAACACTAAGAAGCCAGAGCCCTACCCTTCAGAACTCTTAAATTCCTCAGCTAAATTAATGTACTTCCCCTGAGACTTTGTTACAGATTGCTCTGTCCATCACTGCATGGGGGTAAGGGAAGGAACAGAGGGGAAATGGAGGAAGGAAGGGATCTGACTAGCTTTGCTCTTGAGTATACAGCTCTTACCTATTGTCCATTCCAGTCCTTTGTACTTGCTAATACCAAGCTAGAAGCCTCTCTGCAATTGTGCTAAAAATGACTTTTCCTACCACCAGTTCGGCCTTCTCCATTGCATGCCCATGGTGGTTCTTATCTCTATTCTGGTTTAGGCATCAGTGTGATCCCATCTACTTTACTACTTGCAAAACTCTTCAAAATTTCTGGGCTGTTAATGGCACACACTCTGATGCTCATCACTATTGTAGATTTATTCCATGTTGTACTGCCAGACTATAATTTCAGTGTAAATGGAAAAGAGGTAAAAGCACATGCTCAATCTGCCATCTTGATCCAGAGTCAATTTGACAATTTACAAAGAAATTTTGATTAATGGCACATAATTCAAATTTATGCTTTTAAAAAGTCTGCTGAAGGGATTGGAACTAGCTGAGCATGAGGTCAAGCCAGATTGTTTCTAACTGATTACACTTTATTTTTTCAGGGATTCCAAAGAAAGGGTGTGTGGAGTTAAGGCAGGGCAATTTAAAGCAATCACAAGTGTACACAGAACCCTTTCCACAGAGGAAATGAACTGGTATTTCTTTTTATCATCTTCTAACATGCAAAGTACTGCACCTTTATATCTTATTTATTCTTCACAGTCTAGTGAGACAGGTAATCCTAGTCTCATTTTACAAATGAGGACATTAAGTATAGGTGTTAGAGAACTTGCAAAAGATCATGCAGCCAATGATAGAGTTGAGTTTGAACCTGAGTTTGTGAGTCTTTTGTTCAAATGTTTATTGAGTCAGCTATCCTCTAAGATGATGAAGAATATGAGTCAGACATTCTCTAGGTATTGGGGACACGCAACGTGGATCCACCAAGTGTTACAGCAAAACCTGATGGGCATGATAATAAAGTCACATAGAAGATGCTATATTGACACGGATGTGGGAAGCATTAACTCAAGGACAGTGATAGTCAGAAGAGGGCTAGGAAAGATTCAAATAAGTTACCGCTGTGTCTGAGGTTTTAAAGGTTTTAAAGGTGGAACAGGAATTTTGTTTGTTTGTTTGTTTTGTTTATGGATAAAGAAGAACAAGGATAGGACAACTGGAAAGCATATGGCAAGGTCCTGAAATTTTAAGTAGCTCATAAGATTGGAGCAGTATGGGAGGGTTTAAAGACCAACCATATCCATAAGGAGAGGGTGGATTACACTGGCTGTAACCCCATGATAAATAGTTTAAACCTGGAAGCAAAGGAGGAGTATGGGGTGGGGAAATTGTCACTGAAGGACTCAATGCTGGGGTGCAACTAAGTGAGATTTTTACCTGGAAAGAATATTCCAGAAGTGGATTGGAGAATGTTAGAGGCAGGGGTAAATTTATTTTAATAACTGTTATTGCCCAATAGTTTCTCATTTGAAGCTACTATTTGCTAATTGGACTTCTTGAAAATGATTTTATTTTCTTACAATTCTATACGGATATTAACACCATATTACCTATGGCCACTCAAATCCATGGATAATTTATACGTTAACTACCAATTTCCATTTATGCAAGTTGAAGTTCCTTTGCCAATTTTGCTTTTGGAGGTGATCATAAAATTCCAGATATAAACGCCTTGGAAACTGGACTCTGAACACTTAACTAAAGAGCTAATTCCTTCTTGCTGTGTCTGCCTTGACTGCTTGAGTCTCTCTGATGTGAGCATGCAGCTCATGTGCTCACTTTGCACATGCTGCCTTAGCCAGAGAAAGCACAAGGGAATTTTCCCTTATGACCATTTCAAATAGGAGCAAAGATGAGAACATCTCATTAGGAGAACATACTGTATTGTCTTAAAATCTCTGTAAAACACATCTTCCAGGGACTCAATCCTATACATTTGTGCCCCTCAGCAGCAAAGCTTTCCATTTAAATAGTCCCTATTGGGAAAATGCATTAGTGTTTGTGATCTGTTAATTATAAATAGACAGACTTCTAATGCCTCTTGTAAGGTTTTCAAGACATCCTGTGAAAATTAATTATAATGGACTTTTTAAAATTTTTGGTTTCTCTCCAATGGTTAATTATAGCTCCAATGAATCTAATAAGACTGCCACAAAGCTTCTATTGATACTCCTTAGACGTGCAGGAAGTCAAACACCCAAGTTATTTAATCAGAGGTCTTGATTTGCTTGGAAAATTACCACAATATGAGCTGCATTTTGTCACTCAGGGCCAATCTGATGAAAGGCTATGAGCCTTTACATTTTCCTTGTTCCATGTAAGTATTATTTAAATACTGCACACCTCCCCTCCCTGCCCCACCACATTTCCAGTAGCATGAATGTCTTGGTATACAGGAATAAAGTGCACATGGCTACTTTTGAATCATAAAGCAAAATCACTTGGTCTATACAAAGCATTGTCTGATGCTGGCAATAAACTCGAATGATTTCCCAATATTCTTCCAGAGTAAGTGCATTGTCTGGGTCTTTCACATTTCAAAAAATTATGTAGTTTTCAAATTTATCCCACCTATTCATTTGTCTAGAGAGTCCAAAAAATGTTGTTTTTCATAAATAAGGGAAAGTGATGAACAAGGGATAGGGCTGCTGGAAATGGATAATTCCCTACACACAACTCATCATCTACTCTAGAGGCAACTTGACTCTGATTTCCATGGTTTTTAATCACTATCAGGAAACCAAGGATAGGAAATAGTCTTAGTGCACACAGTTGAAGTTCAAAAGGGTTAGGTTCTGTTTTAAAGACTTATTAGAAAGTGAATAGTCAGGCAATTTGTCCTTTATGTATGAAAAACACATGAATTTCAGGAAGTCCATGTGTGAATACAGTGAGCTCAGATGTGGGAGTCATAGAGGGGACATAAGGCAGCTGGATGAAGACATATGGGCTTCTCAAGCTAGAGTCCCTCTATTCTTTCTGGAACAGAGAATTAATCAAATTCACTAAGGTCTCTTGGATGAGCAACTGGTTAGATCCCTTGTTGCTGATTATAATAGTCAAATAAAATGTGAGAATTTAACCTACAGAGATAACACTATTTATCTCTAATGAGTTTTGTTCTATGTGGCAGAAAGATGCTGGCTTATTTTCCCTTGGTGGCTAAATGGCCTGTTAACATATTTGCCAATGAACTAAAACAAAACAAACAAACAAAAATATTATTTATTTTTCTGACTCTATCAAGCAGCAATAAAGCTCTAAATTTTTCTTGGAGTTTGTACTTATGTAACTATAAGAATTAAGCATTGAGCAACAAATTGCAAATTTCTACTTATTCTCCAGCATGTGGATGAAGGTATCCCAGACAAGGAAATATGTTCAGTACAAAAAGAACAAAGGCATTTGAATAAGGAATCTGAGAGAGTCTAATAAAAGCCTACAGAGAAAGTAGCCAACAAGGACCAGGGGATGAAGGAATAGTCAGGCATATGTCATCTGCCCAGAGAGACATATGACCATCAAGCCTCTGGTTTTCCATCATAGGGCTCACAACTCTGTAGCAGTTTTGCCTATAAGCAATATTCTTCCCTTGGACAAAATTGAGAAAAGACAGAAGCTATCTCATTCTGTTTGAAAAGGGGCATTCCAAATAAATAGGCTTCTATACTACAAGAAGTATAAGTATTAATTTTCAAGGGTACCTTGGGAAATGTTGAACAAATTTGTGACACCTGTTCCTTTCAGTGATGACATTAGAACATCCTATTGAGCTGTATAAAGACCTTGGTAGAACCAATGCTCAGATAACCCAGGGAGGCCAGAGTTCTAGACAATTATATTCTGACCCAAAGTCTGTAACCATGATAGAGCATTACTGTCAATAGAGACTCCAGTTAGCAGATGAGTTTTGGTATTTAGCCTGGATCAAGTACTGGACAGGCAGCACAAAAAAATCTACAGAGTGCTTCTAATTAATTTTCTCTGGAAATGGTTCCCCTTCTCTTCCCTTAATTAAACCTCATTCATACGTTTACTACAGAGAATTCCTCTAACCGCAACCCTTCCCATCTCATTTCAGACTGCAGTTCTTCATCTGTATTTTTTAAATTGTCTTCTTCAATTGGTAGCACTCTATGACTGGGGTCTTACAAAGCAATAATACACTCCAGAAATATGTAAAAGAACATTGTACCAGACCAAGAAAATACAGACAGAAATTGTTAGGCATGGAATCTATTTCTCCATACCAGTGCCTGTATCATATCATTAAAAAGGTATAAAAAGTGGAAATAGTAATTATGCATAAAGTCTCAATCAGGGCTGTTTTGTGTCAGGGAGACATTTTGACATAGGCAGTTTTTAAAAGAAATCCATCTGTCCTCTTATAAAACAAGAATGTTTATTTTGGGGGAATAATTATAACATGTATTTAATTTTCAAAAGAGAAGTAATATAATTGCCAAAAAATTTTCAAAAGAGAGGTGGTAGATCTATTCTTGGGTTATGAAAGACCAATTTCAATATATAGTATATGAATTACAGAAAAAATATTTTAAAGGCACTAATTAAACCTGTAGGACTTTAATAAATAAAAGTGCTACCTTCATTTAGGAGGAAGGTAGAAAGGCAAAATAGGAATCATTTGCCAAACAGAACTGACAGTTCAAAGAAAGATGTGTTCTTTAGATCCTATCTTCATAAAATAATAACATGCCAATCTATCATGATTTAAAATTTAATAAGATCAAAGGATGGGAATGCTTAGATTCCCAGAACTTTTTTTTTTCCTTCAAATATTCATGGAACTGGACATGAAGGTGCTTTGGTATTGTACCCAGGTTTTGGGAATCTATTTTTTAGAAATTGTGTTCATTCTACATAGTAAATCACTCTAATTACCATGCATGCTTTGAGTGAAGAGACGGGCAAAATCACTACAATGGAGGACATTAAAGAGATGGAAGAAAGGAAGTCTCATTCCCAAAGTTTAGAGTTGAGGGGACAGTCATATCAGATATACACAACAGAAGGGCTGCATATTTGATTGGATTACATGTCAATACATATACTGCACAATGAATTCCTAAGTTCATGTAAGCTTACCTAAGAACACATTGATTGTTAAAATAATGAAAGGACATAGGGTGAAAAAGTCAAAATAATCCAATAAGGGATAAAAGCCATTTTAGTTAGGTTCTGAATGAGATAATAATTTGACTGACAGAATCAATGATGCAGGCTAGTCGAGCAGTGAGAATCACTACTATAAAGGCCCAGAGCCTCTAGAACAATAATGATAAATTAAGAGTTTGAAATTTCTGAAGTTATTGAGTTGAGAAGGGAGCAATGAGAATTAAAGCTGATGCGCTAGTGTAGGGAAAACAGAGGAAGAATAAGGAAGACTTTTTATGGGCCACCTTAGACATCACACATTGCAGAACTTGGGCAACAGTTCTAGACAAGATAGGTCAATGAAGTAAACAATGGAGAATAATTTGGATATAGTGGTTGCAGGTTACTTTTAAGAAAATGAGAATTTAAACAATGGCAACAATCGTGGAAGGATAAATACTTAAGAAGAGACAATTAGCAGATCTGGGAGGAAAATAAAAAAATGATGGAGAAAGTCTGGTGAAAAATGACTCCAAAGCTCTGAGACAAGTTAAACAGAGATGTCTCTGATTGGGATGTGGAAATGGAATGAAGAGTATGAACTGGGCTGGGGTAGGCTGTGAGCAGAAATGAGTTTGCTTTCGAACATGGTATATTTCAGGTTTTTATGAACATGTGAGAGAAGATATTCTGTGCAGAGATGGTGGGAAATCAGGCTTGGAGCTGTAAATTTGGAAATCAGGTTTTTTGGTCATAACTGAAACTGTTAAAGCAAAGGGAGAAATTCAACAACTCTATATAGAGTCTTAGAGACTACATATAGTAGGCTAGGGGAAGAACAACAAAGATAAATTTTTAAATTTAGAAAGACTGTCTTACTGTATACACAAAAATGATAACTTCAATGTGGAATTAAAACATATTTCCAACTTTCAAGGACTCTGATACGTATAAAAGATGAGTAAAAGGGGAACAAGAGGATGAAAAATTACCTTATGCTACTCTAAGAGCCTATTATTATATATTTTTTCAGGATATTGTGACTTTCTTTTGATCCTTTAGCTAATATTAACCTTACATGTGGATAAAATTTTGGAGCTGGGTTGCCATTTAGCTTGGCCAAAAAAAAAAAAAATGTGTTTAGATGATGATAAGCTTTTTGTGGAGAGAGTCTGGATATAAATAGTGTTATACAATACCACACCCCATCTAAACCAAATAATAAATTAAAACATTATTGTTATTTAACTAAATTTCTTAAAGTATGTAAGAATAAAGCTCAGACACTGACATACTGTTATCAATTACAATGTCTTTTTCCAAAACTTGCAACTTGAGATTGAACAATTAGAATCCTATTGGGTCTACAATCTGTACTATCAGCTGTTTGCCACCTCACATTGCAGTATTCAAGTCCCTTACTCGGAAGAATCTCTGTCCTTTAAACAAAGGGCTGGAACATAAGTCTGCATACATAAGATGCTGACTTGCAGTACACATTAGTGCATATAAACAGCAAAAGTTAAATGAATCACTTTCTTGCCTGCTCTTGACTTTACCAAGAATGCTACGTGTGTGACCTGGGAGACCATATGCCATGGGTCAGCCTTTGACCAATTTCCCTAATACAGCTGTCACTCTGAAAGTAACATCTCATGCAGATATATTTTTTCAAATATGTGCATATGCCCTGAATTTTGGCCACAGGAGAACGTCATTGAAACAGTATTGTTGGAGTTGTTAAGGCGAGTTACTTTTCAGATTTGAAAGAGGAGAGTTGTGAGGAACCTTAGATATTACATTTTTTCATTTATTCAAAATGAAAAATCTACTTTTTAAATTAATTTTATTTACATACATTCCATATCCACTAAACAATCTCTCTTCCCCCTATTCCCTGGTAACCTCTATAGCCTCTGCAGATTGGCTATTTTTAGAGATATAAGTAATATCATACAATATTTGTCCTTATGTGTTTTGCTTATTTCAGTGAGTGATGTTTTCAAGGTTCTTCCATTTTGTAGCATGTCTCAGAACTTCATTCTTTCTTGTGGCAATAATATTCCACTGTTTGTACGTACCACATTTTGTTTATCCATTCATTTGTTGATGGGTACTTGGGTTGTTTCTACCTTTAGGCTATTGTGAATAATTGGTACGCAAGTATCTGTTTGAGACCCTGCTCACTTACTTTGCATATATAACTAGAAGTGGAATTTCTGGGTCATATAGTAATTCTATATTTTATTTTTTGAGGAACCACCATAATGTTTTCCAAAGTGGCTGCACCATTTTACATTCTCACCAACAATGCACTAGAGTTTCAATTTCTCTGCATCCTCCCCAACACTTGTTATTTTTTTATTTTTATTTTTTTTAATAATAGCCATCCTTGGGGATATGAAGTGATATTTCATTGAGGTTTTAATTTGCATTTCCCCAGTCTACAGCCATACCACCCTGAATGCGCCCGATCTCATCTGATTTGCATTTCCCTAATGGCTAATGGTATTTAACATCTTTTCATATATTTATTGGCCATTTGTATATTCAATTTTCTTTTACTCTTAAAAAAATAGAAACAAATGCATGTAATGAAATCAATAATAACACAACAGAAGCTCAGTTAAAGGTAAAGGTATCTTGATTTTCATCACCTTGAGGTAACTGATATTCGAAATGTCTTTTGCAACATTCTAGAAATTTTGTATGCTTATAAACAAATGTAACATAATATTTTGGTGAAATAATATCACATTGTTAATATTTTTCTAATTTTAATTCTAATTAACTATGAATCCTAGAAATCTTTACATACCAGCACATGTGGCTTTACCTCGCTGTATTTAAGGACTATAATATTTTATTTTATAGAATTACTATTATTTACTTCATCAGTTCCCTACTAAAGGGCATTTATGCTCTCTTATGATCATTTTTTTTTCCTTATTAAAAGCAATTCTATAATGTTCATTTTTTTACTGTTTTGTGATAATATGTGTAGGTTAAAATCCTAGACAGGGAAGTTCTGTGCCATACATCTGTTTTAAATATAAGAGTCAGCATGGTAGAGTTAAAAGACAAGGAACTTTGGAGTCAGACTAACGTAGATTTGAATCCTAGTACAGGCACTAATTATCTGTGTATCCTTTGGCAAAATACTGAACTTCTCTGAGTCCCAAATTTCCCACTCTGCCATATGAGAAAAGATCTTGCACAATTAGGATTCTCAGGTAACATTTGTTAAAACATGGTGCAAATAAGTATTCCCAAACCTGTAAATAAGGGTAGGAAGAGGAGGAAGAGGAAAATGAACAGAGTTTGTGTGCAGAACAATGAAGTCGGAATTGGGCTAAGAATTAAACCCTCTAGATTCTCAGGCAAGTGTTTTTCCAATCAATTTTGTTGAAGATTTCTTGCTCCCTTTTCCTTATCTTTCTTCTTCCATTAGCTCCGGGGATGTCTTCACCTTGTACTTACTCCACATGGTGCAATGGCTGAGAATCTGCTCAAAGTCCACATAAACAACTAAGAGAAATCCAATAGAGTATGACTGTTTTGTTGTTCTGCTTCTGATTACTTCAAATTTGGGAAATTTTGAGAACAACAACACTTGTGGTATGAGGGAGAAATTATATTTTGATTATAGATGATATGCCCTTGATCAAGACCATACTTTTTGAACCTGCTTGTGACTGGCTCATTACCATGAGTCATTCAATCCAATGTCATTCATCCTTGCCCAGATTCACTCCTTTAAAATGTAACCTGCAGTCAGAGTTTCACATTTTTCTGAGATTATCTTCCATCATTATCTTGCATATATTCTTGACAATGGCCTTATGAACTATATAAAGCCAGCAATCATTAGCTCTCTCTTTTGGGATGTGAGGAAATTAAAGTTCAGAGGCATTAATCAATTTTCCCATATCTTCTGACTTCACGTTCACTTCTATTTCCACTATATCATACTGAACACTGTCTTAATTTATTTTTATTGAGGTGGAATTCACATAACATAAAATTAATCATTTTAAACATTCACAATACTGTGCAGCCACCATCTCTATCTAGTTCCAAAATGTTTCCCATCACCCCAAAAGAAAACTGTACCCATTAAGTGGTTGCTCCTCATTTCTTCCTTCTCCCAGCCCCTAGCAATCACCAATCTGTGTTCTGTAAATGTCACTATATCTTAATACAGGAAAAGAATGATTTGACCATATATCATCCTCTAGTTCTATGTGCATGTGTCTGTGTGTGTATGTGTGTGTGTGTGTGTGTGTGTGCTTTCAGGAAAATGTAACCATTTTCCAAATAATTTCAGTGAAGCCCCACTGAACAAATACAAACTTCTCCACATGGCCATCAAACCTCTTTCAAAATTTGTAAATAGTCTCATCTCTATCATCTATGCACTCCAGGCTCAACAGACCATGATTTTGTTTCCTAAATATGTTAGGCATCTCTTTACTTCCATGCTTTCCCTGCAGTTTTTCCTTCAACTTAGATAACTTTTCCTCCATTATCCACCCATGTAAATTATGTTCTTCTTTCTTTGTAGATCAGGTGGAATCTCGATTGAGATGTCATTCCTGATATCTGCAGTCACAGTGAATTACTTTCCTTGCATAAGGAAAAAACACAGTCCTATACCTAAGGCAAACACACATACTCATTTCCTTTGTATTATAAATAATTATTTATGTTTTGCCTCCCTGACTAATTGTAAACTAATTATATGCAAGATTCATAACAGTCCCACAAGAATCAAACACCCACTCATCTATATTTACAGTTCCTTCCCACTGGTGTGCCTTTTTCTCACTAAATCTTACCCAGTGTTTGAGGCCCAACTGAATACCTCCTTCTCCACAAAACCTCTTCTGAATTCCTTTAGATAGACGTATTATTTTCCATTGAACTCCAATATCACTTTATGGTGATATATTACTGTAGTTTAAGTGTATTTTGAGTCCTCCAAAATATTTGAATCTCCATGGAGCAAAGTCTGAATCTATTTTGTTTACCACAGTATCCTCCAAGTCCATGCTCAACAAACACCTTTTTTATATATGGAGAAATTTATAAATTTCTTGCTAACACCATCTATGTTTATATCTAATATAAATTTTAATCTCTCATAGTTACTTTCTAACAGAAATCAGTAAGAATTATTTTGAACTCTATGAAATTACCATTTTTTAAATCAAAAGCAGTTGAGTATCAGCAATTTCAACTGGTTCAACCTTTCACATATGGAATAAAGGGAATGATGGCTAGATAAATGAATGAAAACTTCCCACAGATGCAATCATGGCATGCCTGTGTTAGTCACACACATAAATTTATCTTATTTGATAAAAAGTCATTTGAAGGTCAAGAAGAGAGAATTTGCATTAAAATATGTCACTCCCCCACATGGAGGAAAATGCATTTCAAATACATCATTTGCTGCAGGGAGGACTAGTTCAGACTATACACCCACTGGGCCTTTTTTAAACTACCACATTCATTTTCCTCTGTGCTCAATGAAATGAAAAAATCCCTGTACCTGAGGAAAACAAACTTGGATCTTCTTCCACCCTTCCCTGGTGAGAGATCCAGCTATGAGAAGTCAACTTGTTACATGCCATTGTCAGAGCAATACTGGTGCAGCTAGGGAATTCACAACCATTCAAAAGTCATGCCAATTGCACACATCAGGAGATCACTTTTACTATGGGACATGTACACAGCAGTTTTTCAAAGAGTGTGCATTCTGCACTCCTTCCAGCTGGCATTAGCCTAGCATGTCTCAGATAGCACTGATGGGCTGGTTTCTCTCTACTGCACAGTTAGTCCTCTTTGTAATTTATGTTTAGATGTGACCTAATGGTATTACATAGAAATTAAAAATTTAGAGTCAGAAAGGTTAGGCTTCAAATGCCATCTTGGAATCTTTACTAAATTAGTCAATCTCCATGAAACTCAATCTCCTTATTTGTAAAATTCTTTAATACAAAAACTATCTTATCTTATCCTACTTAATCCTATTGTGCTAGCTTGAATCTATTATGTCCTCCACAAGAGCCATGTTCTTTAATGCAATCTTGTGGGGCCAGACTAATTAGCCTTTGATTAAGGTGGAAACTTTTGATTGAATGTTTCCACAGAGATATGACACACTCAACTGTAGGTGAGAACTTTTGATTAGATCATTTCCATGGAGATGTGACCCCACCCATTCAGGGTGGGTCTTAATTAGATCACTGGAGTCCTTTAAGAGGGCTCATGGAAACAAGGAGCTTGGAGAAGCTGAGAGAGACATTTTGGAGAGAAGCTAAGATACATAATTCAGAATTTGCCCCCGAGAGAAGCTAAGAGCCAACACAGACCCAGATGCTTGTAGATGCAGACAGAAAGACATTTGGAAATGCTAAGCTAAGAGATGAAGCCCAGAGTTTGCTCCAGAGAAGCTAAGAGAGAACCCCTGGATGCTTAGAGAAAAACACCCTAGGAGAACAAGCAAGAATGCACAGGAGCTAAGAGAGAGAAACTAAGAGGGACAAAAGCCCAGAGACATTTTGGAGAAAGCCATTTTGAAACCAGAACCCAGAAGCAAAAGACAAACAAACACGAGCCACGTGCCTTCCCAGCTGACAGAGGTGTTCCAGACTCCATGGGCCTTTCTTCAGTGAAGGTATCCTATTGTTGATGCCTTAGTTTGGACACTGTTAAGGCCTTAGAACTGTAAATTTGTAACCTAATAAATCCCCTTTATAAAAGCCAATTCATTTCTGGTATTTTGCATAATGGCAGTTCAAGCAAACTGGAACACCTATCTTATAGGGTTGTGACTATTCCTTTAAATGCTTTAGATAATGTTAATTTAATAGTCTCCAACACACAGTAGATGTTTAATAAATAGTAATTAATAAAAACTTTCTGCCTCACATCTAGATTACTATTTCCATGGACTGAGGGCATAGATCTACATATACTAGAGGCAAAAAGAAGGATACCAAAACCAGAGCATTTGATACATAAAAAGTTTAAAAAAGAAAAAAAAAAACAGAAATTGAGCATACCATTTGGGAGGTGATAATAACATAAAAAGAAGAAAATGAGGGAGAAGAGGAGGAAGAAAAAGAGAAGGAAGAGGAGGAGGAAACTATTACTTTCTAAGCATTTACTGTGTACCAGGAACTTTCTAGGTTGTTTTCATGTATTGAGGATTATAAAATAAACTTGAAGAAATTTTCAGTAAAGAGAATAAATATAAAAAAAAGGAAAAGAAAAAAAAATAAGAAATTTAAGAATCAGTCCTGAAAGATCAATATTCAAATTATAAGAGCTGCAGAAAGTGTGAAGAATAAACATGGAGGGTAGGAAATTATCAAAGCAATAACTCAATGCAATATCTCAGGACTGAAGTATATTAGTTTTCCAATTTAAAGGACACTCAGGTGCCCAATGCAGTGGACAGAGGAAGGCTCACGCCATGAGACATTAGGTGAATTTCAAAATGCTGGGGGAGAAACAGGGAAAATGTTGAATCCTTGAAAGACTAAAAGCAATGAACATATAAAATATTCCTAATTATGACATTGGAATTCTTGGATAAAATACTAGAATTTAGGAGGTAAATAAATCAATGCCTTCAAATTGTGAAGAACAGTGGTTTCTAACCTAACATTCTATAACCAGCCAAATTACCACTTAAGTAATGTATTTCTATGATATTGAGCATGTGACAGGCACTGCTGAAATACACTGCATATGTTAACACATTTCATTGTTCAACATTCTTAAGAGGTAGCTATTGTGCTTATTTCCATTTTACAAATGAGGAAATGAAGGTACATATCAATTTAATAATGTGGCTCAAAGTCAAATCATTGATTTATTGGAGGACCAGATAGCACAGAAAAATGGGAGGACATTGAGGTCAATAAGGGAGGCTCAATTATTGGCTCAAACATAGCGGCCAAATAAGTAATAATAAGAAATAATAATAATAAGAAATAATAATAATAAACAACTAGCTAAGCAAACAAAGAAATGCTGCCTTGATTAGGTGTGATTTTACTGTGCTAAACATAAAACCCGTTCACAACTGGACCCAAGGGAATCTCTCTCCTGTCTCTAAATATTTCCTTCTGAAATAAATATTGTCTACATGACTGTGATTTTTAATACTACTTTGAAACATGTAATGAACCAAAATTTTAATTATTATAAATATAGCCTCTTCTATTTTCCCTTCCCAATAGCATTTTCCCTTGCCCATAGTCTTTTCCCCAATTTTCCTAAAAACACTAAACTTCTCATAGACTTGCTTTGCTTACAAATTTGGTGATTGTGTCTGTACACTGAGCTCATCCTTATCCTGAATTAAAATTCAATTATTAGAATAAGAAATATTTCAGTATAATAAGAATATTTCTAAGGCTTTGGTTTAAAAATACACTTTCAAAACTTTTGGCTTTTCCAGTGACCCAAATATTCATTAAGCTCCTTGCTTCCCTGAGATGCCACCTAACTGAAATAGTTTCATAACCACCCTTGTTCTTCACATGTTTAATGGCACAACTCAAAGTAATGCATCAGTCACTTGACTAATAAGCATCCTCTGAAGCCTAAGGAAATGGAGGGAAATGCTCCTTTTGTTCTTCTACTGTGTATTATGTTCCACAAGCATGGATTATTGTTATTCTTATTACCCAGTTGAACTAGTCTCATTTACAGTTGGATAAATCGTAAGCCATTTGATTCTCGAGCCTCCCCAAGTTATTACATTACTTCATCCAAGGATTTTACAGCAGTAAACACTGGGGATATTCCAGATGACTCAAAGTTATTATTTTTTTTTTTCTGTCTCTCTAAAGGCTGTAAAAGTGCAAAAACTCTTATGCGGTGGAACACTTCCATAAATAATTAGCACGACATTTCATTGGTCAAAAGAAATACTTAAAGTAATCCATAAAATGCAGAATTAACTCACTGGATTGTGCTAGTTTCTCTAGCCACTGGAATACACTGGTTCCTAAATGGCTTTTTGGTGGACACCTCTAGGTTTGATCACCCAGCATCCAGCCCCTTCTTATAGAAATAATGCCATAATTGGGTGGAAAGTATAGAACCATCCTCAGTTCAGCCTATGCTTCAGGGAAAACTTTCTTCACTTTGTGTCCATAATGAAGTCTGAGCTTAATCTCTCAGCTTAGTACCCTTACCATGTCCCCAGAAATTAGTTCAGTGAAATGCATACCACATAAGTTGTTCTATTGAGATGCAGAATTTTTGTTCAGTGCTTGGCAGAGGAGAATGACTAGCAATCATGCAGACTTAAGATCCTCTTGCAGCCATCTTGCGACAGCTAGGGGAAAACTCTGCTGAGAAGAAAGCCAACCTCACAGATTAAACCTTAGAAGAAAAAAGAGGGAGGCTGGTCACAGCACTTGAGCTACTGGGTCGTCACTTATATCCAGAGCTCCCTCTGGAGTTCTCAATTAAGAAAGTCAAAATATTTCCTTCATTGTTGAAACTAGATTGAGTTGTTTTTTTCTGTTTCTTGTAAATAAACTATTTTAACTAATACTCTACTTGTGTGCAACTCTGACACTATGTAAGTATTCTAGTAATAGGTTTCCCTACAGGAATCCCAGTGATCCTGTGTGTACTAAATAATGTTTCACGAGCATATAATATAAGTAAGACATTATGTACAATTCAGCCTACAGTGGAGTTCTCTTTCAAGGCTTCTCTAATGTCCCTCCCAGCTTCAGTACTCCATATTTATACTGAGAATAATTTCTGGATGCACATATTTAGTCCTTTTTAATTTATTCTAATAAAAGAGAAAAAATGTTCTAACACTGTTGAGTATCTAGTGCTGTGTAACAAAAATTTCCCAAAACCTAGGGACCTAAAGCAGCAGCATTTAGTTTGCTTATGCATCTGCCATTCAAGAAGGGCTTGCTTTTGCTTCACTTGGATTCAGCTGGAGTGGCTCAAAGATTGGGGTTGGAATCATCCAAAGGATCACTACCTGGCTGGGAAGGCTTAATATAGGGGGAGCCAGAAGCTAGGTTTCTCTCTCTGTCTCCCTGTCTCTCTCTGTGTCTCTCTCTTTCATCTCTCCAGCATGGCAGCTCCAGGGAAGCTGGACTTCTTACATGTTAGCCAAGTGCTCCTACGGTGCATGTTCCAAGAGAGAGAAGCAAGCAAAAGCTGATTTCCTTTCATGATTTAGCCTCAGAAATTCACAGTGTTATCTTTGCTGCATTCTATTCATCAAGACAGTCACAAAGTTCCGCTGGGTTTCAAGGAGAGGGGAAATAGAATCTGCCCCTTGATGGGGCAGGTACAGAGTTATGGAAAAGCATGTGGGAACACAAAACATTGTTGCAATCATACTTGCAAAATCTGCCACAATCACAAATACACATTTATGTGTGACTCACATATCTGTGTATATTTTGTCCTAGAACATTTTACTTCATTTAGTCCCAGAAATGTGTGTGTCTGTTTGCTACATCCAATGTTAGAATCAACTGGTATTTCTCAGAAACATACCATTATACTTGTAGAAAGTCATATTCCACATGTGTGCTGGAAAGCAGAGTAAGGCTGGCCTTGAATTGAAAATTGTCTCGAGTAATATATATTATAGAAAATTAAGTGGAGAAAACTTGTGTTTTTGTTTGAGTTGGTGGGATTAAAAAAACTGCTCTGATTTTTTTCTCGAATTCATCAAAGATAACTATATTTATATTAAATTTTTCATGACACAAGTGGATGATTTCTTCTGATTTTTCTCCCCACCCCTTTAAAAAAACTGGATGTTATCAAAATATGCAGTTAACTGCCTGTGCACTTACCCCAACTCTGTTTATCTCCTTCCCACCACCCCCACACTGCTTTCTCCAATAGACTGACTGGCAGTCAATAAGTACCAGGAATCAGTTTCACAGTCTGTCAGAGATACATTTCAACAGGTCCCAAAGACAACAGGACATTTCATTTTCACACTGTACCCTGCTGCTGTTACTTGCCTTGTGACAGGCTACAAGCGAAGGCTCTCACCTCCTGGTTTTTATCATCACCCCAAACCCTGTGATCCTACGTCTATCTGTTAAAAAAGAAGGACACAAACAAACTGTGAACACCCATTTGTTTCTTTATTGCATCTTTGATGGTTCTCTCGGTATTGACGGAATTTTCCCTACACTGACCTTATTGTATGAGGAACAAATAAATTGTATATTCCCAAGTTCTCTTTGACAAGACAGAAGTCTTGAAGATTATGCTTTCCCTTCCAGTGACACTGTTAAAATCTCCTGTTCAGAAAAGCAAACAGAACTGTCTTCTGGAAATAGGAAATAATTTCAAACTACAAAGCACTGTAGGTGTCTGTCCTGTGTTTTATTGTTCCTTTCGAATCACCTGTTGTTTTCAGATACAGTGTCATATGAACACAGTTCATTCCATATTCAAATCTCAACTTTCAAGAACCAGCACATCATAGGAAATATGAACTGCTATTCTAATTTTATAGGACCTTAAGAAAGATCTATAAGTTAGATATTATCATTCTGCTGGATGCCATATTCAAAGATACAGATAAAAAACCTATGCTCCTAACTCTGCTAGGGAGCAAGTAGTCTCCAACTCCAAACCTTGCAGCATTGGTTTTGATTACCTGGAATAACACAGACCTCAGACACATCTGAGTCTGAATCCTATTTCTGCTATTTAATAATTTTAAGATTTTGTGCAAGCGACTTAACATCCTGTTACTCCAAAAGTGATTATTAATGAAAACCCATCACAATGCTCAGTAAATGATAGTAGATGATATAAAAGTAATAAAAGTAATCAATTAGAAATTGTATAGTATATAATAATATACTATCTAACAATATTATCATCACATTATGTTACACATACATATGTGCAGGTGTCATTATTAATGCAATTGCCATACTATAATATTTCCGTACTATTCAAGATTCTATTTCTTATCTTGGTTTTGATAAAGATGACGATAATAAAATAATGAGATAATGATGACTCTATCTGCACTTACAGAAATATTTGCCCCATTGCCACTTACTCATCAATTTTTTAAGCATTTCTTTCTCTGTGTAATCTTTCTTTACCCATCACCCCAATTCCTAAGTCTGAACTCCCACTGCATCTCAAATAACACAATGGTAGCATTCAATATGCATTCTTTAATTTTTGTTTTACTGTTTGTGTTTTGTTTTCCTCTCTCTCTCCTGAGTGATTATGGAAGAAGGGATACGCTTGGTCTCCCCCTCCTTGCCTCTGCATGTCTGAGCACAGCTGGCAAAAATTATGGAACCATCCCTAAGTCTCTTAAATGCAATTTCAAGTGGGACCTAGTGCTGCTTGGCAATCATAGTTTTTCAAGTCCATTCACTTTTTTAGATGATTCTTCATACCTACTCTTCTTTCATCAAACTTCTAAAACTGCCTTCCCCAGCCTCTCAGCTGATAACTTGCTTTCTCTTGTGGTAGGCTAAATAATGGTTCCACAAAGATTTTTTTGTACATCATAGTCACCAAAACTACGAATCTGTCACCTTATGGGGGAAGAGGAACATAGCTGATGTGATTCTGTTAAGGATTTTGAGACGGAGAGATTATGCTGGCTTATCGCAGTGCAACCAATGTAATCACAAGGGTCCCTGTGAGAGAGAGGCAAGAGGGTCAGAGAAGGAGATGTGACAATTGAAACAAGGTCAGTGTGATGCAGGGCCATGGGCCATGGAATGAAGGAAGTACCCAGAACTGGAAAAGACAATGGAGCTGATTCGCCCCTAGAGCCTCCAAAAGAATGCATTCCTACTAACTCATGTTAGGACTTCTAACCTAAAAAACTGTAAGAGAATAAATCTGCATTGTTTTAAACCACTTAGTGTGTAGTACTTTGTTACAGCAGCAATAGGGAACTAACACACTCACTAATTGAAGAGGTTCACTCAGAAAGAACTTCCCTAAACTCCAGCCACATACCCACACTTATACCATATACACTGCCTTTCCTCCCATGACTACAGATGATCTGTTTGTGCATCTGTCTTAGTTTCCTGGCTGCTAAAACAAATACCTTACTTTGGGTTGGCTTAAACAATGGGAATTTATTGACTCATGAGTTTGAGGCTATAAGCAGTCTAAAATCAAGGCACAGCAAGTCTCCCCAAAGACTGTGGCATTTGGGGCTGGCCGCCAGTAATCCTGTGCCCTTGGCTTTTCTGCACATGGCAATGTCTTCTTTCTTCTCTTGTTCTGTTGATTTCTGGCTTCCTCCCATGGCTTTCCTTCCCTCTGTCTGAATTTTATTCAGTTTATAAAGGACTCCAGCAACTCATATTAAAGCCCAACCTGATTCAGTTGGCCACATATTAACTAAGAATAACATTGTCAAAGGTCTCATTTACAATGGGTTCACACCCACAAGAATGGATTAAGAACATGTTTTTTGTTCCCCACCCTTGAGGTACATACTTCAATCTACCAGTGTCTAACACGAAAACTTCCACTTTTGTATCAGCTTCCAGCCCCTCTCATCTCTCACGGACATTGCTGCAGCAATTCTTCCTCTCCCTCCTGCTCACCAATTCTTTTGGCTGGAAAAATTCTATCAGTGTACAAATGGACCATTATACATCTATTACATTATATAACTATCATTTAAAAATCCCTCTCTTGATCCAACTACCTTCATATCCCACCCCGATTCTCTGATTGCCTTTATAGCCAAATTCCTCATAAGAGTTTTCTCTATTCACCATCTCTAATTAATTCCCTCCCCTTCTCTCTTACACCCACTGTAATCATGATTTCTAGTCCACCATTCTATTGAATTGTCAAAAATCACAAATGACCTCCTCAGAGCTATCCTATCAGACACATCTAACATAGATTTTTATTCCCTCCCCTTGAAATACTTTCTACACTTGGCCTATGAACCCATTTCAGTGCCTTTGGATTTGAGGTTTCCTGCTCATGAATTTATTTTTCACACAGACATTTATATGGCTTATGGCTGTTTCTCCTTCATTTCTTTGTTCAAATATCATTTTCTCACTATGGCTTTCTTGTCTTTTATTTCTAAATTTATTAAAAACAATTTTATTATATTAAAAACTATCTATTATGTTAAATGCTATCTAATTTCATTTGTTTTTACCATAGGAATTTTTTTAAAGTAGATTATTTTTAGAACAGTTTTATATTTACCAAGAAATTTAGAAGATAGTACAATTTCCATAAAATCTGCACCAAGTTTCCCCCATTCTTAAAAGCTTACATTAGTATATATGTACATGTACATATACACACATTTTTATAAATAATTGTGCTGGTTTATAAAGCTGCCAAAATGCATACCAGAAATGAATTGTCTTTTACAGTGGGGGTGGGGAGGGGGTTATTAGTTCACAGATTTACAGTTGTAAGGCCAAGAAAATGTCCCAACTAAGGCATCAACAGGATAATACCTTCTCTGAAGAAAGGCCAATAGCATCTGGGGTTCCTCTGTCATATGGGAAGGCACATGGCCAGAGTCTGCTGGTCCTCTCCCGTGTTTAGCTTCTGGTTTCTGTTTTCCATGACATTTGACAAAATGCCTTTGGGTTTCTGTCTTAGTTTCTTTCTTAACTTCTCCCTGGGGCAAACTTGGGATCATATATCTTAGCTTCTTTCCAAAAGGTCTCTCTCAGCTTCTCTTGGCTCCTGTGGGGCCTCCTTGCTTTTTCCAGGGGCTTCTCTCTTAGCTTAACATCTCCAAATGTCATTCTGTCTGCACCTGCACATCCAAGTATCTGGGTCTCTGTCAGCTCTAAGCTCTCTTTCCCTCCCTGAGCTCTCTTAAGGACTCCAGTAAACTAATTAAGACCCACCTTGAATGGGCAGGGTCACATCTCCATGGAGATGATCTAACCAAAAGGGCCTACCTACACTAAGTCTACCCCCACAAGACTGGATTAAAAGGACATGACCTTTCATATGGTATGTAAAACCTGCACAGTAATGAACCAATACTAATACATTATTATTATTAAAAGTCCAAACTTTACTCAGATTTCCTTAATTTTTACCTAGCATCTTTTTTTCTATTCTAGGATCCTACCCAGGATGTCACATTACATTAGTGTTATGTGTCCTTAGGAAGGGGAGTCTTAAGTATTCTGTTTACAGCTATTTCCTCAGAGCCTAGCACAGTGCATGCCATATGAAAGCCAGTCAATAAATAAATACATTTTTCCTTGCAATTTTATTGAGATATACTCACATACCACACAATAATCCAAAGTGTACAATCAATTGTTCACATTATCATCATATAGTTGTGCATTCATCACCACAATCAATTTTTAAACATTTTCATTACTCCAAAAAATAATAATAAAAACAGAAATAAGGATAAAAATTGAAGTTAAAAAAAAACACCCAAAACAACCCATTCCCTCCACACACCATTATTATTCATTTAATTTTTGTTCCCATTTTTCTACTCATCTGTCCCTACACTGGAAAAAGGAAGTGTGAGGCACAAGGTTTTCTATAATCACATGGTCACACCATATAAGCTATATAGTTATACACTTGTCTTCAAGAAACAAGGCTACTGGGTTGCAGTTAAACAGTTTCAGACATTTCCCTCTAGCTAGTCTTATATACTAAAAACTAAAAAGGGATATCTATATAATGCATAAGAATAACCTCCAGAATGACCTCTTGACTCCATTTGAAATCGCTTAGCTCCTGAAACTTTACTTTGTTTCATTTCTCTTCCCCCTTTTGGTCAAGAAGCCTTTCTCAATCCCATGATGTCAGGTCCAGGATCATCCCTGGGAGTCATGTCCCACATTGCCAAGGAGATTTACACCCTTGGGAGTCATGTCTCATATAGGATGGAGGGCAGAGAGTCCACCTGACAAGTTGGCTTAGAGAGAGAGTCCACATCTGAGCAACAAGAGACGTTCTCTGGGGGTGACTCTTAGGCCTCTCCTTTACAATAACAGGCTTCATAAGGGTAAGCCCCAAGATCAAGGACTCAGCTTACCAAATTGGTAGCCCCCAATGTTTGCAAAAATACAAGATATTCCCCAGGTGGGTAAATTTAATATTTCCACATTTTTTCCCAGTCCCTCAAGGGGGCTTTTCAAATACTTCTAACCCTCTGCCCAAATTACTCTGGGATGTATTGGGGCTTCACACTAACCTGTATGAACCAACCAGATCTCACTCCCTATTCAAGGTTCCATGTAATTATAGTGTTTGAATAAACTGACCATTCAAAAAGTATATAGTGTGTTACAGAAAATAAAGATTTTCATTCCAAAATTATATAGCATGCTTCAGAAAATAAAGATTTTCCAAAAAACGATTTTGGTCTCGCATAGAAGCTGAAATTTTAAAACACAGTCAATATCATCCTCTACCCTTTAATCTGATTTACCTTAATCCTAACAAAGGCCATTTTGTTCATATCTCTAATTGAAGTCTAATCTCTTTTTCAGCTTCTTTAACATTTTCTATATGGGGTAACGTTGACATTCATAGCTACTGAAATCTAGCTCTGAGTCTCAGGTGTCACAGATACCTGAAGTTCCAAGGACTGACAAGGTAATACACAAGAGCTCAGCATCTCAGAATTTAGAAATAGCCATTACAACTCAGGAATAGATGTGACTGCTGTAAGAGCTTACAATCTAGGAACTGATACAATAATCCTTCCCCTGATAACCTACGTTCTCAGATTCAATTCTCAGAGTTTGCCCATTATAGTTATAGTTAGTCCATAGTAGTGAGGTGTTATAATGTCTGTCTTTTCATTTCTGGCTTATTTCATGCAACATACTGTCCTCAAGGCCCATTTACCTAGTTGCAAACCTCACAACTTCTTCTTGCAGCCGCTCAATCTTCTATTGTAATAAATACATTTTGAATTAATACTTTAGGCAGGTGGCTCATCACCTTTGGGTTTCAATGCTTTTTTATGCAATATGGGGACTATAATACCCACTTAGAGAGGTTGCCAAGAAAATCAAATATACAGAAATCACTGTAAATGCTATGGCCCCTTAATCATTAGTAACCAATCATTATTAATAATATTTAGCTTAATTCTAACCTTCATGTAACTTTTCTGTATTATTTCATGTACTTTTTTCTCTTTAATTGCCATTGCATTGTAAGTACTAACCAGGTTAAAATGTAATTGTTTGTATTTTTATTAGCTTATGTTACATCCTCCCAAAGATTTTTAAATTCAATAAATGTCAAAATAGTGGAAAAGGAGATGCTTGCCTCCATCATTAATCCTAATTTCTAGCATAAGAATGTAGTGGAAAGTGCATGGGTTTTAAAATTTCATAAAATCAGGTTCCTTTTTTTGGTTTAGCAGCCTTTACTAGTTATGTAGATGGTCAGTGCCCAATAAATAGTAGCAGTAGTATTAATGATAATAATGGGATTAATTACAATAGTGGTAGTAATAATTAACAAATTAGGATTCAACAAAGAAACTTAACCCTCAATAGACCCACTGCATTTGGTTCTCTATGTAAAAGTATTATAAGGCTCTTAGAACTTTCAAAAAGCTGGTCAAAGAGCATCTTAGAAATAGTATATAATCACTCCTCCCAAACATAAAAATGGGGAAAGAAAAAAAATACCTTTGCTCTGTGATCTAAGTAACTAAAATATGTAGGCAATAAGATACTATATAGGAAGAGTAAGACTCCAATGGCAAATATCCAAGATACAATTTAATTTTCACTTATCATAAAAGCAGCTTCTGTGGATAACAGGAAACTGTAATTGCCCACATTAGAATAATCAAAGATTAAGGCACCAAAAGATAAGAGAAGCTTTCAATTACCAATTTGTTTGCAACACATCTGTTGAGCCTATTCTCTGCACAATGTTTGGGTGGAAAAAGAGAAGCAAATGAAGTAGGAAAGGAAGCAGAAAGGGTAGAAAAGACCCCTAAGTTCTGCAGTGAGAGAAAGCAAGTAAGTGAGCAAGAAAGAGAGAGAGGGAGATGCAGAGAGAAAGAGAGGGAGAGAGAGAGAGGAAAGAGGGGAAGAAAGTGAGAGAGATACACTTTTGGTTCGATAAATCTTCTGAAATGCAATATACCAGAAATGAGTTGGCTTTATGGAGATTTATTAACTTAAAATTTACAGTTCTTAGGAGTGAAAATGTCCATCTCAAGGCATTGACAGATGATACCTGGACTCTGAAGATAGGCTGCAGGCATCTGCTGGTCCTTCTCTCCCAGGTTTTGTTGCTTTCAGCTTGTGGCTGCTCCATCCTTCAGCTTCTCTGGGTGTTTCTCTGAATTTCATCTCTTAGCTTCTGTATATGTTTTGTCTTCTCATAAAGGACTCCAGAAAGAGGATCAAGACCCACCCTGAATGAGGTGGGTTACATGTCAACTGAAATAACCTAACCCACCCATGACAGGTCTGTACCCACAGGAATGGATTAAAAGAACATGGCCTTTTCTGGGGTACATAACAGCTTCAAGCTACCACGTACACGTACAGAATATACTTCTTCATAGCAAAACTTTTGAAATACAGGATATGAATTTTGAAATTCCATAATGTTTCCTAAAGCATTTTCTCCAGATCTCAGAGTTCATTTCATATACAGCAGAGTTTGATCAATTTAGATGGTTAGAAAAGTGTATCGGGTTAATATCTAGCTGCTCAGGTCAACCTCAGTGAATTTTGTAATCTATAGCACAACTCCTTCTTCCTTGTAACACACTACCTCAGACCCTAGTTTCCAAATTACACTTGATATATACTCAGTTCTGATTTTCTTTTGGGGTCAATAATTCACATCCTTGCAGTTCTTGGATGCTTCTCCAGAAGAGCCTTGATTGCTCTCCATGGGAGGCCACCTTTTTCTGCCACCATATTTCTTTTATATCCTTAGTGGTTTCCTTTTTGCCTCCTTTCCCCAGAGAAGATAATCTATGGTCTGGATCCTTCTCAAGGAAAACCAGTCTCATTAAAATTGACTCCTGTTGCTATGGTTCTGTCAACTTCAGTGGAAACACTGTCAACTCTTGCACTGGTTGACCTGCACCTTCCTCTTTAATGCTAGTCCAACTGGCTGTCAGATAAACATCAAGAAAAAGAGCTTGTTATAAAAGCAACACTTTTATCAGCACTATTTGATTATATGTGTTGTAATAGAGAAATGACCTATATTTTTACTTCCCAGCAGTGAACTTCATAATTAAATATCTTCCTTAATATAATATAAGCTACTTCCGACACAAGTAGTCAAAACTATTTAGTGCAATTTCAGCAAATGCATAGGGTGAAAGTAAAAACCTAAGAGGACCCTCTTTTAGACCTCTCACTACAAAGAGCATAGGAGTCCCTCACTTGGATTAAATGAGAGACCTGGGTCCCTGTGGCAAAGTAGTAAGTAAAGTTCAAAGAGATCACAGTTGACACATGCTATGCCTTTAAAAGTTTTACACATATGGACTATCATCTGCTTTGGGATGAAAATGACAAATCCTTTATCTTTTTTGTCTCTAGAGGCAACCAGGATGAACTGAATGTAAAAGGAAGAGGATTACAATCACTCTGCTTCTGTGTGCCAACAGATTGCCTGGATTTCTCTCCCAGCTCTCCATTGAGATGAGAGAGTAACAAATACAGTAGAAGCTCCCCATGGGCAAATGTGAAAACCAACAGCATCTGTTCTATACTGCAATAAACTCACGACAGATATCAGGAGGCTCCTTACATACTAGGCAGTGTATGAAATTTTGTCTTTCATTTTTTTCAAGAGTGGGAGGGCCTTGTGCTACATGGAAGGCAAGGATTCAGAATGATAGTTATCGGATCCACAACCTGATTCAATTTTAACATGTTACTAAACCAATTACTAACTTTTCAGCCACACTCATATAGAGAATAATCAACATTATTAGCTTTATATTCATGGGTAAAATAAGGCTATGTACACACAGCTGGAGTACTTGTGTTCCTTTCACTATAGACATCTGTGAGGAAAAGGAAGGTTTTCCTGGATGGACCATAATGCAGAAGCTGGTCAACTGGTGTCTCTTTCCCTCTGAGTCTTGCCTACAATTGTTGACTTAATCTGAGCCGGGTCCTTCTCAAGAAAAACCAGTCTCATTAAAACCAACTTCTGCTGCTATTATGCCAAGCATAATGACAAATGTCTCTGTTCTCACAAAAATTTTGGTGGTGGAAAAAATGAGGATTGTGAGCTGGATGGTCAACAGGAATAAACCTTTGCCTCATTCTGAAAACTTGTCTGCCAGAGTGTCTGTATTAGGGAGCAAACTGACATAATATGTACCTAATTGACGGGAAATCCCAGGGGCAGCTACCTGAAATATCCCGCTCCTCAACTCCTCTTTTTCACAGTAATGAAAGGAAAGGAAGGAAGGAAGGAAGGAAAGAAGGAAGGAAGGAAAAAAAGAAAGAAAGGACTTTCTGAGGCCATTATTCCCCAAACACTGGGTCCTTACATAAAGATAGTTTAGAGTAATTTTTCAGATTCTCCTAGTTCACAAAGATTCCTGGATCTCAATGACCCTGACAGATATTATGCATTGCTTCATTAGGATTATTCTAACAAGACCATGTAAATCTGTCTTAGCAGAACAGTGCTTTGATGCAAGGGTTGCATGGTTTAGAAAGAAGAGCTTTAGCATTGTACTGAGGAGATCTAGTGCCTGGACTCTGATATCTTTCTACTCTGATCCAAATTCTGCTCCTTCTCCTGAATTCCTTTACTCAGTGAATGGAAATATCATCCACTAAGTTGTGCAAGATTTTCAAGTCAGAAACAAGGGAATGCTTTTTGACTCATCTAATTACACTACAAATTCAGTTGAACTAACCAAATTTTACCCTTCCTAACACCTAACATGTTTGGAACAATATCCTTCAACATTTCTTACCTCTATTATTGTCATATTCTGAATATACTTATAAATGTCTCCCAGCTTTTATTTGTATGTCCCCTAACAGCACACTATGCATGACTGCCTGCAAATCTTTGAACACACGTGTAATCATGTCAGGAACTCAGTCAAGTTAACTATGCCTCAAGGGCTTTGGGATTTGGTTTTCTTCATTTGTTTGTTTTTCTTTAGGACTATGAAAATATCAACTTCATTGAGTAACTGAATGGGTTAAATAAGATTTTCCACATAAAGTGCTTTGATCAATGCCTAATATATAGGAAGCATAAAATAAGTGTTGCATCTCTCTTCTTTTCCAACAGTCTTCACCTGTATGGGTTATATTCAGGAGCCATCTTGCTTAGGAAGCCAAGGCTAAGCGTCTCCTCTGTTATTTCTGTAACATCTGAGAACATCTCTCTCATTGCACTCAAGTCAATGAGATGCCATTTGTTAATTTAGCACTCTATTTCCCCCAATGATTGCAAGTTCCTGAGGCTAATACTAAGGGCTTCTCTTTCACCTTTGTATGCTTGGCTCAGTGTGTGAGGAGGTGCTTGACAAACCATGCTTGATATTTCATATCCTGGAACAATTAACTGCTGAATAGATCAAATAAGTTCAGGTATATAAAATTTACTTTTTTTTTTTTTTGTTTAACTGTAAGATGCTTAATACAGTTAGGTCCTATTAATATTATTACCATTAATATTAACGATAATTAGGTTAACTCCTTTCTGCTATTCTCCATTCAAGTTCTATGAGAAGGAAAAGAGAGAATATTCTTAAAAACAAATTCAAGGAAATTTTTCAAAGTAACCCTTTTAAGACCAAATTGTAGTCCATCACCTTTTTTATTCTGTTGAGATTTTATGTTTGGAATGAGGACTCACAAACCTGTAGCAATAATCAGTAACCAAAGACAGATATAAATTTATCACCATGGAGTATGCACTATAATAAGAAAGCACATTCATAATTTCTATAAAAGAGTTGAACTTGCCTTTCCTTGATTAATCTCTTGTTAACTTAAAAATATAATTCCACCTATTTCCATAGCATGTCAGTTCATTGAAATCTTACTCTACAGGGATAATCGTCTTAACTTTGTTACTAAGAAAAATCAGAAAATGGAACAGGCAGGTAAAATACATGTGAATAATGCCCATACATATTCTGAGCCCATTTTACTGAAATCTTCAGGTTTTGAAAGATTGATGATTCATTATCTTGAAGCTTTCAAAGAAGGTCTAACCAAAGGAGGTGTCCAAATGCTCCATCATCCTTTTTTTTTTCCTTTTTCATTGGATTTCAATAAAATGTTTGGCAAAAATGCAAAGAATAGTTGTCAGGACTTCCAGGTATGGGTAAGTGAAGAGACAGGAAATTCTTATTTTTTTAAAAAAAGCAGCTTAATAAAACTGAACAGATTGACAAAAACAACTATTTCAGCACTCAAGAAAATGATTAAAGGCATGCAACAATCTGAGAAGTATTTTTCTTTGACAACTGCTAAAGAATAGATAAGAACAGTAGTAGTATGGGGTGTTCTTACCTAGGGATTGTCCCACCCTTGGAAGACCCCCCGCACTAAGGCTCTGCCAGAATAGGGTAAGTTCAAAAAGACTAGAACCTTCTCTCTCACAGCTGAAGGTGGCAGAAATGCCTACCATGCCTATTGATGTCACTGGAAAAAGTCAAAGTTTATAACCTTGAGGTTGCATGAGTGGGGAACATGTCAGTTCCTGAATGAGGTTGTGCTTATACGCAGCTAAAAATTGGGATGACCCAAGCCAACCACACATTCATTGCCAATCCTGAAGCTACATGAATGTACATAAAAGATGTAAAAGGGCCCAATAGAAAGTAAATGCCAGGGAAGACTTAAAGTGGACTGAAGTTTGAATGTGTTCCTCAGACACACAGAGATACATTTGCAGAGGGCTGCAGCCTTACAGATTCAAGGTGGTTGAGCACAGTCTTTGACTAATCATTGGCTGAACACCAGCCTACTGAGATAAAGGAGAAAATCCTGGGAAGCTAGGCTTAAAAATAAAATAACAAACAAAAATAATAAAAGAAATAAGCAGAGTCATCAGCAGCCACATAGAAATAAACAAACAGCAATGACAATCTTCAGAAGAAGAAAATAAAATCAAGAATCAAATGTTGCTAGAACATATTATCTAAAATTTCTGGTTTTCAATGAAAAGTTATGAGACACAACATAAAACCTGAATGTGTAAGTCATATTAAGGAAATAAAAAGTCAAAAGAAACTGTCCATGAGTGTCCCCAGATGTTTGATTTAGCTGATAAATGCTTCAAAGTAGTAATATGAATGTGATCAAAGAACTGAAACAATGTTTGAAGAATTAAAAGGAAATAAGAAAACAATAAATCAATATTTATAAATTATCAAGAAAGAGAAAAATGAAATAAAAATTTCATGAGTAGAGCCTCACAGAAGATTAAAGGTGGGAGAAGAAGAAAATAAGTGAATTTGAGGATAAACCAACAGAAATTATCCAAATTGGTGAATGGAAAGGAAAAACAGTCAAAGAAAAGTGAACAAATCTTCAGAGAATTGTGGGACAGTATAAACGCATGGAAATGTGTAATGAGAGAAGGAGAAAAGGGCAAGAAAAGTATTCGAAGAAATAATAGCTTTCCCAAATTTAATGAAAAACATTAACTTACACACTTAAGAAGCTCAATGAAACCCAAGTAGGCAAATTCAGTGATTCACACCTGGGCACATCATAGTCAAACTGTTGAAAGCCAAAAACAAACTATTGAAAGCAGCGAGAGAAAAATGAAGCATCAAGTAAAGGGGAGCATTGATAAAATTAACGGATGATTTCTCATCTGAAACAATAGAGGCCAGGCTGCAGTGGAATGACGTATTTAAAATGCTGAAAGAAAGCACACACACACACACACACACACAATTGTTCACCAAGAATTCTATTACCAGCATAATTGTCCTTTAAGAATGTGGCACAAAAAGGACATTCACAGATAAACAAACACTGAGAGAATTTGTTGCTAACAGACCTGCCTTAGAAGAAATACCAAAATAATTACTTAAGGGTAAAAGGAAATGACCCTACATGGTAATTGAAGACACAGAAAGAAATGAAGAGTTGCAGAAATGGTAAATATGTAGATTAAACTGAGGGACTCTATACAAATATTTTATCATATCTTCTCTTAACTTCATTAAAAGACATAAACTTGTATAAAGCAATAATTATAATACTGTATTTTTAGACACAACATATACAGAGGAAATATATAAACATTACAATAATGGCACAAAAGAAAGATCAGGCATGGTGCTGTATGGAGCAAAGTTTCTATATTTTCCTGGAACTAAGTTAGAATAATCTGAAGTAGACTATGATAAATTAAAATACATACTGTAATTACTAAAGCAATCATTAAGAAAATAATTTGAAAAGATATACTTAAAAATCATAGAAATTAAAATGTTACGAATTTATTTATGTAACACAAAAGAAGGAGGGACAAAGGAACAAAAATAGGGAACATATAGAAATGAATAGCAAAACGGCAAATGTAAAATCCAACTTTAAAAATTATATAAATTGTGAATGGTCTAAGAACATCAATCAAAAACACATGTTGTTAAACTGGATTAAAAAACAACATCCAACTATATGCTGTCTACAAGAGAGACATTTAAATACAAAGACACAAATCGGTTGAAAGTAAAAGGATGGAAAAAAATATGCCAGGCAAACATTAGCCATATGTGAGATTGAGTGGCTATCTTAATATCATACAAAATATATTTGAAGACAAAGGGGGTATTACTAAAAATAATAAGGGCATTTCACAGTCATAGATATAACAATTTTAAATGTGTATGCACCTAAACAATGGTATTTAAACATATATGAATCAAAAGTTTAAGAACTGAAAACCAAAATAGGCAATTCAAATGTAATAGTTGGAGATTTCAGAATTCCCCTTTCAATAACTGATAGAACAAATAGACAAAACCAATAGAGATACAGAATACTTGAACGACACTATTGACTAACTCAACCTGACATATTGAGCACTCTCTCAATGACTACAGATTACTAATTCTTTTCATGTGAACATGGAATGTTCTTCAGGATAAAGCATTTGATGGGCCATAAAACAATCCTCAATAAATTTAAGAGAACTTAAATTTATTGGTTTAACATTCTGTTCCAATGAAATTTAAAAATGTAAAGAAATCTAGGTAAGCCCTCAAATATTTGGACATTTAACAACAAATTTCTAAGTAACTCATGGGAAAAAGAAAAAAATCAAATGGGAAATTAGAAAATATTTTGAAAATTAAAACACAGCATAACAAAATTTCTGGAATCCAGTTAAAGGAGGACTTAGAGGGAAATTTATAGCCTTTAATATCTAAACCAGAAAAAAAAAAAAAAAGATCTTAAATCTATAATCTAAGCTACTACTTTAAGAAACTTAAAAGCAAAAGTAACCCAAAAGTAAGCAGAAAAGAGGAAATAATAAAGATTAGAGCAGAAACAAATGAAATAGAATAGAGAAAACTAATAGAGAAAAATCAATGAAAAGTTGATTTTTGGAAAAGACCAAAATAATTGACAAATTTTTAGGTAGACTGACAAAAATGAACAAACAGAAAAGATGGAAGACACAAGTTATGAAAACCAGTAATAGAAGTGGAGACATCACAACTGACCTTACTGAATTTAAATGAAGTATAAAAGCATACAATGAATAACTTTATGTCAAAAAATTAGACATCTTTCATGAAATTGACAAATTCCTAGAAAGATTCAAATTACCAAATCTGACCAAAGAAGAAATATTAAATAGAAATTTACCTACAATAAGTAAAATAATTGAATTAGTAATTAAAAAAAAATCTTCTCACAAAGAAAAGCCCAGTCCCAAAGGTTTACACCAATGAATTCTAGCAAATATGATTAACTAATAACAAACTGTGATGCTTTGTATTGTGTACTCCAGTATGGACGTGTTTTTGTTGGGTGTGGACACATTGTTAATAAGATCTCTTCAAGATGTTACTTAGTTAAGTTGTGGCCCAATGAAATTATGTGGACTTTAATCCAGATTACTGGACTCTTTTATAAGCAGAGTGAAAGTCAGAGAGAGAAGACACAAGAAACCAGTAGAAGCTAAAAGTCAGTGGTACCCAGAAGAGAAAGAAGAAGATGCTCCATGTGAATTGCCATATGCTGGAAAAGTCAGGGAACCCCAGAGACTGCTGGCTAGCCAGAAGATATGGATGTCAGGAGGTAGTACACCTTCTAGTTTCTGAAACCATGAGCTATTAAATTCCTATTTTTAAGCCAACTTATTGTACGATATTTGTTTTAGCAGCCAAAAAACTAAACTCCAAATCTGCACAAATTTCTTCAGAATATATAGGAGGAGGGAATATTTCTAAATTCATTCTGTGAGGCCAGTATCACTCAGATATCAAAGCCAGATAAAAACATCAGAAACAAACAAACAAACAAAAAAAACTGCCAACCAACATGCTTCATGAATCTGGATGCAAAATCTTTAACAAAATAATTTGCAAACTTAATACAGCAACACATATAAGGGATTATACCTATGATCAAGTGGTATTTATCGTAGGATGCCAGATTGGTTTAATATTTGAAAATCAATATTATGCATCATATTAATACTATAAAGAACAAAATCAAAATGATCATCTCAACATATGTATCAAAAGCAGTTGACAAAATCTAACACCTGTTCATGACAAAAACTCTCAGCAAACAAGAAATAGTAGTGAACTTCCTCACCTTGACAGAGGGAAATTACAATAAACCTACAGCTAACATCACACTTCATGAAAGACTGAAAGATTTCCCCCAAGATAGGAAAAAAGGCAAAAATGAAAGCTCTCTCCTCTTCTAGTCATCATAGTACTGTAGGTTCTAGCCATTGCAATCAGACAAGAAAAATAAATAAAAGACATCCAGACTGGAATGGAAGAATTAAATGATTCTATAATTAGAAAATCTCAAGGAATCCACAACAAAATCTGACATAACTAATAAACAAGTACAGTAAGATCACAAAATACAAGATTTTTATACAAAAATCAATTGTATTTTTCCTATACACTAATGACAAAAAATCCTAACATGAAGTAAAAAAAAAAAAAACAATATCATATCAATCACTCACAATATCATTAAAAAGAATAAAATACTTACAAATAAATTCAACAGAAGAATTTCAAGATTTGTAGACTGAGAATTACAATGCAGAAGGGAAATTACAAAAGATCTAAATTAATGGGGAAATATTCTATGTTCATGGATTGGAAGTCTCAATATTTCAAATATGGCAACTCTCCCCAAATTGATCTATAGATTCAATACAATCCCTATCAAAAATCCCATAAGTTTTTTTGTTGTTGTTTGTTGAAATTGCCAAAATGATTCTAAAATTTATATGGAAATGAAAAGGACCTAGACTAGTCAAAGCAATTTTGAAAAAGAAGAACTGAGTTGGAGGAATTATACTACCAGGTTTCAAAAGTTAATACAAAGCCACTGTAATCAAGGCAAGGTGTAATTGGTGCCACTTTAGGCATGTAAATCAATGAAACAAAACTGACAGTCCAGAAGTAAACTCCCAGATTTATGGTTAGTTAATTTTTGAAAACAATGCCAAGGTAATTCAATGGGGGGTGTTAGTCTTTTTAACAAATAGTACTGGTAAAATTGACTATCCCCATGGCAAAACATAAAATCATATACTTTCTTCAACTTAAAGAAAAATTAACATGAAGTGGATTGTAATATAAAAGCTAAAACTGTAGAAAGTTCTAGAAGAAAACTTAAGAAAGAAATTCCATCACCCTGAGTTGGGCAAATGTTCTTAGATAACAACACCAAAACCCCTTTTCATAAGAGAAAAAAAGGTTAAATTGGAATTTCATCAAAATTTTAAATTTTTGTTCTTCAAAAGACACCATAAAGAAAATGAGAAGTCAAGCAAAATACTGAGGATATTTTTCAAATCATATTCCGAATAAAGAATTTGCATAAATACAATTTTATAATAAGAAGATAAAAATCCCAATTTAAATTTGGAAAAGGATTTGAAAGAGATTTCACTAAAGAAGATATACAATTTAGGCCCATGAAAATATATTCAGCATTTTTAGACATTAGGGAAATGACAATTGAAATTGCAGTAAGATATCATGCATACCTTCTAACATAAAAGACAGATAACACCAATTGTTAGCAAGGAGTGAAGAAACTGGGACACTCATATATTGTGAGCATAGATATAAAATGTTACAACTATTTTAGAAAAGAGTTTGACATTTTCTTAAAATGTTTAACATAAACTTACCACATGAACTAGCAATTCCACTCCTAAACCTCTATCCAAAAGAAACAAAAATATATGTCCATACAGAATCATGTACACAATGTTATTATTCATAATAGCCCAAACTGGAACCAATCCAAAATTCATCTCCTGATGAACCTGATATGCTAAATGTGAGATAACCATAAATGAAATACTATTCCGCCATAAAAATAAATGGACTACTGATACATGCTATAAAATGGTGGTTCTCATATATATTATCCTAAGTGAAAGAAACCAAATGCAAAAGTCTATATATTGCATGATTCCATTTATATGAAATGTCCAGAAAAGGCAAATTTGTAGAGACACAAAACACATCAGTGGTTGCCTTGGGCTCGGGTGGAGGAAGTAGGGGTGATGGTGAGTGAGGCATAACTGTAAACAAGAGAGGAGGGAAATTTTGGGGGTGATTTAAATCTTCTAAAAATGGATTGTGTTGATGATTGTACAATTCCATAACTTTACTAAAAACCATAGAATTGAACATTTCCCATTTATGATTGATAAGTACCTCACTAAAGCTATTTAAAATGTGGAGAGTATTTGTTTAAAATTGTTTCACATATAGTAGAAAGACCCCATGACTCCTTCCTAAATAGTTCGTCTCATATTTAAAATAGGTAGTAGCTATGGCAGCTTACAAAAGTCTATCATCTCAGATATCTGGATTCACTTTTCTGCTATTAAAATTCCTCTCAAACTTTAAATATTCACTCCAATCATGCTCTGTTTTTCTAACAATTCTATTAATTCTCATCTAAATTCAGGAAATATTGGAGACATTATCCATCATGCTAATAGTCTTAATCACAGAACCCAATACGTATTTCTAAGCAGGCTTGCAAGTTGAAGTGCTACATTATTAGAAATGTCAGCATGTCCTCATGGGTGGAGACACAGAGTAAAATCGCCACCAGCCAGAACTCTGATTTTATTCATTATTTCTTGTTAGAAATAGGCTCATAGTATCAGCTTCTTTGCAGCACAGAGAACCAGTAAAGATAAGCATGCCCTTTCACAAAACACGCACTAATATACAATGCTGCCATCAATTCCCCACACTACTTTCCCAGGTCACTGATCTTTAGCGGTGAGTTGGCCCTTCCTTTCAAGGGGCCACTACAAAAATGATAATGGCATTTCAGGCTGAAAGAGAAGGGAACTGATATTCACCCAAAACCTGCCACGGACAAGACATTCCATAGATGCTGTCACATACATTAGCTCCCTTGATCTTAATAACAACTCTGAGCTAGATATTAAAATTTCCCATTTTATACATAGAGAAACTGAGACTCAGAGTCATTAAGCAAAGTATTCAAGTTTCTCTGGTTAGTGCGTTGGGGTGCTCAGAATGAAACCACAGCCTTTAAATTATAAATCCTATGTAAAGAATATAAAAACAATGGCTCTCACTATACCAAGCTGCCAAGATACAGATGAAGAATATATGATGAATGAGGATCCAGAACAGTCCCATCACGTCATCACTCATTCTAAAGAAAGCTGCCCAAATTCAGTTTATTTAGAATCATTCCCTAAGTGTGCAGTTGGCCAAACCAGAGTAGTGCCTAGTTCCCTTCTCTCTGTCAGATTAATCTGCCATCCCAAGTTGAAATCTAAACTCATTCTTTCCTCTCTGAAACAGAAGGACTTGGCATTCAGAGCAAGGACTCCATCACATACTAGCTATAATGATAAGGTAAACATCACTTTCAATAATTAAGTGCTGTTCAGTGTTTCATGTCATCATCTTAAAGTGCACAAAAGCTGAAATATACGTGACAATACATAGATGGATTGACCTGGCCTTCATTTTTCCCACCTCTGTTTCTTTTGAAGAATAGTGAAGTAATACAGAGGAGTGTTTCCTTCCCTCTTCTGACAAAAGACACAGCATGTCCCCATTAAAGAATCTGCAAGAGTTCACCTAGCATTGGCACGTGTTGAATGGGTACCATGGAGCCAGGAAAGGCTAAAGGATTCCTGGAAAGAAAGAAGCCAATTGTATATTCTTATTGCAAGAAAAAAGAAGAAACAATTAAAAACAGTGAATTTTTATTTTATATCATGTATCTTCCTCATACTATTTTATATTCTTTGGGCTTCACATAAATTCAGTAGGTGCTGAATGATAAATTAAGAAAATTGCTGGATTTGTGAAGATTCCTTTTTGTATGGCATGCCCTTTCATAGTCCACAAGGCACAAAACAAAGAGCAGATTTATAAAGGGGTGAGAGACAGTTATTTTCCCTCCCAGGTAGAACTAACTGCTTGTTAAAGAGCAAATCATCCCTTTCTATTTAGCCAGATTGCTGTCTCTCAATTGCTTACTAAATCATGGAAACAGAACTTTCTTCCTGCAGATACAATTCTTCTTTGCAGTCAATATATAGTCAATGAATGTTAATACAGTCAAGCTATTCCTTTCTCCTCCCTTTCTACCTAAACTCCCATTAATAATGGCAATAGCAGCAACATTTGACATTTATGCAGCCTGAAGGATTCCAAAAAGTTTTCACCAATTACTGTGAATAGAGTTCTGATGAACTGCAGCCACTTTTTAGGCAGGAGAATAAGCAGTAGCACAAACAGCAATGAGAGAGATTCTGCCCACTGGTATGTGACAGACACCCCCTCTTCTAAAAATCCCAAAATATTACTCATACCCAGACAGGAAAACCAGGTCTTTACTTTCAAAGCATCTAAAATATATCCTACACATTGGACTTCAAATGATATTCAGCTGGCCAACTGAAATGAGACATTGGAAAGGCTGAAATTTATCCACATCAAACTTGTTTACAATGTGTTCAGTCTTTGAGATGTTTATTATCCTTTGGCTTTCATACCAATTGGAAGAACGGAGACACCACAGGCAATTCAAGTCTTCCTGATATTTTAAATGCTTCCATGTATTCTCATATACCATAGGGGCTGGCTAGGATTCAGGAAAACATTTGAACTGGGAGGATTTCAATTCAATAACTAAAATATTCCCAGATGTACAGAGAACAAGAATCTTGAGAAGATTTAAAAACCTACTTTTTGTTTCTCTTTTACTAAAAACAAAGCAATGACAATATTAACAAGCAGAAACAAAAGCTTTTATAGGATCTGAGAAATAATGCTCCCTTTAGAAGACACTAAAAACTGTTTCACTGAAATTTATGTAACATCTTTGGATAACTTGATAAGTTACAGTTACTTCACTGATCACACATTCATATCTCTTTGATTAAATACTATCTTTAAGTACAACTATGCTATCTCTTGACTCCCAACATCATAAGTACATGGACTTAGCCAAGAACCACGACAACTCGATGCCTCCATAATGCAAGGGTTTAAAGGCTGATGCAATTTGAATATTGAGCTGAACTTATCTAGGAGACTAGTTTCTTAACCTATGTGCTTGACTACATTCTTGTGGATTGCAAAACAGTGCACTGTACTGATTTACATTCCCCAAGGAAATCAAAGGACTTCTCTGCCAAGAGAGCATCATGTGCAGAGTTTCCAGACAGGTATGATTGTTCATTACTGCACACATCTGTGAAAATCAGACAAGCTATAACTGCTAAATAGAAGACTAGAAGGAAAAATGGAAAATTATTCTTGAGACCAAATCCAGAAATGAAGACAAAAATTTGTAACCATCCTTCCAGATATACTTAACCTGGCTTTTTTGAGGTTAGCTAAAACCTAGTAACAAAACCTGCATAATATGGTTATAAATATGAATCTAAATGTAAAAATTCATGTTTATGGCTCACCAGAGAAAAGTAACAGAGAATTCCCACAGTACAGGATGCTCATAAATAATATCAGAATGATTTTACCTGGAAAAATAAACTAAGTTTTGTGTGTATGTAATGCAGTGTGTGTATGTGCATGCATGTAGTTAAATAATAAACTGTTAATTGTCCCTGTCCCAGAGGGGATATTGTAAAGATTTCCACACATTTTATCTATCAAGTGAGTAAATGCAATGTATGAAGAGAAGGTAAGACATCCCACCTCACTGATGAGCAGGCACGACCTAGCCCAGGAAAAATGTATTGGTGATCATCAAAGATAGAAAAAAAAATTACACATTCTTTCTAGAATCTGAAAAAAATGAGAAGTCCATCAAATATAGAAGATTCATATCTGTATTCTTATTTAATTGTTAAGAAGTTTATAAAATCAATGACTAAGATGAAAATTTCATAAAACAAAAATTGTTTGAATGTGGTTTTATGTATACTGCCCTTTATTGTGTGTGTAAACAGACACACATACATATGCTTTAAGAAAATAAGTATATAACTTATAGTATAGAAATATATATGTATTATATGTACACAAACATATATATATACAATTCATATGTTGTTGACTTTAGACTATTTTCATTAAATGATTGAAATTAATTTTCCCCAGCCTAGTGAAAATAAGTGGATTTACATTACATTTACATTATAATATAAAGAAAACCATATTTCCATTAAAAATATGCTCATTTTTGGTATGTAAGAAATACTCCAAAGTTTCCAAGTTAATGGAAACACACATTGACATTTTGTATGAACAAATTTTTTATATATATAAACAATGTAAACATTTCAGTTGTGCTTTAATCATCAATTTACATTTTCCACCTTTATAGTAGTATTTGAAAACTCATCCCTGATACTTAAATGGAAACATTCATGTTTTAAGCATTAAATGACTTGCATATGTAAATTTTTATGCAAATGCATATTGCCATATTTTAAATTCAGAAAATTGATAGGAAAAAATGCTCTACAAAAGCTTAGTTCTTATTCTGGCTCTGCCATTACCTGCTTGCCCGGTCTAGAGCAAACTGTCTATACCTTCTAGCCCTCCAGGTTTTCATTTCTTCATTTGTAAAATAAATGGTTTGGACCAGACAATTGGTCTTCAGACTATATTCTGAAATATCACTGAAGATCTTAGGATGGTAAAGTCCCTATGCTCCCTATTTTGCAATGCTGTCTCCTATCTCCCTAAATCGTAATTCTATATATTCACAAAACTATATCCTAGAATAATTACTATAAATCTTTCTTTTTTAGCATGTAAGTCATTTTGTGCTCAATACAATTACTGACTATCTCTGGATATATCCTGGGTGCTGAATATAATAATGTACAGACAAAAATCTTGGTTGGATTTCAACTCTTCCTGCTGTTCAATATTCTACCTGAAGTCTCAGCCATTCACATCATAATTGGCTTCTATGGAAATATCATCATAAGCAAGATATCTGAATTCTGCTTTGATGCAAATTCCTTTTCAATGGGAAATGAAATGAAATGAAGTACAATAAACAGCATATTTAGGCATTACTCCCTATGTCATTGGGGGTGGGAAAAGAAATGAAAACTCCTTCCAATCACCAAGTAATACCAACATTTAAGGAGCACAGACCCATAACCATAAAGCAAACTGAGACTTTGGATGTGTTCTTTTTCTTGCATCTTGGATGGAAGGATTTGGCGCCCCTGGAACTACTGAGCAGAAACATTCTGGAATTCTTTCGCAGAGCAACATATGGTTACAGAGTTGCTTAGGCACATTAGTAGTTGATTTGGAAATACCGTACTTAAAGCCTTTTGCTAAAGATTCGTTCTGACTAGATCTAAAACCTGCTTTAATAATTTTACTGCATGATATTTAACTCCAGATATTTTGGGATATTTACAAAATTATGCAATGAATTCAAAGAATACTCATTTTATCAAAGGTGCCAAAACTAAGGCCATTTGAACAATATTGTGCAAACTAAGGTCTGTGCTAGAGAAAGAGACAAAAGGACTGTTCTTGCCACTGTTGTTATTTATTTGTGAAATCATTAAACATTCTTCATAAATTCAAAAAATATATTGATATTCAGCCCAATATCTATCAACCACTGTATCATGTACTCAGGTAAGAAAACATTTAAATGGTGATTTTCCCTATGCTCGGGTAATCACTTTGTAGTAGGAGATGTACAGATATACTAATGATACAGATACAGTGCAATCATACTTTTAGAGAAAACCAAAAATTGCCATAAAAACACTGAGAATAAAATATTATTGACTCTGAAAATGTGTAGGGCCAAGTCTAGTTCAAAGACAACTTGACAGAAGAGCAAACATTTGAGCATGAACTTGAGGGATGAATAGGAGTTTGGCAGCAAGATAAGCAGGAGAAATTTCAGGTTTGATGGTCTTGAGGCATTAAAAAAAGCATGGTCTGTCCAGAACTACGGTGTGATTAGAATAATATGGTTTAAGAGAAGAAATAATAGAGATGCTTTTGCTACCGTGGCTTTTCAAGGATAGTTAAATACTGAAATTTATTTAATTACTGCAGTTGAATGTGGTTGAACACTCCCTAAGAAAATATGGGATGGTTTGTCATAAAGGTTAATGGCAGTTATGTATGGTTTTTCCAACTTTCCTTTGCTTCATTGCTACCAAGTGGTTCCTCATTCTGTCCCACACATGCTACAGATGCCAAACAGAGCTGCAGTGGTAGCAATCAATTCCTGACTTTCCCTGATGCCCAAAAGTCCTACCAATAGTGGATTTCACCACTCAAATCACTGTTTCAAGCTTTCTTGGAAGAGAAAAGGCTTACAGCGAATCTAGAGTAAGTAGTCAGGGTCCACTTTGAGTGTTAGCCCTCCGGTTCTGTAGAAATTATATACTGAATTTATCTTCATCAGTTGGTAAGCACTTTCCTGAAAATAAAAGAAAATCTAACTCAAACTGGCATATCACAATAGGGAGATATGCTAACCCACATAAGAAGGAGGTCAGACTTAGGCAGGGTTAAGATTTCTTGGATGAAGGAGTCTTCCTCCTTTTGTTCACCCTTTACACTGTCATCCAGCATATGAGGCTGCTTTACCTGTTTGTTGGCTGTTCACCAACAGCAATTGGAACTATCTTCTTCCTTAGTTACATGACTCATTTTCCTTGCATCTCAAGAATAAGACATTTTATTTTCCTGATACCCCCAGCCCATGAACCATTTACGGCAAAGAAGGTGAACTTATTGGTGTAATTTATCAGCTGTGACGGACTGGCTGTTGAGAAACGAATGACAATGTCCAGACTGAATCATCCAAAGAAACTAGTTGGAGTCACCAATGTCACAGGCTGAATGGGCATGTCATTCTTTTAGCAGAGCCTCAAATACTGACTCTCTTTCCTGGCTGCTCTCCAAAGGTCATATATGACATCCTAGGCAATGGGCAGCAGGGACAGAAAAGCACAAGGGAGGCATGACTTGGCAAGCTTGTGGCAGGAACCTTCTATCTCACAGAAACCCTTCTTTAAATTCTGAGAAATAATTTTTAAGCATAAAATGAATATTTGGAACTATTATTTTGCTTTCTGGTAAATGAATAAAAAGTAAAATTAACTCACAATTCCTTGATGGGAGACAGAAAGCATTCAAATATTTGCATTATGATCTAATCCCTTAGTAGCCAGACGGGAATTAGGTGAGGTTTTGAATTAGACCCTCAAAGTCCCCAAATGGACATATCTGGTGCAGCTGTCTCCCTGTCCCCTCATCTACAGATCACAAGGGCTCAAACATATCTTTGCCATTAATATAAAATAAAAATAATGGTTAGTCATCAAGAATTGGTGCAGAAAACCTGCTTTGGCATTACAATTAAACAAATTTTAAAACACTTTTTAATGTGTCACACTCTGTCGTAGGTACTGGATATATAAAAATGACTATAGCAACTCAAAGAACATGGAAATACCATACTACATTAATAAATCCTACAACTCGGATCTCAAAATACTAGATAGAATTGGGAAGACATCAAGGATACGATAACAATCTCAGTTAAGGATGATAGCCATTGTCTCAAATCAAATAACAAGTTAGTGAAAACTCAGACTGAAATCTGACTCTTCGGTCTCCCTATCAATTATTTCCAACTTCTAGCCCAACACACTGGAAAAAAAAAATGATGTCTTGATTGGGTATATTTATTATTTAAAAAATACTCCTAACTTTTTACCAAAATTACTGAAAATATCAAAACAAAAAATTATCTTAAATAGAATACTATATGATCTAGGATGAGGCAGTAGCTTAAGAAGTAGAAAAATTTGACACATTAAAAAAGGTATTATTAACTATTTGTGAATATTAAAATCATCCTAGTTTATTAGTTGTAAATATTTTTCAAGACAGCATGTATTGCCTGTGGGTATTTTAACATATATTTCAATATGAGAGTGGGAAGTTTTCATGAATGTGATGTTTTCTCTCCTTGTAAAATATGAAAATAAAGCATTAATCATTAAAATCTATTAGCCCTTTTACTTCAATTAAAACTGTTTAAGACTTACTTCACTGGGTATAGTTATAATGTTAGATGACAGAACGATGTAGTGGATCTTGACTTGGTACTACTCATCTAAAAATTATCCCAAAGGAAATTTTCCAATCTCTGATTTGGATTTCTTTCTGTGACTTAGCTTGTCTTCTTAGATAATGTCTCTCATGCAAATTATAAGCAGATGAGAATTACTTATGGATACCGAGAAGAAAGATTCTAAACCAGCACTAACCAATTAAAAAAGAAAAATCAGTGAGCTATATATATAATTTTAAATTTTCTAGTTGCCACATTTTTAAAAATAAAAAAGATGAAATTAACTCAATAATAAATTTTATTGAGTCAACTATATCCAAAATATTATCATTTCAACATGAAATCTATATAAAAAGTATTAACAAGCTATTTTACATAGCTTTTCATATTAAGACTTGATCTCTAGAGTGTATTTTACTCTTACAAAATATCCTGATTTGGACAGTTGCATTTCAAGTGTTCAGCGACTACCTGTGGCTATTGGTACCAAATTGATTAGCACAGTTCTATACTGTGTATATCCTCTATCGTTGCTGAAAATGCAACAATTTTCAAATAAATTTTTTTCTTCCAAAGAATAGAGAATGTTTAAAATCATTGTTATACTTTTAAATCACAAGATTTCTGATGCTGGCTTCTAAAACCTGACTTAAAAAATAAACATGTATATTGATATTCTAGAAATGATTATTAAAATGTACACAAGCATGGTATATCTGTGTGTCTGTGTGACAACTGGTAATCAAGGAAGCTGAAAACTGACATGGGTTGTGCTAGGACAGATACAAAAGGGATGACTTTATGCAAATTAGTTACTCTCTGTCACTAAGGCTTCATCTGTCACATATAAGAGTTGATCTAGGTAAACTCTAAGATCACTCTCTACTCAATTGTCCTTTATTAAAGATCTATTTCTTGTGTATGTATGCACCAAAACCTGTGTGTCTATATGTCTGTGTGTCTGTGTGCTCTATATATAATGAGCAGGCCACGAAGACAGTGTTGGAACAAACTGATGAATCATGGTAATTTGTGAGACGAAAAATAATCTGTGATAAATGATAAAATGTTTACAATAATCAACAAAAAAATTAACAAGGTCTAAATCTAGGAAATGATTTACTGAAAATTACTCTAAAGACCAATTATTTTATATCTCCTTGAAATTATATTTACTTCCTGAAGTAGGAGAGAAGAAGGAAGGAGAGATTTAACAGGCAAACAAGAAATCATGAACATTGGGAATATCCATTAACATCTCTGGGCAAATGTTTCACTCATCTTTACATTAAAAATATAAAAGTAAATGATTATGTAAATTTTCCTTGTCACAGAAATAGGCTAAATATAGCATGAAGCTGTCTCTCCTCTTCTGACTTTCATATCCCCTAAAGATCATTTCAATGAACACAGATCCTAGAGATAAGAATCTCATGAGTTTAAGAATTTAGTAAACAACAACATCAAAAATTTGAGTCTCAAAATGTTTGTAGCCCCATTTTAGGAGTTGTGGATTTGGGGGTTAGACGGAGAAAGCAGCTCATCAAAACCATCCAAAGAAAACTCTAAGAAATCAACTGAGCTGGAATTTCTGGAATTTGAACATGTATACCTCCTTTCTATCTCCAGTCTCAAAACTTTGATTACTTGATTGGAATTTATTTGTGAAATCAAAACAGTAGACTCATAGTTTTCAGTAGGAATATTCATATAAATAAAATATGGAAGCTTAAAAAGAAATAGAATTCATTTAGCTTAATAACTGCCCCAAGTATTCCTTTCCCTTATATAACAATGCTTCTTAAAACATTTAGGTCAGTTTACCTTTTCCTATTACTTCAGAATGACAATTAGGTAAAATATTATAAAAATTAAATACTAGAAAGAATAAGACAGAAAACAAAAGATATAAAATTTAAGACCATGAGTTTTATTATTAGATGCATGACTTCAAATTGCTGTAAAACTTCTAAACATTCAAACTCAATTTCTATCCTTATGTTTTTTGTGGTTGGATGTTAAGTTTATAGAATGGCACTGGTCTGTGGACCATACTTCTTTTTGACTAATGCAGCTTTAAAATATCCCTCTAAATATATGTTGTTTATTTAATGTCATATATGACTCTTTACAGAGATAGGGAAATGACTAAGGACAAAGAAAACTTCATTTTGGAAATCTACTTGTTAGAAAAACAACCATATTCTCAATGTATTATCGCTATACTTTATCATTGAAATGGAGGATCCAGACAATACAAAATAAGACATGAAACATAAATGAAAGTTATAGATACAACAAAGGAAGATATAAAATACTGTTATTTCAGGATTATATAGTTGTATATTTTTTAAACACTAAGAATTAACGCCAAAATTTAGAACTAAGAAAAGCATTAGTCTGTTGGCCAGATTAAATCATTAAAAAAAAAAAAAATTGCTTTCCCTTATATCCAGTAATAAGCAGTAAAAATATAATGGCAATTAAATTTAAAAGTGTGTATTCTTATTACATTTCATCTTGACAGATTTAGTCCATTCATTCCTCTCTTTGGTAAAGATCTATTTGGATCTTAAATTTGGCATCCAACGTATTTCATTTTCAAAGCAACTTCATTTATAACATTCGCAAGCAAGTCTCTATTAACTGAATCAAAGTCACTGTATGTTCAAAAAGGAAAATGAGATAATCTATGACGGAAACATTAGTTACCACAAAAATAGCACACTTAGGAACCCAGAGTTACCTGATTAGTCCACTTAATGACTACACAGAATTTTGGCTTCAGGGCACACATTTGCTACTCCCAGCCTAACCAACACTTTTTCAAAAGCAGGTCCTCTGTTTTGTGTCATACAGCTTCACCACTGGGAAGCTTCCCAATGAAGGGCAGAGATTTCTTTGTACATAGGAACTGGTCATCCATTTTTATAATACACACTATATTTGCCCTCAGCCTTGACTCATTCAGTACAAGCAGGTTAGTTTCTCATAGAGAAGAGATAAGTATGACCTGCAATTACTTTATATGTCAATAATGAGTATTTATGGAAAGAAAGTCCTATAATTGTTTTGATGTACTATTTGGAAGGAACCAAAGACTCTTTTAAAGTATTATTTCATGTTCTCCTCTATAGATCACTGTGATGGTCTGGAGCTGTTTGTATCCCCAGAAACACATGTTCTTAAATCTAATCCATTCCTGTGGGTGTGGACCCATTGTAAGTAGGACTTTTTGATGAGACTACTTCAGTTAAGGTGTGACCTACCTCATTCAGGGTGGGTCTTAATCCTATTACTGGAGTCCTTTATAAAGGGAAAGAATACAGAGAGAGAAAACAAAAGCCATGGAAGCAAGCAGCTGAAAGTAACAAAACCAGGAAGAGAAGGGGAGACCAGTGGATGCCACCATGTGCATTATCATGTAGCTAAGGAGCCAAGGATCATAGATAGAGGTCTTTGGGAAAAAAAGCATCACCTTGATGATCTCTTGATTTGGACATTTTCTCAGCCTCAAACTGTAAGCTAATAAATTTAAGTCAACCCATTTCATGGTATTTGCTTTAAGCAGCCTAGGAAACAAAAACAATCACTGTCTTCTAGTAAGATAGAAATCTGTTTCTGATTCCTAGGGAAACTTACTTTACAATACAATCCTTGGGCAGGATAGGACTGTGCCTCATAGTTGTTTGTTCCTTTTTAAAGTCATGCGCTTTGGCTTCAACCAAAATTTAACTCTCAGTTTCAATATTTCCTAGCTACATATCCTGGAGTGAGTTGCTTATATTCTTTGAGCTTTGCCTCCTTATGTTCTAAAAATATGCAGAATAATATCTATTTTGGGGGTGGGTGTGAGGATTAAATGAGACAAGCTATAGAAAGTTCAGCACATTGACAGAGCCCCCAAATGGCCATTATCATTGCTATTATTACCTTGTTCAACATCATCTTTATCATGGTGCCTTCATCCCTATAGCTCCACCCTGTTCCGCATCATCATAGAGCAACCATGGCTTGGTTTTCTCACATCTCACTAGGTGTGTGAACTCAACTAAACCCCTGGTTTTCCAAACATCTAATTCCTAAATTATTAGAAAGAGTTGATGTAGATTTATTTCTATTTACACTTTTTAATATAAAAATGAGACTTCTAGTTAACAATAGTCATATTTAAAAGCAGCTAATTGAGACAATCTCCTGTGCATGTATGAATTCACAGCCCTCTCTTTTGTGCCTGCTCACCTGTCTAGAGGGGTGTGACCCAAAGTTTGATAACCTCGGTATTAGATAATTTCAAAGACTCATTTCAGGTTCAGAATTGTGATCCTATATTTATACAAAATCTATCCTTACTATATTACATTTTAAAATTTCTTCATGATGTTCAGAAAATTTCTTGATGCTTATTTGGGAATTGACTATAATACTTATTTAAGTCATGCTCCCTCCCCTTACTAGATACAGTAATAATTCCATCTGTTATATTGGGAAACATACAAGCCAAAGCTGAAGAAATATTTTTATTTGTTTGATACTCAAATAATCTGACTTTTTGTGAAGATGCTCAAAACTGCTGAAATCTATGCCATTCAAGTAGGGGAAAAGGCCATTGGTTGTTCAACACATATATATACTCACATGTACCCAGCTGTTCATTAGGAGTTTTGAAAATAATATTTTTGAGACTTGTACAGGAAAAAAAAAGACTACTAAAAATGATGCATTTAATGAAAAACATCTACTAGTGCCAAAATCACTTCTAATCATGGGCTGCTTTAGATTTTTGTTGTGAAAAGATACTACAGTAGTAGATATCCCTGGCTGATATTTTCTATTGCTATTTTTCTGTGGGCTCCAGATGAACTAGAAATTCCACCTTCTTCTTGTCATTTCAATTTTTTGCTATGAGTAGTTCTATAATTCTAAAATGGAATTGAAAGCTTCCACATTTTTTTTTCCTATTTGCAAAGAGGTTTTCAGATGGCTTTGGCTAATTGAAATAATTGTTAAAAACTCAGTTGGCATTTAATTCATTCTCAATATTTTCAACCCTAATGAAAATGTTTTGTCTCTCAGAATTTTTCCTTCTGGGATCTGGCCACTCAGCTCATGAAAAATGTATATTCAAAATTTCATCTGATCCATCCATCCAGGTAGTTTCCACCTGGACTCTGCTTATGCATACATTCTCAGTGCTCCTATTTTTTACGTTTATGTAAATTGGTTTGGCAACAAACATGAATGCTATTATGGACCCACTATGCACATCAAGTCTGTTCTATCTTGTCCGAAGAGATTTTGTTGTTGTTATTGTTAATAAGATGAACACACAATTGGAGACATTAAGTAGCAATATTTGAGCTAACCACTTACAACTTTTTAGTTTTTCTTTGAAATATCTCACCTCTAATGACCTTTTTGACATTGGGAAATGTAGTAAGAAGATAATGTTAGTGAAAAATCACAGGAAGTTATTTATAGTCATAGATCATCTATTGTAAATATTACAGAAGAATAAGTGCCTCTACCTTAATTCAAGTATTCATTCTTACCTCGATAGTCAAAAAAAATATAGTCTATCTTCAAATTTTCTAAGGGAGAGTACAAGAATAAGAGTACAGGTCTAGTTGACTTAATCACTCCCCCAAAATTATTCCTAGAAAAGGATAAATGCATAGTAGAGAGACTCTCAACTTTGCTGTACTAATTTGCATGTCATATAATTTTTCAGCATCTTTCTCTTTTGCCTGTCCAATATACAACTATGGCATTGCCTCTAGTTTTTACCATATTTTCTACCAAAGTTTCTTACCACATGTTCAACTTCTAGATATAATATGTTATTTGCTATAACAATTCATCACCTATTTCAAACCCTTCTCAGCCTAGCATTGAGAAGGCAGCATTTAAGATGAAGTGAACTAGCCAAGAGGCAGAAAGCAATTGAATTTCCCAAGAAGGGTGCTCATTATTCTTGACTTTCTTATGGCTATTAGTTGTCTGAAGGTGGAAAGGACCCTTGTTGTTAACTGATCTTCAAGACTGTCAAAGGCTAAAGCAGTGACTTACTCACAGGGTTACTGCCTCACCAAGTTAAGGAAGGGAAAGATGGGCATATATATATATATATATATATATATGCTACTGAAGGGTAAAAAATTCTGTTGCTGATATCTATTCTCTAATTTTCTTAAAAATAATTTCAGTCCAGAATCACAATGTTTGGAACATTGAAGAAAGTCATTGCTGCTCTGACAGTTGATGGACTAGGCAGAAAAATGTTATGGATAACCTAAAAACTTTTCTTTCCCCCAAATTGATGGTCTCCATACCAATAAATGGCAATTTTATCCTTTCGAGGAGCTCAGGAAAACAACGACAACTTCATGTTTTCCTCTCTTTATTTTATACTCTGTGTCAAATCCATCAGCAAATATCATCTCTAGATTCAAAACATATTGAGAAACATACTGAAACATATCATTTAATATTGGTTTTGAAATATCTAAAATGAATTAATATTTGGGTAAAGATAGCTAAAAAGTGATATAAAAATCATTAAAACTTACTATTTGGTATGAAGATCTGAAGTCCACAAAACTATTTTGGCATTTTTTGTCATAGGCAAAAATATGAACTCAAACTTAGTGATAATGGGGAGAAAAAAATCTATGAGAACAACTTACACAGAAACTAAACTGATTACCAATGTGTGACAAAAATCTAAGGTATATTCACCTGTATTGCCTCTGTCAACAATTTAAAGTGAAAAGCCCATACAACTCCAGGATAAAACTCTAGGGATAATATTACAGTGACAATGATCAACACAATAGTATTAAAACAGCAAACACTCCTGTAAAAGCTAAACAAATTTAAACATTCATCAAAAGATAGATGCACAGCCATAAAGTTTCCATTTATTACTCAGCACATGTCCCAAATGACCAGCTTTCATCTCACCAACATTACTTCTATTTCTTCATTTTGCTACCAAATATTTGATTGTATAACCTACTACATCTCCCCCTACCTTAACTACAAACCTGATTTTTCAGAGCTCTTGTAAATCTGCACTGATAGGAATAGAAAATAAAATGCAGATTTTAGATTTTTCTCCAATGAATTTTTACAATAAATGAATAGTTCGAAAGCCAAATGAAATAAAAATTGCAAACAACATTGAGTTGACAATAGTAAACATCATTAGAGATAACATTAATCCATTTACCATCTGGTGGTATATCTCTGCTTCTGATTTCCTTGCACTGGTAAATAAATTTTGCTTGGTTGCTATTTCTCTTTCTAGTCAAATCAAATTTTTACTCTTTTGAGATATCCAAGTTTTAATTAAAATAAAAAGAGGTTTAGAGAGTTTTAGCAAAGAATTCACTTTCAAGTTCCAAGGGTTTATAAGTAAATCACAGTGAAAGGGAAAAAAATCAGAAATTATGTCTTACTGAGGTTTCTTAATATTGCTGACATTGTTTTACAATACACTCTCTGGAAACCAAAAGAAGGGGGAAAAAAAAAACTTTTTACTCTCTTCTCTTTATTTATCATTTGTCAATATAATTATCTTCTTAATTATTAGAATTAGTGGACAGGGAAAGGCTAGCATACAACTTTCCGACTTTCAAAAAACACTTTGTTCATTTACTCTGAACATATTTGGGAGTTGTTTGAATTTATGAAATATAACAAGAAATAGTAATGGTTTTCAAATAAGCTTCTGTTGCATTTGTGTTACTCTCTATATATAATTGAAAAGTTCTTTAGTTGGATTTTGAACTTAGCAGGGCTAGTCTAAGATAAGGACATATGGTAATCTTTCGTATCTCTAAAAAAGAAGCAGTATATATACCTGATTGCTAAAAATTGGGATTTATGGTTCAATTTATACTTTTTTGTAGCCCCAATCCTAGTCCTCATGTGATAAGGCTTTCCACGTCTTTCAATGGACAGGGAGGCAATATAAGCAATGGAGATAATAAAAAGTTGTGAGAAAGCATTTTTTTTTTTTCCTTTCTCTTAGTCTAAGCTGACCAAGATTGCTAGATAGAGGGCACATTCATAGGAAACCATGATTTAGCCATATTAGGGGATATCTGCAGACATTTAATTCAGTCCTCTAGCAGTTAAACTCTAAACTCACTGTTGCTTCACAGAATAAGATGTGACCAAAACACATGTCTGACTGGTATGTGCTTGTCTATGTTGCAGTTCCCTTCTCTGGCATCACATGTTTTCTGCTAAGTGAGAGTCCATGCTTTTACTTGTTCTGATCTGCATTGTCAGTCACTGCCCCTTCATTACATTTCACTGTGCACTATTACTGTGTGTCTGGACTACAATGATTGATGTTATTACTTTGTTATCAGTTACCCCTGTTTGTAGCCCTTGAGGACAATTTAAATCAAATGCAGGAACTCAGGTGCCAGATTTCAATGCTGGATAACACAACTCTGTTCCAATTAGCTCAGACCCACACACCTTTCACTCTCCTGCATCCCAATGCTGATCTCCTCATGTCCCAATAACTGTTCTAAATATTCTGCAGAATATCCTTACAGTTAGCAATAAAACTCCGATTACCTTCAGCTCTTGCCCTGCTGATTTATTTGGATCAAATATTTTGATTGTACTGCCCTACAGGATAAAACTAAATGGTAAAACAGTGATCCTCAAGGTAGAGAAACATTGGACTTACCTTGGGAACTTGTTAGAAATACACATTCTTGGACACCACTCAGAACTATGAAATCTGCAACTCTGTGGGTATAGCCTGGAAATATGACTTAACAATCCCTCCAGGTGACTGTGATCCATGCTGAAATTTGAGAGCTACTTGCCTAGTGGGACAACTGATCCCTGGATGTGCAATAGTCACATTGAACGGCTAGTTCCTATACTTACCCCCATTAAGGAGGCAAATTGGCCTGTTTAGCATACCTTATTCTTCTGTCCAATTTCCTAGATGCCTAGGCTTTCTTTTAGCCCACTGATTCTGGCAGTTATGAAGGTAACAATGCTATTTCCCAGACAGTTGACTAGAAATCCCTCCCTGCACAAGAACCCTAAGAGCCCTTTCTTTGGAATCATCCTTCTCTTTTCCATACTATTTGTCTCCAAATTAGCGGACAGTCTCTATTGACATTCATTTTTGCCTGACCCTAAGCATCATTATTATCAATAATTTTCAAAGCACCATAGCTAATTTACAAATGCAAAGGGTTTGGGTTCTCTCTCTGGGCAGAACTGCAATTTATCTTATCAGTCAAAGTGCAGACAGCCTTTATGCTGCATTCTAGCCTCAACTACCTTAAATATACATCTAAGAAATCTGTTATCTTAAGATAGGTAAGGCTACAAGCAACTATGTTCAAAACAAACTTATTCAGATTCTTAAACCATCTACTCCACAGGTATTTGCCAAGTACTATGCTAAGGCATTTTAGAAGTATCTATCTCATTTAAACTTTGACATTAATAAGGTAACCATCTGAAATTGCAATTTTGTAAATCCAACATGTACCATTTTGGCAAGTTCATATGGTTCAATCTAAATATCATGTTTATCTCCCTTTGATAGATGAGACAGCTGAGTGTTTATATAGAGTATGAGGAATTTTACATAAGTAATAGAAGTGAATAAACAGACAAAAATAAAATAATTTTTAGAAGCATAAATTTGTATTACCCAAGATAAATCCTGAGATTTGTGGTTGGATGCTCATGATTACTCTTTTTTTTTTTTTTCTTTTATGTGAGTACATGGTCCTGGAGTCTACAGACCGATTATAACCACCCTCATGAGATCTAAATGGAACATGAAGGAGGTTGTGTTTTAACAGATGTAGTGGTTGATTCTGCAGTATTTTTTTCATTTAAATACTGATTATTTGTTTGCTCTAAGCCCATGATTATTTCCACTGTCAGTGATTATTTGAGGAATAGGCATATGACCTAATTTTAGCTAATGAGACATAGGGGTTTACCTGCCAGGGATTTTTCCACATTCCTAAGAAGTGACAAAAGGAGGTGGCCTCTTCCCTTCCTTGGAAAACTGGTAGATCTGGAGCTGCTCTCACCACACTGATCTGAATATAAAAGGCAACCCCAAGAAAAGTAGATTTATAGATGGATAGAACCCTGGGTCTTGATATGTTTAAGGCACTGGATCAATCCTGAGGCCAGACATACACCTAAGCTTCAATTTTTAATCAAGATTTTCTATTACCTGCTGCTGCAAACTGATAAAAAAGAGACAGACTGATATTACACATTAAGGTTTCTTAATAATCTTTCCATTTCTAAATGGCATCTAAATACCATAACTAGATATTAAATATCACACAACCCGAGGATCCTAGTGAGTTGAAATTATGTATTCTAAGATCTACTCCTATTGATAAAATCATTCTGAGCTACTGATTTTTTGTGTGCAAACTGTGATAGCAAACTTCACGATATTTTAAAATAAACTTAGATAAGGTAGTATATGAAAAATATTAGTGTGATTAACACTGTGATTAATATAAAAGAGAAATGCAGTAATGTGATTTTCTGTCGTTCTCTTTGTTTTGTCTTTTTCATGGTGGACTTTAACATTTTAAGGTTTGAGTGTGATCTAACTGGGTAGAATACTCAGAAGGATAGGGAGAGCCATTTGACCCTGATAAAAATAATTTATCATGGGAATTATTCAAGATTCTCAACAAATTCCTAAGAGGATAAATTCAAATAGACCCCCCACTGCACCGTGTTATAATTGAACTGTTGAAAGCTAAAGAGAGAATTTTGAAAGCAACAAGAGAAGCAATATGTCACAAGTGAGTCTCAATAAGATTAAGTGCTGATTTCTCACTGGAAACCGTGGAGTCAAGAAGGCAATGTGAAAACATATTTAAAGTGCTGAAAGCAAAAAAAAAAATGTCAACCAAGAGTTCTAAATTTGGCAAAACTTTCAAAAATGAAGGAGGGATTAAGACATTCCCAGATAAACAAAAACTGAGGGACTTTGTTGCCACTAGACTGGCCTTATAAGAAATAGTAAAGGGAGTTCTTCAGGTTGAAAGGAAATGACACTAAATAAATTATTGAAGCCACATAAGGAAATAAAGAACTCTGGTAAAGATATTGACATGGTGTGCCATTTTGGATGTATTATGTCCATGCTCTTTGATGCAAGCTTGTGGGGCAGATGTGTTAGTGTTGATTAGGCTGGAATTTTTTGATTGAGTGTTTAGATTGAGATGTGACTCAATCAATTGTGGGAGAGACCTCTGATTGGATAATTTCCATGGAGATATTACCCCACCTACTCAGGATGGGTCTGAATTAAATCACTGGAGTCGTATAAAAGAGTTCACAGACAGAAGGAGCTCAGAACAGCTGTGAGTGACATTTTGGAGAGCAACTGAGGAAGAGCTGCAGCAGAGAGACATTTTGAAGATGGTCACTGAAAGCAGACATCAATTTGAAACACAACGTGGGAGCAAGCAGACTCTAGCCGTGTGCCTTCCCAGCTAACAGAGGTTTTCTGGACGCCAGTGGCCTTTTTCCATTGAAGGTACCTTACCATTGATGCCTTACCTTGGACAATTTATGGCCTTAAGACTGTAACTTTGTAACCAAATCAACCCCCTTGTCCTAGTTTGCTAATGCTGCAGAATGCAAAACACCAGAGATGGATAGGCTTTTATAAAACAGGGGTTTATTTTGCTACACAGTTACAGTCTTAAAGCCACAAAGCATCCAAGGTAACACCTCAGCAATCGGGTACCTTCACTGGAGGATGGCCAATGGCGTCCAGAAAACCTCTGCTAGCTGGGAAAGCAGCCAGCGTCTGGTCCAAAGCTCCAGCCTCAAAACGGCTTTCTCCCAGGACGTTCCTCTCTAGCAAGCTTGCTCCTCTTCAAAACATCACTCCCAGCTGCACTCAGTTCCCTCTCTCTGAGTCAGCTCATTTATATAGCTCTACTGATCAAGGCCCACCCCGAATGGGCGGGGCCATGCCTCCATGGGAACATCTCATCAAAATCATCACCCACAGCTGGGTGGGGCACATTCCAAGCAAATCTAACCAGCATCAAAACATCTGCCCCACAAGACCACAAAGATAATGGCATTTGGGGGACACAATACATTCAAACCGGCACACCCCTTTATAAAAGCCAATCTATTTCTGGTATTTTGCATAATGGTAGCATTAGCAAACTGGAACGCATAGGTAAATATAAATACCAGGACTATTGTATTTTTAATTTGAAACTACGCTTTCTACTTCCTACAAGAGTAAATCAATGGCTTTGGACTGCTAAGTATAAATATGTAATTTATGACAAGAACTTCATAAATGTAGGGGGATGGTGGGGTGGGTATACACAGTTTATAGAAGCTATTGAAATGAAATTTGTGTAACAGCAAATAAGATTGCTATAAATTTAGGATGCTAAATTTAAGCCCAATGGTAACCGCAAAGAAAATATCAGAGAATATGCAAACCCACAGAGACAGAAAGTAGAGTGCAGGTTACCAGGAGTGGGGGGAAGGGGCAATGGGGAGTTAATGCAAAATGAGTATAGGGTTTCTGTTTGGGATGAAGGGAAAGCTCTAGTAAGGGATAACAGGGAGAATATTGCAACATTGTGAATGTGATTAATCCCAACTGATTGGTATGTTTGGGAAGGGTTGGGACAGGAAGATTTCTGTTGTATATATGTTTCTGCAATTTAAACAAAAAAGGAAGATAAACTAAAGAGATAACGACAATTAAATGCAATAAATGAGATTGGATAGGATCTAAGAATGGAGGAAAAAAGGTTTGAAAGGACATTATTTGGACATAAGAAAAAAATTGGAATATAGAATGAAAGCTTTACATTCATATTAAATTTCTCAAGCTTGATAATAGCACTTAAGGTGATCACATAAGTAAATTTCCTTGGTGGGAAATGTACATGGAGGTATTATGTATTCAAGGGTTATGATGTATGTAACCTGTTCTCAAACATTCAGGAATAGTAGATAGAGATAGGTAGACAGATAGACAGACAGACAATAGATAGAATGATAAATGTCGAAGGTGGCAAAATTGAAATTGGTGGATATGAACCTCTGGGGGTGGGTGGGGATATGTTGGAATTCTTCTTTCTGGGGTTTATAGTATTTTTTTCAACTGTCCTGTAGGTTTGAAATTATTTCAAAAATGAAAAGTTAAACAAAATCAAAGGATAGAAACCTTCACACACTGTCAACTATCAAGGACATCAAGATGATGGCATAATTGACAGGATTATAATACACCATGCTTTCAAACATGACTTTTCACCTGGTATCTTCAGTCAAAAATAGTGAGGTCAGAGTGGAAATTTTCAGGTACTGCTGGAGAACACAGGTCACGATAAATTGGAAGGATTTAAGAAAATCCTTTCATAATTTCTATTTTGGATAGTTCAAAGACTAAACATAGGTGTCTTGAATGTGACAGATTTTGGAGAAGAGCTGGCATTAGCTAATCTATAAAATATATAGTGTTTATTTTGAACAAGGGGGATATAAAAGTTAACAATTCATTCATTCAAAATATTTGTTGTTGCCCTCAGTGATAGATCAATATACTATTCTGTCCTATTTCTCCTGGAAGTAGTATCCTGAAATACAAATCATTTTGGTGTAATTAGTTTAGGCTTAAAAAATATCTTCATGATACAGCGCAATCCAGTAGTTGGATATAGTGTTTATTCCTAGTTAAAGGAACTTGTGACTGGGCATATAAAGTTACATTTCTTTCCTTCAACTGTACAAGTACACACACACACACACACACACACAGTACTCTGAGAAGGGGTAGCTGCTTCTGATAGTCCATTGGTTGTGGCTGCCTGAAAGGCTAAATTGAAAAGGATTCGAAGGCCACATGTGAAACCAGAGGGAATGAATACTGAGATGGATAAATGTTATCTACTGTGGGAATGTAGGGGAATATAAGTAGTCCATGGGCCAAGTGTTTTCCATCTTTGCCTTAGACAGGTTGAGCAATTGTCATGTTCTTTGTCTTGAACTACATGGAAAATAAAAAAAACAAACTTTAACTCTTCCCCCCCTGGCTTCCGCCCCCCCCCCCCAAAAAAAACCACCAAAGATTTACTACTATTCAGGTGCATTCAGAAAGCTCTAAATATCAAAAAACAAGAAAACACAAACACAGGGATCCTTTGGTTTGTCTACTCACCTGTTTTAAATTACGAACATCTGTGGAATCATTAAGGAAAAAGTTGGTAGTAATTATTCAAAACTTATGTAGAATTCATTTATAAAATCATATTTGTCCTCCTTACTAAAAGTCAGAGGGCTGCAACAGGGCAAGTTGTAACATGGAGGAAAGTAAAGTTTACTTTGGTATACAGGGCACAATTAAGTCAACTGCAGTGACAGAAAATACAAGGGTTTTATAGCAATCAGAGTTAGAAGATGTGACGTGTGGTGGTTGGGTAGGAAAAAGAAAACGGGTGGGAAGATATAGAAGAGACATTTTATTGATTTGGTTATTCTTCCAGAGGCTGGTTATTTCAAAGTATGCCAACTCTACTAATTTACTGGTGGGGAGATCAAGAATACCTATCACAATTAAAAAAAAAATTAGTCAAAGTTATTTTGAACAGCAACAAGGTTTACCTTTTGTTTGTTGCTAATTGGCCCTTGCACCACACTCTTATTTTTTTCCTCCTTTCTCAGAGTAATCTCCTGATCCCGTTTCAAAATACTACTTCCCCCATCCACACTGCTCTGCCTCTCAAACTGCAGGCTGAAGGAACTCAAGTTGATTTAAAGGAAAGAAGAATGTTTTTCAGGCCCCCAGGCGGTGGCAGCCTCTATCACCCTTTCTGTTATCCATTCGTATTTGGTTAAATGGACACTCAAATGTTATAACTTTCTTATTTTGGGAGCCATGTAGCTGTAGCATTTTGCATGCACTCTGCAAATGCTCAACCTCTTCCTTGATGAGGAAGAGTTGTGGAAATAGATTCTAACAGGAATGGGGGTTTTCCAATCACTCCTTGTTCTTGCAGCACTTTGCCGATCACATCTACCCGCTGGTGTGACGGAGCTGTTGCACTAGTTGAGAAGAGCAGAGCCAGATATGTAGACCAGAGCCTCTCTCTCCTGCTCTCAAGTGGAGACTCACTACTGATCTCCTGCCTAACAATCAAGCTCTTCTGAATAAGTGAAATTGGAGAATTGTGTATATATGAAAGTATGGACTTTTTTTTCTTTTAGCTAGAAGCAGTATTATTTTCATACAGTGCTTTTTTGGTGTAACTTGGTTACTACACATGGCAAACCTGCAAAATTCTAAGCATTTTAAATATATTTGTATGGGCAGTCGTAGATCTAGTTAATGAAAAGTCTAATAAACTAGAGATTCAGTTTATATATTTACTGTATTTCTAGGTTGAATGGTCAGTTATAAGGCTTTGTCATCTATTGCTATAATAACTTTCACATTTGAAGGCAAGAGCTGAATTAACTGAATGCAAAAGAGACACATCCCAAGACAAATGCTTAGAAAAGTATTTTTCTCTGTTGATATCCTAACTAAAGTTAATGTTGTAATTGCAATTTTGGAGTTAATTTCTTTTTAATAGTAGATATTTCCATTTCTCTGTTCAAAATGATTGTCAGAATGAAACTCATAATAGAAAATGTCTGGAAATAAAGACCATTTTCTGTGGCCTCCAACTGTATTATGAATGGAAGTATTTCTTTTCTTCCTTATGCACAGATTTCAAAAAAGAGATTAGTATGAGATGAATTGTAAAGTACCCTAAACTGTTCCAAAAATCACATCTTTATTCTGGCAAATTTAGTAAATGCATTTTATTTCTCCACTGAGATGTTTTTACTATAATGAAAAAACCAATGAAATATTTCCCTATTAGGTCTATTATTCATCCCTTATGCCTTCCCTCCTTTTAAAATAGCAACCAAAAAGGCATAGTGAAGATCTGATTTTTGTTTTCTCATTATAACATCATGTTAATCAACTCACCATCCATATTCAGTGAGCCATGGGGGCTTGGAATATTTATTATGCCTGGACTTGCCTGGGGCTTTCTGGAATGTGTGTTTCGTAGCATTAAAGTAACCAATGAGAAGGAAGTAAAGTTTTAAAATATCCATGGAACATGATATTTTAACCCAATCCTTATTTTTTCTTATATTTTGGCATGGGATATCCCCATGAAAAATGGTATCAGGCTCAATGATTTTCAAAAGGCATAATTTTACAATCAGCTGCCTATTTATGAAACTGAGTCTGGGAGTTGGTTGTGGTCCCTACACATATATTACTTTCTTGTTCTTGGCTATAGAACTTATTAGAATGAATCCTTTTTGAAAAAGCCTAATTCCTATGTCTACAATTTAAATTTTTGAGAGAAATTATGACTTCCATTTAACAAACGCAAACACGTTCAGGATAGCCTTACAGTGTTTTAATTTTATGGTATTATTTTGTTATAATATTATTTTATTATTTATTATTTTATTATTATTTTATTATATTTTTATTACATTTTATTTATTACATTTATTTATTATTATTTTATTATTTATTATTTTCTACTTTTCATTTTTATAGTATTTGTTTACTTATTTTTTTTTTCCCCTTAAGCAGACAAAGGTATAGACACAAAGATAATTTTAAATCCCCAAGTTTTCTTTTTATTTCTTCACTGTCTTCTTCTCTTGCAAATACTCCAGTCATATATACATTTTATGTCTTACTTAAAACTAAAAGCTCTATTCTGAAGTATTTGGGAGCCATTCGTACCTGTATGTTACAACTTTGGTTTAAAGAGAACTTCATAAAATCTGAAGAGTGTGAATTTTTAAAATTCTGTGAAAATGCAAGTAGTGTAGAAATCAATCTATTTCTGAAACAGTTTGGATATGAAGCTACATGAAAGAAAGGTATTTTGTGAAAATTGTTCTTGTTAACTAGATATCAATTTGTTGTTCATATCAAGACTGCATCTAAGGTTTCATACAGGAAATCTAAACTGTTGTGTAGTTATGTGGGTGCATAACAATACAAATTCTTAAATAAGAGAGAAGGGTGGCCACATTTCCTTTGTCTAGAAGAAACAACATTTTTATGCATTATATCCTATGTTTCTGGAATTGGCATAGATTGGTCAATACATTACTTATTTATTGAGGATTTTCCACTTACAGCTTTCATTAAATGCATGCATCCTAACAGAATTAAAATGCATAAAATGGAATATTCCTGGAATTGACATTTCAGAAGCAGCATATTTCTTACTATTGTTTGTTGGAGTAAATAAAATAAAACACCAACAACTTTTCCTAATTGGCTCAGATGTTTCAAATGAAATTGTTTCATCTTGCATTGCTCAGAACAAAACTGTCTCCCTTTACTTGTCACAGGAACTGAGTGCAGACAATAGCTGTCCAATTAGCCAAAGCCGAGAGCCATGTATCTTAGTGTTTATTTTTTTCCAAGAGACCACAGATTTAGGGAATGTGAGTTTCCCAGAATGAAGGCTGAAGGAATATAAAATATGATGACTAAGGAAGGCACAAAGAACAAAGAATGCTCATATTGGAAGGGCTTATTAAACATCTGATCCAAACTACTAATTTTACAAATGAGGCCTGAGGGCAAGAGTTGCAAGAGTCATTTCTTAGCCCACTGGGGCTATGACTCAAGCCTTTCATCTCTCAGGTCATGCACATCTATTTCTCTGTATGTTCAAATTCTACATGACACATTGGCTTGCAATGTAATAAAAAAAGTTTACTTTCATGTTATTTGTTTAGACTAACTCATTTTTCTTTGAATGCAACTTGTAGTACCCCAGAAAAGAGCAGAAAGATGGACAAGCTAACATATTACTACTTATAAATCCAAAATGTAGATTTTATTTTAGGAATATAAATAGCTAACTATTTGGAGATGCTGAAGTGTCAGGTTCACAAGGACAAATGAGTCTTACTGGAGGTTGGAAAAATCTAGAGCTGCACTATCCAGTATGTTAGCTACTGGCAAGATAAGGCTATTTAAATTTAAGTTTAAACAAATTAAAATCAAATAAAATTAAAAATTCAGTTCCTCAGTTATACAAGTCCCATTTCAACTATTCAGTGTAATCGCGACTACAATATTCAACAGAAAAATTATAAAACATCTCAATCATTTCAGAGCATTCTGTTGGACACTACTGGTATAAAGCATGTGGTATTGGGGACAGGGTTTCACACTTGGGATATTCTTGAAAGCAGGAGCAATAAAGAGCTTGGTTGCTTTCTTAGAAATAGTACAATTTGTCTTGACCCACATATAATTCTATTCTGTTTCCTAGAATCAATAAAGTTATAGGTTGGGACAGGACATATACTCTGTGTCTATGGTTGTACAAATTTGGGAAAAATAATGTCTTTAAATACTATAATACTTTCATGGTTCATTTTAATTGTACAAAGAACACCTTCAGGGCATAGCTGAGATAGGCAGAGACAGAAAAAGGAAAAGATAAATCCTTCTACATAATAAAGTTGAACACATTTTGAGATCCTTAGATATGCAGAAGAAGGAAGAGGTATGTGGGGAGCCTGAATAAAAGAGGGGTGGCACGAAGTTGGGAAGGCTGGAGTCTGAAGGAGAAACATCAGCCTGGGAGGGAACCCCTTCACAAGGTAGGCCTAATACTTTTAAGAACAGGGATGTGTGAAGTTTATTCTTCATCTTTTTACTGTGCAAAAATCCAATATTCATTTAAATTCTACCACAAAAATCTGCATGGTAAATGAGGTTTAGGAAAAATCTGGGAAAAAGACCGAATAGAGAAGAGCCCTGAAGGAGTAAGATCTAGGTCAAGAGCTCAGTGCAAACATACAGAAGCAGCTAAAAGAAGTTATAATGCATGCCCTCCGTTCCAGTTTGCTGATTCTGCCTTCACTGGAGGATGGTCAATGGTATCCAGAAAACCTCTGCTAGCTGGGAAGGCACGTGGCTGGTGTCTGCTTTCAATGGCTGTCTTCAAAATGTCTCCCTAAGTTGCAGCTCCTCTCTCAGCTCCTGTGTGTTCTTCAAAGTGTCCCTCTTGGCTGTAGCTCCTCTTCAAAATGTCACTCTCAGTTGCTCTTCAAAATGTCACTCACAGCTGCACTGAGTACCTTCTGTTTGTCTGTTCATTTACATGGTTCTGTTGATCTAATTTAGACCCACCCTGAATGGGTAGGGTAACACCTCCATGGAAATTATCCAACCAAAGTGATCACCCATAGTTGGGTGGGTCACATCTCCATGGAAACAGCCAATCAAAAGGTTACACCCTAATCAAAAAGATTAATCAATCTGCCCCATAAGATTGCATCAAAGATAATGGTGTTTTGGGGGCCACATCCAAAATGGCACACCCCCCAAAAGGCCCAGCAATCATAGGGAGGGCTGTGTACTTCCAAAAGGATGTGGGATAGTGTGGTGAGGTAGTGTTATTTATTTGCTTGAATGCATGGTTTCAGATAACATCTAAATTTCATGGGAGTGCCATCATATGTGGACAGAAGATGGTTTTTAAATTATCTATAAATAGTCTTTATTATATTGCTAAGTTAATTTTCCTATAAGATAAATAAAAGACAAAGTAGGTGTGTTGTTGTTTTGTTTGTTTTTGTTTTTCAGAAAGTTTGGGTTCTCACTTAGGGAAAAAAATATCGGGTTTCCCGAATACCTGAATCTGAATTGCATGTTACCCTGCTACTCAGAAAAGACAAAGGACTGTTTGAGATATTTTCAGGAAAATAGAAATTTCTTTTTAAATTAGCACTTTTAAAAGAAATCTAAATATTTTTGTCATTTTTATAACTTCTTATTGATTTTGAATATTAAACATTGTAGCATTAATTCAAACCCCATACACCTGACTGTTAAAAGTATTTGTTGATAGAAACACAAGAGATGTCAATTCTCATCTCTTCTAGCTATGTCTTTCTGAAAGTAATTTCTCCACTATGCTTCCTTGTGAGGGAGAGCTCCGTAGACCAAAAATTGTGTGCGTATGCAATGACACCATAGCAGAAGGAAAAAGTAGCTGCATGCTGATTTGTTGATTATATCACACAGAGCCACCAATTTATGCCCCCTGTGTTTCCAAAGCGGCTTGGAGGGAAAAGGCACACAAACTTCCACGGCCCCTTCCATCTTGATCCAACGGTCCTATCTAAAAATGCTGCACACTGCTAAAGGGCAGTTATTAAGTAGCTATTCAGCTTCACACACACAGGAGAACTTTAAATCTGTTGTTGAACCAGTGATTTCTTCTGAGATACAGTTAGTCATGCTTTGGGGCCCTTCAACAGGGAACACATTATTTTGGATCATCATTTGCTACTTTCAGTTGGTTCTGAGATATAGCCACGAAGGTTATCATGACAGTCCAGGGAAAAAGATGGCTTAAACAGAGCACAGAGAAGCGAGCAAAGCTAATTGGCTCCTTCACATGCAATTCCACTGTCCTCACTCGAGTAACCTTTCAGCCTAAGGCTCACTGGCCCAACAACAAAGCACAGACTAATTCACTGCTTACCAAGAGCATTCCATGATGTTTTTAAACCCTCAGAAGTTGGCTGCCTTGGAGGTGCCCAACTGTCATGAAATTTTCCAAGAAAATGGAACATTGAAACCATAAAGAGGGAGTAAGATGTAAGAAGGGCTGTTTAACAAATAAATTAGTAAACGAGAGTAAATCTCGCAAGTATTTACTCTATAAAACAACAATAGTAATAATGACTAATTTGGGGGCTATAAAAATATGGTGAAACTAAAATTACTGACATAAATAATATATAAAATGGGAGGGAGGAATTGAATTTAAACAGTCTAGCAAGGCTACTGAAAATGAGATTAATATACAAAAATCAATTGGGTGTTTATATACCAACAAGGAAAAACAAGAATATATAGTTTAAAAATACTAATTTAAGTAGAGGATGATGACGTGATTAATAGTGCAAATATAAATATATTATTTCATGAATTAGAACAAATGTATGTTACTATTAAAAGGAGTCAATAATAGAGTGGTATATGGGAAAAATGCACCTACTGCAAACTATGGACTATAATTAACAGTAATGTTTTAATATTCTTTCACAAATAGTAACAAATGTACCACACCTATGCTAAGGATCAATAATGGGTTTTGTTTTATTTTGTGTTTTGAGTAATGAAAATGTTCTAAAATTCATTGTGGTGAGGACTGCACAATTATGCAATGATGCTGTGAACCACTGATTGTACACTTTGGATGGATTGTATGATATGTGAATATATCTCAATAAAACTGCTGGGGGCAAAAAAAAAAAGACAACAGAGAGGCTGATTCACTTTGCTGAATAGGAATTTGAAAGAGGACATTCTCTCCACAAGCCAGTAAATGAGACATGCATTTCTTACTCATACGCTTCCCCCTGTACTAGAAAATCATTTTTCAGTCTCACAGCCACACGATTCTTCCAAGAGCAACCATTTTTGTACAACCCAACCCTGACACCTGGTCATAGCTGCCAGCTCAGGGGTGGTCCCAAACCATGATAGCACTTCCCTTTCCTCAGATACACATCTCTCAGTTGATTTGTCCAGGGTTAGGCATCTGACACAAAAGTTCTTTCCTAGGATTTAATGAAGTAGAATCAAGGAAGAGTCCATCTTTCTCTGAGACTGAAAATATAGCTTCAGGGATCTGGGGCAGTCATATTACTCTTTGAGCAAAATAGAGCTAATGAGGAAATTAGTCTATCAAATAAAAGAGAAGAATAAGACACAGACACAAGCAGAGATTTGAGATGGAAATGAATCCTGTTGCTCTTCATTAAAAATGGTTGAAATTGGTCATAAAGACTGGATATAGTCCTGTTTTTTCAAATTTTGCAAAACTTTCTATGTCATGATATTTTGTTTTCCTCTTTGCTTAAGCTTATTTGAGTTATGTTCATGTCACCTATAACCAAAAGATTTTTTTACTAATATAGCTTCATGTTCCAGCAACCATAGTATGTCTTCCTTCTCCCATCAACAATGGAAACTATATTCAGATTAGATCCCATAGAAATACAGACTTTTACAATTTAAGGAAAACTAATTATAAAAATGGAATAAATGCGTGAACAAACGCAGTGGCAAATGCTAACACATACAATGATATGTACTACTGCTGCCTTACTTTACTTATCTGAAGATGCACAGATTGAAATAGAACAGGTTATTATGAACTCCCTTCTCTCTAAGTGATGCACAGATATACAAGACTGCCACCAAATATCTAGCCTAGGAGAATAGTCTCATGATCTCAGAAAACATGATGTGGGTTTCATTCAAATGAAGCCATGTGATTTACCATTTAGACCAGGGGTGGGCAAACTATGGCCCATAGGCCAAATCAAGCCCACCACCTATTTTTGTAAGTAAAGTTTTATTGGAACACAGCATGCCTGATCATTCACATATTTTCTATGTCTCCTTTTGCATTACAACTGCAGAGCTGAGTAACTGTGACAGAGACTATATGGCTTGCAAAGCCGAAAATATTTACAATCTGGCCCTTAACAGAAAAAGTTTGCCCGCCCTTGGTTCACACCAACCCATGCAGCTAAGGCATGGTTGAAAAACAAGGAGCTCACCTTCCCTTATTCTGTGCCCAATGAAGACATCCCAAATAGAGCATGATACTCTTTTAAACTAGGCACAGCCATCACCAAACTTCTTCACTAGTGTTCTAAGAAACCAGTGATAATTAATCAGTATAAGGCAAATGAGATATACTATCTTTGTTCTCCCTGAGCTAAGCTATTTCATAGGTCATATTTCTAGATTCTTAGTTTTTCAACAAGTTTTCCATACTCACTACATTAAGTCCACAGCCACTTTCATGCATAGAAGATAAATTATACAATACTATATAAGATAACAGATGATATGACTGTTTAAACCACCATCTGGTTCAAGCAAATTTTTAACCAAAAAAAAAAAGTGCTCAAAAACTTTAAAAAGCCATTCCTAAAATCCCAACAGGTGGGTTGCTTGGGAGGAAAGCATGCAGCTTGGTTCTTTTAATCCAAAGAAAGAAAACTTCAAGAAGGGTAACAGAAAGATGAAATTTAAAATTCCAACTTTGGGTGAAGGTAAATATTTTTTTCCCCTATAAAGAATGCAAAGTAGAAATAAAAGATTAAGTTGCATTATAGTAGGAAAAATTAAGAGAAATTCAAAGGGTTAATTTAAAATACATTGTTAGATGTGTAACCACTCTTCCAAGTGAAGGTTATCTAGAAACATTACAAAATAATTACATTATGTTGAATATGGTTTTGAAAATAAAACTGTAGCATTTTTAATCTATTGCATGAAATATGGAGATTTTATTCAATTAAATTATCTGTGTGAGACTGTAGCAGTAAGCACAAATAAAAGTATGAAAGGCAAAGACTATAAATGAATCCTTGCCAATTTGGACATATGCATATGGTCTGATCTGTTTATAGAATGCACAGATCAATAACAGAGCAGCCCAAAGTCTCTGGTTGAAAGCCCAGGATAATTTTACTTAAAAAAATTAGTAAGAAATATGGTCTTTATTTTTTTTTCTTTTCTTGTTTTTTTTTTTTTTCTTTTAAAATACTAGTACACTTGGTTTTCTTTTCCTCCAACAGAAGGAAGACAGAAAAGATATTTCCTTTTAACAACCCAAAAAGGTCGGCAAAGTATAAAATGTCAAATCTACAAAGTTGGATAAATGTGGGTGAAGCATTAAATGTTAATGATGTCCTTGGTTGCACAGTTTCACAAAAATCACATACATTTTCAATTAATGCCATAATTAAGACTGCACGAGCCCACTCGTCATCACAAAATGAATTGACTAGACATGTGGTGGGGTCATCATTAACATTTGCAGTAAAGACCAAGCAGGAAGATAATTCGACTCATTGACTGTGTCGAGTGGTGTAGCTAAGTGAAAAGACACCATGATCAAGAACCTTGAAGTCAAGCAGATCTGGTTTTGGACACATCAGCTCTGTGAGCCTTGGCTTCTCTTTAGGTAAAACAGAGTGATGATATTTAACTTGTAAAGTTATTGTTGAGGGTTAGAATAATTTTTATTTTTGCACAGCATCAAGCAAAATGATACTCTTATATGGAACTCTACAACCCAACCCACATATCCCTCGAAAACTTTATATTTCATCAACATCTTCTTCGTTCTCCTTCCTTTAACCTCATAGGCCTTCTTTCATTTGGTAACTTGTGTGTTTTCTCAACTCTGATTCTGTGCCATTCCTTTTATGTGAACTGTCTTCTCTTCTTCCCTCAAGCCCCTCCCTCCACCTTGGCCAAATTCTATATTCATCTTTCAGTCTTGGCTAGATATATCCCATAAAGAATATGTTAGATTCATTTATCATATGATGCCAGGATACTTGATCCTTTCCCTCTCAAAACTTAAATCACACTTTAATCACTTGATTTGCCTTTTTCAATTAGATCATCAGGCACTTTAGGCTGGGAACTGTGTTTGCCTTTTCACCAAAACAACCTGCTTTTGGAGTGTTGTATGTACTGAATAAGTTACCACCATTTTTATCACCGTACTACATATATTTCTACAATATAGTGAAACAGCTGTATGTGGGCTTTGGAGTTAGAAAGATGGGAGTTTGAATCCTTGACCAAATGCTGACTAGCCGTGAAATTTTGACCAAGTCAAGTCAAGCCTTTATTTCTTCAGTTATAAACTTGCAATAATATTGCTTCTAGGGGTGACTCTAAGGATTGAATGAGAAAACCTATGAGTATTGTTTATCTTAAACAATTATTATTATCACTATTGTTCTATGAGTAAAGGAAATTCAATTTTCTGATTGCTCAAAGACTGCTCAAAGCTTCAAAATAAATCTATTTTGGAATACAGAAGCACATTCTATTGCTAAGGCAATGTATTTGGAGTATGGTTCATTTTGTCCCACCAAAATTGCTTCCTAGCATTATGTTAACAGAGATGATTTTCCAGGGCTGAAATTTTATTTGGGTTCTTCCATCAGAATGCATATGATGCTAAGGTGGAAATGACAACAGCTGAATTTAAATTGGAGGCTAATCCAAAGTGACGGGCATGTCCAATTTGCAAGTGAGACCTGAAAGCCAGTCTTTCAGAGGTCAGCATCCATGACAAGTGCACCTGATGCACTTCTCATCTTGCCTCACCCCATTCGGCATGCTCATTAGATAATGTCACTTGGCAATTCACCAGGGAAATGGCTCTGGAAACCGACAATTACCTCAGCATTTTGCATGATCCAGTGAGAGAAGCTCATGGTAGCTTATAAAATGTGCTTCCCTTTGTCTGTTTTGCAACCTCCAGAGAAAGAGATCTAGAGATGTCTCCAGAATTTTTGTATCATGTGTCCAGGGGGAGTGACCATCTGGTTTTAAGGAAGCCTGTGAGGCTTGTCTTGAGAGTACTGATATCTCAGGCATGGTCACTGCACACAGGCTTCTACTTCTGAAGGAGGCATATACAAATTTCACCATGACCAAGTTTGTGGGTGTTCTGGTGTGCTAATGCTGCCATTATGCAATTTATCAGAAATGAATTGGCTTTTATAAAGGGGGTTTATTTGGTTACAGACTTACAGTCTGAAGGCCATGAAAATGTCCAGATTAAGACATCAACATGAGTATGCTTTCATAGATGTATGGCCGATGGTGTCTGGAAAACCTTTGTCAGCTGGGAAGGCATGTGGCTGGTGTCTGCTGATCCTGGGTTGTGTTCCAGCTCCTTCTCAGCTCTGTGTGTTTTTGGTTTTTTCTTCCAGGACATTTCTCTCTAAGCACCTGGGGGTCCTGTCTTAGCATATTCTGGGGCAAAATCTGGGCTTCATCTCTTAGCTAAATGTCCTTCTTTCTGTATCTCCAAGCATGTCTAAGCAACAGCATCTGCTCTTAGCTTCTCTTCAAAATGTCCCTCTCAGCTGCTCTGAGCTTCTGTTTGTGAGCTCTTTTATAAGACCCCAGTGATTAAATCAAAACCTACAGTGAATGAGTGGGGTCTGTATCTCCACGGAAATAATTTAATCAAATGTTTTGCCCACAGTTGATTGAGTCACACCTCCATGGAAACACTCAATCAAAAGATTCCAACCTAATCAACACTATACATCTGCCCCCACAAGACTGCATTAAAGAACATGGCTTTTTCTGTGGGACATAATATATCCAAACCGGCACCGTGGGAGAGGCAAATGAGAGGATCAGAACTTCACCTTCAGGGGAAGCATCTGAAGAGGCCTCTGTGTCCTCTTTCCTATGGCAGAAACTCCTCTTACACCCACAATGTTAACACACAATTTTGAGATGGGAATGCATGAAAACCCAGATGGGAATTTTCATCATAAGCTTTAGAAGATTTAGCTCTGAAATCTTGTATCTAAACCGACATTTTAGAGGAGCAGAGTTTCTTCCCATATCTTCTTGTCTCCATGTCCAACCCCCGAGGACCATCCACCCACCACCAACTTGCAAGGAAAGGAAGGCTGCTTACTTCCCAAACTGAGTCAACACTTTAAATATTTAATGTCTGATCATCTCTTAGGATCACGTCTGTGCTTTGAAATATATAATCAAACCTGCAACTTAAAAGGCTGGAAATGATTTATTTTATATCTTTTTAAAGTCAAAAACATATGATGTTCTTTTTAATAATATTAACAAGTATATTTAAGAGACTTTTTCTGGGCCATGTTCATCCCCTGCCCCCTGTATTGACCTATGTAAGTCATACAGATGAAAACAAAAAACAAAAAAAACTTTTGATGTTCTCAAAGTATTTTGGTCTTGGAGACATAATATTTGCTTTGTTCCTTGTATTATCTTGACTTAGTTGGGGTTACTGATAACCTCTGGAAGACTCTTGATAGCTTAAAAACACTTTCAAACACATTATCTCATTTAGTCATAAAGACAACCCCGGGAAGAGCAGAAGTATTTTCTCCATTTTTAGAATTAAGGTAACTGAGATGGGAAAAGGTTAAAAATTTTACCTCTGATCTCACAATGAGCACATGGTAGGACTACCTGAAGCAAACCCAACCTAATATTTTCCAGGATATAAAAAGATAAGACTGAACTCAATTACAGATTCAAAAACTATACTTTGAAATCTCTATCAGCTTTCAACAACAATGATGACCCATCATGGACAAGAGCACTGTACAATGAATAGCAAAACAAGGCCCCTGTCCTCATGGGGCTCATAATTTCAAATGTCTATATAAACAAATAAAAACAAAATAAGGCATATAGAAACAGGTAAAGTTATATCAAATATCAATAGTCCTTTATATCTGCAGAATACTTTCTAGCTTATAAAATAATTCCAAACCTAACTTTCATTTGGTTTTCACTACACCTTGACAATCAACAGCTTTAATCAGAGACTGACACCATGTGTGAGGTATGAGGGTGCTGCATGGTGTGAGTATTGATGGCATGCAGGTATTATGTTTTAAACTATGGTATATGTACAATTGGCTGAAAGTTACAAAAGCATGGCAAACATTTTTTCTTTCTGCTTGTCTAAGAAGCTAGAAAAATATATATATATATATTTATTTCAGGACAAATAATTTAATTTTATGGTTGGAAGAAAAGATTGTAAGCTCATTATCGGTTCATTTATAAAGTCAAAGCAAATTGTCCACTGATGCCGAGAATTTCCCATTATTCCCATTACCTTTTGAGCACCCAAGATATTCCTGACATTTTTCTACACATTCCCTTTTGTAAGGGAAGTTAATTTTGGGTTCCCTGCTATCAAAATGTTCTTCTCACAGACTACCACTTCAACATTTTGCTGTATACCTATATCTCCACCAGATAGTAAATTGTACACCTTTGTTTAATCCTGAAATAAACCCTGAAACTACACAAAATACCAGCTATTCTCTGAGGTTTGAGGATATAATAAAGAGCAAGAAAGGCCTGCACACTGTGACGTGAAATATATATTCCAGTTGTCTATATGGACACATAAAAAGGCAAACATATTTTCTGTATGTTCTAGGGAAAAAAAAAAAATATATATATATATATATATATGTATATATTTAGCATCTCATTTTCATTTCACTGAGCATCTCACTCTGAGGCTCAGAATCACAATGATTTTCACCAATGTATTCAGTCTACCACATATTAAAAGCAAGAAATGGAATGCTTGATTTGAAAACAAAAATTTATCATCAGGTCTGTCTATTATTTTCTATAATTTAGACTTTCTAAAGGTAATGATGCAGATGAGGAGATACATATCATGTGAGTTTCTGAAAACATAGTATTGAAAATAAAAGCTAATGTCAGTTTCAGAGTGTAACTAGTCTAATATTCAAGATTAGAAAATCCTGGGTTCAAATTCTACTATTTTATAGCAGTATGTTCTTGGGCAGGTTGCTTATTCAGAATAAACTTCAGTTTCTACATCTGTAAAACGGGGGTGATGATGATGATGATGATGATAGTAATAATAATACCTACCATAATCTGGTGTTGTGCTACTTAACATGAACTAATTCATGCAACCTGCTAGTACAGTTTCTAAGTTATGATTAGCACTCTATATATTAGCTCATAACAATAGTATAAAGTCTGTGTGCCGGTTTGAATGTATTATGTCCCCCAGAAAAAGCCATATTCTTTGATGCAATCTTGTGGGGCAGACATAATAGTGGGGATTAAGTTGGAATGTTTGGATTCGGAGATACGCCCCACCCAACTGTAGATGATAACTGATGGGATATTTCCACGGAGGTGTGGCCCCGCCCATTCGGGGTGGGCCTTGATCAGTGGAGCCATATAAATGTGCTGACTCAAAGAGACTGAACGGAGTGCAGCTGTGAGTGACGTTTTGAAGAAGAGCAAGCTTCCTAGAGAGGAACGTCCTGGGAGAAAGCCATTTTTGAAACCAGAACTTTGGAGCAGATGCCAGCCACGTGCCTTCCCAGCTAACAGAGGTTTTCCGGATGCCATTGGCCATCCTCCAGTAAAGGTACCCGATTACTGGTGTGTTACCTTGAACACTTTATGGCCTTAAGACTGTAACTGTATAGCCAAATAAACCCCCTTTTTATAAAAGCCAATCCATCTCTGGTGTTTTGCATTCCGCAGCATTAGCAAACTAGAACAGTCTGGATGTTCAGATTTACGGATCCTAAAACAACGCACCATGAGATAGGGTCTCTCATGTGATGGCTTCAGAAATTTAAAGATGATTCTGTGTTACAGTTCAAAACAGCTGTACCCACAACGTATAAATGAACTCTACTTCTCACCCTTACCTTTGTGCACAAGAGAGATCAGTAACCAGTCAGTTACTACAAGGAATAAAGCATCTGGCACACTTTGAGGAAACAAGAGCCACCAAGAAGAGCAGTTCTCTAAAACTTTTGTTTTGAGAACAAATCACAAGGGTGTTTCAGAGAGATACTGGGTTTTTATTCTCAGAATTCTGGGTTTCTTTTTTACTTTCCAGAACATTGATTTAACATTGGTCTGCTCACAAAATGGTCTAGGCAATCAAGGTAGTAGCATCTTTTCATAAGTCTGGGTGACTTTACTTTTCTCCTTCCTCTGCCTGGTGTTCATCACTGGTAGAGCTGGAGGAAGAATTGAATGCTAAACCCTTTTGTATTTTTTTATGAACATTGAGGTCTTATTTAGAGTTATGCACTTCTAATAAACATAATTTATGCTTCATGTTTCTTATGGGATGAATCCAAGGCAGTAACTTTCTCATCATTATGAAATTTGTGAAAAGAATATTTTAATAATCAGTCATGGCACTACTAAGTGACATAACAGGGTAGAATATGATCCATACAAGAGTACCATTTTGTGTACCAGCAGTGGCATAAGTCAGTTGACCATTATTGGATTAATGAGAACACAAGGAAAAGTCACAATACAAGAACAGAGGTCTCTCCAGGGGGATTAAAATAATCTCCCCTCAACTCAAAACAAGTTGATAAAGACTTATTGCATCGGGATTTTCTCCCTCTTGTTCCTACATTTCAAAACAAATTTCATTGTTCAGAATCAAGCTGTTTAGGGTCTCTTCTGTATATAGTTGGGCCACGACTTCATTAAAACAAACATTGTGTAAGGTTTTGAAGCATTTTTCCAATCATGCTTCACATCCCACCATTCCTTAGTTTCAGACAAGGGAAGATTACGTTTTGCCCAGCTGACCCAGATTCAGCTCTCTGTAGGCTACCCTGTCGAAAGGGCTATGAGAAACAAGAACACTCCTCTACGCTGGGAAGAATAAAGCTCAGGGATTATTTCCTCTGTTTTATGTCACACCATGACTCCCATAGTTAGGGAAATGATGTCCTTCACAGCATTTGTTTCTTTCTCGGTTAGAAGTTTGTGGCCCCAAATGCTACAATCGTGGTGAGAGTACTAGAATTTGGAAATAAGAGCCCTGTGTGTAACTTCCAGGTTATCCTGAACTGGCTACATATTAGACTGACTTGCAGAATTTCTGGAAAGTATAGATGCCCAGATCTCATCTCTAGAGAATCTGGCATACTGAGTATGCAATGGCACCAAGGTATCTGTTTCCCCTAAGACCCCCGTGAGAATATACAAATAATTTATTAAACATGCAAATTCCATTAGGAACTACCATATGAAATTTTACTTAAAGTATTTAATCCTTTATGAAATGACATTACTGGGGTGTAAACGGGTGGTTCAGTTTATTCTTCAAACTAATTCATTTATTAATACAGAAAAAAACATTTAAATCATATTTCTACAAAAAGCATTCAGAGAAACTAAGATGGCAGCTAGGTGAGACAGGGCAAAAAAACACCTCCATGTAAAACACTAGATAAAAACCAGGAAGTGACCCAGAATACCAGTTACAGCGATGCGCCAGCTGGACGAGGTCTGCTAGTTCCACAGGGGCCATATACTTGGTGAAACCGGGAGTCTGCATTCTGAAACAAGTGAGTAAGCTGGCTGGAAGACACGCAGCCATGCAGTGGTCTGGGGAAGCCAGAGTCTGGCATTTGGAGACCAACGGGCTCTTTAAAAAAAAAAAAAAAGGGAAAAACCCAGGAGCAGCTGCAGTAGCGATAGTGGGAAACACACAGTAAAACACAGCAAGAGGGGGCTGGACCAGCCTCTCTGTGTCTGGCCTGGAAGATAACCCGCTGCAGATATCCTCTGGGCTGGGGAAACAGAGGGGAGAGCTGGAAGCAGAAAGAAACCCCGCAGCTAGCAGCTGGCTCCCCGGAGGGCTGGATAAACTCCTCCCTGGGGCTGTGCCTATGGCCCAGAGCCCCGCCAGTTGTCCCGGAGCTGGGAAGAGGAACTGTGCGAGGAAGAGGGGCTTGAGACGCCCCATTCGGCCGTCTTTGCATCAGGCTGAGAGCATCACTGCACGGCCTGGTGGCCCAGGGCTTCCCTTGAGGGACGGCGCACACTGTTGATGTAGCACGGCATTCCCTCAGCAGAGGTCCTGGAGGATCGCGGCTGGGTGGGGGGACCTGCTCGGAGAACTCAGGGGCACTATGCCAAGTCCAGTGGTTTGTGGGACAGCGAGAGAGAAGGTCTGGGGCTGAAATGAAATGAAGGCTTAGACTCTTGTGGCAGCCTTGAATCCCTGGGAACCTGGGGGATTTGAATATTAAAACTGTCCTTCCTCCCTGGCCATCTGTACACACGCCCCACATTCAGCGCGGACAGCTCCAGCAACACACCCAAACTGAGTTCTCCAACTGAACCCCACAAGAGTAATTTCCCCACACACCATGTGGACAAGGTGGAGAACTGACTTGAGGGGTATAGGTGACTCACAGGTGCCATTTGCTGGTTAGTTAGAAAAAGTGTACACCACCAAACTGTGTTTCTGAAAAAATTAGCTAGGTATTTTTTTTTACAACTTGAGAGAACCCTATCAAGCAAAGCAAATGTCAAGAGGCCAGAAACAACAGAAAATCTTAATGCATATGATAAAATCAGACGATATGGAGAATCCAACTCCAGATACATAAATCAAAATATCAGAAGGGACACAGTACCTGGCAAAATTAATCAAAGAACTACAATCGAGGAATGAAAACACGGCAAAGGATTTAAAGGACATCAAGAAGACCATGGCCCAGGATATAAGCGACATAAAGAAGACCCTAGAAGAGCATAAAGAAGACATTGCAAGAGTAAATAAAAAATAGAAGATCTTATGGAAATAAAAGAAACTGTTGGCCAAATTAAAAAGACTCTGGATATTCACAGTACAAGATTAGAGGAAGCTGAACAACGTCTCAATGTCCTAGAAGTCCACAGAACAGAAAATGGAAGAACAAAAGAAAGAATGGAGAAAAAAATTGAAAAAATTGCAATGGACCTCAGGGATACGATAGATAAAATAAAACGTCCAAATTTAAGACTCATTGGTGTCCCAGAAGGGGAAGAGAAGGGTAAAGGTCTGGAAAGAGTATTCAAAGAAATTGTTGGGGAAAACTTCCCCAACCTTCTACACAATGTAAATACACAAAGCATAAATGCCCAGCGAACTCCAAATAGAATAAATTGAAATAAACCCACTCCGAGACATATTCTGATCAGATTCTTAAATACTGAAGAGAAGGAGCAAGTTCTGAAAGCAGCAAGAGAAAAGCAAGTCACCACATACAAAGGAAACAACATAAGACTAAGTTCTGACTACTCAGCAGCCACCATGGAGGAGAGAAGGCAGTGGCATGACATATTTAAAATTCTGAGAAAAATTTCCAACCAAGAATACTTTATCCAGCAAAACTCTCCTTTAAATTCAAGGGAGAGGCAAGATGGCGGACTGGTGAGATGTATGTTTTAGTTACTCCTCCAGGAAAGTAGGTAGAAAGCCAGGAACTGCGTGGACTCGACACCACAGAGCAATCTGACTTTGGGCATACTTCATACAACACTCATGAACACGTCGAACTGCTGAGATCAGCAAAATCTGTAAGTTTTTGTGGCCAGGGGACCCGCACCCCTCCCTGCCAGGCTCAGTCCCGTGGGAGGAGGGGCTGTCAGCTCCGGGAAGGAGAAGGGAGAACTGCAGGGGCAGCCCTTATCAGAAACTCATTCTACTGATCCAAACTCCAACCATAGATAGACTGAGACCAGACACCAGAGAATCTGAGAGCAGCCAGCCCAGCAGAGAGGAGACAGGCATAGAAAAAAACAGCACGAAAAACTCCAAAATAAAAGCGGAGGATTTTTGGAGTTCTGGTGAACATAGAAAGGGGAAGGGCAGAGCTCAGGCCCTGAGGCTCATATGCAAATCCCGAAGAAAAGCTGATCTCTTTGCCCTGTGGACCTTTCCTTAATGGCCCTAATTGATTTGTCTCTTAGCATTTCAATAACCCATTAGATCTCTGAGGAGGGCCCTTTTTTTTAATCCTTTTTTCTTTTTCTAAAACAATAACTCTAAGAAGCCCAAAACAGAAAGCTTCAAAGACTTGCAATTTGGGCAGGTCAAGACAAGAGCAGAACTAAGAGAGCTCTGAGACAAAAGGCAATAATCCAGTGGCTGAGAAAATTCACTAAACACCACAACTTCCCAAGAAAAGGGGGGTGTCCGCTCATAGCCATCATCCTGGTGGACAGGAAACACACCTGCCCATCGCCAGCCCCATAGCCCAGAGCTGCCCCAGACAACCCAGTGTGACGGAAGTGCTTCAAATAACAGGCACACACCACAAAACTGGGCGTGGACATTAGCCTTCCCTGCAACCTCAGCTGATTGTCCCAGAGTTGGGAAGGTGGAGCAGTGTGAATTAACAAAGCCCCATTCTGCCATAATTTCAGCAGACTGGGAGCCTCCCTACACAGCCCAGCAGCCCAGAACTGCCCTGGGGGGACAGCACTCACCTGTGACATAGCACAGTCGTCCCTCAACAGAGGACCCGGGGTGCACAGCCTGGAAGAGGGGCCCACTTGCAAGTCTCAGGAGCCATATGCCAATACCAAGGACTTGTGGGTCAGTGGCAGAGACCAACTATGGCGGGACTGAACTGAAGGATTAGACTATTGCAGCAGCTTTAAAACTCTAAGATCACTAGAGAGATTTGATTGTTAGAGCCACCCCCCACTCCCTGACTGCCCAGAAACACGCCCCATATACAGGGCAGGCAACAACAACTACACACGCAAGCTTGGTACACCAACTGGACCCCACAAGACTCACTCCCCCACTCACCAAAAAGGCTAAGCAGGGGAGAATGGCTTGTGGAGAACAGGTGGCTCATGGACGCCACCTGCTGGTTAGTTAGAGAAAGTGTACTCCATGAAGCTGTAGATCTGATAAATTAGAGATAAGGACTTCAATTGGTCTACAAATCCTTAAAGAACCCTATCAAGTTCAGCAAATGCCAAGAGGCCAAAAACAACAGAAAATTATAAAGCATATGAAAAAAACAGACGATATGGATAACCCAAGCCCAAGCACCCAAATCAAAAGATCAAAAGAGACACAGCACCTAGAGCAGCTACTCAAAGAACTAAAGATGAACAATGAGACCATAGTACGGGATACAAAGGATATCAAGAAGACCCTAGAAGAGCATAAAGAAGACATTGCAAGACTAAATAAAAAAATGGATGATCTTATGGAAATTAAAGAAACTGTTGACCAAATTAAAAAGATTCTGGACACTCATAGTACAAGACTAGAGGAAGCTGAACAACGAATCAGTGACCAGGAAGATGACAGAATGGAAAATGAAAGCATAAAAGAAAGAATGGGGAAAAAATTGAAAAAATCGAAATGGACCTCAGGGATATGATAGATAATATGAAACGTCCAAATATAAGACTCATTGGTGTCCCAGAAGGGGAAGAAAAGGGTAAAGGTCTAGGAAGAGTATTCAAAGAAATTGTTGGGGAAAACTTCCCAAATCTTCTAAACAACATAAATACACAAATCATAAATGCTCAGCGAACCCCAAATAGAATAAATCCAACTAAACCCACTCCGAGACATATTCTGGTCACACTGTCAAACACAGAAGAGAAGGAGCAAGTTCTGAAAGCAGCAAGAGAAAAGCAATTCACCACATACAAAGGAAACAGCATACGACTAAGTAGTGACTACTCAGCAGCCACCATGGAGGCGAGAAGGCAGTGGCACGATATATTTAAAATTCTGAGTGAGAAAAACTTCCAGCCAAGAATACTTTATCCAGCAAAGCTCTCCTTCAAATTTGAGGGAGAGCTTAAATTTTTCAGAGACAAACAAATGCTGAGAGAATTTGCTAACAAGAGACCTGCCCTACTGGAGATACTAAAGGGAGCCCTACAGACAGAGAAACAAAGACAGGACAGAGAGACTTGGAGAAAGGTTCAGTACTAAAGAGTTTCGGTATGGGTACAATAAAGGATATTAATAGAGAGAGAGGAAAAATACGACAACCATAAACCAAAGGATATGATGGCTGATTCAAGAAATGCTTTCACGGTTATAACGTTGAATGTAAATGGATTAAACTCCCCAATTAAAAGATATAGATTCGCAGAATGGATAAAAAAAAATGAACCATCAATATGTTGCATACAAGAGACTCATCTTAGACACAGGGACACAAAGAAACTGAAAGTGAAAGGATGGAAAAAAATATTTCATGCAAGCTACAGCCAAAAGAAAACAGGTGTAGCAATATTAATCTCAGATAAAATAGACTTTAAATGCAGGGATGTTTTGAGAGAAAAAGAAGGCCACTACATACTAATAAAAGGGGCAATTCAGCAAGAAGAAATAACAATCGTAAATGTCTATGCACCCAATCAAGGTGCCACAAAATACATGAGAGAAACACTGGCAAAACTAAAGGAAGCAATTGATGTTTCCACAATAATTGTGGGAGACTTCAACACATCACTCTCTCCTATAGATAGATCAACCAGACAGAAGACCAATAAGGAAATTGAAAACCTAAACAATCTGATAAATGAATTAGATTTAACAGACATATACAGGACATTACATCCCAAATCACCAGGATACACATACTTTTCTAGTGCTCATGGAACTTTCTCCAGAATAGATCATATGCTGGGACATAAAACAAGCCTCAATAAATTTAAAAAGATTCAAATTATTCAAAGCACATTCTCTGACCACAATGGAATACAATTAGAAATCAATAACCATCAGAGACTTAGAAAATTCACAAATACCTGGAGGTTAAACAACACACTCCTAAACAATCAGTGGGTTAACGAAGAAATAGCAAGAGAAATTGCTAAATATATAGAGACGAATGAAAATGAGAACACAACATACCAAAACCTATGGGATGCAGCAAAAGCAGTGCTAAGGGGGAAATTTATAGCACTAAACGCATATATTAAAAAGGAAGAAAGAGCCAAAATCAATAAACAATATTAGCAAAGTAGCGGGATACAAGATTAATGCACATAAGTCAGTAATGTTTCTATATGCTAGAAATGAACAAACTGAAGAGACACTCAAGAAAAAGATACCATTTTCAATAGCAATTAAAAAAATCAAGTACCTAGGAATAAACTTAACCAAAGATGTAGAAGACCTATACAAAGAAAACTACATAACTCTACTAAAAGAAATAGAAGTGGACCTTAAAAGATGGAAAAATATTCCATGTTCATGGATAGGAAGACTAAATGTCATTAAGATGTCAATTCTACCCAAACTCATCTACAGATTCAATGCAATCCCAATCAAAATTCCAACAACCTACTTTGCAGACTTGGAAAAGCTAGTTATCAAATTTATTTGGAAAGGGAAGATGCCTCGAATTGCTAAAGACACTCTGAAAAAGAAAAACGAAGTGGGAGGACTTACACTCCCTGACTTTGAAGCTTATTATAAAGCCACAGTTGCCAAAACAGCATGGTACTGGCACAAAGATAGACATATTGATCAATGGAATCAAATTGAGAATTCAGAGATAGATCCTCAGAGCTATGGCCGACTGATCTTTGATAAGGCCCCCAAAGTCACTGAACTGAGTCATAATGGTCTTTTCAACAAATGGGGCTGGGAGAGTTGGATATCCATATCCAAAAGAATGAAAGAGGACCCCTACCTCACCCCCTACACAAAAATTAACTCAAAATGGATGAAAGATCTCAATATAAAAGAAAGTACCATAAAACTCCTAGAAGATAATGTAGGAAAACATCTTCAAGACCTTGTATTAGGCGGCCACTTCCTAGACTTTACACCCAAAGCACAAGCAACAAAACAGAAAATAGATAAATGGGAACTCCTCAAGCTTAGAAGTTTCTGCACCTCAAAGGAATTTCTCAAAAAGGTAAAGAGGCAGCCAACTCATTGGAAACCATGTATCTGACAAAAGACTGATATCTTGCATATATAAAGAAATCCTACAACTCAATGACAATAGTACAGACAGCCCAATTATAAAATGGGCAAAAGATATGAAAAGACAGCTCTCTGAAGAGGAAATACAAAAGGCCAAGAAACACATGAAAAAATGTTCAGCTTCACTAGCTATTAGAGAGATGCAAATTAAGACCACAATGAGATACCATCTAACACCAATTAGAATGGCTGCCATTAAACAAACAGGAAACTACAAATGCTGGAGGGGATGTGGAGAAATTGGAACTCTTATTCATTGTTGGTGGGACTGTATAATGGTTCAGCCACTCTGGAAGTCAGTCTGGCAGTTCCTTAGAAAACTAGATATAGAGTTACCATTCGATCCAGCGATTGCACTTCTCGGTATATACCCGGAAGATCGGAAAGCAGTGACACGAACAGATATCTGCACGCCAATGTTCATAGCAGCATTATTCACAATTGCCAAGAGATGGAAACAACCCAAATGTCCTTCAACAGATGAGTGGATAAATAAAATGTGGTATATACACACGATGGAATACTACGCGGCAGGAAGAAGGAACTATCTTGTGAAACATGTGACAACATGGATGAACCTTGAAGACATAATGCTGAGCGAAATAAGCCAGGCACAAAAAGAGAAATATTATATGCTACCACTAATGTGAACTTTGAAAAATGTAAAACAAATGGTTTATAATGTAGAATGTAGGGGAACTAGCAATAGAGAGCAATTAAGGAAGGGGGAACAATAATCCAAGAAGAACAGATAAGCTATTTAATGTTCTGGGGATGCCCAGGAATGACTATGGTCTGTTAATTTCTGATGGATATAGTAGGAACAAGTTCACAGAAATGTTGCTATATTAGGTAACTTTCTTGGGGTAAAGTAGGAACATGTTGGAAGTTAAGCAGTTATCTTAGGTTAGTTGTCTTTTTCTTACTCCCTTGTTATGGTCTCTTTGAAATGTTCTTTTATTGTATGTTTTTTTTCTTTTTAACTTTTTTTTCATACAGTTGATTTAAAAAAGAAGGGAAAGTTAAAAAAAAAAAAAAGAAAAACAAGGAAAAAAAGATGTAGTGCCCCCTTGAAGAGCCTATGGAGAATGCAGGGGTATTCGCCTACCCCACCTCGATGGTTGCTAACATGACCACAGACATAGGGGACTGGTGGTTTGATGGGTTGAGCCCTCTACCATAGGTTTTACCCTTGGGAAGACGGTTGCTGCAAAGGAGAGGCTAGGCCTCCGTATGCTTGTGCCTAAGAGCCTCCTCCCGAATGCCTCTTTGTTGCTCAGATGTGGCCCTCTCTCTCTCTGGCTAAGCCAACTTGAAAGGTGAAATCACTGCCCTCCCCCCTACGTGGGATCAGACACCCAGGGGAGTGAATCTCCCTGGCAACGTGGAATATGACTCCCGGTGAGGAATGTAGACCTGGCATCGTGGGACGGAGAACATCTTCTTGACCAAAACGGGGATGTGAAAGGAAATGAAATAAGCTTCAGTAGCAGAGAGATTCCCAAAGGAGCCGAGAGGTCACTCTGGTGGGCACTCTTACGCACACTTTAGACAACCCTTTTTAGGTTCTAAAGAATTGGGGTAGCTGGTGGTGGATACCTGAAACTATCAAACTACAACCCAGAACCCATGAATCTCGAAGACAGTTGCATAAAAATGTAGCTTATGAGGGGTGACAATGGGATTGGGAAAGCCATAAAGACCACACTCCACTTTGTCTAGTTTATGGATGGATGAGTAGAAAAATAGGGGAAGGAAACAAACAGACAAAGGTACCCAGTGTTCTTTTTTACTTCAATTGCTCTTTTTCACTCTAATTATTATTCTTGTTATTTTTGTGTGTGTGCTAATGAAGGTGTCAGGGATTGATTTAGGTGATGAATGTACAACTATGTAATGGTACTGTGAACAATCGAAAGTACGATTTGTTTTGTATGACTGCGTGGTATGTGAATATATCTCAATAAAATGAAGATAAAAAAAAATTCAAGGGAGAGCTTAAATTTTTCACAGACAAACAAATGCTGAGAGAGTTTTCCAATAAAAGACCTGCTCTACTTCAGATTCTAAAGGAAGCCCTACCAACAGAGAAACAAAGAAAGGAGAAAGAGATATAGAGAATTTTAACAGACATATATAGTACCTTACATCTGAAATCACTGGGACACTCATTTTTCTCTAGTGATCATGGATCTTTCTCCAGAAGGGACCATAAGCTGGGACATAAAACAAGCCTCAAGAAATTTATAAAAAAAAAAAAAAATTGAATATACTCAAAGCACATTCTCCAAACACAATGGAATACAAATAGAAGTCAATAATTTTTGAACTGTAACTCCACTATTTACTTCCTACATGATATAAAATACACAAACTCTAATGACAAATCAGTGGTTTTGAACTCAATGTAAAATATGTAATTTTAGACAACTATATAAAGGTGGGGGATGGAGGAGTATAGGAACATAGTTTATGTGTCTTATTGAAGTGAAGGTGGTATCAAAGAAAAACAAGATTGATATGGATTTAAGAGGTTAATTTTAAGCCCCACAGTAAACACAAAGGAATTATCAGAGAATATAACCACAGAGATGAAAAGTAGAGTATGGGCTAGGAGAAATGGGGGGAGGGGCAATGGGGAGTTAGAAATGAGGGTAGGGTTGCTGCTTGAGGTGAAGGGAAATTTCTAGTAATGGATGGTGGGAAAGAGCATTACAACATTCTAAACATGATTAATCCCACTAATGGAAGGCTAGGGAGGGGGTGGAATGGGAAGATTTAGACTGTATATATGTTTCCACAACTGACAAAAAACATAAAAAGACAGTCTAAATAGATGACAATTGAATGCCAAGGATGAACCTGGATAGGATCGGATGATGGAGGACAGGAGGCTCAAAGGGACACAGTTGAGACATAAGGAAAAGGAAATATAGAATGTAAGCTTTGTATCATTGTTGAATCTCTTGTACTTCTTAGCTGCACTTAATGGGATTGCATAAAAGAATGTTCTTGTTCATGGGAAGTGTATACGTGAATTATAGTGTATGTCCAAGGATGTGTGCAGCTAGCTCTCATATTTTCAGAAGACAGCAATAGATGATGGAGGATAGATAGGGAGGGAGGGAGGGAGGGAAAGAAATAGCGATATGACAGCATCTTAAAGTTGGTGGATTGAGCTATTGGGGGAGGGGGGTCAGGGTATGATGGAATTCTGTGTATGGGGTTAGCATTGTTTTTGCAGCTGTTCCTATAACTTTGAATTTATTTCAAAATAAATAAATAAATAAATAATTTAAAAAATAAAAAAAATAAAAAAAAAAAGTATTCAGTTTAGAAATCCTTTTCTCTACAGCCTAAAATTAATACAATAAAGATAGATTTGGTCTAAAATGGCAGGATTTATACATAATTATTTTTTAGTTCACAAGATTATAATTAAATGATGAAGAATATCTATTCAAAATTTCTGCAAAACAGGAAAAATATTTATATGAAAGAAAGATTGTCAAGAACACATCTTTTATACAAAAAAGTGTTACCATGCCTACCAGTCTAAATCTAAATGTGTTAAAGCCCATAATTTATTTGTTAATACAGCTTATAAATGAGGTCAATTGGGTATCCAAAATTCTTATTTCTGATTTCTTGGAGGCCTTGAGTCAAAATTCAAATCCCCCAGCTAATGAAGCAAAATGCATGTTAGGATCATCTTCTCAGCAAAAATGAGCACTGCTTATAAAATCCCTCATTTGATGAATTAAATAAGGGAACTACATGCATCAACATTTCTTCTAGGATTGTACTGCGGCATGTCTAGTTCTCATGAACAACCTGCTACTGTTTTTGGTAGTGAGTTTAAGTCACTCCTGACTTCCCAAACTGACCTCTGCCAATTTTGTGAAAATGTCTTTCTCAATAGTGTGGTACATCATTATTTCTAATGTAAGTGCTTGTTTCAAATCAACCTCAAAGTCTATAGAACCAGGAGAATACCTGGAGAACACCTTATCCTGACCTGTACCCTCTCATGACAGAGGCCTCTTCACACTCTTCATTACTAAGAAAAGCACATACTATGAAGTCCCTGGCTTGGATCTTCTCAATGAACCATTTTGTTTCCTATTTCAATAATAATAATAATAATAATAATAATAATAATAATAATAATAGAGGTAGCAATGATGGTGATCATGATGATGATGATGTAACAGTTTGGGTAATGGACAGAGTTTGATGCCTCCCTTTTAACATTAATGTAAACAGGTTTGATTCCCTCCAGTGTTCATTCTCATGAACTTTTTGGTCCCTTTTTAACATGTCACTTGCATCAAAAACCTACACAACTTGATACTTGTATTTTAAAATAATTTTACATATTCTATCCTTAACCTATGGCTCAATATTCATCTGCTTTAACCAAGCATCTTGATTTCTTTTGGAAAAAATCATGTTCTCAGGTTCTCAGCAATGTTGTGTGGTGCCTCTGCCTTTGTTTTGAGGCAAGGGTGATGTTATTCACATAAAGTCTCAGAAAGAATCAGAATGTTACTTGAATATGTTGAGCTAGAGTTGTCTCTTTAAACTCATTCCACAATCTTGGAAAGAAGGAAAGAGCAAATGGAACTGTTGCTACTCCATGACTAGTTGTGAGCCTCACATCTTTTAATAGAGTGGACATTGACTCTGTTGAAGGCTTCCAAAGGCTATGTCTGTAAACTACCCCATCAGAAACTTCTTTAAGCACATATCATCATCAAATGGGAGCACTATTCATGATAGCCAAAAGGTAGAAACAGCCCAAATGTCTATCAATTGATGGGTGGATAAACAAAATGTACTACATCCATTTAGCGGACTATTATTTAGCCATATAAAGGAATGAAGTGATGCATGCTACAAAGGGGATGGACCTCAAAAACAGTATGCTAAGTGAAAGAAGCCAGACACAAATGATCACATATTGTATGATACAATTTATATGAAATACACAGAATAAGTAAATCCATAGAAACAGACAACATATTCATGGTTGTCAGGGGTTGGGGGAGGGGGAAATAGGGAATGACTGCTTAATGGGTACAGACTTTCCTCTTGGGGTTATAAAAATAACCAAGACTTGAAAGAGGTGATGATTTGCATAGAATTGTGAAGGTACTAAATGCTACTGAATTGTAGTTTTAAATTACGCTTAATTTTATCTTATGTGACTTTTACCTCAATAAAAACAAAACCAAACATATCACCAATAATACAAATACTGTTATTTTGGTTGTACTCAATAATATTTTTGAACACTGCCTTGAACAACCATATTCTCTTTTCTTGTGTTTATTTACACAACCAGTTGGCATGTTCAGAAATAAAAAGATGTGTCAGAGTGCCTATTGTTAACACAGCACCACTTGCCTCATAGGCAGATGGCCCCTGACTTATTCTAACAGGCAGTCGCAGAACATATTTGAAAGAGCGGTTGTTCATTCCACGTATGTTAAATATGTATTAATATGTAACCAGTCTGGAGAGGGAAACTGAGGGGAAATCGTTGACATTATCTCCAAAGAGCTCACAATCAAGTAAAGGGAAAACATATGGACAAAAAAGCATTTATTAAGTAAACTCACCAGTAAAGGCAAGTTTAAGATCAAATGGTGTCATAGTCACAATCACACACCCACAAACCAAAGGAATCAACTCTGTGTGTAAGAGAAGTTATTCAAGGAGGGTTTGCAGTGGAATCTATTAGACAAATAGGGAATTTAGAACAGAAAATATTTTATATGAAAAAAACATAAAAACATGGAAAATCTTGGGACACACTGGCAGATTGTATTTTCCAAAGTGGGCCACCACAATATAGTCTATCCTACATGCTCTGACACTGTGACATTGGCACTCCTTCTGTTGAGAGCTGGGGTCTATGTCCCCTCTCCTTGAATCTGCACAGGCCTGTGACTCTGGAGGAAGTGATGCTATGCTTCTGATGTTAGGTCATAAAGGGTATTTAGCTTTTGCCAAGATCTCTTGGGATGCTAACTGTTGGAAGCAGCTATGATGAGGTGAGGAAGCCAAGCTGGAACAAGTGAATTTATCTGTCGACAAGCACAGCTGAAGTCCCAGCCAACTACTAGCATCAACTGCCAGACCTGAGATTGGGGAGGCTTTTGAGATGACTCCAGTTCCAACCACCACTTGGATAAAAAAACGTGAGAGACTCGGTGTGAGAACCACCGACCTGAGCCCAGTCAAACTCTAGAAGCATGAGAAAGAATAATAAAATGATAGTTCTTGTTTTAAGCCACTAAATTCTGGGCGATTTATTATACAGCAATAGCTAATTGAAGAGTTATTGTGAACCCTCAAGAGAGCTTTATTTCACTGTAGCAGAGGTTTTTTTTTCTTCTTTTTTAAATTTCATTGTCCATTTTGGGATTCTGGTGGCACTTATGAACCCCTTCTTAGAATAATGTTTTTAAATGAAAAAGAAAAATGCATAGCATTAAAAGAAAATAAATTATATTGCTATTCAATTACCAAAATATTTGTAAATTATAAGATTATATGTGATTTTTATTAGTGCATTAAATAAAATTAAGAAACAGTTCTAATAACTATAATAATTTCAATGTGATTAGTATAAATGATATTTAGCAGTATATGACACAACCCTAATATGATATGAAAATTGATCTTTTTTAATAGAAAAGGCACAGGTACTTCTAGTGCTTATATTCATAATTAGTGGAAGTGTTAAATTTCATTTAGACATGAGTGCAAATAAAATATATATTTTTTTCCTATACAAGATTAAGGCCCCTGAATGCTACTGTATGCTAGAAGGTAGTGACAAGTAAGGTAGTTGGAGGACCTTGCACAAAATTAGCACAGAAGCAACGTTTTTGCATTATGAAAACCTGAGTTCATGAACTTACTCCAGTTCCGTGGCCTTAGGAAAATCATACCATTCTTCTAAAACTTTCTACTTGCAAGATGTAAGTAATGCAACCTCTAGGTACAAAGAATATTGCCCAGTAAATATTATGTCACATGGTTTGGTGGATCTTAAAATAAAATACTAACTTCCTGCTTTATAATCTGTACAGGGTTTTTATAAATGATACGGGACTGTTCTCTCTTATTATATAATGTTGCTGAATTCAGTCCAACAGGATACATTCCTTGTTGGTTACTGGGCATCCTACATAACTAAAATCTAGGGCACAAGTCATAGACAATTTGTCTTTGCAAGTCATTTAAGGGCAAGATATATTGGTTTTGGGTGCTCTGGATCAGAGCAATAAAAACATATCAGGAGTGTCACATGTTGTTCCTTCCCAAGAATAAAAGTAGGGATGGGGTAGGCATGTGGGGACTGTTATTGATTGTTTTTGTGATTTATTTTAGTGAGGACATTTTCAGCAACATAGTTTATACTCATTTTGTGTGACCTACTACATAATTACTTTCACAATTTAGGTTTATTTAGTTTGGATTTTTAATAGTAGATATAGTCTTGTGTTTTTTATTGGACAAGAATCTTTGGAACAAAAAGATCTCAAAATAAATTTCTTTTCTATTCTAGAGGTAATATTTTAACCACCTTTGTGGGTTTTTGCCAAGGTTCCTAGTAAAACCTTTCTGTCCACCTGAAGCAGGACTTCTCAAGACAAAATATTACTCTCCAAAGATGTTTACTTTAATAATCCTGCCACTTGGTACCAAGACTCAAATATTACAGATGAAAAAGGCATGCATTTTCCTGTTAAACAAAGACATCATGATTTAATTAATCCCCCTGCCTCTACTTTTACCTGCTCTATTTGCTCTCAGTGATTCTTTTTTCTATAAAAAGCCAGATAGTAAATGTTTGTGGTTTTGCAAGCCATATAATCTCTATTGCAACTATTCAGCTCTGACACTAACGCATGAAAGCAGACATAGACAGTAAGTAACCACTGGAAATGGCTGAGTTCCAATAAAAGTTTATTTACATAAACAGGACACAGCTGGATTTGACCAGTGGGCCTTAGTGATAGTTTTAAATCAAACATTTATTCATGTATTTTCCAGCAAAAACTCTTTAATAGAGTCTTATGTGAGGGGTGACCATACACTGTATTACCTAAACAGAGGTACTCTGGAAAATAAAGAGATGTGATAAATAATTATGCCAGGATGGCAAGACAGCAAGAGTAAATTAGGACAGTTTCTGGCAAAGTGAGAGATGGTTACACTACCCATGGCCCACGGGATAAAGTCCAAATATATTAGGCTAGAATTTAAGGTGCTTATGTTCTGACATTGTCCTAGCTTTTTGGCTTTATGTACCAGTGTGCAGTTCCCTTCTTGCCCATTTCTATACTTTTCTTCATGCTAATTCCTCTCTTCTTGGGATCTCCTTTTCTCCTTTCTTTGCCTAGTTATGACGTACTCATCTAAGACTCCAGATATAATCTCTCCTGAGAAGTTCATCCTCATGTCCCAACTCCATCCTCCCATAAATTTAACATTTACTGCTATTTTAGTACTTAACATAATGTAATGCAATTATTTACAACCCACTCTAACCTCTACCTTCTTTTCTTCCTCTCCTTCCTTCTTCCTTTTTCTCTTTTAAGTAGGATATAATTGGGGTGAGAGTGGGATTACTGTCAGATTTTTTTTCTGAATGCTAGTAGGTGTGCAATAATTAATATATGTTTTTGAGAAAACACTCTTTTGGTTGCATATTACAAAAATCTGCTCAAACTTACTTCAATACAATGGGGTTGATCATATTAGAGGCATTTCCTTATCTATAAGCCATGTCTCTCAGGTTTAGGAACCAGAGCTTGAAATCCTTTGTAACTTTAACAGTATCAGTGTGCATCATGTTTACCAATATGTGCACATCATGCAGGTATTTTATGGGGGGTCACTTTCATTCCTTACTCTTCACATTAGCTGTCTCTGCTTTTCCTCATACATTGCTAATGATGATCAGTCTTACTGTTTTATTCTTTCATCGTTTTCCAGTTCAACTACTTAGAAGAGGTTAACAAAACTCTCTGACCTACAATTCTAAATTTGCAAAAGAGAAATGAAGCTGTCCAGTCTTCAGTCAGTGTGTACCCTCCTTCAATTAATTATGACCAGAGAGGGGAAGGATTTTACGAGATGAAAATGATTTTGATGGCTCACTCCTATAGGTGACTGCTCAGGGCCACATTCAGAGAAAGTTGGCTATGAGTAGACTGGCATCCTAAAATATTTTTAACATATTTTTTTCAGTTGGAAGCAAAAATAATATACATACTTTGTTATACAAGAATTCTAAATTCATTGGGACAACTGTCATTTCAGTCCAAAATCAGCAAATCAACTCAAGTGGTTTTTCATTAGTGAATAGAGAAGACCTATAATATGAGCTATCAGGGTACAAACTTGAATCAAGATTATCTTTAATTATTTAGAGTTTTGACAAACAATTTTTTCCATTTCTTTTTTTAATGCTACTTTGAATAAAACATCCATCTCCATCTAGAGAATTTATCTCACCTAAATAGTATAAAAACATTCTAGACATGGAATCTTTAACTCATATAGCTGCTAAAGAATCTCTATAGAAAGTCACTGATTTTATTCATAGTAACATTCAAAATACTGGACTTAAAAATCATATGAATTCATATACAAAATAATGAGACAGGTATTTATATGGGTACCATAAGCTAGCTGTCAGGAAGAAATGTTCTGAAGAGGAAGCAGTGGAGAGTGAGTCTGACAGTACTCCACATCTTTTCTTATTGAAGTTTCTGTCAATAGAAATCTCTCTGTAAATACTTACAGAAACTTCTGAAATTTAGAAAGAAATCAAAGTTGAATCCCATAAACTTCATACTGAATGAAGAAATGATCAACAATAACCACAAAGATTCAAAAATAGCCACCTTTTCCCGTGCATTTTATTCATTCTTTCTCTTCTCTTTCCCAATCTCTCCATCTCTGCCTCTCTCTGCCCCTCTCTCCCCTGACCCTCCCCTCAAAAGTACAAATACAAGCCAAAATCATCATCATCACCACCACTACCACCACCACCACTGGAGGTAGCTAGGGCATCAAATTTTACTCTATGGCAATGAAAGGGAAAGAATTAAAGAACATTCTGTTTGAGATCCTGTTTGAAATTATTATCTCGGTAATTAAAGCGTCATAGTTGACAGGAGGCAGTTATACTTTTCTAAAGATTTCCAGCCAATAAATAAAGAAAGATAGAATTAGAGAATCACCATTTTGCAAACTTTAATGATATAGCTGGTTAAGAGAATAATCATCAGTGGATTCTAGACCCATTTGGAAAGATGGGAAGTTGAGGCACTCTCCATTGAACCCACTGATCAGACTTAGCATCGCTTAAAGTAGGATGACCAGATGTACCTTCTGATAGGTTGAAATATGTAACATAGAATACCATGTAACACAGAGTACCATAAAATATTCTTGTGAAGCTATTGAACCTTTATGTAATCAAGTCTTTTGCTCTAACTTAAAGTTTATAAGAACTACTGAATATATGAATAAAGTATGGAAGACAGATCTTGAGGACCCACTTTGAAATTCTAACAGGAAGGAAAAATAAACTTGGTTTTGTTAAAAGCACTGGGATATTGGTGTTGGTTGTTAAAGCATAACCCAGCCTAGCTTGACTAATTAATTGCCAAGCTTATAGAGTTTGGTACTTTTATTTGGAGCAAAAATTAAAATGTGGGTCTATTGCCTTCTCAAGCTATGCTTTACTATAACATCTATTTTTTAGATGTAAAGCCCTGTCAGAGTACATGCAAAGTTTGAATTAATAATGACACCTCTGCCAATTCTCTAGCAATATTAATGATGTGGTGCCCCTTTTTATAGTTTTGTTTGCATCTAATCCTTTGTGAGTTTCTATTAAGGTACCACCTAGAAAATTGATTATCATTATAATGAAAATTAATTATTATTCTTGTTTCCCATGTCTCTCTTTCATTATGTTTTTCAACATTAAACATAAAAAATTTAGATGTTATCTCCAAAGAATATATTATATCCTCAAAAAGGATTAGTTCTTTGAGCTAGTTACCAGAACTCACCTCACTAAGTCTCCAATTGACTTTCAAACCAAAAGTAAATGTCATTTCATTTCTAGGCTCTATGAGTTAAATAACTTAAAAAGCTGTTTCCACGTAAATGCTTGTGAAAATTCCATGGTTCCTGAATGTTATAAATACATTATTCATGTACACCGAAAATAAATGTGATCATGGATTTTTAGGTTCTTTTTCTCACAGGCTTATGTATATGTACATGCAGTTTATTGATAACCAACAATAAAACATATGCTATATTGCATTGTATGGTCTGTCTTGTTTTTTTTTTTTTTTGTCTTCTAAAAACTTGTATATTGCTATCAAGTAAATGAAAATTATATTTTTAAAATATCTAAATTTCACGTCTTAATGAAAGTGTTCAATCTATGGCATGTGTGTATTCAAAGAATACCCATGGAAATGTATTTTTTTCTACACTTGCATTAACAAAGGATTAAAACAGAATATTGAACCAGTTTTAACCAACTTGGAAGCAGTTCTTTGCTGAAAAGCTATTCTCACTTATTTAGAAATGTTGTTCCCTCAAGAAAACTAAATATCACATCCAAGACATCAACTTCCTCATAAAAAGAATTGGAAGGAGCTCTTGTATTTCACGCAGATAAAAGCCATATGTTAATTTCTTCATTAAAATATGGAGATTTCTCCTGCTTTACCAAATCTCAAACCTTTAAGTCATGATATAGTGAATGTTTAAAATGAACTATCTTCTCCAGGTATTTGGAAATTCTTGTGCAGAAATCAATGACTATAGAGGTAATGAAACTGCAATAGCCCTACAGTGCAAGTGAAATTTTCACACCAACATTTTTTCCTGCTTAAAGAATTGTGGACTAAATTAACAAGTTAAATACCTTGATTTAAGGCAATGAGCCATTTTTTAACAAAACTATCAAATATTCTCTTATGTATAGAATACTGCCTATCTAGAGGGCCATACCTATCAGAAGCCTTAAAAACATACAACCTAGCTATTCTATTTGCAGGAATTTATGCTAATGAAATAATTTAGATTGTGCACAAAGATTTCGTTTTAATCATGTTCATTTTAGCATTAAGTCTAAATGCTCAGGAAATGGTTGAGATACATTCTGGAACATCCATGCACATACTACGCAGTCAAAAAAAGAAAGCTCAACTTTGTGAAAGCAAATTTCAAGGAAAGATGCACATGATATATTGTTAAGAGAAATAAAATGTGGGAAAACAGTATTATGGTGTGCCCCTGTTTTTATGAATAGCACAATTTTTATGAGTGTGCCTGTGTCTAAGTGCAAATGTCTACAGGTATATACATAAGAATATTATCAGTTGTTTCCTTTGTGGGGTGAGTTTATGGGATTTTGTTTTATTCTCTTTGCTTATCTATATTTGTAGCATTAAGAGGTGTTCCTTATGTAAGTAAACTTAGAAAGAAAAAATAACAGAGTATTTTAAGATTAAGAAAAAAAGAACACAAAGCAACATACATTGTGTCACATCAAATGTATTTTGGAAAAGAAAAATGCTGGATAAAGCACCCTGGCTATGTGTAATTCAGGCTAATACAAATTTAAGCAACATCTACCCATTGTCTTTTCTTTTCTTTTTTCTTTTTTGCGTGTTCTGTATTCAGGTATTCCTATACTAAACTTAGTAGGAATGTTGGGTCAGACAATAATAGGTTTGTGAATTTACATTGCCACTATCTATCTGTTTAAACTTAGATAAATTACCGAAGCTCACTGAATGTCAACAAACTTGTTTGCAAGACGGGCATAATAATAATACCTACTTCACAGAGTTGTTGTGCAGATGAAATGAGAAAATGAAAATAGTGTTAACACAGTACCTGGCTTATAATTAGTGTATAATTACAAAGTTAATAGAGCACAGTACACACTGTATGTTCACTAGGAAGTTCAAACATTTAGATTCTTGTCTAAAGGCTAAACACCAGATAATCCTTGGTTAACAACTAGTCTCAATTACGACCCTCCAGAATATTCAGATTTCAGAAAAGCCCTAGCCAAAATGAATGTGGAGACTTGAGAATTTAGTCATAATACTCAAAGGTAAGGAAAACACATGCTGTGTCATATGCTCTTGAGCAATTATTTGTGCTAGCAACTTGGATTGAAATTTTAGAATAGCGTTTCCACTGGGTGAGGAGACCACCATGTAATGAATGGAGTAGTTGGGCCTAAGGTGGAAAAACAGAATCAGAATGTCCAAGAGACCAACATTTACAGAGTTCTTAAATATCAGGAATCGTATGCTAGATCGTTTCTCTAATATAATATATTTAATTCTCTAAATAATCCTGAAGGTTAGGTATGTTAGCCTCAGTTTTTCGAATAAGGACACAGAGATTCAAAGAAATTCAGAACCATGCCCAAGATTAAAAAGTGAAGAGGAGGAGAAGGATTCTCTTAGTTTACCAAGTTGCTATGACAAATACCACACAAATAGTTGGCTTAAGCAATGGGGATTTAGTGGCTCATGATTTTGAAGGTAGAAGAGGTCCAAAATCAAGGTGTCAGCAAAGGTAAGGATTTCTCCCTAAAGTCTGTAACATTCTAGTGCTGGCTGCTGGCTGCTGGCAGTCCTTGTGGTTCCTTGGCATGAATCTCTGCCTCATGTCACAGTGGGATGTCCTCTTCTTTCTTGTCTAGGTTTCTGCTGCCTTGCTGCTTCTGGCTCTCCTCATGGCTTTCTCTATATAAGGGCTCCAGTAATTTGATTAAAACCCACCCTCGTTTAGTTGGACCACACCTTAACTAAAACTAATAGCTGCAAGAGATCCTAGTAACAATGGATTCACACCCACAAGAAGGTAGATTAATATTCAGAATATATCTAAAGTGGGATACATAATTTAACCTACCACAGGGACCAGGATTGGAACCTAAGTCTATTCAAATCCACCAGTAGCTTTTTCCTTAATGTCTCAAGCTTCCACAGTGACAGAGTAATAAAGAATAAAGTAGGAACAAATGTCAGGGAACATTTCAATAGTGTCCTGGAAGCATTATTTTTATAAAGAGAATTTTCTCAGAACTTAACTAGATTTGTTATCCTCAGAAGCACTCTTAGAAGTAAATGTTATCCCTGGATTTATGCAATCTTTCCAGCTGGATCCACAGTTTACTAAATTGTGGTCAAAGAAGAATGTTACGATATTCAAAGACAATATGCATGACTTCAGATCTGAAGACATTTGAACTGATTCTGAAAGTATTGAAAAGACAAAAATTCCATATTTTAGTTATATATCGTAATATACGACTAAAAAGGTGTATGCCTCTTCTCCTGCTTACTTGTTTGCATAACTTAGCTTGAAATCTGAGCTTCCCTATCTCTTGATAATGTCAAGCATACCCAGTGAACTTTCAGTGTAATATAAATGTGGCTTTGAGTAAATCCCAAGATCACAAATATGCACATTTTTCTAACCCATTATGATATATGGGTTATATATATATATGATATATATATATATGATATATCACTTGCCAATTATAATTAGATAGATTTATTAATTGATCTCATAGATCTTTCTCTTACCTAATTTCTCTAGTGCTAAATTATGAGATTCAAAATCCTATAATTTCACCTTGAAAAGATAGGTCTTTTATCTCCAAATAGTCAAAATATTTCAATGAATATTTTTAAATCTCTTTGGTAACTAGTGAATTAATTTAACTAAAATGTAATTATGCCTACAAATAAGTATCCCTATTAATACAGATCATCACTTAAAAAAAAAAAAACAGCTAAGGAAACACTTCCATTCTCCCAGTTTCCGAGGGATGCTCAGGTGCAGGTCTTTTTAGGAACTTCATTAGCACAGTGAGGCAGCCTGTACCCTGGATCTTTCTATTAAAGTGCAGCATGATCATTTTGCAGAGATATTGATGACCATGCATTCATTATTTTTCATAAATGTCATAAATACAAAATACCAAGAACCAACTGATTAGGGGATTTTGTCAGATGCACCCCAGCATCTTTGGCATCTCTGAACAACAGAATTATTTACAAACTCCTTAAGCTCCTAACCCTGATGATATTCAAGCCCTCCACTTACCACCACCAACAAAATTATGTGAACTTACTGTGTATTGAAATATTAATGATCTTGAATCTAAAAACAAAACATTTGTAGACAAGTTTACCACAAATAGAATGTAAATAAACAGAAGAAAAACCCACAACATATTGTAAACATGTTGACCACAAGTAGAAATAAACAAATTGAGAAAAACATGTTTTGTAACAAGTGATAACCAGAACTTTATGTGAAAATATGGTATGGACAGGCTTGATATCAGCCAGAAGGGCACTTCCTATAAAACCTAGTACAGACACCTCTTTGACGAGTGTCGGGTTGAAGTAGATTGACACCTGGTCACTCTGACTCCCAGCTTCAGTGTCACTACCACTCTCCCTGCAGTACTGTGACCAGTGCCTCCCACCATCAGCTCTGGATCCTCCACTAAATACCACACCGGACCTGGGCCCCACGTCCATTCATTAAAGTTATCTGCCTGTAGTCCAGAGGCTCTTGGACTGATGGACTTTAGAGATTCTGGTATCCTCCTCCTTTAAATGTACTGTGTGCACTGACCTGGTTATTGTGCATTAGTGATTTTATTGGCAACTTGCAATCAAGCAAGCACATAAATTGCATTGAGCATTCAAGTTGAGTTATGTCAGATCTGCTTTCAAGTGCTGAACTTACTTTAGATATCAGTCTGCTTTCAGTTTGTTACAACTATATTTACATGACAGAACTTAACTTCCTTTTAAAATTTCTGCCACCAGCTGTTTCCTGAAACTCTACCCCTTCTCACTATCCATTGACAGTCTACCAATATTCAAGATTCAGTACTCTTTCACAATTTTCCATGCACTTCCATTGAGACAAGAGCTGGTCCTCCTTTGACCTTTGTACCTTGAGTATGTATTATCCTCTTCCTTGCATAACAGTTGTTTATGCTCTTATCTGAGCCATCTGTTAGAAAGTAAGCATCCTGAGAGTAGACAACTTGCCTATCTTTGGTAACTTGTTCATCATTATCTCCTTAGTTCAGTGTCTTTTGAAAAATCAAATATTAATAAAGGTTTCTTGACCTACTGGATTACTGGTTCCTAATATTCCTGGGGCAGGGTTTCTGTCATGACCACCTTTGGATCCCCTGAAGCCCTTAGAAGAGTTTTTGGCATAAACACTTATTCAAGAAAACACATTGAATTAAAAACTTGAGAGTGAGAATTTCTGAAGACAATTTTAATTATAAACAATAAAATTTAACTCAGTAGGAATAATCAAATCTTAGAATTGGATATCTTAGGCCTCACATCTAGCTGAATTTGAGTTATGAAGAGGGCAATAACTAGAAGTGGCTTGTTTCATTATCATGTTTTCAATATATTTTAATATAATTGATCAAAAAAATCACCCTTCCTATATCTTATTTAACCTAATTAAAATACAAAAAATAAACAGAAAAATTACACTTAGTTAATAAACACATCACAGAAACCTCCTGATAACAATGGACACTAAACCTCCTATCTCTTTTGCAGTTATAGAAATGCCCACTCAAGCGATCCTGAACAAAGCTCCTGTAGCAGTCCCCATGGGTTTTGAATTCCAGGGAAACCATCCTCTGTTGCAAAATTGAGGTTTGATTCTCCTATTTTTAAAGATACTTAGAAATACAAATATACACAATATATAGCTTTATTTATTTTTTTTTTTTCTGAACTCAAACCTTTAGAAAATGTTTTTCAACTCTTATATCCTTGTTCTCTGCTCTGTAAAAGCAAAATTCATCTAGCTACTGGCTACTCTCCACAGCCTTCTGTGTTATAATTACATATTGTTAATTACATCATTTACAAAATGATTTCATATATTGTTGTCAGCTAATAATTAGGTCCACATAGCCTTAGAGACTTTGAAATGCTCCCGGCATCTAAACCCTACTCTCCAATCCTGGGGCTACATCTGCAATTTCAGTAACATTTCCCTTGGTGCTTTTGAACCAACAAACTATTCTCTTGGCTCGTCTGACCTCCTGAAATGAGAAAAGCATAATATCTCCTGAGAAGGTGCATCTTAACAGGATTTCAGACCCAATTCCAGCCACCAAGGGGGTTTAGATAAGGCTTAGATATACAGTTCATCCTTTGGATCCTTTCTTCCAACCCTAACCTTGGAACCTTCTGTGATTCCTTCACCTCTATTCACTTCATAGGATTGGGGCCATCACTAATCATAATATAGGATTTTGCTTAGAAGTTTGATCAGCTTTAAAGTTCGCTCTAGCTCAGCACAGACCTACCCTTAGCTCTATAGGATGACAGGATAAAGGGATTCTTTGCCTTATACACTCTAGAAATTAATTGAACTGACTATAAATAGCCATTCTAAGCAGAAAGGAGACAGACATGGCATTTCTTTGAAATATATCGTTTAAAGATTTCCTTGAGCTCTTTCTGAGGGGGGAAAAATCACATCTTCTCACTGATGAATCTGTGTTCTAATAAGTATAAATGGACCTCAAATCCAGCAGATTATGAATTAATGTTTTTATTTTAAGGTTCTTCACAAATAGCAGGTAACTCAAGAATATAACAAATGATAAAAAATTGAAGTCTGTATAAACATTTAGAAAATATCCATATTTTCCATATTTTTAGATTGCCTTATAAAATACACAGAAATTTAAAAAGGACTGCTTCTCAGGGCTACAATTTATGGCATAATAATTTTTCTTCTTTCAAATACACATATACTGAAAAAAGAAAAAAATACATGGATATAGGGAGTAAAATAAGAATAATGTATATAGTTAATGAAGAAATTTATATATTTTTAAATATCAAAGGAATTACTAATAGTCCATTTAATGAGATTTTATACATATGTTTGCTCATCTACTTAGTTTATTGGGCACTGTACTGGGCATTGCAAGGCAGAGATGTTGGAAGGAGAGCCCTGAGCTCATTGAGCTCACAGAGGTGGGACAAACATATCTAATTCCAATGAGAATTCTTAAGAGCATAATAAAGAAAAAGCAAATATGAACTGAAAGAGTTCAGAGGGAAAAGATACCATGATCATGGACCCAAAATATTAAGAGGAAAATTTCTAATACTCCAAAATATGTGTATTTATGATACAAGGGTAAACTGGGGAGGCTATCTAATGGTCAGATCACTTCCCTCCTAAGCCAATCACTAGAAAGATGACTGGAATTGCTGTAATCCACTCAATCTAATCATGAATCTCTCCCCTGGGGCTGAAAGAGAGTTTCTGCATTTATTTTAATCCTTGACTCTCTGATGGGAACAATTAAAGAACAGCAACAACAACAAAAGGGATGACCCAGCAAGACAGTCTGGAAAAAGGGAGGGAAAAAAGGGAAGAAATGGATGATGGCTTTGAGTAGACAACAAAAGTGTATGTTGCAGAAAAATTCTGGAGGGCTATAGTGTTGAAGTGTCCTTGGAGGATCCAGAGGGCACAGGAAATAATTTTCATGGAAGAAAAGAAAATGAAAGAGAGAGAAATGAAAGATGGTGACCCCCAGGATAAGACAATTGAATTCTCCGTCCCCTCTGGCAAACTCAAGAAAAGTTCATTGAACCAAGGGTTGAAGAGAGCAGGCCATAAAGTCCATAATAATGGATCCCTTCATGAAATTAGTTCATGAAATAATTCATTTTAAGACACCAGCTCTAGTATAATACAAATGATTCTGGGGATTCAACAATGATTGCGAGGAGAAATTTTTAAATGCGCAGGAAGTGCCAGGAATTGCAAAAATCAATAATTTATTCTAGATTTTTCCTATCTATTTCTGGTTTTCCCCATCCAAAAAGACTAAAACCTTACCCCATGTTCAGCTACACAATAAAACTTACCTTTCAGAGAGAACACTTCTGGAGTAGGAAAGATAGCTCTATGCAGCTATTACTGCTGTTAAATAGCCAAAATACATGAATTACAACCTAAGCTATTTTAAATGACCTGCATTTAACTGACTGGTCAGATAATCAAGGTTTCTTGATACCTCTGTAAAACATATTGATTGATGTTCACAACTTGTTGACTAATCGTGACTGATAGTCTCATCTATGGTATACTGCATACTTTTAATCCACAGTTGAGTTATATGCTCAGCAAGAATATGTTTTGCTTGTTCCTCAAACCTTATTGCAATTTTGGCTTTATTAATATAGTTAAATAACTTAAATGTTTTGTAAGTGTATGAATTATGTCTGCAAAAAGAAAGTGAGCTCTTTTACGAAATCTAAGTTGACTACTTTGGTAAGACTCAACAAAAGAGAGTTACTAAGATGTTTTGCTATCAGATTAGGAATTTGTATGATTGGTAAAGTTAGGACAAAAAAGATCATATGACTACAAAAGGATTCTGATCTCCGATTGCTTTACAAATGACTATGAGTTGTACTTTATATTAAAGTAAAACAAACTAGAAAGAGTAAATACATTTTGAGGTCTGCTTTATAAATGATAGAAGACTTTGAATTCCATTAGGCATACCTTGGGGTTACATTGAAAGATTGGCAAGAACATGGGCATTTATGGATTTAATGTCAAAATAAAATGCTAACATTATGAATTTATCAGTTTTAATAATTCTCTGCTTCATTTGGATTTTAAAAATCAATTGCACTGGCTTTTTTGTTTTTTTTTTTTTTTAATCAAAGGGCCCTCAATCAAACAGTGGCCATTATCAGCACAGATCAGGCACAGTCAGGCATTGTTGTACAAGAGCCATATGGCATACACAGAGGAGATTCCAGAAACAAACAAATAAACAAACAGCTTTTCCTATTCCCATTAAGATTTAGAAATGACTTCCTTGTAAGCTGTTCCTGAAGATGGATATCTTCATGGTTTATTGTATTTAATCACATATAATTAACTATATAGAGTTCTAATTATGGTATATGAACAGAGACATTCTCAAAATCCCAAACAATTTTTTTTCTTTTATCCTTGTAAAGAACCCCTTCTAAGTATTGTCGTTTATAGATGGAGAGATGGACCATATTTCAGAGACTGCTACATGTACCCATAAATCATTTCTACCCTTCTTTTGACACATTTGCATTGCTTTTTCCAGCTTCCCTTGTAGTTAGGGGTAGCCATATAACTAACTTCTCTCCGAGGAATTGAGAGTTGGAATAATACCCGCCCTTGAAAACCTTTATCCCATGATCTCCCGTGTGTCCTTCATGACATTAGCTAGAACAAGATGAGAGCATTTCCCTAGCAGATGGAAGCACAAATACCTATGCTGGACAATTTCTTGAGAAAGTAATAAACTTCTGTTTTGTTGAGACATCAAATTTTGGGTCTATTTTTGAAAATAGCTAGCATTACTCTAACTAATTCAGACCCCTTCTGATGATCATATGCAAAATTGGCTTCTTCCCAACATAGACTTGTATTCTTTATAGCACTGTGCTTAATGAAGATTATTTTTAACTAGGAGAGCTCTATGTAACACAGGCACCAGAAGACTATGTGGTCATGGCACATAGAGCAGTTTTCTAGAAAGACTTAAAAGATTAATCAGTGAAGTCCTCTGAAAATAGGACACTTTGAGGACTGGGTCATAAAGCAGAATATACTCACCCCCAGAGTTAGAGACACCAGATAAATCGGGTTTACAAATTACAGTCACTAATGAGTTCTAATAGGTCTATCCAATATTCTTTCATAATAAATATTAGAGGCATGTATTATGGCATAGCATCTGTTAGTTAAACTAAATATGAAGAGTTGTCTTACATTCACCAGTAGGGCTAAAAATGTTTAACTTGAGACATAGCATTATTCCATAAAACAAATTGTTTTTGAGGATTCATGGGCATTTGTCTTTATAAAGGTGCTATATTTAGACTAACAAAATACCAGAGAGAATTTTTAGTGATATAGATAAATCAGGGAATTGTATTGATAACAAATTGATCTTAGTATGTAGCCAAGGATCCATGTTAAAGTTAGTGGCTAAAAACAGAAATGGGTAAAAATAAGAAAAGTGGTAAGTGTGGAAAGTGTGTATGTATGTGGGGGGGGAGTATTGTGAAAGCCATTTTATTTATAAAAAGCACTAAAATTACACAAAGTGGTATTCACAAACCTTTTTGTGTGTGTTATCCTTTCTGAAAACCTACAGGATAGAGATCATATTTATAATCATTACATTTTTAGGGGCAAGTAAACTGAGGTTCAGAATAGTCACATAGCTAATAAGAAATAAAATTGGTACTGAAACAGGGGCTGTCTGTACTCCTAAGGCCACTAAATCCCAAAAGTGGTGTTTAGTCCATTGATAATACCTAAGATAAATTTAAGTGGCCAAAAATAAACATGGTTTATTTGCATTTGCATTAGTGATAAATATCTTTGCTTTTGGTACTTGTGTGGTGGACCTTTTTTTAAATTTTAATGTATCATATCCCTGAAGCATTTGGTGTTTCTTCTTATGTATAATGAGAGCTAGGAATCCAAATTTATATTTAAAATCCCCCCTCAGCCTTTGAGATGCCACTTTAAGGAAATCATATGCTTTAGGCCTATTTCTGGATTTTTTCTATTGTCTTCTGCTGATCTTTTTATTTATGTACCCCATCATCACTTTTCTTTTTCAAATTTTTCTGGGCTATGTGTGCAAATTTGTTTTTCCATATGAGCTTTAGAATCATTCTGGCACCAGTAAAATTCTTGTTGATAGTTTTATTGGGATCAGCTAATTTACAATTAAACTTAAGGAAAACTGACATCCTTGCAATGCTAAGAAATCCTCCCTGTGAAAAATGGAAGTCTGCCCATTTGTTCAAGTCTACTTTTGTTTGGGTGGTTTGTTATGCAGCAATAGCTAATTGCTACAGAAGGCTACTGACTTGTTTGTTGATTATACACCCTACTATCTTCTTCAATTATTATATTGCTTAATTATTTCGATCATTGATTCTCTAGGAATTTTTGCAAATAGTTACACTTTTTAAATTTTATGCCATCAACTTATATTATTTTGTTTAATTCCAATAGCTAATACCTCCCTACATAATGCTAAATAGTAGAGGAAATAGTAAGCATCTATGCCTCATTCCCGAGTTTATTAGGAATGTCTCTAGAATTTTCACATTACTGGAATTGCTGACTTTAGGAATGAGGTATTTATATGTCATTGGGTTAATAAAGTATTCATCTATTATTATATTACTAAGTATCCTTGTGGGAAATGGGTGTTAAATTTTGTTGAAGACATTTTTAGTGTGTATGGAGATATTCATGTGTGTTTTTTCCTCTTAGATCTATTAATGTAATGAATTTTATTAATAGCTGTTCTAATATTGAACATCTTGCATGCCTGGAATAAATATCACTGGGTCATTTTATATAATTGCCTTAATAGAATATTGATTTCTCTTGCTACTATTTTATTTAGGAGCTTTATATCATTATTTAAAAGAGATTAATTTGCAGGTTTTGTTTTCTATCTCTATCAGGTTTCAGTGCCAATGTTAGAGAGATGCATCATGGAAAGAATTAGAAAGTTTTCCATCATTTATTATACTCTGTAAAAGCTTGTGTGGTCTTGATATGATATGGTATTTGGAGGTTTTGTAAAATTTCCCTATGAAACCATATGGGCCTGTTGCTTTTTGTGGTCGGTTCTTTGCTAACTTTATTGGGAAAAAAAATCTCTTTAAGAAAAACATTTTCTTCAAGGACATTGAAATATGGTACAAATTTCAAAAACTGCCTAAATCATTCCTTCTCATAAAAAAAATCACCTCATGATTCCTGCATATGCAGAAACCAAGAATAATGTAAATGCACTAATTACAATGAAACATGCACTTGCATTTTACCATGAATATGAACCCTTGCTTTAAAGTACACTCAAAATGTAACAGAATTCACAGAATGATGTATAACTCCAAGGGCTAACAGTAAAATATCAGGGCCGTGAAGCTTGCATGTTGGCAAAAACAAACTAGTATTCCAGCTTCTCATCTTCCTTAGGAAGCATGAACATTCAAATGTGATATTTCTAAACATTCTGGAGGGCCATACAAGAATGTTTTGATATACTGAAACTAAAATTGCACAGTTCCTTGATATGGTATTTTTGAAAGGTTTTGTCAAAGTTGCAGCGTACCTCTACCAGTATTTTCCAATCTGAAAAATGACTATCTGATGAGTACCTTAAGTTAATACTTGTAAGTGAATCTTCAGTATGAGAAGGAGAAAGAGGAAAAGTGAGTTTGAGGTATGTGTAGAGGCTAATAGGAGAAATACAAGTCTGACTTCCCAGAAGGATCTGTAGAGTGTACTCTAAACTGGACCAAAATAGTCTATCAATTGGATTGATTCAAACAATTGACTTTTCTCTTCTGGAGGGGAAGGGGAGGGATTGAACACAGTTGGTGGCATTATGGTATTAATTAAAATATATGAAATTTACAATATAATCTGATATAACACTCTCACTGAAATAGAAGGAATCAATCAAGGGGAAGGAGTATAATTTTTTTTTCTTTTTTTTTTTTGCCTTTTTATAAGGCTAATATATAGGAAAAGTCAATTTATTCAACCTCTCTCTCTCATGTATGGGTATGTATAGAGATACATATACACACATATAGATGTAATCATATATATACCCACATATATTCTATTTATACTCTCTATGTGTATTTATATGTATACATGTATGCTCAATGTGTATATACTTACACATAAAGAAGGAAAGATAAAGGGTAAAAAAATATTGATATATGATCTCAGGAAGATACAATCTATAAGTGGTGACAGAAATGCTAATTTCTTATGATTACAAGAGGCTGAATAAAATATAGACTAAATACAGGTCAAACATTGGATCATGGCGACATCAATAAAATATGGAAGGGTGGAAGATCAAAGGAAACAAAAATAACCCCATTAAAGAGGTCACTTTTGAGCTGAACCTGAATCAATAACATTTCAATATACAAAAGGTAAGGCTAGAGAAATAGTGGTGGTATGGTGGTAGAGGTGATGGTGGTAGTCTGGTGTGTGTGTGTTTGTGCACGCGTGCGTGCATGTTTGGAGGGAGGTTGTTTCCATACTGAAAAACATTGAGATATGCAAATACATCAGTTATTTCTACCCCACCAACTCAGTTTTCCTTCAAGATTTGAATGAAGCATTCTACAGCACACAAAATTCAAGGTTTTGGCCAAAATGGTAACCAGTGATAGGGAGTGAGATATTTTAGAATGTCCTTCTCTTTCTTTAAACCAAAATACTAGCACCCATGGTGCTGAGCTACTTGTTCCTCTATCTGGATGTGTAAGAACAGTACATAATCAGATAGAGCTTCTGGTAGCCATGCTGAAATGAGGAAATGTTATTAAGAGAGTATTGTCAGCATTTTTTCCTTTAAGAAACTCACCCAAAGAAGGGAACAACATAGGGCACTCACTATTCAAGAGGATGTCAAAATCATTCAGAAGTGAAAACAGGCTACTGGAGTTCACAAGTTCTTTAATATGCACAGCTACTATCTTCCCTTTAGCTTAATGAGGGGTTGCGTATCCTTGCAATTAAAGATAATTGTAGAGTATTAAAAACTGCATTGTGATTATAGAAACACCGAATGAAGCTTGGTGAAGACAAGACAAATACTTCATCAACTGCACACCTCAGAACTTTATACTCTTTAAAATACAATTCCTCCGCTCTCCAGCATTTTTGCTTTTATCCCAAGTCCCCTGCTTTCCTTTATTCCCAACAGAAATACATTAGTCAATGTCTTGACTGATTGGAAATTGAGCAGCAGTTTTTCTTAACAATTTTTACATTCTTAAGTGTCAGTGTTGCTTCTCTAAGTTATTTAGAAATTGAATATATTGAAAAATCAGCATTCACCACTTTATCTTTTTTTGTTTTGCCTTGGGAAAACTTTTCAAATATATATTGCTAAATATCATCTTGTTAAATAATTCCAATATCTTTTACTGGAAACTACTTGAGTGGATAGAGGAAGCTTGGATGAAATGCTGTGAAATATGAAACGTGGGTATTGTTTTTACCTGATGAGGCACTCAATTTAAATTCAGGGGCACTGCATGGGAAAAAGCAAGGTGATTTTTTTTTTTTTTTTTTTTTTTTTGCATACTGAGTAGACAATACAACTTGAAAAATATACAGTTGGATGTTTCTCCTCTGAGCTTTTATAAAAGGGCTGTTGAATTGTCTATCTGAGTAAGAGAATGGGAAGGAGGGCCAAGGAAATTGTAAAGGACCTAGTTTAATTTCTGTTTAAACTGAAAAACAAAGAAGGCAACCTCTATCATAAATTTGTATCTGCTGAGCTTCGTAGAAGAAAATCGACATGTAAGTGCAATGCCACAAGCTAAGAAGAGCATGTTCTCTTCTTTGAATGAAAAATGACTATTCAATAAAACAACAGCTTGGCAAAGAGATAAATCTTTAAACTGCTTCAGTCATTTGTCATCATTTTTTCACAAGGCTTGATTAGTTTTACTTGTTGGAGAAGCATCCAGGATGTGTCTGTCAAACTAAAAACTTAGAACAAAGCAACAGAACTGAAAATGGGGAGTGGTTAATCACGAATAAAAATCTCCAAAGAAAGTTCATCAGGGGAAAAAAATAGTATTCATTGCTAAATAAACAAACATCTGAGCAATCTTCTGAAAAATTACGGATCCCCAAATGAATGAGGTCATCTTTGTTTCCAATCCAAGCTGTTGGTCAGTGGTAACGGTTCAAACTATTAAAATGGGGAGTTTATGAAATGCACATAAATTAGACACAGATTTGGGCTTAATTTATTCATTTCCTAAATACTATGCAAACTCATGTAAACCTAGATTTTAAAATAAGATTTTAAACACTGCAGTCTGACAATTTACATGTCAATATGGTAATTCAATTCAACAAACATTTACTGAACTCCTAGCGAAGCACTGTACTGGGTATTGTGGGAGCATTACCCATGCCATTTAGGGAGCAATAACCTAGACGGTGAGATAGACAGAATAGAGTACGATTTTGTTCCTGACATTATAATGAGATTAATAGTTAATGCAAAATGAAATAACATACAAATGTGCCAGTTTCTTTTTTTCAATCATGAACATTCCTTTAGCATCGTTACTGAAGCACTGGAGGTAGGGGCTAGAAATAATGATCTTGCTTCCTTGTTTGCTTAGAGGAGTACATTTTATCTATTTTGGTTCTACTATGCACTATGTACTTTCAAATAAATCTCTGCTTATTTTATTTGTTTTATATTTTAAGGTGTGATTTTAACCACCAGGTTGATAAATTGTAGCTTGCTTTGTCTGAACTTAGTTATCCTAGTATAGAAGTAAATAGACAGTATTTCAGTAGATATACAATTCACTTTTTATATGATGATCATGTAGAATACAAAGAAGGAGATGGAAAACAGTTAAGTGGAGAAGTCTATAATAAAATATATTAGCAATATATTTTATATAAAATATAAAATTTATATTATATAAAAACAAAATAAAAAAATAGCAAACAGCTAACACAATTAAAATTTTCTAATGCACTAATCCATACATTTAACGTGAAATGTCCAAAGAAATTTCAGACAGTGAATTATTTTTTTTCTATTATTGAAGTGTATAAGTCAGCCCTAGATATCCTATTTCAAACAATTACTATCTTTTCTTGATAAACTAGATTATGAAAGTGCAGCAGTGTAAAAGAAAAACTAGAAACTCACACCCGTTGACATTCTGCTTTTGTCAGGCATTTTTTTTTTTCAGTGCTTTTACATATGGCAGCTTATTTAACTTTCAGAATTGCTTTGTGAAGTACATATAATTATTATGCCATTTTTAAATGAGACAGTTGCAACTCAGAAAGGTTAATTTGTCCAAGTTCACAAGGATATTGAAGGGCAATGCATGAATGACAAGGCAAGTTTTTGAGACCCTAGAAACCATCCTATTTCCAATCTACCTGGCTGCTTTGTTTAAGATCAGATAGTGTGACAGTCAGACAATGAGGAATCTCTTAATTTAAGTGAATAGAAGGAATTTTCTTCCATTCTTATTTCCTCCTTCATTCCCTCCCTCCCTCCCTTCTTATTTCCCTCTGTCCCCTACTTTCTTTGTTCCTTTCATAATTTGACTTTGAAATTTAGGAATCATGTTATCTTTAAGTTACATCACATTAAGGATCAAAATAAGACCTCATTTTATTTTGTTGTTTTTCCATGCAATCTGATAGGAATGTCCACACAATTCTACTGAGGATAAGATTATCACACACAGGATTAGGACATGTCCATCATTGTTAATAGGAATTTATTGTGTCCCTTCTGTATGATCTGGACTGTTCTGGGAACTATAGGAAGTAGAAAAGTAAAGAGATTCAATGCAGCAAATACATATTGAGCATCTAGTTTATTCAATGCATTACCTAAGAGAAAAGGAAGAATTATAGGAAGCAGGAAGAATTCCAACAGAAAATCCTGTAGTTGAAAAAAACCCAGAGCTATTCTTTAAGAAATTGTTGATATGCCCAAGGAAACACAACTAACACATATAAAGCAAATAAAAGGAAACATGGCCTTAATATCTTTTGATGCTGAGGCCTAAAAAAGCAAAATAATCCTTTGACTGGTGAGTGAGTCCACTTTAATAAATGCTGTTAATTAACCCTTCAAAAGAATATTTTTTAAAAAGCATGAATATTAGAGAGAATTGATCAGGGGGTAAGCAAACTGGCTGTAGTTCATACTTAAGGATTTACAGGTGTGGCTTTTAATGGGAACATGAAACTTGGGCTTCAAGTCAATGTTAGATGAATTTTTGTCAATGAGGCAGACAAAATGCAGTTAAACCATTTCTTAGAGGAAAACTGAATTTAAGATGATATTTTCCAATACTTTCTTGAACTACTCATGTATTTTATTTCATAGATCAAAAATAGTGAAAATTTATACATATTCAATCACAGAGCTACTGACCAACAGTACATGCTTTGAGATTTTTTCAGGAGTGGTAATGAATTTATGCTGATAATATTTGTCCAGATTGCTCTCACATGCTGAGTATTTTCAGGCAGCTCGGTTGGAGATATGAAGGTGAGGGAAAGGAACAGCAGGAAGACAAAACTATGGTGGTGAAACAAAATAGCACAAATACGTCAAAGAAGGAACAAAGCTGATGGACTCCTTAAGCTGGTGTTCTTTTTCTCTGTGGTAAATAACTGCATTAACATTCTAATAGCACATATTCTTTATTTTTACCCTGTATTTAAATAAAAAAGATTTTTTTTTCCTTGCAGAATCAACATCAGTGCAAACTTTTCTTATTTTTTTTTTTTTTTTGAGATATCACAGCTTCCCTCTATTAAGTATTAATTTTTAAAAAGAAGCACTTAAAATTAATGAACTATCTTGGGTATTTTCAAAGGCATAGATTGCATGGGTGGGCAAATCTGGGAATGTTAGTATAGCATGACTGCATACTCCACCCTCATTCTAGAACATAACAAATTGTGATTCACAGCATCAAAATATGTTTCTTTAACTTTTTAATGTCTTAGCTCCTTTTAGCTCTATCCATCTACTCTGCTGCTGTTTGCCATCATTAAATATATATTTACATAACATTTTACTGTGGTCAAATACAAAATGCACTTTCCCATGTGCTGAGTTAAGAGAGGGGAGTGGAGAATGATGAGCATAATGGTTCAGACCAAAAATACACACGTGCACACACACACACACACAACCTTGATATACCTCTTCATACAACTTAATAGTTGGTAAAACTTGCATTAGTAAGTCCTACATTTGGGAGAGATTGCTATAATCTTCTCATTTTGTTTTTTTTTTTTTTCCTTCTTTGCTCCATAATATAGTTGAAATAATGAAATGTGCATTTCTGACCAAGATAGGGTACTCCTGAGATGTTTCCTGGGTGGTTCTCCATAAGGAGAAGATTAAGATAAAATTCCATATAGCTCCTCAGTTTGTGAATGTTCACCTTAAAAAGTGGCTGGACCTCCTGCCCATGAAAATATTTAGAGATGAATGCATTTGCAAAGAATTATTTTTCTCTTCAGATAAACAGCATAATGTCCTCTAAAGTCTAATTTCCACTTATAAAATAACTTGGAAGCACTTAAATTATGAATTCTGTGCCATTTGATAATGTTACAACGATAGGCTCATGGAGTAATAAAACGATTGAGGCTTTAGAATAAGTCAGACTCATGTCCTAACCCAGTATTCCCTCTTAATAGCCATGTGATTTTGGTCAAGTTACTTAAAATCTTTGAGACTCAATTCTCTTATCTTGAAAAAAGGGATAACAAAATCTACCTCATACCATTGCAATTATAAAAGCAGTATGGGTTCAATATCCTTTGCAGATCAAAATTCTGTTTATTGAACACAGCAAAAAAGATCTTTTGCCTGCTTTGAATTCCACATGCCTAAGACAATGACCAGCTCATAGAAAGCACTCAATATCAATGTGTTGAATACACAGAGATCACATTAATCTTGCGTGATTAGAAGAAGATCAGGAGCCCTTTGAAAAGCTATATCCTTCAAGAATTCCCTATGAGTTTGTGTATAAGGAAAAGTGAGATCTGGGACTCAGCTTTCTAATTCCCTAAAGCAAATTACTTTTTTTTTTATGAAGTCTATTTTTATAAAACAATTTTTATAAGGGAAGTTGTGAGTTTATAAAACAATCATGCATAAAATACACAATTTATAAAATACATTTAGAAATGCATAAACTATACCACCCCACCACCAACACCTGGCATAGGTATGGAAGATTTGTCACTATTAAAGACAGCACTTTTTAAATAAATTGTATTTTTTTTTAACAGTAATTGCCATAGTTACAACTGATGAAAGATCAAAATAGTTCTAACTATTGTCCATTATTTACATTAGGTGTTTTCCCATATACCACCTTATTGTACCATATATTTGTTATAATTAATGAAATAATATTCCTGTACTTGCACCATCAACTACAGTCTATTGTCCACAGGAGGACTCAATGTGATGTACAGACCTATGTTTTATCTTTTAATTTTTATTCTGGCAATGTATACATCCAAAAGCTTCCTCTTTTAACCAATTCACATATAGAGTTCAGTGCTGTTGATTACATTCAAAATAATGTGCTACTATCACCATCATCCATTTCCAAACCTTTATAATCAGATGAAATAGAAGTTCTGTACAAGCTAAGCATCAACTCTCAGTTCTCTAACCCCAATCTATCTCCTGGTAACCTATATTCTAGATTCTAACTCTATGAATTTGCTCCCTATACTTAGTTCGTAACAGTGAAATCAAACAATGTTTGTCCTTTGTGTCTTGACTTATTTCACTCAACCTAATGTTCTCAAGGTTCATCCATATTGTAACATGCATCAGAACTTCATTCCTTTTCACAGCTGAAAAATATTGCATTGTATGTATATATCACATTTGGTTTATCCATTCATTGGGTAATGGACATTTGGGTTGCTTTCATCTTTTGGCAATTGTGACTAATGCTGCTATGAATATTGGAGTGGAGAAGTTTCTTATGACTTGTTCAATCTCTCTACTTGTAACTGGTCTGTTGCGGTTTTCTATTCCTTCTAGACTCAATGCAGATTGTTTGTGTGTTTTTAGGAATTTGTCCATTTCATCTACATTGTCTAACATGCTGGCATACAGTTGTTCATAGTATCCTCTTATGCACCTTTTTATTTATGTGGAGTCATTAGAATTCTCCCCACCCCCCACCCCCACCCCCCGTTTCTGCTTTCATTTTTTAATTTATTTGCATCTCCTCTCTTTTTTTTTTCTTTGTCAGTCTAGCTATGGGTTTGTCAATTTTATTGATCTTCTCAAGGAAACAACTTTCGGTTTTGCTAATTCTCTCTATATTTTTTAATTCTCAATTTCATTTATTTCGGCTGTATTCTTTGTTATTTTTCTTCTCCTTGCTTTGGGATTAGTTTGGTGTTCTTTTACTAGTTTTTCAAGATGTGTGCTCTTAGCTTTTCTTCCTTTTTAATGTAAGTGTTCAAGACAATAAATTTCCCTCTCAGCACTGCCTTCACTGCATCTCATAAGTTTTGATTTGTTGTTTCTCATTTTCTTTCATCTCAAAATGTTTGTTGATTGTTCTTGCAGTTTCTTCTTTGAACCACTGATTGTTTAAGAATGTGTTGTTCAACTTCCATATATTTGTGACTTTTCTAGTTATTTCTGTGCCTGTTACTGATTTGCAGCTTCATTCTATTGTGGTCAGAGAAAGTGTTTTGTATAATTTTACTCTTAAAATTTACTGAGGCTTGTTTTGCAACCCATCATGTGGTCTATCCTGGGGAATGATTCTTGCACAATTGAGAAAAATGTATATCCTGCTGTTTTGGGTGTGCCATGTTCTGTATATGTCAGTTAATTCTAGCTCATTTATCTTATTATTCAAGTTCTCTGTTTCCTTATTGATTCTCTGTGTAGATGTTCTATTGACGAGAGTGGTGTATTGAAGTCCTCAGCTATTGTTGCAGAGATGTCTATTTCTCCCTTCAGTTTTTCTAGTGTTCATCTCATGTATTTTGGGGCAACATGGTAAGGTGCATAAATATTTATGAGTGCTATTTCTTCTTGGTGGATTGCCCCTTTTATTGATATATAGTGTCCTTCTTTTTCTCTTACAATAGTTTTGCATTTAAAGTCTATTTTGTCCAGTATTAGTGTAGCTACCCCAGCTCTTTTTTGGTTACTGTTTGCATGGAATGTCTTTTTCCACCCTCTTACTTTCAAACTACTTGTGTCTTTAGGTCTAAAGCAAGTCTTGCAAACAGCATATAGTTGGATCATACTTTTTATCCATTCTGTCAGTCTGTCTTTTGGTTGGGGAGTTTAATCCATTATAGTTCAATGCTACTACTGTAAATACAGTGCTTACTTCAGCTATTTTATCCTATCATTATATCATATCTTTTTTTTTTTTTGCCTCTCTTTTTATCCTTTTAGTTACCCTTACTGATAATCTTCATTTCTTCACTCTACTTCAAGCCTCTTTCTTCTGTATTTTCACATCAGCCTGCAGAATTCCCTTTAGTACTTCTTGTTGGTCATGTCTATGTTGACAGACTCTCTCAGTTTCTGTTTATCTGTGAATATTTTAAACTTTCCCTCATATATGAAGGATGTTTTGCCAGATAAAGAACTTTTGGCTGACAGTTTTTCTTTTTCTGTTCCTTTAATACATCATACCATTGCCTTCTTGCTTCCATGGTTTCTGATGAGGAATAGGAATTTAGTCTTATTGTGGATCCCTCATATGTGGTGAATCACTTTTTTCTTGCTGCTTTCAAAATTCTCTCTTTATCTTTAGCATTTCACATTCTGTTTAGTATGTGACTCAGAGTAGACCTATTAGGATTTATTCAGTTTGGAGTATGTTGTGCTTCCTGGACATGTATATGTATGTCTGCCATAAGAGTTGGGTAATATTTGACCATTATTTCCTCAAATATTCTTTTTGAACCTTTTATCTTCTCTTCTCCTTCTGGAATACTCTAGATATGCATATGTATGTGCACTATGTTGTCATTCAGATCTCTGAGACCCTGCTCAATTTTCTCCATTCTTTTCTCTATCTGTTACTCTGCATGTAAGATTTGGATTGTCCCGTCTTCTAGTTCAATGATTCTATCTTCTACCTGTTCAAATCATTGTTCTATGCCTCTAGTATATTTTTAATCTCTTCTATTGTGCCTTTCATCCCCACAATATCTGTTAGGTTTCTTTTTGTACTTTCAAATTCTTCTTTATGCTCACCAGAGTCTTCTTAAATCCTTTATCTCTTTAGCCATATTTAACCTCATCTCCTTGAATTGATTTAGGTGATTTGTTTGAGCATCTTTGATTAGTTTTTACCAAATTCTGTGTCTCCTCTGAAGTTATAATTTGTTCCCTTTGCCTGGGCCTTTCTTCCTGTTTTTTAGCATGGTTTGTAATTTTTTGCTGATATCTAGGCATCTGATTATCCTAATGAATTTACTCTGAGTTCAGTTGTCTGTATCTCCTAGCAAAAACAGGACTGAGAACCCATGAAGGGAATGCATGACACCTCCAAAGTACCCTGGGAAAGGATCAGGAAAGAACCAAAAGCCTCTCTGAGGCTCCCTGAAGCTGCACTTTCCTGGCCTGCCCAGCAGATGCCACCCTTCAGCAAACTGTTCCCCACAGCCTTCAGGAGGCACTGTTTTTGAAAATTTCCACTGCCTCTGCCACTGTCAGGGGTGGGACTGAAACAGTAAATAATAGCTATTGCTGCCTTTGTCCAGGGTGACTGAAACAATAGCTCAGAGCTAGGACTCAGCTATCTGAACATTCACTAATCAAAAGCCATGATCAATGCTCAACTATGCCCAGTCCTGTTTTTGGGAATGAGGATTTTTATGTCCCTTTCTGACAGCAGCAGCCAGCCAGGAGTGGACCCCAAGGCAGCCTGCCATGAGAGCAGGGGATGGGTGTTGGCAGCAGTCATGCAGAGAGAGAGCTCCTCACATTTTATTAGCCTCTTCCTCTCACTCCTCTCAGGGTGCTTTACAGTATTCTTCTGGCCTATGGAGCCCCAGAGCAGTTGTTTCAGACAGTCCCTGCCTGTTTAATAGGTGTTTTGGTGGAAGGACTAAGTCCTGGAACTCCCTATTCTGCCACCATCCCTGGACATCTCCCTTTTGTTAAAATTATTTTTTGCTAAATAAAGTTTTTGTGAACCTTTATTATAAGGATTTATGTGTTATTGATACACACACAGCATTCCCAAACTTAAAGTAAAGGAATTGTAAGTGGTGTGTGTATGTGCACACGTTTTCTGCATTTAAAGAGAGTGGGAAGCTTGCCAAATAAATATACGATGTTGACATTAAAGCATAAACAGTTTTAAAGAATTGTCAGTAAACATCAAAAGAGAAATGAAATAGAGTTTGTGAGTTTAAAATGTGATCTATTTTCTATTTTCAGGGGAATTTAAACCAAGAATACCCCTTAGAACTGCTTATATCCCCCTTACAGATTCCCTTATATTATGGGGATCTACTGGGTACATTATGCCACCTTTAAGCAGCCCTCTCTGTGGATGGCACTTGTCCCTATGGATCCCTTTCCATAAGATCCTGGCTCTAGACTCATATCTGCTGTTTCCATTAACTTTTTAAACATGAGTAAGAGGCTGGTTTTAATAAATTTGAAACTAATGCTGTCAACAAACTTTGAGCACAATGAAGAAACTGAGTTCCAGAGACATGAAATGGCTTCACTGAGTGGTACACAGACCGCAGCACTAGCTAGGACAGTCATACAGGTGTCTTCCTCATTCAGAGTTTCCTCTTAACTCACTCCATTTACAATGATGTGTTAAAGCCAGTTCTGAACTTAGATTTTCCCTCTCAAGAGAGCAAATGCTTTGTCTTCAGCAGGTACATTCCTCCTGAGTACCTATATCACTTTCAATAGACCAATGTACTTAAAATGAGTCAGTGATATCGAAGGGGCATGAAAGAACTGGGAAACTGATTATCATATCTCAGTATCCACCAAAAACCATGCACAAAATAAAAAAATGTAATTAGCTCTATCTGCTTTAGGGTGTATTTATGAATTGCAGTGTTATAACTCCATTAAACTTTAGCATTCATGAAGTTCTCAGACAATTCAGGAGGGTCAGGATGGGAAAATCCTGGCCCCATGTGCTCATTCTGTCTAAATTGTACACTTGTCAGATTCAGTCACAGAAATGTGCAGGGTTGGAAGGGACCTAAAAACTACAGGTCATGGATTTCAGCTTTGTAGGTTCTGGAGACTTATAGATTCAGGTCCCAATCAAAGCTTTACCACTCTCTAGGCTTTAAATTTGGGCATGTGAATCTTTCTTAGGCCTCAGTTTCTTTCTCTATGAAATGAAGATAAAAATCCTACTTAATTCATAGGTTTGGTGAAAGGATTAATAACTCAAAATATTATATAAAGGAGTTGGCCCTGTCTTATACTTCAGGTCTCAGTTTAAATGTCATCCTCTCTGAGAGTTCTCCCCTGATTATTTTATTAAATTGGTCTCCCTGACACTTTTTCTACCCTTTCATCCTGCTTATCTTTTTTATAACATAATCTGTGATTTTTTGTTTTGTTCATTTGTTCATTATCTTACTGTCTGCCTCCCCCATTGACCCATAAGCTTGGATCTTTGACTATATGTATTGTCCAAGCATAATGCCAGGAAGATGCTTCATATGAAACCCATAGTCACATCAAACAAATGAATGCATAGTAATCAGTGACTAAATGTTACTAATGATAATTATTATTAATATACAGGAATCTACAGGTACCCAGAAATAATGTAAACATTATCCTTTTCAATTGTGAACAATAAGTTCACATCAAATAACTTGAGATTTAATTTTTATATCTTTGAAAGACATACTATCAGACTCAGAATTGGAAAGTTTGAATAGGAAATGGAGTCACACTACTAAATATAGATATAGATATAGTGTGCTGGTTTGGATATACTATGTCCCCCAAAACACCATTATCTTTGATACAGTCTTCTGTGGGCAGGAAATGTATTGGTGTTGATTGGGTTGGAGACTTTTGATTGGATGTTTCCGTGGAGATGTAATCACTCAACTGTGGGTGGGATCTTTCTTTGGATAATTTCTATGGAGGGGTGGCCCCACCCATTCAGCATGGGCCTTGATTAGTTTACTGGAGCACTATATAAGCTCAGACAGAAGGAGTGAGCTTGCTACATCCAAGAGGGACAACTTGAAGAATGCACAGGAGCTGAGAGAGGAACTGTAGTTTACAGAGACATTTTGGAGACGGCCCTTGAAAGCAGACTTTTGCTCTGGGGAAGCTAAGAGAGGACAAATACCCAAAGAGCAACTGAGAGTGACATTTTGGGGAGAAGCTGAAGCCTAGGGAGGAACGTCCTGGGAGAAAGCCATTTTGAAACCAGAACTCCGGAGCAGATGCCAGCCATGTGCCTTCCCAGCTAACAGAGGTTTTCTGGACACCATTGGCCATCCTCCAGTGAAGGTACCTGATTGTTGATGTGTTACCTTGGACACTTTATGGCCTTAAGACTGTAACTCTGTAACCAAATAAATCCCTTTTTACAAAAGCCAATCTACTTCTGGTGTTTTGCATTCTGGCAGTGTGCTGGTTTGAATGTATTATGTCCCCCAGAAAAAGCCATATTCTTTGATGCAATCTTGTGGGGCAGACATATTAGTGGGGATTAAGTTGGAACTTTTGGATTAGGTTGTTTGCATGGAAATGCGCCCCACCCAACTGTAGGTGATAACTCGGATGAGATATTTCCATGGAGGCATGGCCCCACCCATTCAGGGTGGGCCTGGATCAGTGGAGCCATATAAATGAGCTGACAGGCAGAGGGAACTCAGTGCAGCTGTGAGTGACATTTTGAAGAGGAGCTACAGCCAAGAGGGACACTTTGAAGAAAGCACAGGAGCTGCAGATGAGAGACAGTTTGAAGACGGCCGTTGAAAGCAGACGCTTACTCTGGAGAAGCTAAGAGAGGACAAATACCCCAAGTCCAACTAAGAGTGACATTTTTGAGGAACTGCAGCCTAGAGAGGAATATCCTGGGGGAAATCCATTTTGAAACCAGAACTTTGGAGCAGACACCAGCCACATGCCTTCCCAACTAACAGAGGTTTTCCGGACACCATTGGCCATCCTGCAGTGAATGTACCCGATTGCTGTGATGTGTTACCTTGGACACTTTATGGCCTTGAGACTGTAACTGTGTAACCAAATAAACCCCCTTTTATAAAAGCCAATCCATTCCTGGTGTTTTGCATTCTGGCAGCATTAGTAACTAGAACAGGCATCATTAACAAACTAGAACATACAGATATACAAATTTATATATGTGTGTGTGTGTGTGTGTATATATATATTCCTATCTATTTCAATGCTGGAAACCTATCCATAATATCCCTGTAATTACACACCTGCCACTGCATGACGAATTAGTGACAGGGAGGTCACGGTCTCATGATGCAGCCCCTTGTATTTTTGGACTGCTCAGATTGTTAGTTGTGGTGGTTTGAAGCTATAGGTATCCCAGAAAAACATGTTCTTAAATTCATTCCACTCCTGTGGGTGTGTACCCATTGCAAGTAGGACCTTTTGATGAGGCTGCTTCAGTTAAGGTGTGGCCCACTTCATACTTCATTCAGGATAGGTCTTAATCCTATTACTGGATTCCCTTATAAGAGAATGAAATTCAAACAAAGAGAAAAGAAAACAATGGAAGCAAGAAGCTGAGATCAATGAAACCTGGAAGAGAAAGGATTGACCAAAAGATGCCACTAAGTGCCTTGCCCTGTATGAGAAAAACCAAAGATCTCAGCAGCCTGTCTTTGGGAAGAAATCATCTCTTTGATGATAACTTGATTTTGGACGTTTTCTTGGCCTCAAACTATAAGCTAATACATTCCCATTATTCAAGCTGAACCATTTCATGGTATTTGCTTTAAGCAGCCTGGGAAAATAAACCAATAATCTTCTTTATGTTTAACAGAAATCAACATCCTGAAGCAAGCAGTGATTGAGACCCTTCAATCCCCAAGAATATGCAAAAACCATCTAACTATAATTCCTTTATTAACTAGCCCCTTATCAAAATAAAGATACTTTTCAAATACTTCATAATATTCTCTTCTCTAGTTTGATTGACTTTACTTTGGTCAAGTTTAATCATGTATTCATACTTGCATTCATATTTATAGCACCCATGCAGTAGATCTGGCCACACATTCAGAATCAGAATACACTGAAAACATTAAATTAAAAAAAAAAAAAAAAATCTCATTTTCATAACTAGTCATGGTCCTGCAAAGCACTTTCACATTCCTAAACCAATGAGATAGCATTTTGGTTGCATACTCCTTTACACTGTGGGTTAGGGAGCCTCTGCTAGGTATAGGTGTGGGCTAAACTTGGTATGTTTTCTGCGGTTTTGTAGCTTTTAGGCAATTATGTCCTGTGCTGTTAGGTAAAACACATTTAGGTTTTTTTCAAATCCATAAGGCGCTAATCTAACATTTGCTTCTAACTCTGATTATTCTATTCCCTCATTTATCTCAAAGATGCCTACACATGGATAACACACTTAGATTTTTTGCAGTGAGTATAATACCACCACCCCGCCAAAGATTTACATATCCCAATTCATGGAACCTGTAAAATGTTACCTTACACAGCCCAAAAGGCTTTGCAGATGTGATTAAGGCTAAGGACCTTGAGATGGAAAGATTTTCCTGGCTTATTCAGGTGATCCCAATGTTATCAAATGAGTCCTTAAAAGCAGAAAACTGATGATCACCTTATGATCAGAAAGATAAACTACTAAAGTACAAAAGAAAAAGAAGGAGACATTCGAAGCATGAAAGGTACTTGACCTGCCATCTCTGGCTTTGATGAAAGAGGGCCATGAGCCAAGGAAGGTAGGTGGCCTCTGGTAGCTGGGGATGACCCTCAGCTGACAGCCATCCAGGAAACAAAGATATCAGTTTTGCAACTGCAAGGATCTGGATTTTGCCAGCAACCAGATTAGCAAGAATCACCTCTTAGATTCTCCAGCAGGAAACACAACCCTTCTGACATCTTAATTTTTGACCAGTAATAACTTGTGCTGGATTTCTGACCAACAGAATTGTAAAATAGTCAACTTGCGTTGTTTCAAGCCACTAAATTTGTTGTAATCTGTTGAAGCAGCAATAGAAAACTAATACAACTTAGATCCCTGGACATTTGCACCAATGTTCTGAAGGGGTATAATTTAATTGATTATATTTATATCTATATATTATGTATATACATTTGTAAGCTAGAACTGCATTTTTGGAGTCCTCCACTCTGACACGCCATACAAATATACTTAAAATCATTCTTTCATGCTTCCTAAAGACAAATGGCACAGCATCTCTTAGGTAAAACAAATTCAGAGTTTAGGAATGCTCTTTGATAACAGACATTTAGAAACTAATTTTGTATAGTGCAATGCCGTAAACCCCTTCCCAGTTGTTTTCTGTGCTTATTTAAAATACCTCTAGGTTTTCAATAACTTTATATTCTCTCTGGAATGTTGGCCATCATACCTAACTTTGGTAACACAGAGAGGGAATATCCAATGTAAAAATCAACACAAATTTTGCAAAACAATGAAAGGACAATAACATATCAAAGATTGTGTTGAGAGTTATGGGTGAAGTGAACTCTGAATTTCTACTCTGAAATTCTATTCTTAGTTTAGTGGAAAAGGGTAGATATGTGTGATTAAACATTTAAGAAAAATTATAATCTCTTTTCTTACCCTCTTCCTTCTCTCATCTTTGTTCTCCACTTTCCCCTTCTGTTGCTCCCTAGCTGACACCACTCTATGCAAGTTTTCAGATTCATAGAGTAGCTGTAAAGAGAACTCGTCTACTGAAAGCGTGTTTCACTTTCTACTAAGGATGTGTTTGTTCTCCAGAAAATAGTTGGTTTTCCTCCTCACCTCTTCAAACACTGAATAAGTTATTTCTTCAACCACTGCTATTGCCTTTGTACAGTCATACAGTCAAAGTTTACAATTCATTTGAAGACGTTTGTGATAGAGAAAGAGGAAAGTTGTTATCAGTTAACAAAAAGTCTAAACTCAATGAGACTCTACTACTATTGCCTTAAGATAGGTCCTAGCAGTTCTTTAATTCTCTTGTCAAAATCATTTTAAATATGTTTCTGATAAAGGATGTGAGCCACCATCAGAAGTATACCCCAATGCCATAAACCCCTTTCCAGTTGTTTTCTGTGCTTCTTTAAAATATCTCTAGTTTCTCACAACTTTATATTCTCTCTGGAAAGTTGGCCATCATACCTAACTTTGGTAACACAAAGAGAGGGAATATCCAATGTAAAAATCAACACAAATTTTGCAAAACAATGAAAGGACAATAACATATCAAAGATTGTGTTGGGAGTTGTGGGTGAAGTGAACTCTACTCTGAAATGTCATGAATCTTCCTGAATATCCTATTAAGAAACATCATTGCATCTAATTAAACAAATATTTGAGTACCTCCTTATTTCTATGTACTGAGCTACAGATATAGTGGTCAAAAAGAAAAAGATGGGGTTGCCCTTATAGATATTAGAGTCTGGCTTTCTTCTCTACAGTGAAGTCTGGGGGATATGAAAATGTACTCATTAGTATCTTTCCCCAATATTTGTAGTTCTTCTTCCAGGAATATGGTAAGATTGTACTTCCCTAATTACCCCTTTGAAAATAAAATGTGGCCATGTAAATTTTATTGGTCTGGGTGGAGAATTTTAGAGCCAATGTGCAAGTTCCATGTTCCTGTTTTCCTCCCTGAAAAAGCACAGGCACAGGATGATGAAACTCACTCAGTCTGGAGTCCTGAGTTAAAACAGCATGGAACAGAGTTGACCACACTGGATATATAATGTAAGTCCAAAATAATCCTCTGTTATTTTAAGCCACTGATATATTGTTTGTGTTATTTATTTAGCAAGTCTACCCAGACTCATAAAGAAATTGACACCATCTTTTGAATGATGTTATCATGGCAAAACTCTTAAATATGTAACCTTGGCTCAGTGGAGGTGAATAGTGAGGAAATTGTCATAAGAGAAGAAAAAGGTGGTAATTGTGTTATATAATGGTAAAACATTTAGTTTTACTTCTTGTAAGTTGGGAATCCTTCAAAACAACTAATGACTCTGTTTCTTTAAGGAAAGATTACAATATAGGATGTCAATTCTCTGTGCTGTCCATGTTTAGCAAGACATCAGGAAAAAAAAAAGAGGTGAGCAAAGAAAATAATTAGCTGGCTTATAATTAGTAGTTATAGTGCATGACTTCAGGGATTTGCAGAGTAAAATATAAAACTGAAAAAAACCTTTAGGGGCAAAGTCCATTTAAATTCAGGGTTGTAATATGGATCCAATCAAGAATATGGTCATCACACTCATTGTTAATCGCCCTAAAGGGATTAAGGTGTCTCGGAGTAAGAGTCCAGCTACTTAGTAATTCATTTCAATTATACATATTGGCTCTGAAACAAGAGACCAATGGAGTGTCTTTACCACTGAAACCTGGTAGGTCCTAGGTGCCCATAATTCAGTCTAGAGAGAAAAAGAAATAATCAGAGTAAGAAACCAAATGAATGTAGCAAGAGCTAAGACAAAGGCCTTAAAAAGAACTGCTGGAATGGCTAGCAGCACATGGAGCTGACTGGAGTCAAACAGATAATGTGCCAAGTTAAGTTTGTGAGAAAAAAACTCCCAGCGCTTGAAATTTACAAAAGGTCCGTGGGCAGAAGTGGATTTGAAAATCCTGCTCATCTCTCCTAGCTGAGGATATTATGCAAGTCTCACTCCAATGTGACAAGGAGGATCGTGGATAAAGAAGACTCCCAAAGGGTAAAACAAGAGAATATAGACTGGGAATCCAGGCTAGGGTAACCCTACCAGAGAGCAGAAATACACCTAATCAAGGAACATTTTCCATCCTCAGGAAGTTCTGATTCCTGCGAATGTTCCATCATTACATACCAGCTGTGAGACAGGCATCTGATTTATCTTTTGATTCAAATGTCTCCAGACCAAGAGAGGTCATAATCAGCCCTAATGAAGAGACTACCCATTTAGAGTCAAGATTCTCAGCTGGATGCAGCAACTGGATGTCTCTTCTGGGAGGCAAGGAGATGAGACTTACCTGAATACTTAGTGACCAGAGAGATGACTGTCGTAATCATTCGCACACTTCACAAATATTTTCCTTTTATCTCTCTTGCACTGTCTTTTCTCTATCTCTGACTCTGCTTCCCCTGACAATTTCTTTCACTTAGGAGACCTCTGATTACACTGAGCCCACTTTCCACACCCTACTTCTCATAAAATTTCATGACACTCATGAGATTAGGAGACTTGCATTGACCAGGGAAATGTGAGCATACATGTCATATGCCACTTCTATCAGGAGCTTGAACAAGCCAGGGAAAGATTCAGTACTCTCTTTTCCTTTGCCTTGGCAACCAAAATTCCAGGGTGTATTTGCTCTCGCAGCTTGGGTCCTGGAGAGAGGACAATGGGGAACTGAGCCCTCAGCTAACCTGCATTTGTTATATTATATGAACAAGAACTCTTCACTGTGAGTTTTAAGCCATTAAGGCATTGGCATTCTTTTCTCCACAGTATAATCTAGCCTATGTTCCAAGACAGAATGTATAACAAGAAGAAAGTTACTATATGAGGAGATATTACATATAGTGAAACTATGAGATGTTCAGAGCATCGTTTGGGTTTGGACAAACATGCTGAATCCTGAGACTACCACTTTCTAGCTAAGCAACCATAGCAAAAATTAATCAATCTCTGATCTTTGGTTTTATCATCTGTAAACTGGAGACAATTGTACATTATACCCCCAAAACAAACATATTTTAACCTCTGTATGCTAGGAAGTATTCTAGGCACTGAGAATATAAAGATGGATAAAATGGCTCCTAAAACAAAATTTGCAGATCTGTTGAGAAAATGAGGATAACATTAGTAAAATTCTTAGTCTGCTTCCTAAAATATTGTAAATGGTCAAAAAACGTTTCTGATCTCCTTTGGGCACTTACCTAAATGTAGAAAGATCATAACCTTTACCATTAACAGTGCTAATACCACCTGCTAACAGGTGGTTAAAAAAAGAAAGTCAAACTCTGAGTTGTTTTTCCTTTAATCAACATAAATGCCAAGAACCAGTCAGACTGGAGTTTCAGTAAATTGCATGTTTGCTTTGGCATTCAGTACAAATGCCAAATTCATCACGAGTCTCCAGGGGAAGAGATTATTTTCCAGCAGGCAGCGATGCTCACTGGGGAGAATGCCTTCTTTCATTCTTCCCTATGACTGCCATGTTGTATATTACATTTCCTCCTCTGACTTTGTCTTTAGTAAACATGACCTGGCTAAGAGCATAAATGAGCAATTAACAAAATGAGAAATAAAAATATACAATAAATGTATCACAAAGTTAATGCTCATTAATGATAAAGAAAAATCATATTTTCATCTGTCAAACTGGTAGGTAGCTAAAAAAATTGAAGCACTCTCCTACACTGGCAGATAAAATCTTTCTAGATTTGGCAGGGATATAAAACTCAAAATTGTGTTCCTCTTACTCCCATACATTCACTTTGGGGAATTTACTCTTCTAAGATAGTGAAGGGTACATGCAAAGAACTATATGCATGATTATCTAGCACTGTATCTAATAACAAAAAATTAGATATAATCTGCGTTTCAACACTAGAGTTTAGTTAAATAAAGCAAGATAGAAGTCTACAAAGAAATTCTATGCAAACCTTAACAAATGTTACATACATGTTGCACCATGTTTTATATATATTATGTCCCCCAGAAAAAGCCATATTCTTTAATGCAGTCTTGTGTGGGCAGACGTACTGGTGTTGATTAAATTGTAATTCTTTGATTGAGTGTTTCCGTGGAGATGTGACCCACCCAACTGTAGGTGATAACTCTGATTGGATAATTTCCATGGAGGTGTGGCCCCGCCCATTCAGCATGAGCCTTGATTAGTTCACTGGAGCACTATATAAGCTCAGACAGAAGGAGCAAGCTTGACACAGCCAAGAGGGATACTTTGAAGAATGCGCAGGAGCTGGGAGAGGAGCTACAGATGAGAGACAGTTTGTAGACAGCCATTGAAAGCAGACTTTTGCTCAGGAGAAGCTAAGAGAGGACAAACACCCCAAGAGCAACTGAGAGTGACATTTTGAAGAGCAGCTGCAGCTAAGAGAGGACAAATTGCCCCAAGAACATCACTTTGGAGAATGCCATTTTGAAATGCAACCTGGGAGCAAGCAGATACCAGCCGCGTGCCTTCCAAGCTAACAGAGGTTTTCCGGATGCCAATGGCCTTTCCCCAGTGAAGGTACCCTATTGTTGGTGCCTTAACTTGGACACTTTATGGCCTTAAGACTGTAATTTTGTAAGCAAATAAACCCCCATTATAAAAGCCAATCCATTTTTGGTATTTTGCTTAATGGCATCATTAACAACAGGAACACGTATCTACGTGTCTATTAAAAAAGAAAAAAAATTACAATTAATTGTTGACTAAAAAGTGAGATGTGCAGAGATGAAATATCTGAATGAATGTGCATCAAAGTGTTAATGGCAGCTATGTCTGGTCTGGGGGATCATGGGTGTTCATTTCTTATAGGTTTTATAAGATTTCTCTAATATTTATAAAATGAGTGTGCATTGGTGTTGTATAAAATAACAATCAATAAAATAAACAAACTTAGGTAAATTTAACTTTGGCTTATATCCATAATACAGCAGGCTTTGCTCATTAAGGAATTACATCAAACATCTAGTCCTTTCTACAGGTGAGAAAATGTGTTTTTATTGATTGCTTTTCAAATTTGTGTCACCAATGAAAACTACAGATAAGTTTTTTTTTAAATTGCTGAAAAAGATGTCTTGAGTACACAGAGAAAAGCTAGGTGTTTCCAAGAGTAGCAAGCATGTAAAATATATATGGCAACTGGGTACATGGTGAATTGGAAATGAAAGGATTCCAGCCCTTTTCTCTTTGGAATTACTCATTAGATGGATGACTTTCCTAAAATGTTATTAAAGCCTGTTCAGTTGGTCAAAAATGGATTAATAAAAAAGGGAATATTGATTAAAATGGAATTTCTTTTATTATAAATAAACAGAGTTTTCACCTGCAAGTGGGAAGTACTTGGAAGCATACTTGTGACATATTGTATAGTTCACTTCAGTGTTACTCATAGAACTTGATTTCTAGTGAACTACTTGGAGAAGAGGTATGTGTATTAGTACAATATGTATTCATTTTTTAAAAGAAGATGTCTTGGGGGGGGACATCATTTCTTTAAATGATTTTTCGTAAAGAATCAATGTAAAATTTTAAGTAGACTTATAATATATATGACTTCCACATTTAGAAGTTTAAAAAGGAAATGTAGTAAAGGTATTTTTTTAAAAGCCCTATACCTCAAGTGGTGAAATTAATCACTTTCTTTTCTTTTTACTATCCAAAATTTCTTGTCTTTTGTAATAAGTTTCATGGCTAAAAAAAGAGAAGACTTCCAGATAGCATGTAAGTGATGTCAGAATCCATTGCCACAAACACACACAAAAAATCCAATATCTGGTAATCTAATCTCAGAAAGCAAAATATTAAAATATCATTGACTTGTAAGACTCTCTGTTATTTTGTGTATCACACACACAGTCTGAAAATTAAACTATTTTATACTACTATAAGATGTTCCTCAATTTTAGATATGGGAAATTTTGAAAAAATGTATACATATTAGAAATGATGAAATTTGATCATTCACTATATGGAAGTTGTTGTAGGTGATGGTTTGGAGCTGTGAACTCCAGAAAAACATGTTCTTAAACTTAATCCATGTCTGTGGTGTGAACCCATTGGTTTTTGATGAGATTATTTCAGTTAAGGTGTGGACCAACTCAATCAGGATGGATCTTAATCCTATTATTGGAGTCCTTTATGAGCAGAATGAAATTCAGAGAGAGAGAGAGAGAAAGCCACAGGAAGTAAGAAGACAAAAGTCAGTGGAAACTGTAAGAGAAGGGAGGGGCCAGGAGAGGCAGCCAAGTGCATTAATATGCGACAGAAGATTCCAGGACGGAGATCACCAGCAGTCAGCCCCTGAGTGCTAGTCTTTGAAAAGAAAGCATTGCCTTGAAGATGCGTTGATTTAGACATTTCCTAGCTTCAAAACCATGAGCCAATAAATTCCCTTTGTTTATTTGCTTTAGTTAAGAGCAGACTAAAATACTACATACCAAAGAATATCATTATAACTGAAACAATCTATATAGTTAAAATGCATTGTAAGTATTTACTTCATTAAATAATAATAGCTAGCATTTATTAAACATTTACTTTGTGACAACTACTTTTCAAAAATATCTAAAATTACTTATCATAAAAAACTATGTAGGAATTTGGAAAAATTCTTAGCCTACAGATACAAAAATTGTGCACTGAGTTTATAACAATAAGAAAAATGAGATAAATGTAATAAATTTATAATAGTTCTTAGACTAGAGTAATAAACTCTTTTAATTCAATTTCCCAAACTTTCCATAATAGACCTATAATTTATTTTATAATTTAAAAGCAATAACTAAAGTTAAAAAACTCAAATGCTGCAAAGACACTTTGAGGTGTGTTGATTATATAGCATTCTACAGCATTAAGTTGAATGTCAAGAACTGCCTCTTTCCTTTAACACAGAATTTAAAAAGTATTCAGAGGACAATGCTCTGGTGGTCTCATAGATCTGTCTCTTCCTTCAACACTCTGTGGACAGAACAGATTCTGGGACTATACCCCCTTTGACCTCAGGCCATCCTCCAAGTTCCAACTGTCTGTTCAGCCATCCCTTGCTTCCAAACTTGCGAACATCCTTTTTTGTGGTTAGATTCTCATTTTTGACCAGTCATGAGCTCCTAGATCCAGCAGAATTATTCCACTGAAGTGGAGATCTCCATCAACCACTTGTTCAACCTGCATGTACAGGTCTCCTATGCCTACTTTTCTCTGGGTTTCTATTTTGACATTGATGATGTGGCCATGAAGGGCTTGGACCACTTCTTCCACTAGTTGGCAAAGAAGAAGTGTTAGGACACCTAGTGTTTCTTGAAGAGGGAAAATCAGTGCAATGGCTGTGCCTTCTTCCAGGATGTGCTGAAGTTGTCCCAAGATAAGTGGAGTAAAACCCCGGATGCCACAGAAGCCACAATGGACATGGAGAAGAACTTGAATCAGGGCCTTTGAGATCTGAATTCCCTGAGTTCTCTACCCAGATCCTCATTTCTGTGACTTCCTGAAGAGTCATTTCCTGGATGAGGAAGTGAAATTCATCATGAAGATGGGCAACCACCTGACCAGCCTCTGCAGACTGGCGAGCCCGCAGCCAGCTGGGCATATCTCTTCTAAAGGCTCACCCTCAAACACTGCCTCTGGCAAACAGGCTTCTGCCTGGGCCCCTCCATCCAGCCAAGAGGAATCTTTTTAACCATTCACCTTTCAGCGCTCTAACAAGCTGTGTATCAATTTTAAATAATAAAGCTTTTGGCATCAAAAAAGGTGTGCAGAAGCTAATTTATATAATTGAATAATAAAACAAATTTCTCATTTGAGTTCTCAAATGGAAGAGATCTATTTTTGTTGGTTTTAGACACTTCTTTAAAAATGCTAAAGAATAAGCAATTCATTAAAAAAAAAAATCTCTTTGACTTGTTGAAAGCCAATAACACCAATATAGCCAGGCTTCCTTTTTGGTAGATACGGCTGTTCACACCAAATTGAACCCTTCCTTTTCTATGGCTCTACTGAGTCTAAAATTGCTCAACTACTAGCTATACCCATTGGGTAATTTCTAACTCCTTCTAAAAATAAAAATTAAGTGAGTCAAAGTTTGTTTTGGATATCCTGGCAGATTCAGTACAACTGCAGGGCTGTCCATCCACAGAAAAAAACGGAAAATACACAGTATTAGGTCTTGGACTCTTCTCCCATTTCTTTTGATGTAAAGCCAGGCCATCTGTTGCTGTCTCCTCCCCTCCTTTGCAGCCTCCTCCCTTCCGTTCACTGCTTCATTGTCCTTGCTAAGCTTATCACTGCCTACCCCCACTTCCTTTCCCATTTCACACCACAACTTTACTGCCTTTGTTAAAAGTCCATCGTCCCCTCCCATCCTTTCTCCCATTTCATGCCACAAGTTACTTCCTCACTTTCTCACCTCTCCTGTCAGAATCTGTAAACCAGGCACTGCCAAACACTAAGAGATAAAATACTGTAATTCCCTATTGGCCAAAAGTCACATATCTTACATGTCCAAATACCATGTAAGCTTCTAGTGGACAAAAGACCATATAAAAAGAGAATCCCACCACCCATCTGCATGGTTCTCGAGCAGCCTTTTACTGCTGGCTCAGGGCCGTCCTGCGGCTTAGTTCAATTAACTCTAACTTTTGACGCCTGGAGTTTGACTTTTGTCCCTCTTCTTTCAGACCAAAACTGCCTTACACACAGGTAATAATAATAATTCAATTATTTAAGGTGCTCTAGGGGCCAATTAAATTGTGTAAAAGAAAAAGGCAAATGTTGAAAATGTAATAGTTTTCCAGGACCTCTTTCTGTACTGGCATGTAGTCCATGCTTGTTACCTCAATATTTGCATTCAGTTTGATGCTCTTCACTACTAGTCTTCATTTTGTAAATGTATAGTCAATATGACTAACTCAAAAAGGGATGACCGAACCAATCAGGATCCCAACCTGAAAAAGATGACACACTCAAATGAAAATAATTTGAGAGGGGCTTATTTACAATGGACTATTTACAAAGATGTAGTCATGGTGTAGGTAAACCACAAGGAAGAGTGCAGTACCCCTGGGCTAGTAAGAGAGAAGGGGCTGTTACCACTGCTGCCACCTCTAGACCAGAAGGGAGGAGGAAAGGAAACTGTTCACGTAGAGCGTGTCTACATGTTTCATGCAGAGAAGGTAGCTTTGAAAGAAGCAGGTATTTAGCAAAGGGATCCAGCCAGCCTGATCTCTTAGAGAGGGAGCCTGAGAAATAAATACCCTATTCTCGTCCTTTCCTAATATCTCTTGCTGGGGCTCCCCACTGGCTGAAGCCACTTGGAAGGCAGATAAACATGAAGCCCATTGATCTAGTCCTTATGGGTCAGCCTCCAGGACAGAGGGCAGGGGGGTGGGGATGGGGACAAATGATGATCAGCTGAACAACTAAATAGAGCCCAGAGATGAATGCATTAGAATTTGGGGGTCCTTCTGAATCAGTGTCTCTGATACATCCTGTTCAGGGAATTTCTTAATGTATATGCCAAATAATTACAGAGGAGGCAGAGACCATAGAGATATCCAAGTTACTAAATTAGTATCTAAGACAGCTCCCAAATTAAGTGATTATCAATAAGGCTTTATGCAAAATCGGGTTCTCTTGAATAGTTGTTGAGTCTAGATTTTTTAAATGTTATTGACTTGGGTACTATTTAGATTTATGAAATACCCCTAAGATAAACAATGATCCATATGGGTCATAGTCAAGGCTTTTTACAGAGTGGAAAAAACAAATTAAACCACCATATTTTTTAATAAATTATTTCGGTTTATATATAGTCACAAGTAATTAGAAAATAGAAAAGTTAATTAGACTATAAAGTACTTGGCCCACAAGTCACCAATCAGTTTGAATTTGCTTGAACCTTTCCACTGACTGTAAGGTTTCCCAAACGGTCTGAGCAAGGTGTGTGGTGGGAAAAATTTAATCCTTGGGTTTTACTGCCTGAAGTCAATAGGAAATTACAGGAAACAGTATCTAAATGAAGTCTAAGACTATCAGACCTGGAGCAAATATACACAACCCAGGCGCTAAAGGAAGAAGAGAATCAAACAAGGCAAAAAATAAATAAATAAATAACCTATTTTTGACTGACAGAAAAAAAGACAGAGGGGAGATTAGTGTAGAATAATTCCAAAGGCTCTGTTCAGGTTCCTACAACATTTTGTTTGGGCCTTTCTCCCCTCTCTCATATGGGTTTGTTAGTTACATAAAGAACCTGGAACAGGATTTTATTTCCATAGGATAAATTTAATCAATGGACATTCTCTTGTCAAGTGATTACAAGAGATTGTGTGTGTGTGTGTGTGTGTGTGTGTGCAATTGTTCATTTAGCAGATTTAACTATGATCTTACATCTACACTTTTTATGGGAGGATCTTAGCTTACAGGGTTATATTCTATTTGGGTTATTTATATTCTATATTTTATATCTACATAGAATATAGTATATATTTATTATGTATAAATTATATTTATATAAATATTTATTTATATTCTATATTTTTTATTTATACTTATATTCTATTTGCTGTATTTGTCTCAGGTTACATGCACAGACACAATAAGTTCATTTTAGAGTCCAGAATGTTTCTAATTATCTAGAGTGATCATAAAGGTAAAGCACATATATTAATGTCATAATTCACTCAGTATAGGGGCTTTTAAAATTCTTCCTTCAATGGTTTTGAAATGATTGATAGGCTATACTATTACAATTATTCAAAAGATTTAATAAGCTATCCTATAACATTTTCACATTTCTATTTTAGGGACAAAATATTTTATCAAAGATAATACTAATGTGGCCAGAGCAATGTTAGAGGGTCCTCCTGGGTATAAATATACTAAATCAATTCTAATTATTCAATGCTAATTATTGAATTATATACTCATAGCCAAGAGTTGTGGGGGGCAAAGAAATGAACAAGTTTATTGCCTTGACCTCAAGAGGCTTAGACTCTGATGGGGTGATGAGGCATATATACAGTGAATAGCAGATTATAATATGGAATAAAAGAGAGGTATTTGAAAAGTTGGTATGGATTGAATAAGAGGAGGGAGTGATTATGTTTGGTTACCTTGGTGGGAATAATTTCAACAGTGCTTGAAGTAAAATTTTAGCATGTAGTGAAAAAAAATTCATTGCATTTTTTTGAGCCCCCACCATCTTCAGGTACTGTGTTAGGTATTGAAAAATACTGAACAACAAGTTTTTAAAAGCTTCTTCTCATGGAATGTACCATTTATCAATAATTATTGACAGTTTCTTAGCAAAGTTTAAATGGCTAAAGAAAAAGAGGCTAACTTGGAAAAAAATTAGGAAAATAGTGAGATGAAAGAGAATTATTTTATTTTGATTTTAGTTAGTTGAATTTTCCTAGGATAAGGAAAACATAAACAAATTTCCTTTTTCTTGAGCATAAAGAACAAAGAAAATGGAGACATGCAAATCAAGAAAGAGAGAGCTGATTTAATAAAGTTGATAAAGAAATGTCAAGTGTTATGATTAGAATCTAGTATACAGGGTTATTTGGGGAAATAGGAAATAGAATATAGATAAAGATACAGAGACAATTTAAGGTACAGAGCAGAAAGAAATCAGTGATGCTCACGTCAGATAGCCTCTCCTTTTCTATAAAGCAGGAGGCTAGGTCATCTTCTGAAACTGAGGAGGCCTAGGGGAGGTTTGAGACCCAAGAAGAATAGAGATTTTGAATAACCATGAAGGACTGGCTGGAACATTTTAAGTGGCCAAGCTCCACTGAGGACCAGGCATGGTGAGGCTGTATGTCGTGTTAAAAGTCTACTATATGCTCTAATATGTTCTGGGGATAAAATGGTCAGCAAAAACAGCCATGTTCCATGCTAGCATGGAGCTTATCATCTAGTGAAAGAGACAGTAACAAAATAATTATACAAATAAATGTAAATTTGGCAATAGGCAAAGTAAGTCAGTCAAGTGACAGAATTGATAGAGAAATAAAGGATTAGAACCCTGTAGAATTAGCTGATTTTTGATTCAGGCAAGCAAATGAAGCCAGGTGTAGTAATTGATGGACTAAGATGATAGAGAAAGATAAAAGTAGAGTAAATAAAGGGTTCAATAAGAGTCAGTGAATGGAAATGTATGCTGCTGCAGTTAGAGACTGGGCTTTCAAAGTGTTACTAGAAGCAGAACAGTTAGGCGAGATAAGCAGTTCCAGGCAAAGCTGCAATTTGTGTGCTTGGAAGAAAAAGGAAGCCCTGTCACAGGTGCATGTACAAACCCCACATTCACCAGGGACAGCTGGGCCCATGCCAAGTGTCCAGCAATTAGTCATATTAATTCATAAACATAGTCTATTCCAAGGCACTTTAAATCACATATGAGATGATTTTTCTTTCTTTTTTTAAAGCTATTTATATTGCACTCACATATATTCAGTGCATCAGATGATGTTCCAGCTTATTTGGATCCACTTTCTCTGAGTGATCTTGCAGCTTCACAATAAAGAGAATCATTTCTAGGAAAGAGACAAAATTCAAACATTGCATTACATTTAAGGAAGTTACAAATAGCCCAAGCAAAATTATCTGAAATTAAAAACTACCTAATGGAGTAACCTACAGGGAACAATTTATATATTTATTCATGCAAGAGTATATTAATTTTACAAAAAGTCATGCTTCAGGCTTTTCACAGAATATAACAGCTTTTTAAAATCATAATGCTGAGAAGATAGTGGGAAGATGGCAGAGTAGGAAACTCCAGGAATCAGTCCCTCCACCAAAACAACTATTGAACTAGCAGGAACTTGGGGATTTTGCATTTTATGCATGATTTTTTCTGTAAACCTACAACTTCTCTTTTAAAAAAAAGAGAGAAAGAGAAAGAAAAAGGAAAAAAAAGTAGTGGTAATCCTAATATTTAGTTCTGGAGAAATATCTCAATTTAGCAAACTTTTCTTTCTACTGGACAATATTAGCCAATTTAAATTTAGTTATGTCCAAAACTCAACCCCCCACTACCATCAATTTGTTTCTGCTACAGTCCCTTCCTTCTCAGGTAAGGGCAACTTCATCCCACCATTTTCTCAAGCCAAAAAACTCAGAGTCATCCTCCAACCTTTCTCCTACACCTTGTATCAAGTGTGCCAATAAATCTCATGGGCTTCAACTTCAAAACACATCCAAAATATGACCTCTTTTCTCCATCTCCACTTCTAAAATCCTGGTCTAGGCCACCACAAGGTCTCTTCTGTTTTCTTCCAATGGATTCCTTATTTGCTCTATTTCTGCCTTTTGTCTATTCTCAAAATTGCATTCAAAGTGATTCTATTAAAAGGTAAATCAGATTGTCTTTTCTGTGTTCAAAACTTTTCTCCAGCTTCCTATCTCATTTTAATAAAAGTCAAAATGGCTAAAATTGTCTATAAAATCTTATATGATCAGACCTGGCATTATTTGTCAGATCTCTCCTCCTTGCTCACCCTGTTCATACCAGAGTGGCCTCTGGCTGTTGCTCAAAAATCTCAGCAACGTTTCACCCTCAGGGCTTTGCTTCTGCTGTTCCCTCTTCCCCAAAATACTTTTCCCCTGAGGCAGGTGAATCTCTTGCACACCTTTATTGGGTCTTTATTGAAATTCATAATTTTCTCAGGGAAGGATTCCATGTCCACCTTATTTAAAACTGGGACACACCACACTTGGTACACCTATCTCCTTTCACTGCTTAATTTTTCTTTTAGAACGTAGTAACTTGTAACACATATATTTTATTGATTGTCTCCTTCTCCCCCATTAGCATGCAAGCTGATGAGGGCAGGGATTTCCATTGGTTTTGTTCAGGTAGAAACCTAAATATATTTTGTTGATGGAAGAAATACAGTCCTTTCAAGCAGATTGATGAATAATCTGTCAAGATGATTGGTCCCCAAATCCAGTCCTTCACTGTTTTCTCAAGTGTCAGATGAAGAGTAAACTTCAGCCCTATCATCATCATCATCGTCGTCGTTATCGTCATCATCATCATCACCACCATCTGTATCTTTCCTCACCAAACAGAACCCAGTCTGCTTAATATAGACAAAGGTCATTCTTTTGGAGAAGGAAAGGTTTATTGGTGATTCACTCTTTCAGATAAAGGCACTTAAAAAATTAGTTTATCCTTTTGACATAAGAGATTGAGAGATTTGACTTAGCTCATGGTTTATTTGTGGCACACCCAATACTAAACTTGGGTCTTTGAATTCTGCACTAAGACATTTCCCACCATAATAAGTATTATTAATACCTAAAAATAGGAGAGTCACATTTGCCTGATTTACAGAGCCAGGTGAAAATGTCTTATACTACTACTAATAAAGTAAATAATGTCAATAAAAATACCTAACTTTTAAGCACTCACTATGCATCAGGCACCACTCTAAGTGCTACCTGCATTATTTCACTAATTTTCAAATAAGCCTGTGTGGTTGCTACTATAATCATCCCCATTTAAAGATGGAAACCTGAGGCATAGGAAGATTAAGTAATTTGCACAAGGGCACACAGTTGGTAAGTGGCAAAACTGGAATGCCAACATAGGCAGCTTTGTAGCACAAAACCTAATTTTAATTTAAAATGAGGATAACATCTTCTGTGGTCAATACAGCAGCACAGCAAAAAAAACCGATCACTCTTACACCTAACTGAGGAAGTTCAGCAAGTATCTGGATGCCTAATAATGAATTACAAAGCAGAGTAACTAGGTTAACAATTGCCATTACCTGATTACTTTATGGTAACTAGTTAATTGAGAAGCACTTAGTCTCCCCAGCAATTCACTTTTCTTTGTAAATCAGTTCTGTGTATTGATCCCTTGTAATGTTTGAGAATAATACCAGTAATTCACTGTGATTAAAACGAACCAATAAAATAGTTATGACAAATATCAATCTAATTGAAAGTGCCACTGCTTGAGTCACTTAAAAAGAATCACTTAAGAATGTTCCATCCGTAGCTATCTCATGTTGGCAGAAGGAGAGGAAGATGAATGAACAGGCCTATAACCTCCTCCAGTTCTGACAGTTAGTTTCCTCCTGATAAACAGCTACTCTGGCAAGGAAAAAACTTAATCTCCCTCTGACCTTTCTCCGTTTGGATGAGAGCACCACAATGATTCTGAACTGTCACAGAAAAAAAGATCCAAGAAAAAAGTGAAGAAATCCTACAGATAATTCACTACTTGACAACAAACCAGGGAACAATTGTAGAACATGCCTGTCCCACACCAAGGAGGGACTTGTTACAAATCATCAACATTATAATCATAATCATGGCAGTAGCTAACATGTGTTGAACACATATTAAGTGCCTGATATCACGGTAAGCATATTATATGATTTAGTTTAATTCTGTATTATATAGATCAGTTGGAAAAAGCCATGGATTAATTTGAGTCAGTTAGGGTGTCCTTTTTGGCAGATAAACATAATATTCCTAAAAATATAATTGAGGTGAGGCAGACCTGAGCAAACGAAGGCACAAAGGAGTTAAGTTCTACCAATGAATGTTCTCATAGAGAGTTTATGCATGCTTATGTTAAATATAGGTTAATTGACAGAATATTTTGAAATGTTCAGAGTGATTAATCAAGGCTGCTTCATTTAGTGATGAGAGATATTCAGGGAGATTTTGAGATTTCCAGTTTGGTTAAATTAAGTTCGTAAGCACGGCAACTCATTTGAACTCAAGAAAATATTCTGGGCATGTAGCAGACAAATGATAACACCATGAGACACAAACCTAGCATTAATGGCCTTAAGCTGCATTGCCGGTATCTTCACATTGATTGTCAGTGTTACCTAAATGCATAGTTTCACTTGTTTTGACCTAAATAAATGCATGTTAGATAAGTTTATATTTTAGCACTCGTTTATCCAAATGTTCATTAAATACCCACTCAGTGCTAAGCAGTATACCAAGTACTAAAACTAAAAGCAGTAATGCAACAGTTTTCCTGATTTTAAGGGGCTCATAATCTAATTGGGAGTGAGAAATAAGTAAAATAATGAATGCACTATTATATTTAATGTGTGCACATAATAGAGCAAAGCACCCATGTGGCTATGCTAGTTCATATCCCTCAAGAAGCAGACCCCAAGATGGGATTAGACATGTAAAAAATTTACAGGGGGAAAAGGCCTACGGATGATAAAGGCGAAGGGGTAGGAGAGGAGGCAAGCAATTTCAGACCATGGTAAAAGCCTCAGACATGTGAAGGAGGATAGAAGGAAGGACGATTGGATGGGAAAACCGTGGGATGGCAGCACAGTTCCAATAAAGCTTCAGTTAGGCTGATGGGGAGTCATAGAGCCAAAGATCCCCATTAGCAGAGTCCCGTGTTGGAGGAATGGGCCTACACAAGTAGCAGATACTGACTGGGAACAGCCTGTGGGAAACATAGCCTTGGAGCAAACACCACGGTGGATCCTGAAAGCAGAACTCAGATTGCCAGTCAGTTTTACTTGTGAACTAGAAGTAATTCAGAAAGGGCTTTGAGAGATGAATAGGAGGCCAACAGGTGGACCAGGTAGATAAATACCTTCCAAGTGTGAACCAATGCAGAGAGAACTGGGACAACAAGGCAAGCATGGGGGAACTTCAAGCAGTGCATTGGGGCTGGAGCATGTACACAAGGGCACTGGCAGACAGTACACCAAGAGATGAGGCTAGACAGGCAGGCAGGATTCAGATCAGACAGAGCCAGATGAACTCTACAAAGATGTTTGGCTTCACCCCATAGATAATGCGGAAAAACTAAAGGGATTAATGCTTGGTAGGGACTGTGGGATCTGTGTTGGGTAAAGAATCCTTAATATATATAGGTTCTAGTATAGAGAATATTTATATGACGTCTTCAAGGCAGCAAAGGAGAGAGAGACACTAGTACTAAAGACAAGATAGTATCAGACAGTCCTGGGTTCCAACCCCAATTCCATCACTTACTAACCTCATGACCTTAGGCAAGTCAACTTCTCAGAGCCTCTGTTAGTAATTTCCTAGATTGGCAATTACGCAAGTACTTACCTCCTCGTAATAAAATATGCAAAATGAACAGGAGTGTTCTTAAGAGCTCAGGTATCGAGAACAGACATGAGCTTGCATTCAGATCTTGTTCAAAGCATGTATCTCTAGGCAAAAGTTATATAAACCTCTGTAAGTCTCAGTTTTCTTAAATGTAAAATGGTAGTAAAATTGAATCTACCTCCTCGAGTTGCTCTCTGAGGCAATACATGTGAAGTCTTAGCTCACTCCTTGAGTGTAGGAAGCATCCGATGACTAAATGCTAGGTGCTAGGCTAGATGCCTTGCACATTTGTAATGTTTTCTGCTCACAGCATCTCTGCAAGCAGGTTATTTTCTCCCCCTGAATTTAGAGGAGCAAACTGATGCCTGAAGATTTTAAAATACTGGCTCATGGTCACACAAACGACTGCACTGGGTTACAAGTCTCAGGTGCTTGACTTCCAAACCCATAGCTACCCTTAACCAGTGTTCTAGATTACCTTCCATTCCCCCGCTAAGCAAAAAGCATCAAATTGCTAAAGAAAATGCAATTTGAAGAACTCACTTGTTGGTTACAGTTGGGTTACCTTGTATTATTGGGATGCTTTAAAGCAGTATTAGGAAACATTTAAACAAAACTTCCTGGCCTGCCCCAAGAGAGGTTTTATCCATTTCATTTAAATGGGATGTTACAGCATAGATTCTGATGTAAACTGTGTTCCACCCTTTGAAATTGGTTCCAATGAGAAGATGGGGTGTGTGTCAAAATGAAGGCAGTTGTTTTCAAAATTATTTCCCCAAACTGGAGAGGTCCTTGGAATGTTCATATGGATTAGTATCTTAAGTCTAATGAAGAACATATTTAGTTTCCAGTCAAGGGCAGCATGGCCACCGATAATCAAAACCCATGGAAAATGGACCTATGAGGTCAGATCTACAGCACTTAGGCACATGGCCCTGAAGTTTGTGGCTCACCCCCTTACCCTTCTCTACTTCCAGAGAAAAGACAGACCCGATTTTAATCCAAACTCTGGCATATTGCTTATTAGGCAATGTACTTAACTTTATTGAGTTTCAGTTTTCTTACCTGAAATAGGATTATTTTAAGGCTGCCTTAGGTACTAAATGCAGTACTTTAAGTAATTAGCACACATCATTATGTCTAGCACCTTTTACCTTCTCAGTAAATGTTAGTTCCCCTTAAACAGGTGGTTAGGAGTGACTGTCAAAAGATAAATCTATCATAAACAAAAGGAATATTGCATCAGTAGCTGGGGAAGAGTTTAAGCTTTCATTATTAATAGTTAAATTAGATTAAAATTAAATATTTGGACCAAAATCTTAAGAAGGTATTTTGCTCTCATCATTCACTTGCAAAACACAGATACTTTTTTTTTTCTTTCATCTTCATTGGAAAGGAGGCAAAGAAATTGCCTCTGGCATTGAGAAACTCACAGGCTGAAATATCCTTAAGTTTTCTGATTCTATTAACAAAAACCTACTCTAGACAATGTGGCGAGGAATTCTGCCTCCCCAAAACCCTCTGCTGAGGGAGTGACCTGGGTTCTTGGGGCGGCTGTCCTTCTCCTGAAGCTCTGGAAAGCTTAGCAGTCATCTCCCAGTCCCCTGGAAGCTTTCAAAGTACTCAATAGATTTGATCCAAGTGCTTATTCACCTTGTCTCCAGAAATAATGTTCCAGGAAAGACCATTTTGGACAGTCTTGGAGCAGAAGTCAAGACTGTCTCCTTGTTGCTGGCAACCATGGCCTACTTAACAACAGTTGGCATTTTGGCTAATGCTTTGTCAATAAAAAGATATGACAAATTAAAAATAAGTGTGTGTGTGTGATTTCAGCATCTTTCTATTCATTCCAGCTTGTCCCCTCTCACTGCCACTATGCTGGTTAAATCCTGCACCACTGCTCATTTTGTCCATTGTAATAGGCATGTTCTCCTAAGAGGTGCTCACCTTTGCAGTCTTCCTCCTCTCCTGGCCACACCCTACCAAATCATCCAGTGACGAGTCTTTTGGAAATTTGATCTTAATTAATTAAAATAATTTAGTTATTCTGGCCAAATTACCAAAGGAATTAAAGGTCAATAACCTTTAAATAGACTGAATAGATGCAAAAAAATTAAAAGCAGTTGGATATTATTTCCTCTGATCAGTACTCAGCTGAAGAATTGTGGGGGAAACTGCATATCACTGGTGTGCTCTCTCTCTCTCTCTTGCCTCTCTGATAATCTGCCCTCTGAACTCTAGCCCCCTTGATTTCTCTACACTTTCAACTCTTTCTCAACTCAAGGAGATGCCCAAACTTTGCATGAATTCCCCTCTTTGTGCCAGAGGCTGGAAAATCTCTGCAGGCAGTAAGCTGGAGCAATTTTAGGTCTCCTATTACTTTTTATCTGTCAATGATCACTGCTCTTTGTTGCTTACTATCCAATGTCTTGATATTTTTAAATACTATTGTTTCTATACTTTGTCCATTTTTTTAGTTGTTTCAGTAGGAGGTTAAACCTGGTGACTTTACTTCATTTTGGTGAAAAGTAGTGGCTTTCTTCTTTTTTTTTATATTCAATTTTATTGAGGTATATTCACCTACCATACAATCATCCAAACTATACAATCAGTTGTTCACATTACCATCATATAGTTGTTTATTCATCAACCCCATCTATTTTTTTTGAACATTTTCCTTGTATCTGAAAAAGTGAAGAATAGGAAAAAATAAGAGTAAAAAAAGATCACCCACACCATCCCCCCCACCCACCCTATTTTTCATTTAGTTTTTGTCCCCATTTTCTATCCATCCATACACTGGATAAAGGGGAGTGTGATTCACAAGGCTTTCACAATCACATTGTCACCCCTTGTAAGCTACATTGTTATACAATCGTCTTCAAGAATCAAGGCTACTGGGTTGCAGTTTGTTACTTTCAGATATTTACTTCTAGTTATTCCAATACACTAAAATCTAAAAAGGGTTATCTATTAGTGTATAAGCGTGCCCACCGGAGTGACCTCTCAATTCCATTTGGAATCTCTCAGCCACTAAAACTTTATTTTGTTTCATTTTGCATCCCCCTTTTGGGCAAGATGTTCTCAGTCCCACAATGTCGGGTCCAGAATCATCCCCAGGAGTCATATCCCACATTGCCAGGGAGATTTACACCCCTGGTAGTCAGATCCCAAGTTGGGGGAGGGCAGTGAGTTCACCTGCCAAGTTGGCTTAGCTAGAGAGAGAGGACCACATCTGAGCAACAAAGAGGTATTCAGGGGGAGACACTTAGGCACAATTATACCCAGGTTTTAGCCTCTCCTTTGCAGTAACAAAGCTCTCTTCCCTGCCCCATCAGCTCCCCACCCCCAGTGTCTTGATCAGTATACTACTCATTATTACCTTCTTAAATGGCTCCTAATGGATTTTTTTTTCTATAACTTCCCAATATAATTTATATGGTCTATTCAATGGGAGCTATCCACTGTTCCCTAATACGCTCCATATTTAAATGCACTTCAAGCCCCATACCTTTTGACAAGCTATCTGCCTGGGGTCATATGCATTGAAGAAAACTCTTTGGGTAGAACTCCTGGGTTCAAGCATTAAATGTAGCACTAGTTATCTGTAAGACTAGAGGAGAGATTTCACCCCTATGCAGTCTTGTTTTCTCATTGCTGACATGGTAAGGGTGGAATGAGATTAGTACCTTTCCAGTAATAAAAGCAGATGTCCACAGGCTTCTCTAAAATTGAGGTCATGGTGAGGTACCCTCGTTTCCTACCCACCACAGGGCACCAATTCAGAAGCATAAGGCTCCCTCAAATAAATTAAACCATGAAACAAGAAATCTCTACAGCATGCCCAGATCTTAACTTCTGTTATCTTCCATTCCAATATTATTTCACGTCTTTCTTTCTTCTTTCCTGCAACTGATATTTATTGAGCAGCAACCATGTATTTGGCACTGGTAAGACAAAGAAAAAAAAGACATACTTCCATCCTATTTGAAAAATTTGCCTATTAAATTCCTTTCTTTCCCACTTCAATGCCTTTTCACTGTTATTATGTCCTTGATATTCTCAAGGAGATGTAATTTTCCCCTAAACTCAAATATATCTGCACCTCTTTTATGGAACTCATTACATTTTTCTCTTTCTATTATAATTATTTATTTTACTTGTCCAATCCCATCTGTTAGATTTTAAGATTGCCAAATCCATAAATCTCCCATTGGCTTTTGTATACCCAGGGAATTTTATAATAATAGGTACACTATAAACTATATATTTCCAATTACTATAGTAAAACCAGTTTTGGAGGGAGGAGATAATTGAATAATACAAAAAAATGTATAAATAACAAAGAATCTCCCCCACCCCCCACTGCTCTAACCCAAGCTAACTAATGTTAACATTTTGGGATATATCCTTGCAGAATTTTTCTATAGACAGACACACACAGGGAGTTGTTTTGCTTAGTGTTTTTTAAAACAAAAATCAGATCCTGGTGTACATATTGTGTTGCAACTTGCTTTGTTTACTTAATATATCTTCAGCACATTTTCATGTCAGTGTATGTAGATCAACCACATTCTTTTTAAAGGCTGTGTAATATTCTGAATGAATAAATGCACAAATCAATGCAAAAGGAGTCCAGATAAGCTCCTAGTATTCAGTATCATTCCAGTAAGGTGAAATATTAGCTGCAAAATAGAGAAAGTAATGGAAATAATGCCACATTGTTTCTCATAGGAATAAAGCCATTGTAATATATAATAAAAACTGGAAGGCAGAGACAGGGAGGTAAACTATGCATTGATTTTCTAGAAACTTTGATGGTGAATTGTTTTATGCTATTTCAAATAAGCTCTCAAATAAAAAGCTACAAAAAGAAGGAAGGCTTGTTTTCTAAAACTCTTCCCAGATAAAGAAATGCATACTACTTAAGAGATATATTGGCTAGATTGAGACAATTGGGATCAATACCTAAATACATGATAAGTGACAAGAATTGCATGCTACTGTGCTTATTAGTTCAGTCTCACAGGGAGGGGGAAAGTAGAAGAGAGAGGAAAAAAAAAAAGGAACAGCCACAATTTTTGCTTTACTTGTTGCAAAGGAAAGTACACATTTAAAAAGCAAGACAAGCTTAGGGGGCAGGGGGATTAGGCCACTGGCATTTGTTTAGACAGATTATATTACATGCTAAATTTTACCTATATCATTTTTTTTTCCTAGAGTTATAGAAAAATTGACATGTTGACAGCTAAATATGTTTGACTTAAACCTTAAATCTCGGGAGAATTTGGACAGTATCTGTAACTGTGTGCAAAAAAATCTTAACATAAGGGAATCCCCTCAAATAAATAATCATTAAAAGGTGATGTTCTAAAGGGAGGTGTTAAATTAAGAATCTCTATAAATGTTTGATTAAGAAGAGGATTCCATGAGATAATATCCTGGCATTAGAGGAAAACTAAAAGTAGTAATAATACTACTGAAAGCTACTATTTATTGAATAGAGCATAGTATATAGGAGTTTAGTCTTTGTAGGACTGCCTCACTTGAATTTGGGCTCTGCCTTTTCCTGGTTCTATAACTCTGGTACAAATACTTAATTTCTCCATGCCTCAACTTTCCAGTCTGTAAAATGGGCATTATAGGAACTACATCAAGATTTGCTCTAAGGGCTAAAGAAATCAATCCATGGAAATTGTTAGATTATTTTTTATCACAAAGAGCATAGAAAAGTTAGCTATTGTTAACTTAATTTGTGTTTGGGAAGCATATATTGTCTAAGACATCTTACATGTTATTATCCTCATATTTTAATATAATTGTGAGTGGATACAGAAGAGGGATTGGATTCCAAGCTTTTGTGTCTCCGAGGCCCAGGATCTTTAGACCACATGACTTTCTCCACAAAGAAGCCATTTTCAGGGTGTATTTTGAGAAAGTGGGATGCATGTAGAGTGACCTTGTTTTGAAACTTGGTTTTCTTTCCTTCTTTCTTTTCCAGACTGAATATTTATTATGAAATAGACCCTGGACACAAGTTGGCCAGTTAACAAAGTCTCTTAAGCCTCTGACTCAGAGGAATTAATGCTTTTGCTGTTTTGGCCAAGCACACATGTTTTCTGAGCTCTCCTAATTTTTAATTTTATTGCCTGATCTTTATCTAGAATTAAGATGTTGCTGAATTAGGAGGAGGGCACTTCTTCAGCAATATAAAGGTAAGTAATTTATAATAATTTATTGAGACTGCCTTAATATGAAGCCCACTGGACGCATGATAAGATTCACATGAAGCAGAAGAGATGGGCAGAGGTGTAAGGGGCCTCCTCAGGAGGGAATGGAGAGTTAACACTTAATTGGGGAGGAGCTTTTTTTTGGGGTAATGGAAAGTTTTGGTAATGGATAGTGGTGACGGTGGCATAGCATTAGGAATGTAATTAATACCACTGAATTGTATAATTGAAAGTCGATAAAATGGGAAATTTTAGGTTGTATATATGTTACCAGAACAAAAATTTAAAACAAAACAAACAAAACAAACACATAGAACCATACAACACAGAAGGTGAACCTTAATGTCAATATAGATTCTAGCAAACTGTAAAATTAAAATAATATTGTTTCATCAAATGTAATAAAGTTACCACAGTAATGCAAAAATATTAATAATAGAAAAAATTGTGTCTGCAGAGGAGTGTATAGGAACTCTCTTTCTGTATGATTTTCTGTAAACCTGCAACTGATGTAATTAAAGAGAGAGAGAGAGAGAGAGAGAGAGGGAAAGAGAGAGATACTCCTTGCCCATGATCCAAAGTGCCACTGAATGTTGCTGCAGTTCTGCACAGAACTAAGACACAATTAGACCCCTTAAACTTTCTATACTTGTAACTCAAGTTTATTTGTCATCTCTGCATAAACCTCCTGACCTTGATACACACATCTCTCTGTCTTCCCTCAAGACAAACATGCACACACACACTCACACACATTTTCCCCTTGCTCATCTTTGTCTTTCAGACTCCTTTATCCCTACTGAAGGCAAGATGAGCCTAGTGCTCTGCTTAAATAGTATTAATAAGCATGCAAAGGTACTAATAAGGACCATCATTATGAAATAAAATCACTCTAAGATGTTTCTTTTTAAAATATACTGATTTTTGTTTTACGTTAGATATAGTACCCTACTGTCATAACACAGTTCATTTAACAAAACTCTCCAGAGAGGAATCCTATTTAGAAAATACGCACTCTTACAGAATTAATGTAAGAGAGGTATGGAAAAGCAACTTATTTGGTGTTCATACTCTGGAGGCCAAGAACTCTGTAGTTATAGTTTTATAATTTATTATCAAGGCTTTCCCTTTCCCTCACATTTACAGGAAAGGAATAACAAGGACATGCACCTACCACCCTTAAATCCAAACCTGAATCCCTTCCCTTTAAAAAAAGCCTCCTTGACCCTTTTAATTCATAGCAGTCCCCACCTTCTCTGAACCTCTGAATATATCCCATTGCCATTCATCTTGTCACCTTAATAAAAATGCAAAGCTTTATGTGATTTCTTCTGTTTGATTTTTAACCACTGGAAGATAAAACCACATTTTAGGCATCTATCTTCAGGCTTTCAACACCCAGAATTGTGCTACTAGGTACAGTAAATGCTTAACTAATGTCTGTTAGATGAAAATAAACTGATGGCTAAATCTGTATAGACTTTGTCTCCTGACCAGCTCTGGAAATATGGCGTAAAGAATAAGAACAGGAACCTTCTGTGAGGCCCAGGTTTAGTCAACAACTTTTGAGTATTCTTGGCACTTTTGATAGCATTCTTAACATGTTCCTGAGCTAATTCTACAATAATACACAATTTTAACAGTTTTAAACAAAGTTTCTTATGTTTTCATCATGTCATAGGGGAAAGCTGCATGCTAGTGTACTTTATATTATTCTCAACTCTGATATGATCACGAGTCTTAGGAATTCATCCTAAGGAAAATTCATAGATTCTTACATAGATGGCTATACATTAGTTATAAGAAGAACTAATAACTCAGGTGAGAAACAAGCAAATGTTCCTGATCCCTGTCCATATGACATAAGGGCAATAAGGTAAAAGCTCATCAAGCCATCTGCCGCAAAAGGCTTTCCTTTATTCTTGCTTTTGTTCCAGTGATTGAGAACTTTTCTTTAAAATCAGGTAAAGTTTGCATCTGTGAAGCATAAAAAACAACTTAGGGGTTGTTTTATTAATCTTAGTATTAGGCAACTTTACCAGACAAGATACTGTCTCCTCATGATCATTTTGCCCATAGTTTTAGAAAACTAATGTAAATGGGAGACTTTGAAAGTTATAATTATTTTAGCTTCTATAATATGATTTTGAAACTCTCTATGAATAAGGCTTGAGACAGTTGCATGACTCCAAGGGACAGGAGCCTCCACGTGGGGCCATTCATTCCTCTAAAAATCTTGAGGACTCTCTTATTTTAGAAGCACAAAGACCTTGGTATTATGAGGATGTTAATACACTCCCATCATTTATAATGATTTTTAACCTCAATTTCTGATTAAATTGAGGCTATTTAAAATACAGTGAACCCTGAATCAATATAATAAAATATCCCAAATAATTTAATTGTGGTAAATATGGAGTCATCTTACTTGTGGTTAATGCAATAAAAGAATGATTCTAGAGAGGTAGCAGTTTTGTGGCTCTAAATTTCCTCTACTGGATTCAAATATTGACTGTCATTTGGCACAATCTTTTTTCAATTTCTTCTTTAGCTTAAATATCATTAGAAATGATTTTGTGGTCTGATTGGATGGGACTTCTTGGGCAGTTGCAGCAATTCCAGAAATTCTGGTATGTTCCCCATTTCTTCAGCTTGACCACTGGATATCGGGCTTGGAGAACTCTGGCAACACCAGGATCTACCTTTTGCTTTCCTATCTCCCAACTTCCCAAGACAAGGTTGGCTGCCTTCCATGCCTCTGTATTACCTTAGAAGGCAAAACTCTCTGCCCCCTCCTTTTTTAGAACAAGGACTCTGTGGGAAAAGTGAGCCAATTGCTGGTGAAGTCATACAGAATTTGAAATGCTATGAAGTTTTAATTTATGATACAACCATATTAAAATATAATATGAAGTCATGTTGCTGAAAAGCAGTCAATGATATAGAAACTGGCTCAGGAGAGATTACATTTTAAAATGCTGGATTGAAACTCATACACGTAGGATGGTGTATGTGATCGAAACTCATACATGTAGGATGGTGTATATGAGTACAGGTGAGAGATGTAAAGAGAAATTGGAATGAAATACATTAAAAACTAATGTTGGATTATCTAGTGTATGGAAATATAAGAGGTGGTTTTAATCACATTCTTTATGGTTTCCTTTCTCCAAAATTTTCTACAGTGATACATTGTTTTCCTCATCACAGAAAAACACTTACTTTTTAGAAGATGTGCAATGGGGAAATAAATATCTCCTCTTAATTATAATCTCTCACACCATATATATTCTCAAAAATCACTGCAGAGAATCAGGGATCTGGCTTAATGGGCCAAGATACAGGTTTGAGATATATGGAGTCTGCTTAAGTCTATGGGAATGGTCTTTCTGCTTCCAAAAAGTTACTTAAAACACATTGAAAATGGAAAACTGTAATTCAACAAGATTCACCTTTGCTTTGGCAAACCCTGGCATTCCTTCACAGCCAGAGGAAAGAGCTCAGAAACCTAGGAAGCTCTTCATTTGACTTTCCTTATGAAATCTTGATTAACACTTTTGCTTCACTATAGAGAAACCCATATGTTCCCTCTCCCCACCCCCACCCCAGACACACAGAAGACGAATTGCTTTGTTCAGTAAATAGTGTTCCCTATAGACATTGTGCATATTTCATTCTCTTACTCTTATGCGGTCTTCTCCAAATTAGAATTTGAGGTTATATTGACATAACCTTGAGGCCAACTGGTATTTTTGGCTTTCATTATATTCCTTTGTGCTTTATTCACAAAGGGCCAGACTGTAGGCAAGAGAAAGTGAGGCTAAGGGCTTTTGAACTGAGAGCCATGGAGCAACACATATTCAAAGGTAGCACAAATGACTGGAATGTGTGGAACAAATGATTTTGTGCTGATCTGCTGTGAAAATTCAGTGAACTCAATAGCCATTTAATTCCTGGAGAGTGAAACGGGTTCTTTCACTTACTTGCTGACTAACATTCTGTCCAGAGTCTTTTCAGAAAGAATTTTTATAAATTATCAACAAATGTTCTGCCTGAGTTTTGATGCTTTGGGTAGTCAGTGTTGCAATTTACTGGAGGACACTATCTGTAGTAGTGGATGTTAATTTCTGGAGGACATGTTCAATCTTCAGAACTATTAAGCTCTATTTAATATAAGATTCGCTATGTATTTACCAAGGCAATGTAGATGAGATGACCAATAAATGGATCTAAATTCCTCATCTGTGTAAGAGGAATAAATATTACCTTTCAATACCTATCTCATAGAGGTTTGCTGAAGAAATAAGAAGAAATTGGAATTAACTTGAAAAAGTGAAAAACCTAGTATCATTATATCACTTTCATTCAGGCTTAGCTGAAAATCAGCAATATTCCTTTCTCAATTTCTTTCTTCTTCATGTTACTGGTTCTACACTGTTGTAACAAGTCATTTTTGTCTGTTGCCTTCCTCCTTTCTCCCATCAGCTAAAACTCTCCCTGCTCAGGCTCCATCCCAGTCCTCAGCCCAGGGGAATATCTTTTTTTTTTTTCTCTTCATATGTATGCAAGACTTTGTTCTATAACTGGAATAAGAACAGAGGAGTTTAATTGGAAGAAAGAGCTAGATACCTGCCAGATACCTTGGGTTAGTTTTTGGTCCCCAGTGTAGAAAGGGAGTTGACTGTCAAAATCATATGGAAACAATCTTTAGAAAGATATGAAAACTCTGGGCATATGCAAAGCTGAATGTGTCCCTGGAGACAAGGTATGTCACAGAAAGAGGAAGAAGAGCCTTCTTGCTACTGAATGGAACCCAAAATGATCCTGACATTCGACATTTTTGGCAATTCTGGGGGCAAAAATTTTGTCAGATGCATTGAGCTGTTTCTTGGGGGGGTTTTTGTTGTTTTGTTTTTGTTTTTGTTTTTGTTTCTGTTTTTTTGGCATGTAGTGGCAAGTACTTTTTTTTTCTAAGAGAATTTGCAAGCAGCAGATGTAGAACTTGGAAAGGGACAGGAAAAACAGAGTGCAAGCTGTGTGGCAATTGTAGGCAACAGACGGGCTAATATCACACATGAAGAATCCCCGTGGGTGCACTTAGTTTTCAAGGAGCACTTGGTTTGGGGAATGAGGTCCAATTCTAAGTTCATCCACTCAAGACCCAGTAGGCTATCTCTTTTGCAGCTTATATCCCTTCACCTCTCTCATTACCTCTCCTATTTTCTCCCTCTCTTTTATTCTTTGACTCTCTTTTCTATGCAGAGCTTATCATGGTTCACTGTATTTTCTGAGACATTTCCGGATTCATTGAAAATGCTGTTTTCTCATTTGGTAAATGAATTGGTGGGGCTACCTCATGTTCAGGAGTCTTTCCAGTCTGACCAAACAGTGATTTTCTGAATATAATGAGACAGAAGATTTGGAGCTAGAAAGTTTGCTGCATGGACTCCCATGCAGGGGCTTATATCCACTGCTCCTACTTACCCAGGAGTCTCTAAACCTGGAGGGCAAGAGCACATGAAAGCTAAAATTTTACATTCCTTTTCCTTATGTAAAGCCATAGAGTGGGTTTCAACGTGTGTTTCTGCCAACTTCCACTCTAATGGGAAGTTCTATAAAGGAGTGATTTAGGGCATGGACCTGGGAGTAATATTGCCTCTGTTTGAACCCAGCCTGCTCAGTTACTATCTTTGTGACCTTGGCAGTTTTAATTAACTTCCGCATGCTCATTTCCTCACCTGCCAAGTGGGGATAACAATATCACCTAAGTCATAAGTTTGTAACAGAATAAATGAATTAATACAAGTGTTAAGAAGACTGCTTTGTACATAGTTTATACTATATAAAGGTTAATAATAAAGTATTTCACTGACAAATTAGAACATTTATCCAATTGAAATCACTGCCTTAATATATTTGTTAATATTCCCTATGAGACTGTGAAACCCATGAAGGCAGAATCAAATAGACAGATAATAAATACTTGATGACTGTTGAATAAATGGAAGGACTCCTTGGACGAGCCTCCTCATTTCTCTGGTTAAGAAAAACTGTAAAAGGGCATCACCGATGATTCCATGCATAGATTGAACACCATGTTCATGGCACTGGGAGGTATAGAGCTCAACAAGTAATAATCATTTTTCTCTAGACGCATTTAATCTATGTCTTTTAATTGTTGAAATCTCAACCCCAAAATTCTCAGTCTACAGAACAGTTTACAAAATGCAGATCTCATTTCAACATCCAGTTTCACAGCCCAGAGTGGAGCTGGAGAGGAGGACAGTAGGAGGCTTTGCAAAGAAAACCAGGGCCCAAATCCGTACAGCGTGCCACAAGTGGGCAAGTTCATGTAAGTGGCACAATAGGATTTGCTCCAGTCATGCCTGCAGGATTTATTTCTTCACTCTGCCCTTGCTCTGCCCTCTTCCTGCTAACTAAAGCCACACTGGGCCTGACCCATGTGAACTGGTGGTCAGAGGAGCCCAGGAACTAAGCAGTGATTCCCAGCTCGGCTATACCTTTGAATCACCCAGGTCTTTAAAAATGGATTGATTCTCATTTCATTGGCCTTAGGTGGGGCCTGAGCATCAAAACTATTAAAACCCTCCCCAGGTGATTATAAAGCATACCCATAATTAGAACCTACCAGATTAGGTGAAACTGCTGTGTTTGATCATAGCCTTATTAAGATGCAGAATTCAGCACAGTGATTTATAAAACTGTGTTTCCTGGGACTGGCTGATGCCAAAGTGTAAAAAAGGTGACCGAGTCATCCCAATTTGTCCATAGCACCGTGAAAATCTCACATCCCCGGAAACCCCTCAGTTCCAGACAAACTGGGACAGTTGGTCATCCTAGTAAAACAAAATATTGACTTAAAGATCTATTTTTATTATAATATTCAGTATGAAAATGCATTGTAAATCAATGGACATAATCAATCATATTAAATGTCAAAATTTTAACACAATGGAAACATTTGAGTATATGTATCAGACTTTGTAATAAAGTGACACCTGCTATTTCTGTGCCTATATTTAAACATTTTTTAAAGGTGCCTCCTATTTGCAAGATTATTTCCCTGCACAATTATTTATTTTAAATTCATTCCTGAGAAAGTCTGCCCACAGACAATTATATGAGTAAGCACAGTACTCTAGCGAAAGTGTGTCATGTTCAATCAAATGCTTAGAAGGTTTCAGCACATCTGCTCAGTGATTGCTCTTTTAGTGGTATCAGAGTCGGTTATGCAAGAACAAGTAAACATGCAAAAATCCATGGTGTTATCATATTATAAATATTTTAGGCCTCATTTTAAGTTTCAGGTGTTTTTTTCTGAATTTTATATTTTTAATAAGGAATACAAGAAATTCTAAAATGTTAGATGATGGTAATTCTACTTGGAATTATTAACAAGGGCTGGTAAGTAATAGGCAATTAATAAATATATGTTGAAAGAAATAAAATTAAAAGAAGGGAAGGAGAGAGGAAAGGTGAGGAGGGAAGGGAGGGAATGGAGAAGCAAAGAAGGAAGGAAGAAAAGAAAGGAAGAGAGGAAGAAAGACAAAGGAAAGAAAAATGAAAAAAGAAACAAAGAAGGAGAGATACTGTAAGTATCTTAGGAGTACACTGTAAAGTCCTCAAAGTTTATTCACTACCAATTTGTAATCTGAGTAAATCTGGATTTCCTTTTTGATATGTGGCCAAGATAAAAGAAAAAATACTTAGAAATCAGTGCTGATTTTAAACTTTGTAATCTCTCTATAAAAATTATTATAAATTTGAGTTTAGGTATGTTTATTCTAAAACTATTACTTTTACTTATTTTTATTTTGTAGTTTCCCATAATTTTTTTTTTAAATGTGCTTGCCAGCTAAAGTATCATTGAACTAGAGGAGATCTAAAATTGTCTCTGTGATTACTGTTTAATCTTTCTGGAACAATTATGTGGTGAGGCTAAGGGATTATTTTATGGATGAAGAACATAATTTGGCCTCTATATACATGAAGGGATTTGTCCTCCTTAGTTGTTCCTGGAAATTAAGTTCTGTACTTATCTTTGCAATATCTGATGGGTCACGTTCTAAGAGCACAGGAGAAACTTAAGATGTTCATCACCCTAGCCAGAAATCTATTCACTGGGTTCTAGGTAGATCTTAGCCCCCTGGAAATTTGCTGAGAGCCAAATGTCTCTCAAGTTCAATTCTTACCCAAAGGAAGAACAGATTTTGTGAGAGGAAGAGGTAAGAGTTTTATGTTAGCTGTTAGAGGGTATGGCTGTGATTTAAAATAGCTTTGGGGATTCAAGGGAAAGACAGAGACTGACCTTTTCACTGGGGCAGTTCCTCAGAGAGCTCAGATCTCACGCATATTCTTCACTGCTTCTTATTTTCCTATCTACATCTAACTAAGGCTGTCAACTCTTTAGCGTCTTTGAGATCTTGGGTCTTGGTTGCACTGTAACTCTAGCACATAGTCTGTGCTCCATAAAAGTTGTTGAATAAAACTGCCTTTTTACAAGGCCATTCTCCACCAGATGGAAGGTTAGAAAGGTTAAAATGAACAGGAAATTTGGAAAAGGTTCAGCTGGTGTAAGTTATTACAAGTCTTCTGATAATAAAGCAGATATTAAATTCATGAGATACTAAAAATTGAATTGCTGAGACAAGAGCTATTGTGACTAGAATAGCAAATGTCAGATCATAAATCTATCCACATGTCAAGGATCAAAAGATAATTAGCACAGGTGACAGAGTTGTTCTACTTTGCCTGAAACATTGAGTCTCCTATTTTGTTACTAAGAGGCAAGAAGATGGACTGTACACATTTTCTTCCATGGTGTCTATGTTCTCTATTAAAACTCTTATAGGTTCAAGAGTTTATACTATAGAAGAATAGAAAATGTGTGAATATCAGTTTCATAATTTCTTCCTACTGGTATCTTTCATGTCTTTTGAAAAATGCATAACCAGTCTTGTATAAATAGACATTCATATTCTCAAGATAGCTCTAGTTTATTTGAGGAGTAGAAAGTAGGTATGAGCCAATAGTGAGTTTCATGGTTTCATTTGTGTGAATGCATCTATACAGGGCTGGTGGCAAGAAAAAGCTAACTTCCTTTCAGCAGGGAAGCTAATCTCATATTGAGGTCAGGACTTAGAAGCTGCGGTAAAACATGAGTGGGGAAAATTCCCATTCCCTAGGGGTTTCTCCCTTGAACACCAAACTCAAAACAATTATAAGGGTTTCCTTTAAATGCATTTTTATTTTTTTAATTAAAACATTTTAAAGAAATATCTTTTAAGAACATCCATACCAGGCACTATGTATCTAGGGCAAGCTGTCAAACTATATAGTTTGCAGGCCAACTGCCTGATTTAGTGAATAAAGTTTTATGAGAACATAGCCACAGCCATTGGTCTATGGCTGAGTTGAATAGTTATGATAGTCTGCCTGACCCACAAAACCTAATATATTTACTATCTGGCCTGTGATAGACACAAAAAATGACCTCTCAAGGATGTCTACATCCTACTCCCTTGAACCTGTGAATATGATTATGAGACTTTGCATAGCAAAAAAATAAATAAATAAATAAAAAATAAAATAAAACAAAAGGCATTGCAGATATGAAGTTAAGAGTTAAGGAACTTGAGATGGGGAGATTATCCTGGATTATCTGGGTGGATGCAATGTAAATGCAAGATCCTTTTAAAAGGCATACAGGAGAATAAGTGTCAGAGGAAGTATAAGAATGGCAGTAGAGGTCAGAGAGGGAAGAAGATGTTACTACACTGGCTATGGGGTTGAAAAAAGGGGCCATGAGCCAAGGAATGCAGGCCGTTTCTAGAACTTGGAAAAAGCAAAGAAACAGATTCTCCCTTAGAGTCTCTGGAAGGAAAGCAGGCATGCCATACCTTGAATTTGGCCCAGTAAAGCTGATTTTGGACTTCTGACCTCCTAATTAGTCTTGTTTTAAGCCTCTACATTTGTGCTACAGAAGCAATAAGAAACTAATACATGGCCCTTAACAGAGGAAAAAAAAAAATTGCCAACCCCTGGTCTAGGATTTAGTGTATCCCATTGTAACATACAAAAACTGTCAGCCAGGGCAGAGATCGAAATACAGGGAAAATCAATAAGGCTGCTTTCCAGTGTGGTTTTAGACAAATGACTTACCCAAGGTAAATCCTTGGTAAAGCACTTAAGAAAACCCAGCCAGTCTAGAAAATTAAGGAAATTTAATCCTTCTGCATATATACAGGGTGTTAGTCTGCACCACAGACAGAAAGACCTACCTGTCCCTAAAGGGGCAACTTGCTTGGCTGAATTTAAAAAGTAGCCATAAACTTAGAGCAGGTTAATTTCTTCTAAACTAACTAGGTTTAGCTGTTTCTGAGATGGAGGTTAGGAATAGACTGACAGTTCTGCAAGGTTATTATTTTGGATAAATAGACCAATAAAAAGGAAGAATGACTTATTTAGCAAACTCAATAGCAAAGATAACTTATTAAGACTTAATTCTGAATTTAAACTATGTGGACATATTCCAGGATACAGAGGTTGGTATGCTTTTAGTCTTGTGAAAGTAAATACCTGGATACTTTGTACAAATGTAAAAGATAATCTCAGTGGATTAATCAGCAGTGTAGTCTTTATTGAAAAGTTAATTTTTCAAATGTACACTTATTTTCACTAAATCCATTTTAATTGTTATTTCTTAAAAATATATTTTAAATTTCCTGCCATATTAACTTAGGAACCATGGTTTACCTTATTTGTTTTTAATTATTCAATGTTATCACAATGAACATTGGTTAAGTCTTTTAATTTTACACTATTCAGCAAGTGGCATGAAGTTCCAGAGTATGTACTTTCACACATATGTGAAACTAATTCTGTAAATAAGACTCATCAATGACATAAAACTCTATAGAGAATAAATGGACATAAAGGTACATATTAATTCATAGAGATTAAGCAACTTGTCCAATGTCATATGGTAGTGGAAGACATGGGCTTTGAACCTTGGTGATTATTCGTCTCGTGACTACCTCACAATGTAGTTCAAAAAATCATATAAGATTACATTAGCGAAAGTGCTTTCCAAACTGTAAACAATTATTTATTTGTATGTGGTTGTTTTATTAATATATGAACAGACATTTGTGATTTAGTGCCAAGTCTTAGTTTAAACATCAGGGCTCTCCTGCCAAGAAGCACCCAACATCCAACAAACTAAAATATCTCAAAACTAGCTTAGGGCCTTTCAGCAAATGGGAGAGAAATGGAGCATCTTTCAGAGACAAACATACATGCAAATAACGTTTTAAGTGTTCAGTTGTATCTAGGCATATGCTGGTGTGCCAGATTGGATGATCCAATCTGGCACGTTCTTTAATGCAATCTTATGGGGGCAGAGGTATTAGTGTTGATTAGGTTGGAATCTTTGGGTTAGGTTGTTTCCATGGAGATGTGACTGACCTAATTGTGGGTAATACCTTTGATTAGATTATTTTCATGGAGATGTGGCCCCACCCATTCAGTGTGGGTCTTGATTTAATCACTGGAGTCCTATAAAAGAGCTCACAAACAGAAGGACCTCAGAGCAGCTGAGAGTGACATTTTGGAGAGCAGCTGAGAGCAGACTAAGAGCAGACTTTTGCTGAACCTTTGGAAATGCTAGCCCAGAGTCTGCTCCAGAGAAGCTAAGAGAGGACAAACACCCCAACAGCAACATTTTGAAGAATGCACAGGAGATGAGAGAGGAGCTGAGAGAGGAGCTAGAACACAACCCAGGATCAACAGACACCAGCCACATTCCTTCCCAGCTAACAGAGCTTTTCCAGACACCACTGGCATTCTTTCAGTGAAGGTATACTTGTGTTGATGCCTTAATTTGGCATCAATTTCATGGCCTCCAGACTATAAATTTGTAAGCAAATAAACCCACTTTTTCAAAGCCAATCCATTTCTGGTATTTTTGCATAATGGCAGCATTAGCAAACTGGAACAGATTTGGGGTCCAGGGGATGGAATGTGCCAGTTCAGATGTATTAAGTCCCCCCAAAAGCCATGATCTTTAATCCAATCTTGTGGGATATTGGGATTAGGTTGTTTCCATGGAGGTGTGGCCCCACCCAATCAGCTTGGGTCTTGATTGGACACTTTATGGCTGTAGAACCCTACCTTTGTAACCAAATAAACCCCCTTTATAAAAGCCAATCCATTTTTGGTATTTTGCATAATGGCAGCATTAGCAAACGGGAACAGCAGGTATGGCAGAGATACCTGGAAAGAATTTGACAGGCAACTTTTTTTTTTTTAGTCTTATTATAAAATGCAGAAATGGCAATATTGAGGCAATCCTTAAAATCTATGAAAAAAAGAATAACTGGTTCTGAATGCACAATCTACCACTAACTGTGTAGTCTCTGAGCCATTATTTGATTTCTTCATGCCTTGGTTTCCTCATCTGTTAATAGGAGTTATTATAATACCTATTTCTGTTCTTCAACATGCCTCAGATCCTTCACCCATAGAATCTGCATAACACTAATATCACCCTAATAGGAAGATTGTGAAGGTGAAAAGCGATCACACAGGTAAATTATTTATCACAGAGCCTGATGCATGGCAAGGAAACATTAAGCGATAGTTATTGTTTTTATTCTTTCTTTATACCAGACACCATCCTGAGAAGCTACAAGTGGTAGAAATGAGTCAAAACAAAACAAAAAAATCAAACAGAAACAAACACTGAATTTGCCTTTATGAAGGCAGTGAATGAATTTAGTTTCATAGATATGTTTGTGAGTAGAGATATCTATAGTAGATGTGATTCCATTAGTACAATACAGGTACAACCACAATCAAAAGCAAAACAAGGGCATAATTTCATTAAAGGACTTTGTCTACATTTTGCCTTTCTGTATGTTTGTGTGTATATATATATATACACACACACATGTGTGTGTGTGTGTGTGTGTGCATTGTTGCTGTTTTAAATGAAAAATCAGAAAGTCCTTTAAGGTTCACACTGGCACTGAAAGAAGAGAATGGGTTTCAAGTCAGAGAAGTACAATCTGGCACCCAACTCACCTGGGATACTGAATGGAGGGGAAACAGGGAACATTTTTAAAGATGAGGTTAAATGTGTTCACCAAGGCACAAAGCTCTTATGTGACAAAGGCTTCAGACCCAGGTCTCTCTCTACTTCAAGCAGCATTAAACACCTCAAAAATTGCATTTAATATCACAGTGTTTGCTCTTAGGATTGCCACAATTCCTTCCTGCTTTCTCTTCTTTAACCCCCTTTCCTGGCATAGGCTGCAAAGTTACCTGGGTACACTCCACGGAACTTGCTGGGCCACCTGCCACTTCTTGCACTTCTAATTCTCCCCTCAAACAAATTGTGCTTCCTTTCCTCATCTTTGTTTTCATTCCCCATTGGCACTGCTCCTTCCAAACCGCACCTTCTTTTTCCCTGCCACAACACCCTGCTGTGATTGTTCTGCATTTTCCTCTAGCTTCTCCACACTACCTGAATAATCTGTCTGCATTTATACTTGGCCTTGTCTTCACTGAGTAGAGAATCTATTAGATACCAGGCCTGTTGCTGGTAAATATGAATCACACTTTGCCACTGCCTTCAAGATGTTCACAACTTGTTTTTCATGAAAGAAATCATGTTCTTGTATTAAAAAGAGCTAAGTGAGTGTTAACAGAGATCTCTAACAATTTAGGAGAGGAAGATGCCACTTATGATTGGAGCAATCTTGGAATGCTACATAGAAGAGGTGGCATGTGGGCAGGGAAATGAGGATATTTATCATTCTCTTTATCACCAGTATTTAGTCAGCTAATCTGATCTTGGCCTTAATAGTTGGGAAATGTATATATATTTTTTAAGTCAGGAAGAGGAAGAGAAAGCAAAAGAGTCAGGAAGTAGCAAGACACAGAAGTGGGAGTATGGATAAAAAAACAGCTTTGAAAATGGGGAATATGGCCATTAAAAACTTCCTTTGTTGAAGTGTAGTTTATTTGTAAAGGAAGTAAGTTTAGGAATCACAAGCTGGCTTGGAATCCTGCTTCTGAAGTTTGCTAGCTGTGTGACCTTGGACAAATTGCTTTCATTATCTAAGCCTCAGTTTTATTACCAGTTGGATGGAGATAAAAATAAAAGAAACTTCCTTTGACAGTTATTATGCATATTAAATGTGATAATGCCCAGTAAATATTTAGGCAGTGGCTGGTACACAATAAATAACCAATCACCCTAATTATTGTTATATGGAGACAAGGTGGGGGTGGGATAAAGATACATTGTATGAAATCTTCTTTAAATGATCCGTCTTTAGACAAAGCAAGAGAACAATTAATGCCTTGATGAATGTCCCTCATTCTTATCCTAGCTTTTTTCTTAACAGGACATGGAAGAAATTTGAGGAAGCTATTCCATATAAAGGCTATTGGTATGCTTTACATACAAAATTGTTATAGTTCAAGATTCCTCAGAAAAATGACTGCTGCTTCTAGAGAAGTCTGTGCTTATCAAAGTTCTTTTCTTAAAGACTTTTTCCTCCAGGGAATGTCCAAGGTTAATTAAAATGGAAATGTCAACAAAGTACTGGAATACAAACCTCAAACAACTAAGCATCACCTTTTCCCCAGAGAACAAGTATAGATTGTCTCTTTCATTTTTATTTATTATGTATTTGTTAAATTTACTGTTCAACTGAACAGCCATTACCCCCTTTGGTGCCCAAGTTGTGTTAGCCTATGAAGGTCATTGTCTTTCTAACTGCACCAGAGTAGACACTAAGGACCTCACCCATGTTCTTTGAGCCAGAACTGGGACATGCTGGTCACACTTTCTTTTGCATCGTGTCCTTCCACTAATCCTAGTCATTTTGGAATTCAAGAAAGCAAGCAGGCTGAGGGATATGGACTCTGGCTTCCTAGAATCTTTGTCACTTTTTTAGCTGTTTGACCTTAATTAGGTTAATTTACTTTTTGAGCCTTACTTCCTTCATTTGGGAAATTGTGGTGGTAACATCTAACCCCACGGGCTGTTGTGAGGATAACAGAAAATCATGCACCAAACACAGGATCTAGCACAATATGTTTTGCTGTGGTTGTTATTGGTGTTAGTATTTATTCTCAGGACTCCTGGAAATCTCTAAAATAAAGGAAAGGCACTTTTAGCCCAGAATTGTATAGCAGTGTATTACTACAGAAGAAATTAATTCAGTGGTTTGCATGTGAATAAAGATAAACCCTCCCTCTGTGCCTCATTCTCCAAGATTCTTCATCTTGCCTATTCCAGATTCTGGATTTCCTTTCTGTGCAGGTTTCCTACCCTGCAAGGCATGCCACAATGAAACTCTTGCTGTCCTAGTCACTGCTGGTCACCTTAGCTGCCCATCTCTTTTGCTTAATCTTTGACCAGGGGCTCTCAAGCCAGTGCCTTTTCCCATATTTTACCTCAGATTTCAATATTTGTCTTTTATTTTTACTACTTTCTTCTATATGCCTTTTACAAGCTTTCTTCTGCATATGCCCTTCCATAGTCCTTCCAGCATGTCCTCTGCATCCATCCTACAGATGCAATTCCTTTTGGCATTTGCCAGCACCAAATGTTGCTTCTGTGGATTTTCTGTTTAGATTTGCTATCACCACTGTTGCCAGTGCTACTTCTGGTGCTACTGTTTGCTAACTTCCTCTTTTCTAACTTACTCTGTGCCTGACAGTGTACTAAAAACTTTATATGTATATATATATATATATATATATATATATATATATATATATATATATATATATATATATCTCATATTAGTCCTGTGAATACAGCCACATACAAGAGGCAGAAGAATTCAGTGCCTTAATTAAACAGGATCAGAACCTAGCGACAAGATCTTTAGAAAGGGCTGGAGAATGGAAAAGCCATCTATTGTTCAGTGTTCCCTTAATCATTACATGTGGAGAGGTGGAAAGTCAGGTTATTTGTTGTTGCTATGTCACTATCTAGCAACGTACTATTGGAAATGCAAAGGTTAAATGAAGCAGACAGAAGATTTTGATTTCTGCTTTGTGGCTGACATTAAAACTGCAGGAGAGGAAGTAATAAGCCCATCCTCATTGCTCTCAACACCCTCCCCACACACACATTTACATACTTTAGGTAATTCTGACAGAAATTCTGAATACCTTTTGCTGTTCTGCATAAAGAGGTAGGGAAGATAGTAGTCAAGGACTCACCTCTTTGTCACTCTCTGTGTAATTTTGCAGTGGGGAGACTTGCCCCACCCCCTGCCTGGGCTTGGGAATGTGACTTTCCTTTGATCAGTAGAGTCAAGTGGAAGTGATAGTGTGTCAGTTTTGAGCCCAAGGCTCTCTGGTTCCAATGCCACTGCCATAGAAACATGTCTGGGCAGACATGCTGGAGAATGGGAGGCACGAGGAGCAGAGAGCCAAGTCACCCATCTCTCTGACTGAAGCCAGCCTCTATCAGCTCATACACAGTCGATCCCCAGGCGTGAGCGACATCAGCCAAGAAAAGCAGAGCCTTCCAGCTGACCAGAAACCAACAGGAAAAGTGAATACAGGGGTCCAGTTTAGCTGTGGAGTTAATTGAGGAGGAGAAGTGAAGATGGACTCCTACTTAGGTACAAGAATAAAGTGAAGGAAACGGAGCATGAATGAATTGACAGAGAGAGCGAAACAGTGCCTTATCTAGAGCTGTGGACAGATTTCCTTGAGGAAATCCCAAGATGATTTACTGGAAGTCAGCCAGAGCTGGCTCTGGGCTGCCACCAAAAGCTCTAAGAGGTCATCAGAAACAGAAAATATGGAGGAAGAGAAAAAAGTTACTGGAGTTGGCCCGAGAAAAGATTTGGAAAATGTTATATTGCAAAATAATCCAAAGTTGCAGAAAGTCTGGTTTATTTATAATTTTAAAAAATGAGTGTGAATTCTTACACTAGAAAAAACAAAAAACAAAACAGAGTTTAGAATAATGGCCATTGCTGAAGTTAATCAGCTAGTAGAGATGAAAGGAAAATGAGACCTAAAATTGTTTTAAATTTTGAAGAGACATTGGAAATGTCTCAAATTTTTGGTTTTCAAATCCTTCCCCACCCTACCCCACCACCTCCCCCAACACACACCCCTTTCTTCAAGGAAATTACTGTTGGAATTCAAATATATAAGAGATAAAAGATGCCCTAGCTGAGTAGAGGATGGAGCAGGAAGCACAGAATCCATCCGCCCAATCTCTGGTGGCCTCCAAGTCTGCTGGGGAACTTCTACATTTGCACAGGGCTAAGAATGCAAACTAGACATGATGGTGATGTTGGGGTTTGAATACCTGGTGGTTTTCACCCAACTGTGTTGTTCTACATGGTCTAAAAAGCATTTCTATACTTCAGAACATCATAGTACCCATATTTTTCAATTCTGTACAATATGGGATGCACTGCAGGCTTATTTGGGGTGTCTTCTTTTTGGAGAAACAATTTCATCCACTTAATTATTAACATTTGACATGAGTTCTAGTCTTCTGGAATGGTCTTCCCTTATGCATAATACTCTGTCTATTTCTTGACTTTTGGTTTCTGTTAAATGGAGATTTGCTTGGCCTCCTGGCTCAGAGTTCAGTGCATTTCTATTTACAGGCTTCTATTATGTTTCACTGCCTAATGAAGCTGAACATTCAGTGTGCAACTGAGGATGATATAGGACAGCTCTCTCACACACTGTTAAAGCAGTACCAAATACTATCCTTCAAAATATTTTCCATGATGGAATTAAGTAGCCCTACCTATCTTTCATTTATTTAGTGTATATATTCTGCAACCATTGCCCTCTGTTACAACTGTTCATGTGATTTGCCTCTGCCTGCTAATAACATTTGCTTTGTGGCAGGCACTCTTCACATCTATGACCATTTTTTTTTTTTCTATTTTATTTTATTTTTTTTTTTTAACCTTCATTTTATTGAGATATATTCACATACCACGCAGTCATACAAAACAAATCGTACTTTCGATTGTTTACAGTACTATTACATAGTGGTACATTCATTACCCAAATCAATCCCTGACACCTTCATTAGCACACACACAAAAATAACAAGAATAATAATTAGAGTGAAAAAGAGCAATTGAAGTAAAAAAGAACACTGGATACCTTTGTCTGTTTGTTTCCTTCCCCTATTTTTCTACTCATCCATCCATAAACTAGACAAAGTGGAGTGTGGTCCTTATGGCTTTCCCAATCCCATTGTCACCCCTCATAAGCTACATTTTTATACAACTATCTTCGAGATTCATGGGTTCTGGGTTGTAGTTTGATAGTTTCAGGTATCCACCACCAGCTACCCCAATTCTTTAGAACCTAAAAAGGGTTGTCTAAAGTGTGCGTAAGAGTGCCCACCAGAGTGACCTCTCGGCTCGTTTTGGAATCTCTCTGCCACTGAAGCTTATTTCATTTCCTTTCACATCCCCCTTTTGGTCAAGAAGATGTTCTCCGTCCCACGATGCCAGGTCTACATTCCTCCCCGGGAGTCATATTCCACGTTGCCAGGGAGATTCACTCCCCTGGGTGTCTGATCCCACGTAGGGGGGAGGGCAGTGATTTCACCTTTCAAGTTGGCTTAGCTAGAGAGACAGGGTCACATCTGAGCAACAAAGAGGCATTCGGGAGGAGGCTCTTAGGCACAACCATAGGGAGGCCTAGCCTCTCCTTTGCAGCAACCGTATGACCATTTTTAATAGTCACACCAACTCTATTGAGTTGGAATACTGTTGTCATCATCCCTCTTACACATAAGAGCAAACTGAGACACCAAAAGTTTCCATACTTTAGCTGGGATTTGAATCCAGGACATTCTAGAGGCTGTATGTAATATGTTGCCTCTTGGTATTGTAAACCCCTTGAAAGTTTAGAGAATGTTTTGAGGTTTTAATATTTGCTGAACTGAACCAGAATTAATATGTCACGTAGTATTTCCACTGCTGTGCAGCCACTAGATCTTTGGATGGATGCCTGTTTCAGTTTCCTGGACTGCTCAAGCAAACATCCTGTTTGGTTGGTTTAAACAAGGGGGATTTAATGACTCACAGTTTTTAGGCTAGGAAAAAGTTCAAATCAAGGCATCATCAAGGTGATGCTTTCTCCATGAAGACTGTGGCATTCTGGGGCTAGCTTCAGGCCTTCTTGGTCCTTGGCTCTTCTGTCACATGGCAATGCACATGGCAGCCTCTCCTGGCCTCTCAGTTCTCTTCCCGGTTCCATTGAATTTCACATTCTTACTTCCCATGGCTTTCTCTCTGTGTGTCTGAATTTCATTCTGCTTTTACAGAAATCCAGTAATAGGATTAAGACACATTCTGATTGAATTGGGCCACACCTTAACTGAAGCAACCTTATCAAAAGGTCCTACTTACAGTGGGTTCACACCCACAGGAATTGATTAAATTTAAGAACAAACATGTTTTTCTGGGGTACGTATAGCTCCAAATCACCATAGTGCCTCACCTGGGATATTCATCGTTTCTAAATGGATATTAGTATTCTGAGGACTATAAAGTCCTCTATGAATTTGAATAGCAACTGTGAAAATAATCACTGTACATTTGTTCAGAAAGAAGATCACAGTTATCCAGCCAATTATATGCTTCTTGGCTTGGAACATATATCTTCACAGACTTTTTACCAAGTGATACCCCATATACATTTATTTACTGAGAATGATGCTCCCTCCTCGCACATGGGTTTCCAATAGTGGTGTGGCTAAAGCAGATTGGGGAAAGGAGTTTTCTTTGATTCCAGGTGGTGAAATAACCTGACTTATGCATGCTACTTCCCTGATTTCAGTTTGGCTGTTGGGAGAACCATCTCGGGATATATTTCACAGTCTAATCACTCAGAAAACAGCTCTGAGGTCTTTGCTTATTCACAGACAAGGGTGCCAAGGAAAATAAAGATCCCAGCTTAAGGGCATTTTCAGTGATTTGCCAGGTCAGCAAAGCGTCATGCTTTGCACACCAGTCACAAGATGTCTGTAACCAGAACAATGCTGGTGGTTATCAAAAGCAGTGTGCAGACAAAATAATTAGTCATTGAAGGCTTCAGAATATGAAGACAGGAACTAGCTAAACTAGTGACACCAAACATGGTTTTTAAAAATCCATTTGGTAAGGAGTTCAATATTGAATAAAATGTAATGGGTGGTTGGCTGGCAGAGGTTTACTACAGTGTTTTTATTTCTTCAATTATGGAAAGCAAGGGCATTATAGAGTGGAGAGTGGGAAAGGACTCCAGAGAGAAGGACTGGATAACTGTGAAGGAAAACATCCCTGATACACACACACACACACACACACTAGAGCTTCTAGGAACCAGGACAGCACTTTGTTCGGACCCTCAGGTCAGTGGTGTTTATGCACACCTGCAGTTTTGATGTCAAATATCTACTCTTGCACTTGTGCTTTTTCCAGTAATATCTATAGAGTGCCCAATAAAATATTTTTCTCCATTATCTTTCTATCACATGATTTCTCTATATTGTGTAAGTCATTTTCCAAGGGGACACAGTGATGATAATGTATTCAAGACAGTAAATGTTCTTCCCTTGTCAATTAGCTAAGTGCCAATGAGGAATTGCCTCTGTCTTTACATTGCCTGTCCAGCATCCTCTCCTAAACTCTATCCCTCCAACATCCTATTGGTGCTTTGTAGCTCTATTTGGATACATTATAGGCCCCTTAAAACTTACCATAACCAAAGAGGCAACTCAATTGTTGCTGTTCCCAGAAGAATCTATTTTAAAAAATATTCTAGTGAGTATTACTTCAGTAAATACTAATGCCATCTATCTGCTGTCAAAATTCAAAACCTTGGTGGATGTAGAAGACATGTTAGAAAGACTGTGGAAGAGTATAAAGCAGAACAGAGCTTATGAAAGAGATATAGGAGAAAGGCATACAAATAAAAGACAAATTCTGAAATATGAGATATCATAAGGAATGGGCACTGGACTAATTTCTTCCTATCTCTATGCAGTACTGCATCTACCACTAAACAGCTTTTTTTTTTTTTTTTTAACCCCTGGGAGAGAAATCTTTAATCTCTCCATTTTTCTCTCTCCATCCCTCTAGTCCAAGCTACAATAATTTCTTCTGTTTATTACTTTATCAGTCTCCCAACTGATCTCCCAAATCCTCTCTTATCTTTCTACAATCCACAGGCTCACATTTGTAATCAGAGCAATTGTTTTCAGTGCAAATCTTATCATTCCATCCTCCAACTCAAAACCCTTCAAGGTTTTCCATTGCCAAAAAGAGAAAATAAACCTTTAAATTCCTGACAAGGTTTTGACAAGGCCAACAAAAACCAGGCCTTCACTCTTCATTGAGTACCCAGTAGTTCTTAATTGGGGGGTGATCCTGCACCCAAGGGATCTGGAGAAATTTTTTATTGTGCTATTGATTTTTAGTAGGTAGAGGACAGGGATGTTGTTAAATTTTCTTCGCTATACAGGACAGCCCCTTACAACAAAGAATTATCTGCCCAGAATAGCCATAGTCCTGAAGTTGGTAAGCCCTGCCTTAACCATATCCGGTACCTTGTTTTCTCTTTACACTTTCTTATTCCAACCATTCTCTACTTCTTTCACGTCCATAAATTCACAATACTTAAATGCATCTCTGATCCTTCAATGGTATTTTTATTTCCTAGAAGTTGCTTTCATTCCTCAGCCCTTGACTGCACCAACTTCCCCCGATCCTTCACTTCTCAGCTTAGTTACTTATTCAGGAAAGCTTTTCCTCACCCATCATACCAGATTGTTTTATTGCTCTCTGTTCTCTGAGAACGTATTATCTCCCCTCATAATTACACATTTATTGTCAACTTTCCCTACCATGCTGTAAATTCCCTGAGGGCAGGACCTTGTCTATCCCATTCACTTGAAATCCAGAGCCTAATGTATTGTCTACAACATATATTGTAAAAGTAGATATACCCTAATAGTCTCACTACATGTATTGTAAAAGTAGTCAATGAATGAATGGCTAAATGCTTACATCAATAAATGTCCAAATTAATTAGAATGATGTTTGTGAAGACTACAACATTTTGGCAAACCAGATCTTGGCTCAGATTAGAGTCACTTCGTATTGAGGTGGTTAGCTCGTAACTCTCATGAACTCTTTTCCTTTTCCAGTGTCAGGCATGGGCTAGTTAATGACATCCATAAATATTCTGCGGCCTTCTAGATTTTGGAAGTCTGATTTCAAGTATCCTCAACGTGAATGGAAATTTAGAAAGTCTGAATCCATCCTTGCCACCATTTAGTAACAGTAAAGGCTTTAATAAAACCATAACCAAGTATGATGTTGTGCTGATTTGAATCTACTATGTATTCCACAAAAACCATGTTCTTCTAATCCAATTTTGTGGGTGCAGACTTTTATTGTTGGTGAGATCTTTTGATTAGGTTGTTTCCCATGGAGATGTGACCCACCCAATTATGGGTGAGCCTTTTGATTAGATTATTTCCAAGGAGATGTGGCCCTCCCCATTCAGAGTGGGTCTTAATTAGTTTACTGGCATCCTCTATGAGAGGATAAAAGGCAGACATTTTGAAGACAGCTCAGAGCCAATACAGACTGAGATGCTTGGAGAGAAAATGCCCAGAGACATTTTGAAGACAGCTGTTGAAACCAGAACCAGGAAAGAAACTAAGAGATAAAATCCAGAGTTTGTCCCAGGGAAGCTAAGAGAGGACACTCAGATGCTTAGAGACAAAGAAGCAAAGACACACAGGAGCTGAGAGAGAGAAGCTAAGACAGAAGCTTGAGACATTTTGGAGGAAGCAACAAAAACCAGAAGCCAAGCCCAGGAGAGGCCCAGCAGACTCTGGCCATGTGCCTTCCCATGGGACAGAGGAACAGTGGAACCTCAGATGCCATCGGCCTTTCTTCAGAGAAGGTATCGTTCTATTGATGCCTTAGCTGGGACATTTTCATGGCCTTAGAACTTTAAATTTATGAACTAATAAACCCCCATTGTAAAAGCCAGTCCATTTCTGGTATATTGCACTTTGGCAGCCTTAGCAATCCAGAACAGATGTGAAATCAAAGAGAGATGAAAAGTCCCTCTTAAAATCATTACCAGTGGTTTTATCATTTTTATGTTTCACCTAGACAAATTCCTTAGCTAGATTCACATACAGTTGGATTTTGAAAGAGCCTTTCCTACAGTTATATCTTTAAAACAGCAGGTTGTATTGTCTCTGCTTTCCTTGATACGAATGTTCTAGACATATTTTAAATTTCACATTCTATATCTACCTATTTCTTCTCTTTGGGTAAATGTATCTTCCCATTACAAAGAAATCTATGAAGACTTTTATACAATTTCTCACAGACAGGGACATTTTGTGGTTCCCACAAGCCCCTAGCTTCCTCAAAATTAGTCACATTCTAGATCTGGAGTAGGCAAAGCTTGAATATCTTGGTCAGAAAGGACAGAATTCCATCTGGTTGAAATGAAAGGAGAGTAGCTGTCCTGTAGATTTCAAAGACAAAATTCAGCTCACAAAGCCATTCATTCAAACTGCAGACAGTGATACTATGGTGCATTTCTGGATGTATTCCATTATGATCAGAACAATCTGCAATCGTCCTAATATGCAGCATAAAGAAATGGGAATGACACCAGTTCCTTTCAACAAGAGAACATTTAATGAACCACACGGGAAATGGCATGAATTGAATGAATACAAAGAATAAATTTTCTCCTGGGCAGAAAGAGTGTGTTCCTATCAAGGGGGTGTTTATACTCTTTGCTGCAGAGAGAAAGAAGACAACTTCTAGAGTAGATAAAAAGTGTCTACCATGGATTCAGGTCAGAGCAGATTGAGAACTAGTCAAATTAACTGGGCATTCTGGAGCAGAAAAGAGGCTGAGAGTAACCAGCATAGACTGTGTTACAGACTTAGCAATCAGGTCTGGTGTTTACAAAATAGAACTCAGAATTTGGGCAAGAACCTAAGTAAAAGTGTTCTTCTGCCCAAATAAAAGGCAAAGAAATGGGTCAAGATAGATCAAGAACTGAAACTTCCTTTCATCAGAACAGTTTTGGGTTATGGTCAATTCCCCAAGAAAGGAGGAATCAGACCAAACATTGTAGCAGTTTATGATAGACACCTAACTGTTGTCAGAAGCATGTAGTCCTCTTTACAGAATGAGGGTTTACTCATGCTTGACAGCTTCTTTTGACACATTCAAAAAGTGCTGGGTTAAAGAATCTCTTCAAATTTGTGCAGATACCTGGACCAAGCAAACCCTATTTCCACGTGGGCCCTGTGCTCGGAGTGGGCATAGCTCAAGTAATGACTGGCAACACTTATTTCTGCCAGTCACTGTGGTGTTTGGAGGTGTACGTACTCCAGGAAAGGATGTTTTTAAACTCCTTTCCTGTGGGTGTGAACACTGGTAAATAGGACCTTTTGATGAGGGTATTTCAGGTAAGATGTGGCCCAGCCTGGGTCTTAACCCTTTTACTGAAGGCCTTATAGGGAAGGTTACAGAAAGTGGAAAAAGCCACAGGAGGAGCAACCAGAAGCTGAAAGTCAACAGAACCCAGAAGAGAAGGGAGAGGTCAAGAGAGACTGCCACACGCGTTGCCATGTGGCAGAGGAGCCAAGGACCAAGAGTCACCAGCAGCCGGCCCCAGAACACCAGTCTTTGGGAAGAAAGTTTTGCCTTGATGACGCCTTGATTTGGACTTCCCCTAGCCTCAAACTGTGGGTCAATAAATTCCCATCGTTTAAGTGAACCCATTGCATGTTGTATGTTTTAGTAATGAGGAAACGAAAACAGTCACTAAATATCTAATTTATATTGTTATTTAATTATAATAACAATCCACTGAGAAAGGTACTATTACTAATTCATTTTACAGTTGAGGAAATGGAGTCCTAATGAAATTAAATAGCATGCCTGGAGTCACAGTGCCAGTTAGTGGCAGAGCTGTAACTCAAACCATTTGAAATATTTGTGGTTTAATAAAGTATATTTTTGATGAGCATTTATATGTTCCTTCCTTGCTTCCTGGAGGAGAGTTTATTATTTAGATTCTAATCTAAAACTGATCCACCTGATTTTGAAGGTCTTTTTTTTTTTCATTTGTAAAATAAAGGAGGGTATCTTTAATTAATTTGTTTATTCATTCAACAAACGCATATTGAGTACTACACACAATTTAATGTGCATAGTTTTGACCCTGTAATATTGTAAAAATGCAGAATGCGTTTTAGTTAAGAGTCTGGACTTCTAGATGATGACGATACTCCTCTACAGACCCACCAGCATTAGTAGCTTCTCAACTCTCTTGCTCAGGTTGGGACAAGAACAATGTCCAGATAGAAGTTTTTACTAGGGCAAGGCAGAGTGCAATTGCCCTCTTTTGCTCCCTTTCTCTGTGTCTCTCTCTCTCCCTCTCGCTCCTTCTCTCTCTCTGTTTCTCTCTCTCTCACACACACACATGCAAACATTCAAAATACCACCATTTGCTTGCAGATTTCCCTAGAAACATTGGAAGTGCACTGTCCCCTTGAAACTCCACTGAGAACATAGATAAATCCCAAATACCCATCCAAGTGAAAGGATATGTATCAAGTATTATAATTACTACAATGTATTTTTTAAACAGCTACAATATTCTATTAGCCAAGGTGATAACATCAACACAGACAAGTATCAAGAAATTTCCCCCGCAACAATATTATCTCAAGACAGGTCCTTCAGCTTAACAAACTATTTATACAACAAAGCATTAAAGATTAATATCTATAACATTTTCAAATAAAGGGCAAACTCCCCTGAAAGGTCTTTCATTCCCTTAGGGTCCCAGAAGAGAAAGAATATGATATATCCTGTAGTTTTCTGTTCAATCAGACTTAAATTTTCCATGACAAACTTTTCACAATTATTTCTGGATAAGTCATTCTGTGTTTCACTTGGAGCATCTAGAAACATCACCATGACTGCCACCGCTAAAAACCAATAGCTAACAAAAGACAGGGAGAGATTATGCTAACACATTTTGATGAATAGGGTACCCTGAAACAGTGGCTGAAAAAATGTAAGATACTTCATTCAGCTATGTCAACTACATATTTTACACAGCACAATCCTACCTTTATTCTCCTTAGACTGTGATGTTAAAAAGAGAATAAGGATGTTAGGTAGAAATTGGTAATTATAATCTGAAACTGAGCTACCTGACTTCTTTTTTCTCACATGTAAAATAAAGGAGGATGTGTTCTTTCATTTGTTTATTCATTCAAGGAACATTTAGTGAGTACCATATTTATGAACTATGCCAGCACTTTATGCAGTTTAATGTGCATGCAAATGACCCTACAATATTATAAAAATGCCCACTGTGATTCAGAAGGCCAATGTTGCTGGTCTGTGGACCACATTTTGAGTAGCCAGAATCAAAGTGTGATCAAAATTGTGCAACAGAAATTTCTGTAATCATATGTGTTCCATATCAGCTCTGTCCAGTATGATAGCCACTAGCCAAGTGTGACTACTTAGCATGTGGAAGGAGACTAGTATGATCGAGGAACTGAATTTTAATTTTACTTAATATTATTTAAATTCAAATTTAATTAGCCACACGAGCTAGTTCCTACTGTATGGGATAGTGCATTCTCATAAAGATAAACAGGCTTACCATCTAATGGAAAAGAAATATATTTAATCAGTTATTGACATAAAATGTATACAGCTCTATAATGATGTTATTAATAAAACACCATGGTGGCATAAGAGAAGAAGAAATGAGAGAACATGATGTATGAGCAGGTTATAGTTGAATAAGCTGGTCTTTAATTCTTTTGTGAACTCAAATGCCGTGATCCTGTAAACCTGTATATATGGTCAGAGCAAAAAAAGCAGGGTGAATGGGAGAGAAGGGCGACATGCTGAACTTTGACTTTTTCAAGATCTGGATTAGCTGTGGAAACCCCCCAAATGAAGCAAAGAATTTTTGTCTGAGCCGTTGGTGCAATTTTGTACCATTATTTAGAAGAAATGGGAGACCATCTTCATATCATTTGGACTATGATAAAATTCCGTAAGAGGACAGTCAGAATCATCGACTCTTACGGAGAAAGCAGGCTGATACCCACTACTCTTGCACTCCTCGGTGTGATAGTTATAGGCGATGTCTGACCTAAAGCACCACATCAAATTGTCATGACAACTGATGGTCTGTAGCCTAGAAATAACCATCTGATCTTGCTGACACTCATGAATGGAACTCCAGCTGTGCCTGCCTTTGAAGGAGAGAAGAGCAAGGCAGGGAGGGGGAAGAAATGCAAAGAGCCTGTGTGGCATGTTAATAGTTCTCAGGATTCTTTCCTTAAGGGCCTAGTTTGGCATGGAAACAATAATATTCAGTGTTATCACCACTGTCCTTTGAAATGCACACTCTTTTCCCTCCTTGTACGCATTTCAGAAAGAATGAGCCAGTCATTACAATTTATAGTTTCCAGTCTATTGCTGTTTCTTCCCCTAAATTATTGCTGACTAGAAAAAGATAAATGTATCTCCCTTTTTCCCTTATTTTGTCTTTCAGTTAATAGGAAAAAAGTACCTTATTGTAACTACGGCAACAAAGATGGTTTTTGTTGTTGTTTTTGTGGGTTTTTTTCTTTCTTTCTTTCTTTCTTTCTTTCTTTCTTTCTTTCTTTCTTTCTTTCTTTCTTTCTTTCTTTCTTTCCCTGTAGTTTGGCAGATATTCAGCTTTGGGATGTGAAAAATCTCAAATGCTTTAACAAACTTATCATTAAAAATAAAATCCCAAACTATTTTCTTCTTAAGTTTTAATGGCTATGAAACATCCATTAGAAGAATAACATCACAACCGTATATATGAGTTGCAGAATGTTCATATAATATACACTATGGTTTAATAAACTGTTTTAGTATCTTACCTCTTAGGAAAATACAGATGGGTGACATACTTCCCGGAGAATAGATATGTCTCTGTTCATGTAAAGCACATCTCTGATCAATCAGACTCTTATTTAAAAACCTTCAATAACTCCATACTGCTTATGAAAGCATTTCCAAATCATTTTCGCCTTCTATTCCACTGCAAGAACACTAGAAACCCTACTGTGAAACCTAATGGGACTCTCAACCATATTTAGTACATGCTTCTGCCTTGCTTATGTTTCTGCTTTTTATTATTTACATTATTATCGATGCCCCACCCCCCACCCTTTAGTTCTAGCTCAAATACCAAAGATAAACTCTTACCTGGTTCCACAGCCATCTTTCCACTTAATTCCAACCAACTTTTGGTCATCCTCATCTATTTTGCACTGTCTAGTCTTATTAAACTTTATAAAATAGACTTGTACCATTCATGGTTTTAGTATTTGCAATTTTGAAACAGAGGATAAACAGCTGTGATTATTCACAAATGGCCTTCATGCTTCCCCATGGAATCTCAGGATCCTCCATAGTGTCATTTGTCATTGCTGTTATTGTTGTTCTGGTGATTGCCTATCAAATCTGTTCAAACAAATTCTTCCAATCTTCCTGACTCAGTTTTTAGAATTTATTTATTCTTCATAATGAATATATAGTAAGTACATTTTTTGTTTTATTCACCATGCTAAGCAATGAGAATATTACAATAGAAAATACAAAAACAAAACAAAAAAAACTGCCCTCAACATGTTTAAGTTTTATAGAGAAGACCAAAAAGTAAACAATTAAAAATCCATGTGAGAAGCTATATAATTTAACTTGTATGGTCACCTTAATTATATGGAAACTTGAATAGGGAGTGAGATCTGGTTGGTATGTACAAGTTAGTGCAAAGCCCCAATATATCCCAGAGTAATTTGAGCAGAGGATAAAAAAGTACTTGAAAAGCCCCCTTGAGGGACTGAGGAAAAACTTGGAAATGTTAAGTTTACCAACCTGGGGAATTTTTTATATTCTCGCAAACATTGGGGACTACAAATTTAGGAGGCCAAGCCCTCAGTCTTGGGGCTTGCCCTTATGAAGCCTGTTACTGCAATGGAGAGGCTAAGTCTACTTATAATTGTGCCTAAGAGTCAACCCAGAGTACCTCTTCTGTTGCTCAGATGTGGCTTCTCTCTCTAAGCCAACTTGGTAGGTGAATTCAATATCCTCCCTCTTACATGGGACATGACTCCCAGGGATGAGCCTGAACCCAGCATCATGGGATTGAGAAAGCCTTCTTGACCAAAAGGAGGAAGAGAAATAAAACAAAGTAAAGTTTCAGGAGCTGAGAGATTTCAAATGGAGTCAAGAGGTCATTCTGGAGGTTATTCTTATGCATTATATAGATATCCCTTTTTAGTTTTTAGTGTATTGGAATAGCTAGAAGGAAATACCTGAAACTGTTGAACTGCAACCCAGTAGCCTTGATTCTTGAAGATGAGTGTGTAATATATAGCTTATATGATGTGACTATACAATTGTAAAAGCTTTGTGGCTCACACTCCCTTTATCCAGTGTATGGACAGATGAGTAGAAAAATGGGGGCAAAAAAGTAAATGAATAATATGGTGGACTGGGGGGGGGGATGGGTTGTTTTGGGTGTTCTTTTTCACTTTTATTTTCATTATTATTTTTATTTTTGTTACTTTTTTGGGGTGATAAAAATGTTCAAAAACTGATTGTAGTGATGAATTCAAAACTATATGATGATACTATGAACAACTGATTGTACACTTTGGATGACTGTGGTATGTGACTATATTTCAATAAAATTGCAAGGCAAAAAAAACAAAAATCAAAAACAAAGATAAAACAGGCAATGTATTCTAGTATATTGAGAATAATGTTGGTTCTTTTTCCCCCATGTGTCCTTCATATAAGCAATAATAAAAAGGTTTGGAGCAAATAAAAAAAAAGAAAGAAAGAAAGAAAGAAAAAAGAAACACAAAAAAAGAAAAATCAATATGAGAGAGACCGAAAATCCTGACAACTAAATGCGATATGTGCTCATGAAACTGGATTGTATACCATACTGGAGGTGGGGGCACAGGGCGGTGTGGAGAAAGAAGGAAAGAAAGAAAGAATATAAAGGACATTTTGAGTAAAATTGACAAGAATATGGATGGTATATTAGATAATATTATTGTGTCAAGATTGTAACCAAGAAGTTAGAATTTAAGGGATGATTATGATTACTGAATATTATATAGATATTCCTTTTTACTTTCTGGTATATTAGAGTAGACAGAGGGAAATACCTGAAATCTCTGAACTGTAATCCAGCCGCCCAGATCTCTGATAATGATTGTATAGCCTTTATCTTGTGCCCTTGTGTGGGAGCCCTGGGCCCAGGGCCTTCCCCAAGTGTCTTGAAGACTGCATACAGCAGCTTGTTTGACCTAGGACAGTTAAGGATTGACCTACTCTCCTTGTAAAGTCAGGCCTCCAATGCTAAATGTTATCTATAGCTTGCCTCCTTCCTGGAACTACCTCCTCCCTGAAACTCCCTGAGGTACTGTTATCTACAAAATAATCTATAATCCTCCCCTCCTCCCTGTTGATCACAATCAATCCCTCCCTACAATGCAAGACCCCCACTCTTGCCTTATGCTCTCATACCCACTGGAACATTGAGCCCTTATAACCAGCTTATTCAGCCCCCACAAAGGGCAGAGTATCTTCATGTGGAGCTCTGAACCTGCCATCATTCAGAGCAGCTCCTGAATCGATTCAGAGAAGCTCCTGAATTCAGGGCAATGTGACTTGACTTCCCACTCTGTAGGTAAGCCCCATAATAAGAGCTCATGTCTCAGAATGTGTCCGGTACTTTCTTTAATCCCATGGCAACAAAAGCCCTCTTGTGATTGCAAAAACCTTGTAACTAACCTTCACTTGTACCCATTTTATGTGGTTTTCCAACTTTAGAGTCTTATGATCACTAAAGACAGCCCCTAATGTTTATTAATGAAGATTTTTGGGTCAGCCCAGAACTAACCCACCCCAAGCCCAAAGTTGTCTTGATAAATGAAGCTGGATCTAACCAAAATGGGCCCTCCTGATATGCGCAGTAGCTTAGACTTTAACCTGTAAGTCAACTATACCTCATTATAATACTAAAAATCACTTCCATCATCATAGTAAGGCTGCCATTTTCTTACATATTTTCTGTGACTAAGCATGTAATCAATCTGCGCATGCTCAATAATTAGATCACTTATAATTACATCATCTGGAACCATTGTGTTCATTATCCTAAAACCTGCCCATCTTTTGATACTATAAAACTATCAGAATTACTGCATTTTCGGGAGACAGATTTTTTGGCCAATAGACCATCTGCTTTCCTCCTTTACACCCAGCAATAAATTCTTTCTCTCTTTGAAACCCTGGTTTCTTAGGAAGTGGTCATTTGAGTGCAACGGGCAAAGAATCAACTACCTTTGTCTGGTAAAACTATTAAATATCCTAAATTTGATTACTATACTGTGGTTAGGGCTTAAGGAGCCTGATGCATGTAACCTACTCTCTCATGATTCAGAAAAAAGTTGAAAAATATATAATTTGTTATAATTATTAATATATATGCATGCACACACACACATACACACACACATACACACAGACACTATTCAACAAATGTAGCAAAATTAATAAGTATAATAAAGAAGGAGGCTTGTCTTTATCCCTGGTTCCTGAGAGTCATCTTCTAAATCTTTGGAATTAGGAGCACCTTTTGCTATTCATGGCGGGCCCCAGATCACATTTGAGTAGTTTATGCTAATAAGATGACTCAGGGCTGGGCCTCTGAGTAAGGTCTTCTCAGCCTGAGCTCTGGAGAGGGGAGGGAGATTGGAGATTGACTTCCACCATGTGGTATGGATTCCCTCAATCATGTCTATGTAATGAAACCCCATAAAAACTCTGGACTCCTAAAGCTCAGGGAACTTCCATGACTGATAATACACATAGACACTCCAGGAGGGTGATGCATTTAGACTCCACAGGGAGAGGACACAGAAGTTTTATATTTGAGACCCTCCCAGGCCACACCCTATATGTCTCTTCTTTTGTTTTACCCTGATTTGTATCCTTTTTGCTATAATAAAACTATAATTGTAAGTAAAGCACTTTCCTGAGTTCTGTGCATGGTTCTAGCAAATAATGAAACCTAAGGGAGGTGGTGGAATCCCCGAATTGGCAGCCAGTTGGTCAGAAGTGCAGGCTGCCTGGGCCCCCAAACCTGTGACTGATGGCTGAAGGGCAATCTTGTAGAGGATAACTCCAGGTATCCTTGCACACACACACACACACAGACACACAGACACTATTCAACAAATGCAGCAAAATTAATAAGTATAATAAAGAAGGAGACTTGTCTTAGTCACTGCATTGTAGCTGGTGACAAAGGAAGCTTTGTACTTAATATCAGATGCTACTGAAGTCATTTGCAGAGCAAAATTGACAACTCTGGTTAAAAGACATGTGGCAGCTTTATGCATTAGCCTTGCAACTTTTCTGTAAATTTGAAATTATTAAAAACAAAACAATGTGGTGTAGCACAAAAGAGGTTTGGTTCGGGGTACTGTAGGTGTAGTAAGAAGAGAAAGCCTACCTGTTCTTGGCAGGGTGGAGAAAAGAAGTTGTAAAGACATACCTAACCCATGATTTTAAGAGGTGACAAGAGAGGTGGTTGAGAAAACTACAGGGATACTATTTTATAATTTATGATTATAAAAACCTGGCTCTTCCTTTTTGCTGCTCCAACACAGTAAAACAAGAACACTGGTTAGAGTTCATGTTTAGATATCATCTTTCTCATTAGTGTTGAGAGCAGGGGTATTTTGTAATTTAAAAAAAAAAAACTTGTACAATTTACAGAGAAATATATCCTCTGGAACATCTTAACCAAAGATTACAAAAATGATCCGAAGAAGACTTTTGCCAATTTGTCAAAAATACTCATGATGCAAAGGTGAGACCAGTGGTTGCCTTCAGCTTCTTTTTTAAGTGGATAATTAATAACATAATCGATGTGATTGAACACTGGCTCATTCCTGGGCACTCTGCTAATTAAGCACTTTTTGCATAATACTGTCTTAAATTCTTACAACAACCTTCTTACATAGGCTACATTATTATATTAATGCTATGTATGAGAAAATAGAGATTTGGAAAAGTGAAGCACCTTCTACCAAGTCACACATCTAGGATGCGATAGAGTTGGAATTCCAGCTGCAGAAGCCTGGTGACAAAGCCTCTGCACGTGAGCATATTGATGTGAAGATGGAGATGCTCAGTCTCAGAGAATGAAGTAGGTGCAGACTCTTGATAAAAGCAGAATTGTTTAATTAAAAAGCACCGCTGAAATAGTATGTTATTACTATTTTATAGATGAAGAACAGATGTGTCTGGGTTAAAAGCTAGTCATAATTTTTGACCTGATTTTTCCTGCTTTTCAACTGGCATCCTTCATTCAGGATTCTAATTTCCCCCAGGGGTTTCCAAGGTTTCCAAATTGAATCTGATATCCGAGCGTGGAACTGTGGCATTGCTTAATTGGTCATCTCCTGCTGAGAGAAAGGCTCAGCAGGTACAGGTGGATAATGGGTATTTGATAAATATGTGCGATTTTTCTTGGTTTCTGGCTTAAAAAAGAATTGTGGGCTCTTTTACAGAAGCTTATTCAAGAGCAAGAAAATATAATTCTGCCCATCCCTTACCACTCCTTGAAACACAGTGAAGGCTCAAAGACTGATTCCACAAATGGTGCCATGCTGGTCTCTTTTCTTTTAATGATGTCTCGATTGAATTTTCTCAGTGAGCAAATTAAAAGAGGATTTGCTAAGTGCCAATCCCTCTGACTCCTTGTGGGATTAAAAAACCCAGCTGAACTCTTCCAGCCTCTGTGAGGATCAATGCTTAGGAGATTTTGCAATGGTAACTGACCTCACAAGGCTTTTGATGAGTTGCCAGACAGGATTGAATCCAGCTGGTTCCTGTATAGATATATTGGCTCCCGCAGTGCCTGCTCACAGGAATAAAGCAGTTTTTAATTTTTTTTTTTTAAGTGAAGTTAGCAGTGATGTCTCAAATGCTCACCATCTACAGTTATGCTGAGTTAGATGGTGATATTTTCCCATCATTATTTTTAACTATGGGCCTTCCCTCTTACTCCCATGGCCCTAGCTCCAAAAAATTAGGTACTTTGGCTTTGCATTATAAAGGTTACTTGCAAGGGGAGTATGTCCTTTTTCTTCAGTGATGATGTAGGCTGGTTCTTCAAGTTACTCAGCCTGTTCAAGTTCATGAGAAGCCAAGAATAGAACTCCTGTGCTCAATCCCCTGAATTTCCTCCCTTCACTCTGAAAATTATTCCCTCCTTAGAGTGAAGAGGACAGAATAAACCAATCAGCTGCCTTTCAAACCCAACCTACCATTCAAAGGTGGGATTCACTGTACATGGGCATAGTTGTATGGAGCCCTCTGAATGTCCCACACAGATGCTGCAGGTCAGTGTACCCAGTTGGATCTCCATATAATCCAGCAAATGAGGAGTTAATGTCCACTCACGATTCAGGTCCCTGCTCCAACTTATGACCAGCATTTGTTTTCTTGATCAGTACCCATGGTTCACTGACTTAAATATTTTAAATAGATCACCCATTTCTCTCCCACGCCTGCCATGTAGTTCTGTAATCTATGCTCACTGACGATTCATCTAAAGCCACTTTTACCTTTTGACTTTAACAGCCTCAAAGGACATATCAGCTCATCTATCTTTGAAACTGCAGGCCTTCGACAGTTCCACGAAAACATGAAATATAAACATTGCTCATTAGGCATGGAATGTTTGTCAGGGGTAGCCCCTTTTCTGACAAAGAAAACAGAGAACATTAATTGAAGTCCTACTCCTTGCAGGCATTGTTCTAGGCACTTTACAAATGTGAATCCTCACACTTGCTCCATGATGTAGTTCCCACTTTTCAGATGGGGAAACTGAGGTAAAGAGTGTTAAGGAAACTACCTATGGTCGCACTTCTAGTAAGAGACTAGGCTGGGATTCAAATCCAGGCAGGCAGGTTTCACAGCCCACCTTGAAGCCCACAGTGCTACATCATAAGAAGTAGAAACAAGGCACAGCAGGGCACTGGGCTTTTACACAGAAAGGATTTACACAGAGCATTCTCCTTGGAATGGGCTTGAAGCTGTTGTTACATATCATGTTTGTTGTTGTTTTTAACTCAGTTGGTGTGTTTTGCAGGGGTAGGGGAGGTTTAACCTCCTCTCCTCCCCAAAAAACAACGTCTTGCTGAAGCTATTCAATAAATTTTGTGGTGGTGGAGCTGGATTTTATAGTCAGAGAATTTCAGCATTTGAATGTGTTTTAAAGATCATTTATTCTGTCTTCTAACTGGTCCAAATCACACACCCTAACTCTGCTCTTCATTGCAACAACTGGATCATTATCACCACAGGCAGTGACATACATCAAATAGAGTCAGGCAATGTGCTGCTTGGTTTAAAACATTTCCTCTTAGAATATTCACAAGTACTCTATGGGAGAGATATTATTATTGTCCCCACTTTAGAGGTGAGAAAACCTCTCCAGGGGGATTGTTTAATTTGTCTGAGATCACACAGTATGTAAGTAGTGGAAATTCAAACTAAAGTAATCTAAAGACAACTCACTCTTAATCACTAGACCAGTGGTTCCTGGATCCCTGGGAGTTTCCAAGACAAAAGCATAGGCATAAAGATACCAAACCAAGACATTATTTGCCTTTTTCACTGTGTTGACATTTTCACTGATGGTGCAAAAGCAGTGATGGTAAAACTGCTGGTGCCTTAATAGGAATCAAGACAGTGGCACAAAATAAATTAGCTGTACAAAATAAATTAGTTCTCATTGTGTTTTTTTCAACATACATAGTAAAAACAATGCTATTTCATTTAAGGTTATCTTTGATGAAACAAACAAAAATATTAATTTTATTAAAATTTGACCTTTGAATACATACCTTTTTAATATTCTGTGTGATGAGGGGTGAAATACAAAGTACTTCTGCTACATAAGGGAGTACAATGGCTGTCTTGAAAAGCACGTGTACAATTAAGTTGTGAGCTGAACTAGCTGCTGTTTTGTTTTGTTTTTTGTCATGGAAAACAATTTTTATTTGATAAAATGACTGACAGGCAAACTACGGTTTTTCAGCCTTGGCTATTTGGCAGGCATTTTCTCAAAAATTAACAAAATGAGAATGTCATTTCAAAGAAAACAACTGACACTATTTGTAACCCATGATTAAAATCTGAACTTTCAAGCAAAAATCAGAATTTTGGAAGATTTATTCCATCACAGTGAGCTTGCCAACCATCCAATACATAAAGACTTTTCAGAGTAGATAAATGATGATATCAATAAGTGTGATTTTTTAATATTATATAATAAAATGTGTCAATATTTGGAAGATTTGCATAACTCAGTGAACCATTATTTTCTAAATCATTAATGCATTATGCTATAAAATCATGTATAGGTAAAAGACCGAAGTACAAGCTACACCAATGGACTTTTAATGTAACAGGTATGGAAAGCTCATTAATATGGCTTTAGATTCCACATTGTAACTAACCTTTAATAAACTTTGACTTGTTGAGTTTTCACATATCGAAGAAGTATATCCTCAATCATATGAAAAGGCTATTAAAATGAACCCCTACATCCTCCTTTTCAAACTCTATATCTGGGAGAGATAAGTTTTTTTTTTTCAGTACTTGAAATAAAAGCCACATAACTCAATAGACCAAATGAGAAGCAGATGGATATGAGAATCCAGGTTTCTCACTTAAACCTGACAAATATAAAACAAAAACATTCTTCTCATTAAATTTTTTTGGAAAAATAAGTATTTACATGAAAATATGATATTTATATTAGAATGCAATGGATTTACTATTGTTATTTTGAAATCAATAACTATTTTTTAAGTTTCTGAGTTTCATTTTCTCAATAGATATAATGAACATAAACAAAAGCTTATGGGGGAACTTCATAATTGTTTAGAAGTATAAAAGGTGTTAATACAAAAACATTGAGAATTGTTGTACTAGATTATTCCAACCACTGTCAGAAGGAGTTTTTCTCTCTTTGACTAACTATTTCCACTGATAGGAAATTCACTACCACCTAAGAAACTCTAGTACATTTTAAAAACAATCAAATTATATCTTGTGACTTCTATCCATTGGTCCTGCTTCCAGGTTCTGAAAACACACAAAGGGAAGTTAATTCCTCTTTATGAAGACAGGCCTTGGGAATGCTGAGACTGTTACATCATTATTTTTTTAAGTATGGATCCACCTATTGGTACACTCTTTCTGAAATTCAGACATACCGTGAGACATTTTTCTCCTAATCTGCCCCTAAATGAACCCTAAAGAAGACAAGTATGAAGTAAGCCTGTCATCATTTCTTCCCAGAGAAGCCATGTTGGCTCCTAGGAATTAAAAATTCTTGTCCTAACTGCTCACAAACTATACATGCCAGAAGCTTGAATAAGATCTTACACACTTATTAGAGAACTATGGTGGCCAAAACAAAAACTGAATTTTAGTTGACTCAGTATTTACAGATCCAAGTTGCATTCTGTGTGAATTCATTTATTTGATGTAGTTGTACTGCAATATCATTTTCAAGTGGGGTATTGGGGAAATATTGGCCTTGGAGGTAAGTGCCTTCTACTCTGCCTTTATCAGACTGTGACATCTTAGGTGGGTATAATGCTTTTTCTGGTTTTAAGTTTTCTTAATCCTCAAACTAAAAACTTGAATTGGATGAGATTGGATGCCCCTACTGGCTATTGTATGGGGGACATGTCAGTATGTTATATATAATTGATTCATATTTGCTTGGGGATTAAGAAAAGTCCCAAATGAGTTATTGCTTTGTTTGATATTTTTGAAAACACCCATTAAAGTCATCTGCTTATAAAAAATTATTTAAGAACTATCAAAACTTTAAAAGGCTGCTGAATTAGAACGTCTTAGACTTTCTGTTGATTGCTATTTTCCTCTCTCTGTCAGAGTGTTTAAAATTTTCAGGTTTGAATGCCTTTTCTCCTCTTCAGAGACCTTCACAGCATCATTCGTGTCTTTTTTTTTTCCTTCTTGTTGACATCTAATATTTCTATTGCAAATATCAAACAGAATAACAGTGTTACACAAGTCACTGGAGACAAAAAGGCAAAGTAATGACTTTACATTTTGGTTCATTTAACTGTGAATCCCAAGTCAAGAATCTGGCACTAGAAACTTAGAGCAGTCAGACAATGTAAAAACATCAGATGAACATAACAATTTCAGGATGATATCACAGGAAGTCTGTGCACAAACTGGAAAATAAAGCTCAAAGTGAGCCCAAGAGCAGGAAATACTGGTCCTTGGCATTTACAAAAGCTATTATTGTCCCCACATTGTAGATAACAGGATCTAGATGGAGCATATTTCTGCTGCTTTTGGCTCCTTTGTCTCTGAACCATTGGAAAGCAATTGTTGTTAAAAAGTTCAATGTGTAGTAGAGTGTTGCTCAATTTTCCTGGAAAACTATTGACTTGCCACCCACACCCTTAGGCATGATTTGTGCGTTGCAGAATTATGGAAATCTTACCAATGTCCACGTGAGGTTCTTCTTTGATAAGATTCACAAACATAGCATAGATTATTACTTTAATCCTAAGAATGCACTCAGCCCTCAGTGTTTCTATAAACTACCAGTAGGGTGCAATGTGACATAGCTGGCCAATTGGCAACCCAGGCACCACCTGGGAGAGAGCTGGCAGCACTCCACCCAAAGGCATAAACATTGGCTGCACAGTAGCTATATGTGTGTGTGTGTGTGTGTGTGTGTGTGTGTGTGTGTGTGTGTGGAGGAGGGTGGGTAGTGGTGGTGGTTAAGAAGTGGGGGCTTCCCTCTGCTACAGATATGCTAATTTATAATTAACATAGGTCCAGGGAGACACTTTCAGAATTTCTGGCTTAGAGGTCCACAATTTAGACTTGGGCATTGCTCCTACCTACAGTTGAAAACCTTGGCAATGTATTTAATATAATTTCACCTGCTGCCAAAGGCTGTTCCAAATTTAGTTGTTTTTTTTTTTTTTTTTTCCTCCCTTCACATCTGCAGCTTTCCAAATCTTCATCCCATAGGAGGCAATAATTACATTTCATAGCCACTGAATCTTCCACCAAATAATTACAAAGTAATCATTGGCAGCCAAAATATTAAACCCTTCATTCCAACTTAAGAGTTTCACCATCTTTCCTTCGCCCTATAAGTTTTCTCTCTCTCTTTTATATTCCCTCATAAGTTCACGAACCCTTTTTCCTCACTGACCTCTAACCCTTAAGCATCTTACCCTTCTGCTTCTCCCCAACCCCAATATCCCTAACATAACCAATGGGACCAGAAGCCTGGCTCACTCAGGAAATCTGTCCTCTTTTCCATGACATGCACCAAAAATGACCAGAAGTAATGTTCAGAGAAGATTGACATAGAACACACCTGTAATCTGTGAATCCTTGTTGATTGATGCCTTTCTATTATCTCTCAGAAACATCCTAGAAATAAAACTTAAGTATACCCCTGAACTGATTCTTTTCTTTTCTCTTGATTGATTGGCAAAGTTCTACAAGTAGGTAGCCTAGGAATCAGGGTAGCCATGTAGAACCATGTTTCCAGCATGAAATTTCCTGAAATATAACCCACACTGCATTGTCAGGGTCTTTGTGTCTGCAAAGTTGCATCAGCCCAGAGAAGACAGCTGCTTCTTATTATAGAAAAGTAGCTAAACAGACTAGGGTACTCCCAGAAAACATACCAACTAATGAAGCTTCAGAGCCTTATGTACAGCTGCCTACTAGATAGCTTCACTTAGCTATCTAATAGGCATGTTTACTTTAACATGCCTATCAGAATTGTTTATATCTTTCCAAATTCTATTTCTTCTCCAGTCTTTCCCATTTCAGGAAATGCTACTATTATCCACCAACTTGCTCAAGCAAAAAATCTAGGAAACATCTCTGACTCTTTCCTTTTCCTTTCCCATCACATTCCAATCCGTCAACAGACCTGCTAATTCTAACTTCAAAATACATTTCCAAGCTTCTTCATTTTTCTCTGTATCTATCACCACCCTGGTTTTAGACACCACCACATCTTATTCCGTCTTTCTTTTTTATATAAATATTATCACACAGCAGACAGAATAATTATATTAACCCCCAGCTAAAAAAACTCAGGAAGCTTTCCATTATGCTTGGAACACATACTGCACCATTGCTAGGCCTAGAGGGCCCTCCATCCACTGGACCCAGCCTAGATCTCCCCGACTCACTTTGATTTTAAAGCATCCTGGATTTTCTTCCCAAAGAACAAAGAAAGGTCCATTTTTTATATGAGTATTACTTATTTTTGTAATAGGATATAAGGTAGTCTGACAAAGCCCCACACTCGAAATTAATTCATTAGCTAGTTTCCATAGTTGCTGAGATACCACCAATAGGAATAATTTTCTTTGTGTTTATGATTCTGAAGTGTTTTTTTTTTTTTTTTAATCTAGACAAGCTGGTTGTTAAAAGAAAATAAAATCATTTGTAGGTGACAATTATTTTTTCTTACGCCCATCACCATCAAAGTTATCCTGAGGGAATAAAAAAGAAGCATAGCTAAGTTTTGAGTCTAGAGAGTAGATTGCACCTACTTTTTTTTTTTTTTTTCTTGTAATGGACCCTGATCTTCTCTGCCTTTACCTCAGGCATGCTTATGGCCTTCTTATGCTTCTCGCTATCAGCAGTTTATCATTTCTTTCCTATTATACTGTGATAAATGTTTGAAGAACATTTTTTCTTAGCATCATACTTGAGCATATAGCATGTTTGTTCAAAGAACTGATGAATTAATGATAATGTACATTACAGAAAAGAGAAGCTGAAACTAGATTTAGGAAATAAAGGCTTTTGAAAGTATTTTTTTATGAGAAAGTAATTGTTAATTTAATATTTAATGATCAAAGGAATTATGAACAAATATTATACAACTATATTTTGAAATTGAAATGGATATCCAAATTGAACTATGCTTTATTAATCTATAAGATTTTGTTTTGTTTTGTTCTGTTTTTCTCCACAAGCTGTAAGGGTTTTCCTGAATGGAGGGAGGAAAATGGATTACATAAACTTCCAAAGTCCTTCTTAGGACTTTGACTCTATGATCTACTTACTGATAAGCCTTAAATCAGTCTGCACCAGGAATATACCTATTCACAAACTAGATATGTATTAACATTCTATCTGCTTTCTGTATCTTCTCTGATGACCATTTTGCTTCACTGACTGGGTTCCCTAGGTCAAAATTCATTGCCTGCTGCTGTAGAGGATTTCGGTAACAAAGGATTGTTAGAGCAGTCACACACGATGTACTGAGGACAGATTTTTATACTCCTTTTGGCTTTCTGGCATTTTGCAATGTTCCCCAGCAACCCACACAAAATGATTTGATGAGATACTCAACATCCCTGCTTTCCTGCATCATCTATGTATATATTAAATTCTTAAATGAGAGTGCCAACACAATGTGAAAAATAAATGTGGTGACTCCTATTTCCTTCTCAGCTGGCAGGAGCTGTATCAATAAAACCACTCAAGACATTCAGAAATATGTGGTGTTTTCCATGGGAGACTGCAGATCGATGAACACACAGAACATGTCCTTGTCACCCCTGCTGCGGGTTCCTTCTTCTCAGCCTGATGACACATCAATAAAGCTGTCTGAGTCCCTGGCTACTGTTATAGACTGTAAACGTCTTCTGGCATTAGTCTTGCCAAACAGGATTCCTTGCACACCTCCCTGCCACCCACTTCCATAGAGGTTTCTAGTTCCCAAGCAGGGCACACTTAAACTGAGACAGAAAATTCAACAAATGGATCACTATTTTTCTTTTTAATTACATCATGACCAATGGGTCCTCTGTGATTTCAGCATTTACAGAACCATGTGTTCCTAAAATCATGGCAGAAAAAAAAGTGATTCATGAAATAAATTCTTTGCTTTTGTTTCAGTTCAAATATTAACGTGCAAAATCATGACTTAAAAGCTAAGCACTGCAAATTTAGTACCTACTGGATCATGATTTATAATCATGGTTAATGATTTTTTCTTCTAAACACTCTCCTACAGGTTGATGAAATGAGAACATAGCGAATGATAAATCAAATTTACTACACTTTCTACTCTATATTATATCAACATTTTCATTTTTGTATTCAAACATTTACTAGAAATCTGCTGAAGGCTGGGCACTATGCTAGTGAGAAAACATACATGGGAACAAAGTGTGAAAATACAACAAAGCAAAAATTTACGAAAGACCAAAGTGCTTTAGACGTGCAATAAATAAGAACATGGAAGGCACTGGAGAAGAGTTAACATTGGAACTGGTTCTTTAAAGATGGATTATGACTTTAGTAGAAAGAAAGTTGAAGGATAACAACAAAGAATCTAGAAGCACATGCGTAAGACCTGTAAGCAAAAGCGATTGTTACTTTCTTGGAAGTGCAAACATCATGATGTGGCAGAAGAATGAGCAGAGAGAACATTATCAAGCAAGGAGAGAGGAAAGATAAAGTTATGAAGGGTAAGCTAAGGAAATCACCCTTCATTCTGTAGACTATTAATTCCCTTCATCAGAATTAGCTGATAAACTATTTTTAAAAAGTACAAATTCCTTTGTTACCTTTCTAGAGATTCTGATTAGTAAAGTTTTCTAGAGAATCAGTAATGATTCTGAACCTACCATTTTAAGAATTTCAATGGGTGATATGATGCTCACCAGATTCAAGTGATGAAAATGAAGAGATCCTGAGGGCTTTAAAGGCAAGGGAATGATGTGATGTAAGCTGGTTTTAATAATAATCATTTCTATAGGTTAATAATTATTAATAATAATCAATCCTATAGATAGATATGAATGAAATACCTATTAGAATAGAAGTCACAGATATGTGGTCCATATATTAGTTACACTGAATATGCTCAGTGTATGTGTATATCTGAGTGTTTATTAATTAGTGGCCTCTTCATTAAAACCGGGAAATTTCACATAATAAGCCAAATTTGCTGCTTCCCTTATAAAATTAGGCCATATAGATATTATCGATATGGCAACAACTGTCTTGAGCTCCCTAGCAGCTAGATATGCACCATCCAGGCTGTACAACCCCACCAATTGTTTTCTCCCACTGGAACCTGAGTCACTCATTTACCTCTCTGCTTGGCCAGTGTATGAATTTGAGTTTATTATCAATGACTGGAACAAATTTATAATGGAAGGTACTATAATTTGTCTGTTAGCCAATAAATACATATTTGGCAGAGAGAGGTTAAGTCAAAAAGTGTCAACGTTCTGACAGGATACTTTAAGATTTTTATTTGCAAATTTTCATAAAGTCATATAATGGAGAGATAGGAGGGAGTTAACATTTTTTGCGCACTTATTCTATATTATACCAATCATTATGCTAGGAGAATTAAATGAATGCTCTCAGCTTAATTATCTTAAGAGTGTTACAAGATAAACTCTATGAGGGCAGGGCTGTTTCGTTACTGAATTTGCAGCATTTGGAATAATGCCCAGTACAAAAAAGTGCCCAGTAAATATGTTTATTGATTCAATAAAAGGTAAGTCACAATGAATGAAATTGTGGTTGTTAAATAAAATAAATAGGCTGCCTACATTGTCATTGCCAGGAGTGATCCGTTTTCAGAGAAGTGACAGGGAGTTTCTAAAGAGTTAAAAATAAAAGTAGGGGCTTTCCAAAAAAATGGAATGTACCCTGCAAAAGCTGCAGTTTGAGCAACAATTGGAAATGATCTGATTTTGATCCAATAGAAATAGCCTATCAGAGATAGACAAATATACTGTAATAACCAATCTATGATCATTCCTCACTTTGTAAGATCCTTCTTCATGGTAAGGAACCTAATTTTCCTTTAGATAAGGAAATTCTAAAGAATTTCCCCTTTAGAAATTCCTTGATTGTTATTATAAGCTAATGTGACTTGCTAACTATTTTGAGACTCTTACTTTGGTTTGATCTTTCCCTGCTTGAGCAGTTTCTCTTTCAATAAACTCATTATATTGATTATTATTGGTGGCAATAAATATCTTTTATTGATTCAATAATAGGTAGTTCACAATGAAAGAAACTGGTGTTCACAGGCACTAAGTACAATCACACAGCTGGAATTAAACCCAGTCTGTTAGCCTTCAGAAGGCAGGTATGGCCACTACCCAATATTGGTCTCCCCATTTTAGTGAAGTGAATCCTCTGCTATACTTCTCATTTCTTGACATACAACAGGAGGAAAGCTCATTGCTATATGACCATTCAATTTTTAACCAAATCCTTTTTTTTGCATTATCTTGTTTTTCTTTTTTAACTCTATCTACAAAATCATTTTAATTTCTTAAGACTTGCAAAGTGAAGTTCATAGAGGAACATAATAGAATTTCAGGGTATCAGGAGCCTCCTAAGACCAAGTTTGAAAGCTGCTCAACATGGCATCCCCTTCCTGACCTGCCTTAAATCTGGTCTACTGTTTTGCCTGATAAACCAAGAGGACTCTACATAATTAAAAAATGCACCCACAATATACATATCTGCTGGATATTGATGTAACTCTTACTTGACCCAAGATATTAATCAAATGAAATTAGATTTCTGGAAAAGACTTTGTTTATTGATGAAATTATTTACTATAGCTTAGCTTGGCTACTTTCCACCTCTAATATGTATTAGGCAATGTCCTTCTTGAATCCTACTCTGACCTTTCCTAGGTTCACATCTTCCTGGTTGATAAACTCAGCTCTCTTCTGATGGTCTATGACATTTTTCTGAACACCCATGATCCCTAAAGAGAAAATAGATATTTGTGATCCTGAGATAAAATTGCCTTCTGTTTAATATCACTTACATTAAACAGGGGAAGTCAGGCAGCTGCCTAGATTTACTTGGAGAATTTTTCTCTTTTCTTTTTTTTTCCCCCAAATTCTTCAAAAGGCAATAGACATTTGTTTTAAGTTTTCTTTGATCTGCTTTCTTTTATGTACTTTGGAGTTAAATATTACAAACAAATAACTAATAGTTGTCATCTAATATACCATTTCATATTAAATTTATATAAACTTTTGAATAGACAGAATCCCATGGGATAAAGAGCAATAGGTATCTAGACCTATATATAGATATGGCTGTTTTGGTTGCTGCAACCTTGCTTAACGGTTCTTGATTCTAATAAACACAGGTCTCCCCATGTGTTGTTCTAAGATTGTCCCTTATCCATCCTTGCCACTGATCCAGTTGCCTTTAGTGAGCCTTACTTAGCTGAGCAGCTTCTGTTAAAATTGGAACAAACCTCAAGAGAAGCCAGGTTCCCAAAATCAAGCTGTAAATACAGGCTGTAATCAGACAATGTCATCTGTCACACACAAGAGCTGCAAATCATCGAATTAAAGCCAGATTACAAGTGATGGTATTTGATTTCATTCATATTGAGCAATTTAGCCTAGTAGTTTTGAATAATAGTATATCTTAATATTTCAGTGCACGGATAAGAAGTGATAGTGATGTTTCAAATAAACCTTATAACCATTTACTATTATAGAAGAGGAGAAAAAATCAATATTTAATGTTCAGTGTGGGGAAATGTTCCTAAGACGATGTTAAGTGAAAGAAGCAGAATAAAAACAGTATGCTTATTGAAACCTGTAAAACATGCATAGGAAAACAAATGGAAGGAGATATTTCAAAATATTAAAGGAAGATGTTACATTATGGATAGGGAGTTAGGAGTGATTTGCTTATATTCTTACTTTTCAGTTTTAGATGTGTTACTTCTATAATGAAAAAACTGAAAATGACAAATATAAAATGAAAAATAATATGTAAAAGAGCATCCTTTTGTAAATGCAGTTTAATTTTTAACATGAGAAGTGTGATCTTAGTACATGAAAGCACTAATACAGATCAGTTTAAAGGTAAATTATAGTTTCTTAAAGTATTTTCTTAATATTCCAATAATCTTAAAAATATTTTTTAAATGGGATAATCTTGAGTTAATTTAATGAAAGCCAAAAATTAAGTCTCTGTGTAAAGTAAGACATGTTCCTGCTTGAAGGAAGAAAGAACATACATAATAGGCAGGTAGGCAGGTATGACCACATTTTAAATAACATGATAAATGCTAATGAGATAGTATTCATATAAAGAAAGCAAAGTAAAGGACATCCAGAATCTTAGTTTGACTTTGACGCATTTGAGAAATGCTACATTCACAGACACCTTGGGGAATAAGTCACCGAGGCTACAAGAAGGTTATTTGAGATCCATTTGAGATTATGTCAACCAACGGAACTGAGGGATTGACAAGATAAAAAGGCAAGTCTTTTCCATATCCAATTCTTCTGATATGCCTCACTAAACCCATATAAACAGAGAAAAGACACAAAGGGAAATTGTTTGTACATTTTCAGGTTTGTGGAGAGTTTCAAGGGAAGGAAGGGACATCATGAGGTCATCTGGTATGCCTTTGCAGATAATTCAAAATAGTATTCATTCTGCACAATTAGCAGTGCCCTTGGCCTTCGAAGTATACTTACTTCCTTTTTTGTTGAAGACCACGTTGCCCTGCCTGGCTCTGAGGGATACCCCAAAGCAGGGTATTTTATATGTGAGATTCCTAAGTGGAAAGAGCCAATAGTATGAATCTGAACCAAGTCCTTGAAAGAGTGACAACTCAGAAGTCCACATTCCAAAGTCTAGAGAGTAGAGTCAGCAGTATACTTACAGGCAGGAAGTGGAGTCAAGAGTCAAGGACAAAGAGCAGATGAAATATAAAAGTGGACAGCAAGCAAGAAATTACCTGGGAGAGACTATGGTAAAAAAGAGCCATGGAACACCCATTGCTCACCTCTATAGTAAATAGGTCCATGGCAGTTTGACACATTAGACTAGTTCAAAGATTCTTAGGGGAGGGACTCCCTCCATTTAGCAATATCCTCTTTTCACTATCTTCAACATTTAACCTTAATCTCCGGGATTCTAACTGTGCTGGTTTGGAACTGATGTGTACCCCAGGAAAGGCCATGTTCTTTAAATCTAATCCTGTGAGGGCAGACATATTGTGGGTGGGACCTTTGGATTAGGTTGTTTCCATGGACATGTGACCCACCCAATTGAGGCTGGGACCTTTTGATTAGATTACTTCCATGGAGGTATGGCCCTGCCCATCAGGGTGGGTCTTGATTAGTTTACTGGAGTCCTTAAGAGAGCTAAGAGCGAACACAGACGCAGATGCTTGGAGATGCAGACAGAAAGATGTTTGAAGATGCTAAGCTAAGAGATGAAGCTCAAAGTTTGCCCCAGAGAAGCTAAGAAAGGACTCCCAGATGCTTAGTGAGATATGCCCTGGGAGAACAAGCAAAGATGCACAGGAGCTGAGAGAGAGAAGCTAAGAGAGACAGAAGCCCAGAGACACTTTGGAGGAAGCAATTTTGAAACCAAAACCTGGGAGCGAAGGACCAAGAGATGCCAGCTACTTGCCTTCCCAGCTGACAGAGGTGTTCCGGACATCATCGGCCTTTCTTCCATGAAGCTGTTCCTCATGTTGATGCCTTAGTTTGGACACTTTAATGGCCTTAGAACTATAAATTTGTAATCTAATAAATCCCCTTTATAGAAGTCAATCCATTTCTGGTATTTTGCATAACAGCAGACTTAGCAAACCAGAACACTAACTCATAGCCAAAAATGTTACTAGCAAAGTACAATGGCCCCTTCATCTGCTGAAGCTTTTCCTCATGCAATTTTCTCCTCCATCTTTCCTGAACTTTTGCTGTAATGAAACCATCTGTTTCTGTTTGCTTGGTGGGAAGTACCAGGAACATTACCAACAATCCCCCTTTCCCCTCTGTCCACTCACATTTCCATTGCCAGAGAAACATGAGGGAGAGTTGAGACTCCTGTTAAAGTCTGAAATAGGCTTGAACAATGAAAAATCCATCAACATCCAAAATATTAGGTATATCACCTCAAACGTGGAAAAACACCTTTATGTCTATCTCTTTTCTTAGCACATTCCCTTAAGGAAGGGACCATATCCCACTGATTCACATATTACCATGACCTATATTGCACTGTAGTTGAGCTATTATAGGTTAACAATGAGTGAATGAATAAATGCAAAACTTTTTCAGTGTGCATTTATGTAAATAATCTTGTATAGTTCTTGACAGAATGGCTCTCATTATTAGAATTACATACTATTTCAACCATCTTAACTATCACAGCTACTAAAAGATGGTTCAAGAACATAGGAAAAATGCTAGGGAAATCAGTAGGATCTTAACTTTTTTTGGAGGGGGTAAAACTTTCCTTATTTTCTGTAGAATTTAGAATTTTGGAGTCAGTCAAATACAACAAATCATTTCAAATGAGTTCCAGGAATCTGGCTGGCACCTATTTCTGCCTGCTGTGATGGCTAGATTTATAGTTTAATGTGAGTATTATATGGGTATATTATCTGGTGTGAAGCAAGAGAGAAAACACTTCTAATAATGTTTCCTTGTCCCATCAGGGGACAAGGCAGGGACTAGGACTATGAATTCTCTTCATTTCTTTCTTTCTTCTCCAACAGCAATATGTAGCAAAGTAGGCACACCATTTAAAGTCTTAGCCAGAAATTAAGAAAAGTTAATTCAGTATAAGGGTTTTAAAACTGTGTTTCACAAAGCTGCTTGCTTTAAGGGTTCTGCAAAACTTGGTGACGTTGCCTTATTTTGTTTTCATGCATGATGAGACTATGACTAAATTTATCATTCATAATCCTAATTTTGAATATTTTTTACTCTTGGAACAGCCACATTATTCTGATTCATTGACTTTTAAAATAGTTAAATGCTATAACTTTTAATTTATAAGCCAACATAATTATAAATTACCACTATAAAGCCAGTAGGTGAGAGAATCTGAGTTGGCTCTCAGATCTGCTTAGTGCTCAGTTCAGTGCTCTTTCCACTACATAATTCACTACTTCACAGGGAGTTGTGAGCACATCTTTCCTCTATTCATCTCTGTTGTATAGTTTATCACCAGGTGACTCCCAAATTAGCTGTCCTAATTCATCAACATGTTTAACTATCAAGCAGATGTCACGTGAAAGAGACACAGAAGGTAGAGTTTCTAATGATCATGTGAGCACTTATTTTTCTTATTATCATGTAAATATAACCAGATTTGTGTGTATTACAGTTCCCTACCAGAATAATGGCAACCAGAAATATTGAGACATGTAACAAAAAAAGGAAAGAGAAGAAGTAAGATGAAAAGGAAAAGGAGAAACAGAAGGAGGAGAAAGAGAGACAAGAAGGAGAAGGATTAGGGAAAGAAGTTCTGAGGATTAAATGACACTCCAGAAATTCATATTTTGCAAAGTTGTATATTCAGTATGTTTTGCATCTACCTACCATGCATATATTTATATGTTTAGAGTAATTAAAACCCCAAAGAATGTTTTTATATTTATTCCAATATTTCTTCATAAACAAACTGATGAAGGTAAGGCAGAGAGACTGTGATTTCCATTTTATGAGGAAACTAAGGCACATGATTAAATGATTTTCCCAATGGCATCCAGCAAGTCTGCAGCAGAATGAGAATTGTAATATATAAACTCCTACCAGTTTCATAACTTCATCTGAATTGTTATTCTGAAAATATGGCTATGATCTCTTAAGTCATAAACTTGTATTTAAAAAAAAAAAAACATGTTTCAAAAAGTCTGCTGCAAAAAAATGCAAAGTCCAAAAAAAGAATAAAAATCAGGAGAGATTTATACTGTGTATAATAGATAAAGGAAAAATTTCCAGGGAAATAAAAAAAAAAAGGACCAAACTGGTCAATAGAAAAACAGGCAAAGAATGAAACAGGCAGTTCAGCTCACAGAAAAAGAGATTCAAGTAGTTTAAAGCCATATGGATTGCTTCTCAACCTTACTAATTATTCTGTAAAATGCAAATTAAACAACAAAATAATACTTTCTTTTAAACCTATCAGGTTGGCAAAGATTATGAAATTTGGGAAGGGTGTGAGGAAACAAACAGTCATATATTGTGGTTGGGAGTACTTGGCAATATCTATCAAAATTTTAAATGCACATATGCTTGAATGCAGCAATGTCACTTCTAGGAATTCCTCCTACAGATAAGTACCTTATGTACAAAAAGGGCCAGAGTCTGGAAGCCAGTTCATTGCTCATCAGTAAAACTATAAAAACAATGGAAAACTATTATGCCATTAAAGAGTTGATGTATAGCAGAGATATTGTTAGAGGGCTCCTCCAATATAAATTATTTTACAGAAACAAAATGCAGAACATTAACTATGTCTCCATTTGTGTAAAAACAACTTATCCAGTCCCATCTCTATGCTGATGGCTCTGAAATTAAGATATCTAATCCCAATTTCTTCCCTGAACTCCAAATTTGTACTGAATTTACTGTAGCAATTACAGAACCCTTGATTTCCCCTGAAAACCTATTCCCACAACATCCTCCTACTAATTAGCAGCACTATCCATCTAATTTCTTAAGTCCAAATCCCAGAAGCCTCATCTTCTCATTCTCTATTTCTAATCAATCAGCAAGTTCTACTGACTAACCTCTAAAACATGTCCAAAAATCTGCCACTTTTCTCTTTCTCTGTATTCATCACCCACTCCATCTAAGTCATCAGCCCTTCTTCCCAAATTTTGCCTTATATTCCTTCTTCCATACTACACACAGTAGGTAGAGTGATGTTTTTACACAAAAATGCCACTCCTTGTTTAAAATCCTCTAATATTGCCCCCTTACATTTAGAATAAAATCCTAACTCTTAAACTGGCCTACAAAGTCCTACATTTTCTGGCTCCCACCTGTCTCTCTGATCTCAAATCCTACCACTTTTCCTTGAAAGTGCATAGAAAATTTACTAAAAAATACACAACCATCAGATAGGAGAGATTGACACTAGGAAGAGCTACTTCAATTTGTTTAATTTTCAGAATTTACAGAGTCCAGACTCCTTGTATTGTGGTCCTTGCACTAATTTGCACATGGTATCCTGCAGAACCTTCTACCAATTTTGGCTCCTCTCCTCAGATTGGCCTACTGTGTTCCCAAGGAGTGCCTTTGGCTGATTTCAGGTGGTTTTCCTATTCTCAGGGCTATCAGCAGTGATGCTTCTATCACCAATTTCTTCCTCCCACAGGAATGATGACACCACAGTGGTTTTGTAGCTGTCACCTATGTTTGGGGTTTGGAGGACACCTTGTCATTTATTTGGGTTTTAAATTTTATTCTTGGGTGATGGGTTTTTCTGTCCAAGTGCCAATTTTAAAAAATGGAGAGATTCAGACAGATTCATAAACTCTTTGACTGCTGCTGCCCCAGTCAGCCCCAAATCCTCTCCATAGTAACCCACTATATTCTGGCTACCATTTGCTCTTTTAATAGTTTATGTTATGCATTTGTTGCATCTAAAATTAAATTGTTTTTAAAAAGAGAAAATACCAAATATAGCACAATTTAGAACTTTATATGTAATACCTTCCTAAGCTCAAAAAGAGGGAGAAAGGGAAATAATACACCAAAAATAGCAAAAAAGGAAAACAAAAGTATTTTTATTTATCTGATCCAGGTAGATATTTGGAAAGATAAATAGCTCCTTTATATTGATTATGTGTGTGTGTTCATGTATATATGCACATACCTACACAAGCATATAAATATATATATAATAAAAGCAATATATAAAATTTGATTTGAATAGATTTCTTTTTCTTTTTCATTTCATTATTTGATCATTATCTGGTAAATTTAGTAACTTGAAAGATATCTCTAAATGGATAAGACTTAAGATTGTCACTAAATGAGAAAGTAAGATAACTATTTGACAGCTAAACAGTAGGAATTGATTAGAGATGCTGCTGTATTGTCCAAATAAAACAAAATTAGAAGTAGGAGGTTGTCAGCCTGGCTCTACCAGCAACAGCTGTGTGGCCATGGATGAATTGTACAGTAAATTGGGGTCACAGTTCTCATACATACTCTGAGAAGTTTGGACAAACAGAGAAACCAGAGGCCTGAGCAGGTTCAGTCAAACACTAAGGCATGTTTAATTTGGCTATCACAAAACAATGTGAATAACTTGCAAATTGCTTGCAAGCAATATTTCTGTTCCAAGTTTCTCTTTTTTTTTTTTTTTTTTTTTTTTTTTGGTTTTTTTTTTTTAATTCAGTTTTATTGAAATATATTCACAAACCATACAGTCATCCATGGTATACAATCAACTGTTCACAGTATGATCATATAGTTATGCGTTCATCACCGCAATCTATTTCTGAACATTTTCCTTACATCAGAAAGAATCAGAATAAGAATAAAAAATAAAAGTGAAAAGAGAATACCCAAACCATCCCCCCATCCCACCCTATTTGTCATTTAGTTTTTACTCCCATTTTTCTACTGATTTTTTTTCAATTTTTTAACTTTGTTTATCAAAAAATTAAAAACAAACAGGCAAACAACAACCAAAAAAACCCCACAACATTTCAAACAAAGCAATGGATTAAGGAAATCAAATAACCTAAAATAACTACTTTGCTTCCAATATGTTCCTACCATACCCCAAGAAAATTAATAAACCTTGTCCAAACAGAGGAGTAAGAAAAACAAATAATCTAAAATAACTACATTGCTTCCAACATGTTCCTACCATACCCCAAGAAAATTAACAACCCCTAAGAAAACAAAGGAATAAGAGAAAAAAAAACCTAAAATAACTCTATTGCTTCCAACATGATCTTACTATATCCAAGAAAGTTTACAAACCATAATCATTCCTGAGCATTCCCATAACATTGAGATTACCCTCCATAGTTTATCTGTTCTTATTAGATTATCATTCCCCCTCCACTAATTGGTATCTCTAGGTCCCCTACATTCTACAGTATAAAACATTGTACATTTTTCACAGAATTCACATTAGTGGTAACATACAATATCTCTCTTTTTGTGCCTGGCTTATTTTGCTCAGCATTATGTCTTTTTTTTTTTTTTTTTTTTTTTTTTTTTAATCTTCATTTTATTAAGATATATTCATATACCACACAGTCATACAAAACAAATCGTACTTTCGATTGTTCACAGTACCATTACATAGTTGTACATTCATCACCCAAATCAATCCCTGACACCTTCATTAGCACACACACAAGAATAACAAGAATAATAATTAGAGTGAAAAAGAGCAATTGAAGTAAAAAAGAACACTGGGTACCTTTGTCTGTTTGTTTCCTTCCCCTATTTTTCTGCTCATCCATCCATAAACTAGACAAAGTGGAGTGTGGTCCTTATGGCTTTCCCAATCCCATTGTCACCCCTCATAAGCTACATTTTTATACAACTGTCTTCGAGATTCATGGGTTCTGGGTTGTAGTTTGATAGTTTCAGGTATCCACCACCAGCTACCCCAATTCTTTAGAACCTAAAAAGGGTTGTCTAAAGTGTGCGTAAGAGTGCCCACCAGAGTGACCTCTCGGCTCCTTTTGGATTCTCTCTGCCACTGAAGCTTATTTCATTTCCTTTCACATCCCCCTTTTGGTCAAGAAGATGTTCTCTGACTCCCGGGGAGGAATGTAGACCTGGCATCGTGGGACGGAGAACATCTTCTTGTCCAAGTTTCTCTTAAAAAAGAAAAAAAAAGGAAAGGAAAAAAATTTGATTAGAGCGATAGGCTGGAGCTGAGCAGCCTCTGTGCTTTTAGAGGTCATGTGCTCCCTGGGTTAGCCCTGTACTCACACCATGCTTCTTGTTTACTTATATTGTCTTTCTAGGCCCTGTAGTTTTCAGAGTATTTTGTCCTTTAGGTGACTTCTGTGGCCTCTTCCTGCTTTTATAATCTGTAATTTTCCACTATTTAGATTAGAAAAATCATTCTTAAAAATCTTGCTTCTTTAAGTAGTGAAAATACATTGGTCATTCAAGTACTGAACTCAGAATGCTTTTACACAGCCAAAGCCCTTGACTAATTTCATGTACATAGAGGAAGAAAGTGGAGTTGATTTGTCAATAAAGGTTGTAACCAGGAACGTAATCTGCTCAGAAGCAATGCCTTGCCTGAGAAGTTCTCCAAAAGAAGATCAACAGCTGTTTTTACGGTACTATGCTGGCCAGATTCCTGTTAAGACTATGCTGTTAGAGAAAGCATGAGAAACCATATTATTGAGAGAGAACAGAAAGTAGATAAGGGATGGCAAGTTTAAGAGTTTATACCTCCACCAAGAATGACAACTCCCCCTCCTTCCCATTGCAGTCAGTATCTGGCTATGGCTGTGGATGCCACCTGTGTAGCAAGCCAGTGAACATATTGCAAGCACAGTAACAAGTTGACTCATGAGAATGAAAGATAGAGTTGTCAAATGAGTCTTGGAAGTTCCTAGTTCATCAGATGGAAGGATTGAAAAATTCTGAACCTAGAAGGGAGGTCTGGTATCATGTAAATACCATGCAATGCCTGCCAGAAGCCTAGTGTTTCAGTTCCCACTCTGGTTGTTACTAGTTTGACCAAGTGATTGGACCTCTGTGGGCCATGGTATAAACTAAGAATAGAAATACATCCTTTCTATTTCATATCTATCCAGTGAAAGTATTTAAATTGATTCATAAACTGTATCATATTGTGTGTGACATTTGTTTTTACTGTTGTTATCATCATCATCATCATCATCATCATGCCATGAGAGTTGGCCTGATGAGAGCTAACTTATCCAAATGCCTTTATTCACTGGAATGTTAATTGTGCAAGTTTATCTGAAACTCCCAGATTAGGCTTTCTTCATAGCTTAATAAAAACAGATCAGATATACAATACAGCTTTTGATAATGGTCAGCTAAATGCAAATGCTCATTGAACTAGTGTTCTACAGCTGGTTGGGTCCTTCAGTTCAATATAAACTATTAAGCTGATTCTGCAACTTTGATCTAATTTTATTTTTTATTTGTTATTTTATGAAAGAGAAAGCAATAGTTGCTGTCGTCTGCCCTTTAATGGGCAGACAGGCTGTTATAGAAGTATTGTAAAGTGTTGACACATTTCTAACATGCCAGAAAAACTGGGCATGTGGTGCAAATCACTCATGATGCCACCCTCTGTTATGTAGTGGACCAAGTGCTAGTCAAGAGTCACAAGGTCTGGGTTTCAATCTAGACTCCCCCATTTGGATGCCACCTGTGCAGTTCATTAATCTCTGGAAGCATTAGTTTTGCACTTGGCAGTAATGCATAAGTCACAGGAGTGTTTTAGGATTAAGTAAGATAATACAGGTGAAATTGTTTTGTAGGTATAGAGTCACATAGACCCTTTGGGGGACAGGAACTCATGTGGGATTGTCCAACAGAATTCAACTCAGACAGCAGGCAAACCATTCTGAGTAGTAATCAAGCTGTTGCGCTCTCTCTTTTCTTAATCACTGGACTCATTTTTTTAACAGCTAATTTCTCATTGTATCCACTCCACTCCTTTCAGCCTGTTGTAATTTAGCTTTGTTTCTTGGACTTTGAAATTGTACTTGTTTTCAATATCCAGAATTTTTTGTTCTTGTCTCTGACTTGACTTCTCCCCTGGACTGCGTGTTTCTCTGCTTAACTCCTCTGAATGTTGGCAACTGACTCACTGTTCTTCCAACTATTAATCATATTAACAATAGACATCTTTTTGAAAACTACAGTCTATGAGGCAAGCAGTGTGTTAAGCTCTTAAGAGGCATTGTCTCCTAGTTTTCAAAAAACCCTCAGTTTTTCAATAAGGATGCTAAGATTTATAAGGTTTAAACAGGTTTCACAAAATTACACAAGTTGGAAATGACAGGATAGACATTCAATCTGGGTCTAGCTGTCTCCAGGGATCCTTGACCTCCATAACAGGGAGGTTTTGCCAAAGATGAAAAGTGACAGACAGCACTGAAAGGGTAGCACCTAGTCAAAATATTTTTTTTTTTTTTCTGACTGTAGATGAGATAATTATTCCTACCCTAGAGTTTTGTCTGGGCACAGAGCTCTATCTGGTTTTTACTTGGAAGATATGATGCTCTAGAAGACATACTTGCTCATGTTAGAAGAAGGTAAAATTGGTAGCCCATAAATTCTGTCAAAATACTTTACAATAAATCTACCAAATATTTCTTTAGCTCCTTCCATGTATAGAAACCATTCTTGTTCAAAAAGTGTCTTCTTATATATTTACCCCCACCATAAACCTGTGAAGAAGGGCAAAAACCAGGGTGAGCAACCATCATGGTTTGCCTGGGACTGCAGGGGAATGCCTGGAGGTAGGACTTTCAGTGATAAATCTGGAGAAGTCCTGGGGAAACTGAGATGAGTTGGTCTATTTTATAGATGGAGAAAACAGGATGCAGCCACAGTTAACATGTGGCAGAACCAAAGCTATAATTGCCATCTTCTGACTCAATGTCCAGTGCACAATCTAACCATATGACTAGTAACAATTTATTCATTTTAGTAAAGTAGGGAAATTTTTAAATGGCTTTGGGCAAAATTTATGCCATCATGTGTTACCTAGATCAGATCAATAAACCAGCTCTTTAAAGCTAGAACAAATAGGTATATTTGAGAAATTCATTCCTACTCTATCTCAAATTCTCTTGATTTTATCTAATGTTGAAATTAGAATTAACATGTCAGAAGCCCATCAGTTTTAGGAGAATTTAAAATATTCTGTTTTCTTTACTATTACGTTATAATACATAAATTCTTTGCCAGTTATCAACAAAAGTGATACTGTACTAGTAATTTGTTGTTGTTAAGATATTTTTATGCAATAAATCTTCAGGGCTTTAAGTCTGTGACGGCATGCAGATGTATTTCAGGGGAGTGGACTGAGATTTTATTTAAATTTGAAAAGCAATACCAAAGATGTCAAAGTGAAGAGTAAAATTCTGGGGCAGTTCCTATTGCAAATTTAAAATCAATAGTACAATTGAATATATTAGGGGAATTGGTCTCTGAAACAGCCGATTGAGAAAGTGTTAAAAACTCAGAATAGCCATACTTGTGTTTCTATACTAGAATAAGGGAGATGACTGAATGGAAGAACTAAAAACATAACCAAGCATGTTCTTTCCTTCTCCTGGAATGTTCCCTTAGAGTTTCTTTGTGTGTAGCTCCAATCAAACAGAACTAGGGATATGAGTGTCTTTTCTCTTTAAAGACAGAAGTCATAAATCTTTCACTGTTGTACAAACACAATCTGCATTTCCAAAGAAAGAGAAGGAAAAAGCAGTAATGGAAAATAATTTATAGAAAAGGAAGAGAGATTAAAAAAAAAATAGTAACACATTTCTTTGAGTATGGAAAAGAAATAATTAACTCAGATCATCATTCACATCAGGAAAGCTTCTCCTGAAGAATAAGGAGAAATTGGACAAAGTCTTCAAACATTTCTGTGTCTCCAATCACTTTAGGCAAGAGTGAAGGTCATGTGTTCTGGATAGCTGTGTAGATGACTCAAGAATAGTTCTATACTGGAAAAAGACCCAGATAACAGAGATGCATATGGGAATGGGGAAAAATGTATTTCTAAATTGGTATATTTTTATATATTATATCATTTTAAATGTGTGTTTAACTAAATTAATATGTAAATTAGCGCAAGGAAGTAAGAAAAGAAACAGAAGGAAGAGCAGAACCTTGCTGCTCTTTTGGTGCTACTTTTCCAACCACAAATAAAATATGCCTGTGAACAGATGTCTCTCCATTTGTGATCTTGCTACAAATAGGTATTTGGTCCTTTTACATTCCATTTCATAACAACACGGTGTTTAAGCAGAATTATTAGAGCATTGTCCCATTGCTGAATCCTAGAGGACACCACCCCTGCTCAGCCTTGAGGATTTTAAGGCCATACTCTGTCTATTCACTCCAGTAAAGATGAATGAATACAGAGAAGTTCTCAGCCTGGAGAATCAGAGGGTTAAATCCCCAAACTTCTCTTTACCAGACTCTTCAGATTCTTTCAAGAATAAGAATTAGGAGAATTAGGATAATAACACATGTTGTCCTTTGAATTGTCTTTCTCCCAGAGCAGTCTCCCCATCCACCCTCCTCTCTCCCACATAGCCTCTCACTCTTAAAATTCTCCAGAAAGAGCATCATTAGATATCATTTACTTAAATATGTCAATGAAACATGAGCATGTCTGAAGGAATAGGAAGGATTTTTAGCAAAGCCAAACTAATACAACTCAAAAAAATGTTTAGTATTGATCAATCACAGGAATAAATGAATGTTGTTTCTCTATTTTTTGTTCCAGGGATGGAATCAGTTGATAGCTGAGCCAGAATTCAAAATGAAGAGAACCTTTCACTCTGCCTTATACTGAGAATACTTGGTTCTTATGGCTAACAAGAATAAAAACAAAATTATTTCACATGTTCCCATTCCACTATCCATGAATATATTTTGGAGGGTCAGGCAAATGCCAAAAGTAAAGTAACTGAACAAACATTCTGGTCATGACACTGCCCTTGACTTTGCTCCCTCTTCCAAGCTACTGATTCCCTGGATTGATGTTATTTTCACCCTGCTGGGCAAGGGCAAGAGTTTTCATCCAATTTAAGGTTGTGATGCCATTATTTTCACTTCTTCCTGTGGTAAAAACTTTGATTGTCTCCAAGGAACAGCCAGGAAATCATGCTGTTCAGAAACTTCACACTTTGTTAATTTACAAACTGCTGACCAAGGAGAGAGGACATTATTATTACTAAGAATCATTTGTTCATTAACTGAACAATTATTTATTGAGTATCAACTACTAGGCACTGATCTAAACATGGAAGTTACACAGAAGTAAATAAAACAAACTCCTGTGCTCATGGATCTTACATTCTATTGTGGAAAGAGAAAGGAATATAATATATCTACAATGAATACAAGGGGGAAAAGCGAAGGTGATTAGGGATCAAGTGAAAACTACGTAGAAGACATAATTAAGTATTCTACATAGGATAATTTCAATATCTAAATTCATTAGGTAGATAACATGTATAGATTATTTATCATGTATTATAGAGGGGGATATCTGATATAAAAGAGTTACATTAATTTCCATAAGATCACATAGTTATTAATTCACAGAGCTAGAATTAGACTGGATTTTCATTATGTTAAGGTCTGGGATTAGCAGGATTTTTATGTATCTTCAGTATGTTTTTTTTCTTAATAAGAGAAATATCCTCCAAAATAATTTTCCATCCTATGTGTTTGACATTGTCTTTAGTATGATTTATCACACTTTAGCCCGTTTTATGGATGACAGCAGTAAAACAGTTTGTAAATGTGCTGATTATTTCTATCATTAACAAGACTGCAAAAAAATCATTTAACAAAAAGTAAGTTTAAAAATATGTCCTTCTCCTGAAACAAAATATATCAATAAACAGAAGGGACTACAAGAAAAAAATACATATATGTATTGATTCCAGAGCCCCTCGTGTTTGCAAATTTTTTCTCTCATTGCCAATTAGACACTTCTAGATCAACACCAAAGTCTTTCTAGGAGAATTGAAACTACAAAGCACAGCTGCAGGAGTGCAGATTTCTCCAGCTACTCCTTGGCAACCCAGTGCCTGTCCTCAATCCCCCAATTCCTATTCCCTTCTGGCTCCTGTTTCTCCTCAACACACCCCCATCGATCGATCTTCAACTCACATAGGACAGTGAGACGTCTCATTTCATCTCTCTACTTTGCTTCTTAGAATCTTCATTTCCATTCTCCTTAATGATTCTGAGCAGTAGGAACACTTGGGAAAGCTATGTAATTCCTGTTTTCTCAACTGCTGACACCAAGAACCCCTGAACTCCACACAGGCACTCGTCTGGTGGATGCCCTGGGTTCTGAACCTCTGTCTTCACCTCTCTGGTGACCAAAAGCTATTTTCAGCAAACTGCTGAATAGGAATGGGCTGAAAAATTCCTACCTGAACCCAAAGGCAGACTCTGCATGATACCGTGGTCAAATGCTGTTTTAGTTTGGTAAAGCTGACAAAATGCAATATACCAGAAATGGATTGGCTTTTGCAATAGGGATTTATTAACTTACAAGTTTACAGTTCTGAGGCTGTGAAAAATGTCCAACTCAATGCCTCATTAAACGATATCTGGACTTCTCTGTCACATGGCAATGCACATGGCCAACATCTGCTGGTCTTTCTCTCCCAGGTTTTCATTGCTTCAGCTTCTTGTTCAAGTTACTTCTTTTCTGAGCTTATTTTCTGTGTGTGCCCTTGTCTCTCACCTTCTCTGGCTCTCTTAGCTTCTCTGGGTGTTTCTCTCTGTTTTCACTGTGTCCCTTATCCTCATATAAAGGACTCCAGTAAGAGGATTAAGATCCACCTTGAATGAGATGGGTTACAGCTCAACTGAAATAACCTAATCAAAGGATCCCACCTCAATAGGTCTACACCCACAGGAATGGGTTAAAAGAAAATGTTTTCTGGAGCACTTAGCAGATTTAAACCATCTCAAATACAAAGAGCCTGTCACTACCTTAATCTAAGCAACAGCCATCTCTCAACTAACTACAAAAGCAGGTTATGGGCTGGTCTCCTGTTCACCCTCCTGCCCATTACAATCCATGCTCATTGTTTTCTTGATACTGAGATATAATTTAAATACAATAAGATCTACCCATTTTAAGTGTACACTTCTATAAGATTAACAAACATACCACAATCAAGATATAGAATATTTCTATTTACCTCCCAAATTGTCTTGGCATGTTTGTACTTGATCTACCTCGGGGACTAACGATCTCATATCTATCACCATAGTTTTGCCTTTTCTAGAATGTCATATAAATGGAATCATACAGCATAAAATAAGTCAGATCAACTATTCCCCTGCTTAAACCACTCTGATGACTTTGCATTGCATAGAACAATAAATCCTCACCAGAACTTACACTCTACTTGTCTGCCTAACCTTCATCACAGGCTCCTCTTCCTTTGCTTGGCAACTTCCCAGCTATATAGTCGTTCCTCTATTCTCCAAATGCACTGCATCTCCCCCCCCACCCCAGATTTTTCACAAGAGTTGTTTCTTCTTCCCAGAATATGCTGTCCTCTATTATTTACCTGGTTAAATCCCAGTCATCTGTTAAAGCTCAGCTGAAATGTCATCTTTATTAAGAATTCCTTGATCCCCCAAAATAAATAAAGCTGTCCTCTGACCTTTTCCTTCATTGCCTTCACTTTAATTTATAATTAACTATTTGTCTTTTGGCTTATTTATTTACTGTTTGTCTTTTATAATATTTTGTAAGTTGTGAGAACAAGGCCCATTTCATTTTATTCCCTATTGTCGGGGTGTGTGTGTGTGTGTGTGTGTGTGTGTGTGTGTGTTTGATTAAGAGAATTTAATTCAGAATCTCCAACTTTTATTCCTGGAAAGAAACTCTTCATGAAATGGGGAAAGGCTGACCCACAAGTTTCTCTTACTTCACTTACTTCTGTTATCTCCATTCTGGTTCTAGAGTGTTCTTTTTCTCTATAGTTCTAAAGTTAACAAAAAGAAAAATGAGCAAACAAAACCTTGCCCTAGGTGCTCCTTAACATTGCTGAGGTGGAGTGGAATTTGTTTACTAAATCCTAAAGGAATATGAAATTTAGTCCTTTCTGATAGTTGATTGATAAGAGGCTGAAAATCCCAAGTTATCCTATAACTCAAAAGAACTGGTACCATCACTCCAGATATTCTAACTCCATGTCAATATTCATGACACAGGGACTCCATTTTAGATTTGATAATAATACTGCAGTTCAGGTAAGGAAACAAACTTCCACATGGTACCACCAAGGTCTCTCCTTTGAAGGCCTGGCTTGATGCCTTGGAAACACGATGGATTCTAGGTGAGTGGCCTCAGGACTGAGCACTCTTTCAGAAGAGATCCTCTCCCTACCTATTTCTCTATGCAAGTTGTCATGTCCCCTTTATGTATTAAATTCTACAACAAAAATCAAAACCACATCATAAACAGGGAATTATTTAAACACAAGTTTCATATGGCCACTGTCAAAGATTTACTTGGATCAAAAGTTTCAGTTGGAAAGTTTAAAAGAAAGTCAATTTCTTTTTTTTTCTATCTGCATGGTGCTAAAACAGTGTGGGTACATAGAATACATGCTTAGACAATCAATATTCGCCACGTGTCATCCTAGCTCTCCACAGGAATGCCTTCCTGAGCCCTTACACCCTTACACTACCTTTTATTTTACAAACATAGACTTTTATAGCATAAGCGTAATGGAACTGAAAGAAGTTTGCCTTTCTGAATATATAAAATATGTAAATGTATATACAATCAGGATACATAAAAACAGAGTATTGAGATGACCATTGTTTAAAAAGCTTAGATATTTGCCCTCACAGTAAAGTAAACCTCTAATTTGAGGAAAATTACAAGTGCCTTGGAAGTACCTGACTCACACGTAAACAAGAACAATTGCCATTTACAAAGGTTTGAGCTAGACTAAGTGTTCTATGGGCTACAAAGATGTCCATTAGGTACCATGGGCTTTATTTCCAAGCACATGTAACATTGCGAGTGGTATGCCATTATGTGAATTAGACCTGCATCAGGTCATTAGGCCATGTGCTAGCAGGAAGAAAAGAGAAATCCCAGTTCTAATAGTATGCATCCTTTTTTCATCAGAGGACATGAAGCAGTTTGTGTACATGTGTGTAACCTGTCAATGGTCACACTGATTTGGCTTTCGCCTAAAATAATAGACATTTCAAAAGTTGGGAGGAGAACACACTATTTTAAAAAAGTAACAGGGGAGATTTTCTATTGTGACTTTAAAAATAGAAATGTGACTTTCTCCCCAATCATCAACTTCATGATCTAAAAACACACATCATAAAAGCTATAAATGCCTCAACATGAGGGCAGTATTACTGTGCCAGAGTAGAAAAATGATAAACTGAAGAAGGCACTGGAAAATGTAATAAATTCTCTTTTGGGCCGAGGTTAGTGCCAGCATACTTTCTATCAGAAAATTACTGTTATTTACATATGTGAATGTACAAATTCATACAGGGAAAGTGGTAAATCCAAAGTCAAGTACTCTAGGTATGCATCTCAATTATATAAAGCATAAAATATTTTTTTTAATTTATTGAAAAGTTGAATACACAGAAGGAAAAAAAGCAAGAGCTACTCTGATCATTAGGGAATCCAGTGTCAAATCCTGGTGCTGCTTTTTACTGGATCTGCAAATGGAATTTTAAAAGTTGACATATTTAAGACTAGATGTATCGATTTTATGAATCAATTCAAATGGGAGCAAACTCTCATCATAAGACAGAGTATCATATAGACTAAACCAAGATTCAACGATATGCAGTTTACATGACATATACTCCAAACAATGTAATATATTAAGATTAAGAATAGGCAGGGCAAGATGGCAGAGTGGTGAGGTGTATGTTTTAGTTACTCCTCCAGGGAAATAGGTAGAAAGCCAGGAATTGTGTGGACTGGACATCGCAGAGCAACTTGACTTTGGGCATACTTCATACAACACTCACGAACATGTGGAACTGCTGAATTCAGCGAAATCTCTAAGTTTTCGCGGCCAGGGGACCCGCGCCTCCCCCCCTGCCAGGCTCAGTCCCGTGGGAGGAGGGGCCATCAGTGCTGAGAACAAGGAGGGAGAACTGCAGTTGTTGCTCTTATCAGAAACTCATTCTACTGATCCAAACTCCAATTATAGATAGACTGAGACCAGACACTGGAGAATCCGGGAGCAGCCAGCCCAGCGGAGAGGAGATAGGGATAGCAAAAACAGCAAGAAAAACCCAAAAATAAAAGCAGAGGCTTTTGGAGTTCTGGTGAACATAGAAAGGGGAAGGGCAGAGCTCAGGCAGAGTCAGGCTCATATGCAAATCCAGAAGAAAAATCGGTTTCTCTGCCCCTGGACCCTTCCTTAATGGCCCTAATTGCCTTGTCTCTTAGCATTTCAATAACCCATTAGACCTGCAAAGAGGGCCTTTCTCTTTTTCTTTTTAATCTTTTTCTCTTTTTTCCTAAAATAATTACTCTAAGAAGCCCAATACAGAAAGCCTCAAAGACTTGCAATTTGGGCAAGTAAAGACAAGAACAGAACTAAGAGAGCTCTGAGACACAAGGCAACAAGTCCAGTGGCTGAGAAAATTCACTAAACACCACAACTTCCCAAGAAAAGGAGGGTGTCCTCTCACAGCCATCATCCCAGTGGAGAGGGAGCAATCCTGCCCGTCACTGGCCCCAGAGCCCAGAGCTGCCCCAGACAACCTAGTGTGATGGGAAGTGCTTCCAATAACACACACACACCACAAAATCAGGCATGGACATCAGCCTTCCCTGCACCCTCAGCTGGTTGTCCCAGAGTTGGGAAGGCAGAGCTGTGTGAATTAACGTGCCCCATTCAGCCATCCTTTCAGCAGACTGGGAGCCTCCCTACACAGTCCTACAGCCCAGAACCGCCCTGGGGGGGGGGATGGCACTCACCTGTGACATAGCACAGTCATCCCTCAACAGAGGACCTGGGGGTGCACGGCCTGGAAGAGGGACCCACTTGCAAGTCTCAGGGGCCATACGCCAATACCAAGGACTTGTGGGTCAGTGGCAGAGATAAACTGTGACAGGACTGAACTGAAGGATTAGACTATTGCAGAAGCTTTAAATCTCAAGGAACACCAGGGAGATTTGATTGTTAGAGCAACCCCCCTCCCTGACTACCCAGACACACACCCCATATACAGGGTGGGCAACACCAACTACACACATAAGCTTGGTACACCAATTGGACCCCACAAGACTCACAACCACACTCACCACAAAGACAAAGCAGGGGAGAACTGGCTTGAGGGGAATAGGAGGCGCGTGGATGCCACCTGCTGGTTAGAGAAAGTGTACTCCATGAAACTGTCGATCTGACAACTTAGAGATAAGGATTTTAATTGGTCTACAAATCCTAAAAGAACCCTATCAAGTTAAGCGAATTTCAAGAGGCTGAAAACAACAGAAAATTTTAAAGAATATGAAAAAATCAGACAATATGGATAACCAAGCCCAAGCACCCAAATCAAAAGATCAGGGGAGACACAGTACTTGGAGCAACTAATCGAAGAACTAAAGAAGAATGATGAGTCCATGGTACAGGATATAAAGGACATGAAGAAGAGCATGGCACAGGATATAAAGGACATCAAGAAGACCCTAGAAGAGCATAAAGAAGAAATTGCAAGAGTGAATAAAAAAATAGATGACCTTATGGAAATTAAAGAAACTGTTGACCAAATTTAAAAAATTCTGGATACTCATAGTGCAAGACTAGAGGAAGCTGAACAACAAATCAGTGACCTGGAAGATGACAGAATGGAAAATGAAAGAACAAAAGAAAGAATGGGGAAAAAAAACACAGAAAAATCGAAAAGGACTTCAGGGATATGATAGATAATATAAAACGTCCAAATATAAGACTCATTGGTGTTCCAGAAGGAAAAGAGAAGGGCAAAGGTCTAGGAAGAGTATTCAAAGAAATTGTTGGGGAAAACTTCCCAAATCTTCTAAACACCATAAATACACAAATCATAAATGCCCAGCAAACTCCAAAGAGAATAAATCCAAATAAACCCTCTCTGAGACATATTCTGATCACACTGTCAAACATGGAAGAGAAGGAGCAAGTTCTGAAAGCAGCAAGAGAAGAGCAATGCACCACATACAAAGGAAACAACATAAGACTAAGTAGTGACTACTTAGCAGCCACCATGGAGGCGAGAAGGCAGTGCCATGACATATTTAAAATTCTGAGTGAGAAAAATTGCCAACCAAGAATACTTTATCCAGCAAAGCTCTCCTTCAAATTTGAGGGAGAGCTTAAATATTTCACAGACAAACAAATGCTGAGAGAATTTGCTAACAAGAGACTTGTCCTACTGGAGATACTAAAGGGAGCTCTACTGACAGAGAAACAAAGAAAGGCAGGAGAGTCCTGGAGAAAGGTTCAGTACTAAAGAGATTCAGTATGGGTTACATTAAAGGATATTAATAGACAGAGGGAAAAAATATATATGACAAACATAAACCAAAGGATAAGTTGGCTAATTCAAGAAATGCCTTCATGATTATAACGTTCAAGGTAATGTATTAAACTCCCCAATTAAAAGATATAGATTCACAGAATGGATCAAAAAAAATGAACCATCAATATGTTGCATACAAGAGACTCATCTTAGACACAGGGACACGAAGAAACTGAAAGTGAAAGGATGGAAAAAAAAATATTATGCAAGTTACAGCCAAAAGAAAGCAGGAGTAGCAATATTAATCTCAGATAAAATAGACTTTAAATGCAAGGATGTTATGAGAGACAAAGAAGGCCACTGCATACTGATAAAGGGGGCAATTCAACAAGAAGAAATAACAATCATAAATGTTTATGCACCCAATCAAGGTGCCACAAAATACATGAGAGAAACACTGGAAATCTAAAGGAAGCAATAGATGTTTCCACAATAATTGTGGGAGACTTCAACACATCACTCTCTCCTATAGATAGATCAACCAGAGAGAAGACCGATAAAGAAATTGAAAACCTAAACATTCTTATAAATGAATTGGATTTAACAGACATATATAGAACATTACATCCCAAATCACCAGGATACATACACATTCTCCTCTAGTGCTCACAGAACTTTCTCCAGAATAGATCATATGCTGGGACATAAAACAAGCCTCAATAAATTAAAAAAAAAAAAAAATTGAAATTTTTCAAAGCACATTCTCTGATCACAATGGAATACAATTAGAAGTCAATAACCATCAGAGACTTAGAAAATTCACAAATACCTGGAGGTTAAACAACACACTCCTAAACAATCAGTGGGTTAAAGAAGAAATAGCAAGAGAAATTGCTAAATACATAGAGATGAATGAAAGTGAGAACACAACATACCAAAACTATGGGATGCAGCAAAAGCAGTACTGAAGGGGAAATTGTTAGCACTAAACGCATGTATTAAAAAGGAAGAAGGAGCCAAAATCAAAGAACTAATGGATCAACTGAAGAAGCCAGAAAATGAACAGCAAACCAATCCCAAACTTAGTAGAAGAAAAGAAATAACAAGGATTAAAGCAGAAATAAATGACATAGAGAACAACAACAACAACAACAACAACAAAAAACAATAGAGAGGATAAATAACACCAAAAGTTGGTTCTTTGAGAAGATCAACAAGATTGACAAGCCCCTAGCTAGACTGACAAAATCAAAAAGAGAGAAGTCCCATATAAACAAAATAATGAATGAGAAAGGTGACATTACTGCAGATCCCAAAGAAATTAAAAAAATTATAAGAGGATACTATGAACAACTGTATGCCAACACACTGGATAATGTAGAGGAAATGGACATTTTTCTGGAAACATATGAACAACCTAGACTGACCAGAGAAGAAATGGAAGACCTCAACCAACCAATCAAAAGCAACAAGATCCAATCAGTCATTAAAAAGCTTCCCACAAATAAATGCCAAGGGCCAGATGGCTTCACAGGGGAAATTCTACCAAACTTTCCAAAAAGAACTAACACCAATCTTACTGAAACTCTTTCAAAACATCAAAGAAAATGGAACACTACCTAACTCATTTTATGAAGCTAACATCAATCTAATACCAAAACCAAGTAAAGATGCTACAAAAAAGGAAAACTACAGGCCAATCTCCCTAATGAATATAGATTCAAAAATTCTCAACAAAATACTTGCAAATTGAATCCAAAGACACATTAAAAAATCATACACCATGACCAAGTGGGGTTTATTCCAGGCATGCAAGGATGGTTCAACATAAGAAACTCAACCAATGTAATACAACACATTAACAAATCAAAAGAGAAAAATCAAATGATCATCTCAATAGATGCTGAAAAAGCATTTGACAAAATCCAACATCCTTTTTGATAAAAACACTTCAAAAGGTAGTAATTGAAGGAAACTTCCTCAATATGATAAAGAGCATATATGAAAAACCCACAGCCAGCATAGTACTCAATGGTGAGAGACTGAAAGCCTTCCCTCTAAGATCAGGAACAAGACAAGGATGCCCGCTGTCACCACTGTTATTCAACATTGTGCTGGAAGTGCTAGCCAGGGCAATCCGGAAAGACAAAGAAATAAAAGACATCCAAATTGGAAAGGAAGAAGTAAAACTGTCATTGTTTGCAGATGATATGATCTTATATCTGGAAAACTCCAAGAAATCGATGATACAGCTACTAGAGCTAATAAACAAATTTAGCAAAGTAGCGGGATACAAGATTAATGCACATAAGTCAGTAACGTTTCTTTATGCTAGAAAGGAACAAACTGAAGAGACACTCAAGAAAAAGATAGCATTTTCAATAGCAACTAAAAAAAATCAAGTACCTAGGAATAAACTTAACCAAAGATGTAAAAGACCTATACAAAAAAAACTACATAACTCTACTAAAAGAAATAGAAGGGGACCTTAAAAGATGGAAAAATATTCCATGTTCATGGATTGGAAGGCTAAATGTCATTAAGATGTCAATTCTACCCAAACTCATCTACAGATTCAATGCAATCCCAATCAAAATTCCAACAACCTGCTTTGCAGACTTCGAAAAGCTAGTGATCAAATTTATTTGGAAAGGGAAGATGCCTCGAATTGCTAAAGACACTCTAAAAAAGTAAAACAAAGTGGGAGGACTTACATTCCCTGACTTTGAAGCTTATTATAAAGCCACAGTTGTCAAAACACCATGGTACTGGCACAAAGATAGACATATTGATCAATGGAATCAAATTGAGAATTCAGAGATAGACCCCTAGATCTAGGGCCGACTGATCTTTGATACGGCCCCCAAAGTCACTGAACTGGGTCTTAATGGTCTTTTCAACAAATGGGGCCAGGAGAGTTGGATATACATATACAAATGAATGAAAGAGGACCCCTACCTCACACCCTACACAAAAATTAACTCAAAATGTATCAAAGATCTCAATATAAAAGACAGCACCATAAAGCTCCTAGAAGATAATGTAGGGAAACATCTTCAAGACCTTGTATTAGGCGGTCACTTCCTAGACATTACACCCAAAGCACAAGCAACAAAACAAAAAATAGATAAATTGGAACTCCTCAAGCTTAGAAGTTTCTGTACCCCAAAGGAATTTCTCAAAAAGGTAAAGAGGCAGCCAACTCAATGGGAAAAAATTTTTGGAAACCATATATCTGACAAAAGACTGATATCTTGCATATATAATGAAATCCTACAACTCAATGACAATAGTACAGACAGCCCAATTACAAAATGGGTAAAAGATATGAAAAGAGTTCTCTGAAGAGGAAATACAAATGGCCAAGAAACACATGAAAAAATGTTCAGCTTCAGTAGCTATTAGAGAGATGAAAATTAGGACCACAATGAGATACCATCTCACACCAATTAGAATGGCTGCCATTAAACAAACCGGAAACTACAAATGCTGGAGAGGATGTGGAGAAATTGAAACTCTTATTCATTGTTGGTGGGACTGTATAATGGTTCAGCCACTCTGGAAGTCAATCTGGCAGTTCGTTAGAAAACTAGATATAGAGTCACCCTTCGATCTAGCAATTGCACTTCTCGGTATATACCCAGATCTGAAAGCAGTGACATGAACAGATATCTGCATGCCAATGTCCATAGCGGCATTATTCACAATTGCCAAAAGATGGAAACAACCCAAATGTCCTTCAACAGATGAGTAGATAAATAAAATGTGGTATATACACAAGATGGAATACTGAGAGGCAGTGAGAAGGAACGATGTTGTGAAACATATGACAACATGGATGAACCTTGAAGACATAATGCTGAGTGAAATAAGCCAGGCACAAAAAGAGAAATATTATATGCTACCACTAATGTGAACATTGAAAAATGTAAAACCAACAGTTTATAATGTAGAATGTAGGGGAACTAGTGATAAAGAGCAATTAAGGAAGGGGGAACGATAATCCAATAAGAACAGATAAGCTATTGTCAGTAAAATTAACATTCTGGGAGTGCCCAGGAATGACTATGGTCTGCTAATTTCTGATGGGTATAGTAGGAACAAGTTCACAGAAATGTTCCTATATTAGGTTACTTTCTTGGGGTAGAGTAGGAGCATGTTGGAAGTAAAGTAGTTATGTTAGGTTAGTTGTCTTTTTCTTACTCCCTTGTTATGGTTTGTTTGAAATGTTCTTTTAGTGTATGTTTTTTTAAATTTTTTTTATTTCTTTTACAGTTGATTTAAAAAAAAGTTAATTAAAAAAAAAAAAACACAACAAAACAAGGAAAAATGATATGCAGAGCCCTCTTCAGGAGCTGGTGGAGAATGCAGGGGTAATGGGGTGACCCACCTCGATGGTTGCTAATGTGCTCACAGACATAGGGGACTGGTGGTTTGATGGGTTGGGCCCTCTACCACAGGACTTGCCCTTGAGAAGACTGTTGCTGCCAAGGAGAGGCTAGGCCTGCCTATAGCTGTGCCTAAGAGCCTCCTCCCGAACTTCTTCGTTGCTCAGATGTGGCCCTCTCTCTCTAGCTAAGCCAACTTGGCAGGTGAAATCACTGACCTCCCCCACTACATGGGATCAGACACCCAGGGGAGTGAGTCTCCCTGGCAACATAGAATATGACTCCCATGGAGGAATGTAGCCCCGGCATCATGGGATGGAGAACATCTACTTGACCAAAAGGGGAAAGTGAAAGGAAATGAAATAAACTTCAGTGGCAGAGAGATTCCAAAAGGAGCTGAGACGTCACTCTGGTGGGCACTCTTACGCACAATACAGACAACCCTTTTTAAGTTCTAATGAATTGAGGTAGCTGGTGGTAGATACCTGAAACTATCAAACTACAACCCAGAACCCATGAAGTTTGAAGATGATTGCATAAAAATGTAGCTTATGAGGGGTGACAATGGGATTGGGAAAGCCATATGGGCCACACTCCCCTTTGTCTAGTTTATGGATGGATGAGTAGAAAAATAGGGGAAGGAAACAAACAAAGAAACAAAGACACCGTGAGGTGTTCTTTTTTACTTTAATTGCCCCTTTTCACTTTAATTATTATTCTTGTTATTTTTATGTGTGTGGTAATGAAGGTGTCAGGGATTGATTTGGGGGATAAATGCACAATTATGTAATGGTACTGTGAACAATCAAATGTGCGACTTGTTTTGCATGACTACATAGTATGTGAATATATCTCAATAAAGTGAATTAAAAAAAGATTAAGAATAAAAAGATGAGTGAGAATATGAAGGAAACACAAGCAGAGAAGAAAGAAGGACAGTGATATTACATAAAAGCAGCAACCCAGGTAAAAGAATAAATGAGATAAAGAATGATATCACTAAATTATAAAAGTGGAAAAAGTTAATGAAAATATGACAATAAAATAATATATGCTGGAAAAACATTCCTATAGGATATTTTATCAACTTGATAAAAAAAAATTCTAAAGCAGAGAAACCCTGAATTTCTAGAGAGAAGGAGTTTAGGAAAAGTGATGAGGTTGGGAAACAGAGGCAAGGGAGTATTTTAAAACTGTGCTTACATAGCAAGTGTGTTTATTCAGATTTCATGTTACACATCAATAAAAAGTAGTGATGTTTTCTAAAGATAGTTTAAGTCACACTGATGTAAGATTGAGAGACTATAATTGTCCACAATGAAATATATCATATTTGGGAGGGTTTGCATTTTAGGGAGAGAAGACTGTTGGGTTTAACAGTAGAAAGAGAAACTGTAATTAAAAAAACAAAAAACAGTACAAGAATAGTTTTGTCCCTGCCCCCAAAATGGGTATGTGATTCAGTCCAAACTGATGGGCCATTCACCAGTTATCCCCTGCTATTCTGTAAAGCACTTGACTTAAATTGAAATGGTCAAAGTTGGATGAGTAACTGCCATTTTTTTCCATTTTAGTTTGGGCCTAGTCTTTAACATTTCAGTGTTTTGTTTGTGGCCACCTTTCTCATCGACAACTTTTTGTAAATGGATAATCTACTGGACAGCCAAACTATGCCCCAATTTATTTATTATTTAAGTGGAGATACTGGCATATTGGTTTACTTAAAGTTCTCTGCATAGATAGGCCATGCATGATATTAGCCATGGGGTGAGCACAGGTGTATAAATGAGTAATTGTTCACATCCTGTAAAGAAGCAACAGAACAGCTTGTATCAGAAGAATGACCTGGGCAATCTTTCCACGATGAAAGAAACATGTTCACTTTTTAACAACAATACAAATTTGGCATGAAATCTTAGTCTTCATGCTATGGAACTTCAAGCTTCAGCTAATCTTTTCCTTGTGAAAAAAATAAATTCAAATGTAGTACTGAAATTCTCTAACCCCACAATGGAAAGGTTAATATAATCAAATGCACATGAATGTTGGTATGCATATAGGACTAAGTTTAGGATTATATGTGCAAAATTAACACATAACAGTATGTTTCAGGGATGGTTCTGAGCCCTTTACAAATAATAACTGACTTAATTCTTATAACAGTCTTATGAGATACACCCATTTATCCCCATAACATCAATGTGTAACTGAGACACAAAGAGGCCACAGAGCAGGTAAATGGAAATCCTGGGATTCAAACCTAAGCAGTCTTGTGCCTGAGTCTAAGGGCTTAGCCACTTCACTACCTGCCCTTCATCCTTGAATCCCTTTGGTAGATCTGTCTCCCATTGCTTACATTCTATTTTGGTGGGAGTGGGGGCCATTCCCTATTTAGTCTATAAAATAATACGTACACATATCTCCAATTTGTGAAGAAAATATTTTCTTAAAATTTGACATTCTTTTACAAATATATACAGAAAATGGCAGAGTTCTTATGAAAAAATTAAATATAATATGGGCATTTTATTTAAGTAAAAAAATACATAAGGATATATAGAGTGAAAAAAAAAAACACACTTAAATCATACAAAGACATTGGTTAAATTGTCTTGTTTAACAAAATTCCTAATTTAAGAAACTGATGACTTAGTCCATTATTTCATTGAAGTCTCACACTTAAAAGCCCGAGACTATTATATGTTAACAATAGTATAACTAAATATTTTAAGTTGATCTTTATTAGATACTATGTACAGATTATAAAGACACTCAGTTTCAGGATCTGAGTGAAGATGTAGAATTGTAGCCTGACAAATACAGGAGAAATTTCTGTATATAATCTTAGGGAAGAAAGGAAAGATAAAATACAATCTGAGAGCAGGAGGAGAAGGAAATAAAGTGTTTTAAAGGGTAGACTTTTGATTTATATGTCCTATTTAATCTTGAGAATATAGCCAAAAGATAGTTACTATTATACCCATTTTACAAATAAGGAAACTGCAGTTGCAAGTGTCTATTTAAAATTATAGAGATGCCATCTGTTGGGCAAATAGTCCAGTCTAGTTATAGATGACTCTAAAACTTTTCTCTTTTTCATTGTGCTATTTCCTCAGATTAGCAAAGGACTACATTGATATTAAACATCATAATTTTTAGAATTGGTTACTCATTAATTTCAAAATCTCATTTTTGGACTTTTTTTCACACATGACACATATTTGTGATTTTAAAATAAAAATGTGCTCACTTTAAAAGCTGACATTATATGGAGATACAGTTCAAAAATTGACTTTTAAATTAATGGAAGGACTCAGAAGTGGATGAAACCACCAACATGAAAAATGCTGAGATTTTTCCTTTGATAATTTATAGCTTTTATCTCGCCTGTTGCCTGCTTAATGCTTGCTACATAGAAGGTACTCAGTATTTTCTAAACAAATGAATAAATCATGTCAAATATCTCTCTCTTTCTCACCAACAGTCCTGTGCTGATTTAACAAATTCACATCTCAATAAGGTAGCAAATGTCTACTTAAATCTAACCTATGATTACAGTGCATATTCCATCTGTCTCCTGTCTTTTCATTGTAAAGCAATCAACTTCCATTTTTCTTGATAATCCAAAAACACAGAGGGGAAGAAGCGAGAAATGTCCCATACCCTCAGAGATGCTAGCTACAGCACTGTCATATCACTTGTCAGGCAACTCCAAGCAAAGCATGCTGCCATTAGTACTACCAGAAAGCACCTGACCTTGGAAAAACTTTGTGTTGACTGGTACCAAAGGGATTATCAAATGCTCCATTTTCTGACTCTGTCTTCAATTACTTTGATGAGCAATTAAAATGCTAATTAAAAAACAATCTAAAACACAGCACTCAGAAGGTTATGAAATAATGAACTCACATGTCCTACCACACAGACAATTAATAAAGTCACCAAATAAAGAATGGTTAGAAAGAAGAGGTGAATCATCACAATAATTTTGATGTTAAGGCCTTTTTATGTGTACACAAAGACTATACACAGCATCAATATCCAGATAAATAAAAATAAATTAGCTTATTTATTAATTTGATTTTGGGTAAAAACTGTTTTTCTCAAAATAGACAAATGTTACAATATTCTAAGTAATTTTCCCAATGAGAGGAGAAGATTTGAATCAGTCAAGTTCAATATAACGTGAAAACATTAATAACTAAATTTGTATGTTGCTGAGGGCCATAGGGTTTTCTCATTTGTCCTTTTAATACGTGGACTATGGGGTTTTAATTATTTATTCACAACTGTTTTTGAGAGTGAGTTGAAACAGTTTTAAATTATTTAGTTTTGCATGATGCTGCCTTCTCATTCAATTACCACTGGAGTTGTATTCTTTATTTTGAGAGTATAAAAATTTAAGGTATTCATTTACAAACCAAGAAGACAGATGAGAAGTTAATAGGGAGAATCCTCATGTAGAAGGTAGGCTCCATGATTAGAGGAAACTTATCCTGACCATGGCTTTATTTCCAGCATCTAGATCAGTATCTAGCATGCTGTGGATTCGCAGAGTCTAGAACAGAACCTATTATAAAGGAGATGCAATCTGTTGGTGACATTAATTCACATAAAGAAAACTATTTTAAACAAATGTGATCCTTCTTAGAAATGCCATTCTCTAAACTGGGAGAATCACTTGTTTTCAAATAAACTATTTTTTTATGATTGAAATATAAATATTTATATGTGTTCTAACCAAACTGGCAATTAACTTCAGTACAATCAGATAACCAAAAATTGATCCAATGAATGCTATATTCATTACAATGAGATGTATTTATAATTTTTCAGGTTATAAGAATTAGCAGCACACATATAAATGCATGCATGTTCATGCGTATGCTTTTGTTTGTATGTGAATGCTTACAATACACACTGCTAAGAAATATTTTACCAGTGAGCTGCTCTTTCAACCTAAACATTGGTGAGGAAATGGTACCAAGCTCTAGAGAGATTTTCTTTTTAAATTAGTCTTTTGAAAAAACATTTAATGTATACATTTCTTACCATTTTAATTGATTTTATCTTCAAAGGAATGGTCTCTCGAATTCAGTCCATTTCCTCTGTCTACTGCCAACCATTTTTTCCCAGTTTTATTACAATTTCCTTTTCACTTATCTCCTAAGCTATAGTCTCATCCTATTTAAATTTATTCTCTACAATGTTATCAATTCCCATTCTAAAACAAAATTATTTTTAATATGAAAAACACACACACAGATGACTATGCAACAAGATCCAGTCCAAATTAAAAGACTATTAAAAGTCTTTTTAATAGAACCTCAACTACTTCAGTTTCTTTCAACATCCCATTTGCTAATAGGCTGACTCATTTTATATTTCTGAATCTTTCTTCATGTGGTTCCTTCTTTTGGGAATGCCTTTTTTGTTTTCCATATGCACCTACACTTTACTTGATCTTTTGAACTGAAACAAGTTATTTCCATGTAAATTGATTAATTTAATAGGAATAAGATCATCTGCTGATATGAATAGAGATTTTATATTCACTACAATAAGGTGAATTTACAATTTTTCAGGTTATAAGAATCAGCAGCACACATATAAATGCATGCATGTTCATGTGCATGTTTTTGTTTATATGTGAATGCTTATAATACACACTGCTAAGAAATATTTTACTAGTGACTATTCTTTCAACCTAAAGAGATTTTAACTGGGAATGATTAGCAAAACTGAGGCAAAAGCCTATTTTTGGTAGCTATGAAGTTGCCCAAACAAGTCAATTTTATCACAGTTGAATGGATGTGCTGACAAAGTAGCAGGTTTTCTATGTGGTTGTATTTTTGAAAACCATGTAGGAGGGGTCCCAAACCTGAATACGTGCAGGAAGTTTACATTTAGCATATGTGGTCTTTAAGACTATAGCTCGTAAGCTGTTTGCATGGCTTATATAAGCATAACACCTGCCTAGTTTTATGTTCTTTAAAACACTGTGTGGGCCTATCAAACAGTTGAACAAAATGTATTCTAAGGAGTGTATAGTCCAACAGCTGTGGTTTTAGACCTCTGGTTTTAGTATTTTCATGTAGACTGCTAACATTTTTAGCTTTAACTTTCTGTGATGAGTGTGCTTCGTATTCAGAGAAAATATAGAGGAGAATTTGAATCTGACTATATTTACAAATCATAATGTTCAAATGATTTAATAGTAACATACAGTATCATTGACTCATTTAACCTTGTAATTAGGTTAGCTTTGCAGGACTATCCCACAGCTTCTATCAGTGACTCATATCAAATATTCATTAAGTATCGAATGCATCAAATACTGGGCTAGTACCCGGGGATAAAAGATAACTCTGACATGACCTTTGCATTTAAAACACATAAAACTGCATGGAAGAAAATTTTAAACAGATAATTTCAATAAAGAATATTCTGGGACATTGTAAGCATTCAATATATGTTTGTGGAAAGAATAAGTGAATGGATAAACAAATGAATACATGATGTAAGTGTGGGTGGGATGTTCTGGGAACACAGAGGCATGTCATAAAAACCAACCTTAGTGGGAAGGAAGGGATTAACACGTTTCCTAGAAGAGATGAATCATGAGAAGCACCTGGAGGACAAGCAGAAATTTTCTAGGCCGAGAGGAGCTAGAGTACTGCAGGGAACTGAGGTCATAAAGAAAACAACATCAAGGAATGTAACTTAATATGCACTTTTTGCTAATTAATGCTCATAACTCTTTTGAAATTGGCATATATCATGAAGGCTTCAAGCAAAATATGCATAATTAATTTTGGCAATAAACAGCTATTAATAGTGTTAATTTAAAATATGGTAAGCCCTGCAGTGAAGAAGGCAAAGTTTTGCAGAAAATAATAGGACACACATTCTGTGAGTTTCAAAATCATTATTTTTGCATGCTGAGCTGTACTAGGTGTGCAGATATACCTCAAGAGATATGAGTTAAAATAATGAACCTAAGGGAGAAAATAAGAGAGTCATCCGGTGCAAGCAGCCTCAAAAGGAATCCTCAAGGCTTCTGGAATGCTGTATTTGATCATTTTCAGGCTTGTATCATAACCCTCAATGATACCCTTAGGGACGGACATTCTTTGACATATCAAAAGCCTCGACAGTATTGCAGGAGGGAGTTTTCCGTGGCACTAGAGATGCTGTGTAAACCTCCCAACCAAAAGTCAAAGATCATGCTGAAGTGGAATCATAACCCCTTTGTTGCCAAACACCACAGAGAGCTAAGAAAGAACACAGACTGAGTAGGTAAATAGCTCCTTGGGGAAGTCTTTCAAATAAATAGTGTTTTCTGCCATCATTTGTAATTTCAAGATAAATTTCTCCCTTGAATTTCACATAATTGTACTTGGAAGAAGACTGGCATCAAAATATAAGGCAAAGAAGATGTTTGTGTATGTGTGTGTGTGTGTGTGTGTGTGTGTGTGTGGACAACATCTCTGGGTGTGGAGGATATGTATGCATGTGCTCAAAGTTTCTCATTATCATCAAAGTAAGCCAACCATTAGGTTTAAACCTACTTAGAAATGTATTTGTCTACCTTGTTTCTTCTGGCTTTGAAAACTTGCATGCTTTTCTCTATGGGCCTTATCTCACTTTAATTAGACCAATGTAAAAAGAAAAAAGCATTGGTATGAATCATCAATGCAGACCTCAGAATAACATGGAGCTCTATCCAAGATACTGCTCACACCAAGTGGCTTTCAAGAAAAATCATGCTATTACTTTTCATAAGACTCCTCAGAGCTGAAGGTCTTTCTGCCTGAAGTTGATGCTAGTGAAGGGATTAATATATGCCTATGGAGCATGGCTGAAGAGGCCAAAGGGCAAGCAAAGAATGACCCATAATTACTATAGAAGACACTACTACTGTCATTGACCACAGCCATCGCCACAGTTCTGCCTCCCTGGTGGAATATAAATTCTTCAAACTGTGATCATTCCACTTTATTCCTGCATTGGCATCACTACTGTAATGCCTAGTCTATTGTGGGCACCAAATATATTTGCTAAATTAAAAAGAAAATATCTAATGTTTTATTCAAATTCCATGTGAGACCAAGGGAAGAAATTTTTTTTTTTCATTGTATTTTTTTTTGTTACTCAAATGTTTGAGATTTACTTTTTTTTTAATTCAGTTTTATTGAGATGTATTCACATACCATACAATCATCCATGGTGTGCAATCAATTGTTCACAATACCATCTTATAGTTGTGCATTCATCACCCCAATCTATTTTTGAACATTTTCCTTACACCAGAAAGACTCAAAATCAGAAGAAAAAATAAAAATAAACAAAGAAAACCCAAATCAACCCCCTCCCCCATCCCACGCTATTTTTCATTTAGGTTTTTGTCCCCATTTTTCTACTCATCCATCCATACACTGGATAAAGGGAGTGTGATCCACAAGGTTTTCACAATCACACTGTCACCCCTTGTAAGCTACATTGTTACACAATTGTCTTCAAGAGGCAAGGCTACTGGGTTGGAGTTTGGTAGTTTCAGGTATTTACTACTAGCTACAAGGGAAGAGATTTTTATTTGGTGCAGGATCTATATTTTGTAAACAATTTAACTTGTACAGTCAGTTTGTTCAAACACTGAAATTACATGGAACTTTGAATAGGAAGTGAGATCTGGTAGGTTTGTATAGGTTAGTGTGAAATAGTGACACATCCCAAATCAATTTGGACAGAGAATAAAACTCCATATGCAGGGGCCCCCTGAGGAGCTGGAGGAAAATGCCTAAGTGTTGGACTTCCTCACCTGGATTGTTGCTGATGTTCTCACAAACATTGAGGACTGACAGTTTGGTATGCCAAGCCCTCTATCTTGGAGCTTGCCCTTAAGAAGCTCATTACTGCAATGGAGAGGTTAAACTTGCTTATAATTGTGCCTAAGAGTCTCCCCCTGAGTAATTCTTTGTTGGTCAGATGTGGCCCTCTCTAGCTAGGACAGCTCAGCAGGTGAAATCACTGCCCTCCCCCCTACGTGGGACCTGACTCCCAGGAGTGTAAATCTCTCTGGCAACACAGGATATGACTCCCGGGGATGAATCTGGACCTGGTATCTTGGGATTGAGAACATCTTCTTGACCAAAAGGGGGATGCAAAATGAGACAAAATAGTTTTACTGGCTGAGAGATTTCAAACGGAGTCAAGAGGTCACTCTGGTGAAATTCCTAACGCACTATACGGATAACCCTTCTTGGGTTTTAATGTATTGGAATAGCTATAAGTTAATACCTGAAACTATCAAACTCCAACCCAGTAGCCTTGACTCTTGAAGACAATTGTATAACAATGTAGCTTACAAGGGGTGACAGAGTGATTGTGAAAACCTTGTGGATTGCACTCCCTTTATCCAGTGTATGGATGGATGAGTAGAAAAATGGGGACAAAAAATAAATGAAAAATAGTGTGGGATGAGGGGAATGATTTGGGTGTTCTTTTTTTTGCTTTTATTTTTTATTCTTATTCTTATTCTTTCTGGTTTAAGGAAAGTGTTCAAAAATAGATTGGGGTAATGAATGCACAACTATATGATGGTACTGTGAACAATTGATTGTACACCATGGATGATTGTATGGTATGTGAATATATCTCAATAAAACTGAATTTAATAAAAAAAAAAGCTAATATTTTAGAGATTAGAAAAGGCTACTTATATATACCACCTCATTTCATCTGTAAAATAACTTTCTAGGGATTATTCTTTCCACATGAGGAAAATGTGGCTCAGAGTTTAAATAGCTTAACAAGTTTTACACAGCTAGAAAATCCTACATGTATCACATATAACTCAGGCTCTCTGATCCTAGTACTCTGATTACCATGAAAAGAGAGAGGAGAGAGAAATAAAGACCAGGCAAGTTTGAGATTCAGAAATCAACTTCCTATAGTGATGCACCTCAATTTGGAAGACCAGCAACCTGAGATGCCAAGTTCCGAAAAGGGCAGTATAAGGTGAACAGTTACCTAGACTTGAAGAAATAGTTTGGGTGCTGGAACCACAGCAGAAGACTTCTTGAGCGATGGCAATGCTGGTAAATCCTACCATCATCACTGTGATCAGAAAAGTATATCTAACCCAGAAAAGACAAAACCCAAGATTACAGAAAATATTCTTTTGGGGAAAACAATTCAAGGTCAGGCAGATTGGCAGAACTCCCAATTGAGCTGGCATCAAGCAGGGTCTCTAGTTCCAGAGACCTGGGGGGAATACACAAGAAAAAATAACTTGTGTAACACACAATGGGAGTTTTGGGGAAAGCCACAGCCTGATGTACATGTAAGGACCTATACTTTCACTACAAACTTAACATTTCCAAACCTACAGCAGATTAATTAGAGATTGTTTGCTGGAGTAGCAGGGGATCAAATATGTCAGAATTGATTTTTACCAAATTGAGAGTAGGGGGAGGCCCTGATCAAGATGGCATAAACTTCAGGGCCCTGTCCCCTAATCCAGGCTTTGCACTACCAGCAAGAACTGGCAAAAACCTCTTTTTTAAAGCTCTAGAAAACAGATAAAGGATTGCAGTAACAGAGTGAGCACCAAATCAAGGAAAAGACCAAGTAAAAGCAGCAGCATCTCATGCTGTCCTGGGTGGCCTCTCCCAATCCCCTTCATGGCTCTGCATAAAACTGGCCCATGCTTCTCATGTGCGATCCTGTCCCAGTCCAAGAGAGTGCCCAGTAGTAACCTTTGTGTACACACTGGGATCATGTATATTTGGCCCAATCAGTCTGGTGGTGGCTTGGGTACTTGCTGTCCCAGAACCTGCCCTGTGTCCTAAACAAGTTCAAAGAGCTAAAGCAAGACATGCTAGATGATCACAAATAAAATACAGAGAGATGGAAACTAGGAAAAGGAACCAAACAGAGCTGAAGACCACAGTAACAGAAACTAAAAAACCCCTAGAGGAGTTCAACAGCAGATTAGAACTAGCAGAAGAAAGGATCAGTGACCTGGAAGATAAGACAATTGAAATCATCCCATCTGAGGAGCAGGAAGGAGGAAAAAAACAAAAAGTAAAAGAGCTTAAGGAAGCTGTGACAAGCATAAGAATAAATACATTGTGCAAGTCCCAGAAGCAGAAAGAGAGACTATTCAAAGAAATAATGGCTGAAAACTTCCCAAATTTAACAAAAGACATGAATATATACATCCAAATGCTCAACAATCTACAAACAGGTTAAACCAGAGAGACCCACATTATGTCATGTTATAATAAACTGTAGAAGGCCAAAGATAAAGCGAATTCTGAAAGCCTCAAAAGAGAAGCAACATGTCACTACAAGGGAGCCTCAGTAACAGTAAGTGCCACTTTCTTATTAGAAACCATACAGGCAAGAAGGAAGTGGGAAGACATTTTAAAAGTATGGAAAGCAAAAATTGCCAACCAAGAATTCTATCTGGCAAGACTGTCTTTCAAAAATGAGGGAGGGTTTAAGACATTGCCAGATAAACAAAAGCTGAGGGACTTTGCCACCACTAGATTGGCCCTACCAAGAAGTGCTAAAGGGAGTTCTGCAGGTTGAAAGGAAAGGACCCTAGGCAATTGACTGAAGCCACATGAAGAAATAAAAAATCTCTGGTAAAAATAATGAAAAGGGTAAATATACATACCAGTGCTATTATATTTTTGATGTGTAACTCCAATTTTACTTCCTACATGATATAAAAGGCAAATGCATACAATGTAATGATGAATCAATGGCTTTGAACTCGTAATATGTAAGTATATAATTTGTGAAAAGAAGTGCATAAAAGTGGGGACAGGAGTATAGAAACACAGTTTATGTATGTTTTTGAAGTTAAGTTGTTATCAAAGGAAATGAAATTGTTATAGATACAGGAAGTCAAATTTAAGCCACATGGTAATTACAAAGATAGTAACAGGGAATATGCAAATTATAGAGATAGAAAGTACAGTACAGGTTTTCAGGGGTGGAGGGAAGAGGAAATTGGATGTTAAAGCAAAATGAGTGTGTGTAGGGTTTCTGTTTGGAGTAAAGGGAAAGTTCTAGAAGGGATGGTGGGTAAGGATACTGCAACATTGAGAATGTGATTAATCACACTGAATGGGAGGCATCAGGATGGGAAGATTTATGTTGTATATGTATTTCCATAATTAAAAATGAGAAAAAGAAACTGAAGAGATAATGACAATGAAATGCAATACATGATACTGGATGGAGTCTAAGAATGTAGGACAAAAAGCAAAAATGGATATTACTGAGACACAAGAAAGAATTGGAATATAAAATGCACGCTTTCTATAAATTTAAATATCTTGAACCTTATAACTGCATTTAAGGTGAATACATAAGTGAATTTCCTTGTTCATGTGAAATGTATAGGGAAGTTTTATGTATTCAAGGAGTATGATGTATGCAACATGCTCGTAAATGTCCAAAAAATAGAGAGAGAGGAGGGAGAGAGGGAAGGAAGGATGTGGGGGGAGGTATGCAAGGAGGGCTGTCAGGCAGAGGTGGCAAAAATGTTGAAGTTAGTGGATCTGGGTGTCTGGGGGTGTTGGAGATACCCTGAAGTTCTCTCTATAGGGTTTGTATTCTTTTTGCAAATATCCCTTAAGTTTGAACATAAAAAGTTCAAAAAAATAAAAAGACTATGTGGAGCTGAGGAGCTGAATCTTCAGGTTGAAGTAATATATGCCATGATTCTGGGAAGCAACTAAATCTGCTAGAATTTTCTTAATTAACAGCCATCTAACTATATGAACTCTGAAACAGACTTGAAAAACTTGCACCAAACAGAAAGTTCCCTGTAAACTCTAAGAGAGAAGGATGTGACTGAAACTTTCGGGTGTGATTTTTCTTAGATCAATTGGTTTAACAATATTTTCATTGAGATAAAAAAAAAAGTAAGTGACATCAAATTTGAAATATTGGCTACTACAAATAGAATTCTTGAAACAGTTCATCATATTTTCAGAAAATAGTTCATCAATAGGCTTGACAGATCCAATGTCACCAGGTAATACAAATATTAAAGTATTAAAAATTTCTAATCCTTGAAGAACAACACAGTTCTTTTCTTTCAATAGATATTATAAACATCACTAACCATTTAATAATTGACAAAAATTGAAAAAGAAAAAGATAACAATTCATTGCAATAAATTTGCACATCTAGGTTATAATTTAAATTAATTATGGTTAATGCATTTATTTTACACATTTTAATTAAGTATTTATGAAGTTAACTTCATTTTAATGACCAAAGTACACTATTAACTTATTCACCCTTTCAGCCATAATCGCCACACAGTTAAGCAATGTTTTCTGTAAACACTGGCATTTTGTAAAATTTGTCCCCTGTCCTTTGGATTAGAGAAAAATATACATACTTCCTTGATACCAAGAAACATTAGTAGCACATTCTTCAAAACAGATGGATCTATTTTGACCTATTTGTTAGTCTCGGTCCCCAAAGCTGCATTCTAATGGCTACCCAGTTGACCTAGGGATAGATGATGATGATGGATGAGAACAAAACCTGGCTAAGTTTCCTTGCTTGCTTAGGTTCCTCATGGGGAAGATTGGGAAAAAAAGAAATCCTGTACTGATTTCAGAGGTCAGAGTGAAACTGGTCTGAAAGACTAGAACATAGTAGGAGGAAACAAATGACATGTCCAGAGATTTAATGGTGAGCTAAGTAATTAGAGCTCAGGTAGATCTAAGCACTGAGCTGAGAAAGTAGAGAAGTAGGAACTAAGCACTGAAACAGGTGTCTGAACTTACATAGGAACAAGTGTGTCAATGGGTAGAGGCAGTACTTGGTTGGGATACATCTCAGCATAATCGTGGTGCTTTCACCAGCCCCAGAGAGATCCTACGATTTCAATATAGAGTGACCATTTCACTCCAGTTTGCAATGGGACTTTCCTGGTGTTTTACTCAAAGTCCATATCCCAGTAACCCTCAGACTCAGAAAAACTGGGTGGTTGATCACCCTAATTATATATCCAAACCAGTCTAGAAGGAATTTCCTCAAGGGCAGTGCCAGAGCTGATTTAAGACCCAGGGAAGCCCTAGGCTCTTTTATTTTTGGAGGCCCCCTTCTACATCTTCCACATCCTACCAAATACATTAAAATGCACCAAAATCCCACATTAAATATAATATAAATATAATATTTGAAGTAAAAAATTAAAAGGTTGTACCAAAATTGCATTTGAAATTATGTGGCTAGAGACAAGTCATGACTTAAAGTTAACTATATTTTCATGACAATTATCATTGAAAATAAGAAACTCTAACCTGCAGATTATTTCCAAATTTATGTTTTTTTAAGAATCCAAAATCAGCAATTAAGAAAACAAAGTTGAAAACTAATAAAATTTAAAAATGAATAAAATTGTTATGATATAGAATTGGCAGGCATTTCATTAAATATTTATTTATATTTTATTTCAGAGTTAATAAACCAGTTTTTAAAATCTTGAACATTCTTGTTGATACATCAAGACAATCCCAAAAGAACTCACATATACTGTACACAGGTGTCTACAGGGTATTCTTATACCTTCACTTCCAGTCAACTGGATATAGCACAGCCGCTACACACATTGATGTAGTAGTGGCCCAGCCTGCCACATGATGGTTTTGTTCTCATTTTCCATTTTGATAAAATATTTTGATGTTAATTACATTGCCTCAGAACAAAGTGTCTACAGCATGGTTTATTTAACCGATTTCATGTACTACCATGTTTTATTTTTTCTATCATATGTCTGACAATTGTAATTTTGAATTTTTTCTAGGTTGTTGGTATTTAAGTTTGGTCACAGAGGAGAGGTTTAGTATGGAAGGGAACATGCCCCATCACATACACAGGTAGTACCCTGATCAATAATTGAAATATTTAACAAGGGAAAAATACACACACACCAACACCCTCCATGCACACACATTCTGTAAAACACTCTTATTTGACAAATGAGGAAACTGATGCCAAAAGTTAAATATTTTTTCAATGCTAGCAACTAAAATGTAATTGGAATTCAAACAAAATTTAAAATTAAAAGATGGGGTCTGTGCATGCTTTAGGCAAAATGATGGTAACATCCTTGAGATTGTCTGTGTGGGGGAAGAACAAAAGAGTTGACTAGTTAAAAGAAGGAAAAGAAAATTAAAATTAAATCTTAAATTAAATTTTAAATTGAAAATTAAAATTAAATTATAGATCCCATTAGATTTAGGGATTTTAAGTTATAGAGATGTAACTGGGCAAACTCCTTAAAATCCATGTTGAGAAGAAATTGGCTAAGACCCTTTTAAAGATTTGGTTGTGTTGTTCTTAAAAGAACTTTACAAAGAAGTTCAATAACAAAAGTGAATCATCAGATGAGATGTAGAATGAGATTTAGAATATGAATAGCCATGAATAGTTATGACCAGAGGTGAGCTCTTCGGGAACTATTTTAGGATTATATACTACCAGAATATTCTTCATTCTTAAACCTTTTCATGTGTTTTGATTCAACACAGATATTTTACATCTTTCTTTAAGCCTTGAGGCAATTATGGAAAAGTGTTTTCATGGTGTCATAGAGGATTGACTCAGAGAAGCTGAATAGTGGCTGCCATCATTTACATATAATTTACACCTTTCTCTCAGTTCTAGACTCCCTTGGACTGTTATTTCATATTAAGAAACACAAAGGGTTTTTGGTAGTGGGAATCTGTAACAGTTTCTGTTGTCTCAGTAAACTAAAGGATAGGTTTATTGAGCTGCCATTATTTTAGACTGAAAGAGTAGGTTAAATTGAATTTTTCCCTCTATTCTTTGCCTTTTTAATTCCTACTCTTTTTCTCAGGAGACTTAACAGAATATATTTGCTCTGACATTAGATCTAGGTTCAAATCCTGACACCAAAATCTGCAGGTCTTAAAGGATAAATATTTTAAAAAGTAAAATCATGACTCCTACATAAATATGAAATTAACTTGTTTCAAAGATTTATTTAACTGATTAAGTAATGAGGGAACCAGTAAGATGTTACAACTGTTTCAAAGGAGAATTAAAAATACTGCATACATATATGCAAACAGGAATGGTGAAATGAATTTACAAGTAGATGCACAACTGGCTTTTTCTGTCAGGTGTGGAAGGGGCAAGAAATCAATTGTCCCTTCATAAGACAGAATTCAATTGCATGTCTCTGGACACAAATCATTCGCATTCCCATTAGTTACCTATAATTCAGAGTTACCCAACAGCTCAAAAACAATGAAAGGCACAAACCAAATAAAAGCAGATAATCTCCACAAACTAGACAAAACCTAATTTTCCACTGAAAATACACAGTAATATTTTTGACCCATTTCAAAGTCTTTGAGAAATTTTCCTGACACTAGCTGTGTCATCAAGGGCAAATAGCTTAATAACTATTTTCCTCAGCAACCCCCTTCTGTATAATAGAAACAAAATTATACATTCTAAGAGAGTTATTGAGGATTAAATTTAAAAATGTGTAAATCAACTCCAGACTCATAGTTTTCACCTGCTAACTCTCATTTTCCCAGGTCCTTCTCTTTGGTAAACTTTTTTCCTGTTTATGTTTCAGTGGAAAGTAGAAAGTGATTCTTCAAACTTCTTTTACGTTTTGTTAGCTGGTTAGCATACATGCTTGCTTGAGCTCTCTCACTGTTACACTCCCTCTGTTTCACAAACATACACACATTTACCATAAGCTAAATTGTTTGCTTGTATGATCTCATTTAGTTGCATTTAATTTTCACAACAATTCAATGAATATAATTGACCCCCTTTTCTAGGTCTTGAAACTGAGGTTTAGAAAGAGGAAATTCCAAGGTCACACATGCAGTAGGTGGGTGTGCTGGCTTCAAGCTTAAGTGCACCTGAATTCAGAGTACTTAATTTTATTTCTCACCTCCTCTACCCAGTTTGGCCACAAGGCACACAGTAAGTATTGAATCAGGTCAAACTGGCAGAATGCATTTGTTTGCCCAGGTTTTCGTTCACATTTATTTTCCTTCTTTGTTTGGTGGTCTTAATTTTTGTTTGTTTGTTTGTTTTTTGTTTTTTGTTTAGACAATACATCTCAAAGCTCTCTTATTTTACACTTTCATCCATTACTAAAGAACAGCCAACCCAAAAAAACATGTCCAGCCAATACAAATGGAACATACACAAAAATAATAATTTCTGACATGGTATCTGTATGCATCAGAAAACCTAAAAAGGATGGGCAGGTTCCCCTTGGATGCAAGCCAGTCACCTTCCACATTAACAAAGTAAATGGCAAGATAGCAAACAGGTAGCAAACTTACTGGGGTAGGTATGAGACTATGGCCATGTGCAGTTCTCATTACAGAAAGCAAATATAGGCTCTGCAAACAATTCGTACTTTCTGGTCCAATATCTTCAATTAGAAGTAGCAGCAAAACATGAGAAACACAGACACACACAGACACACACACACAGACACACACAGACACACACACACAGGCATCTAGAACAAAATCATCTTTAATTCTGCTGAAGGGAAGCAGATCCCAAAGGTTTTCAGTGATCCTCTCTTTATTTTTATATAAATCCCTCTAAGCTAGTTAATTCTCTTAATTTCCCTAACTTCATTTACATTTCCAATGCTAATTTCCCTACAGGTTCTAAATTCCCTGGGTGAGGTATTTCCTAAACCTCCTCCCTACTTCATTTGCTTCACCTCCCCTTAATCCTTCTAGGTTTTCTTGCTTCATACTCCTGAGTCAAACACTATTGTGTACTCTACAAGGTGAGAACTGGTTTGTTCTAATGATAGGGAGTAAAAACAGGAGAGATAATATAATTAGAGTATTTAAGGCAACTTTGGCAACATCGACTTTTGGAGATTGTCTCTAAGGGCTTTAAACAACTCAGCATATATCCTGGGAAAGCAAGGAAAACTCACACAACTAGAAACATGAAAGGAATAAACACCCACACACACATGCAATAATATATACATTCAGCTCGAAGAAATCCCATTCACAGACACTTATTTTAACTATAATCTATAGGAAAGGCATCACAGGGTTGAATTTAAAAATGACAGCTTTTAAAATGTGAACAAATTGGACATTTTCATCTTTAGAGTGGCCTGTGTATATACTACGATTATTGTGAGGATTCTGACTAGAAAGGAATCTATCTGTAGCTGCTGTTGGACCAATGTGCTATGGAGCAGTTAAAGGAAGGATTTAGGATTGAAGACAGTTTTCTTCGTTTTGCTCTCACGTCTCTCTCCACAGGGCTTCTCGTACCTGCAGGAGCATGTATTCCTCTCCAGTTTCTCCACCAAATCAATAGTTGTCTAAAGAAGAATCCAGACAAGGCAATGAGAGAAAAACTGTAGACTCTACAGGAAGTATAACCCTGCTGCCTGCAAGGTCAAGATGGCTAACACGTAGAATTTTAAGTAAACCTTCAGAGAACCCAGGACAAAATGTTTTTATTTCATGTTGCTAAATTGCTTTCTCCACATAAACACCTTCATGATTGGCTTTTGTGGATTATGTACCAAGATCCCTGTATTAAGTTCAGAGATATGAAGTATTCTTTATTCATGTTTGTACTTTTCAAAGAGCTTGGCCCAGGATTTTGAATGTAATAAAGTTTAATGAATATTTGCTATATGAATGAAACAATCTGAACATATAATTTTTGGAAGAGGGACAACAAACCATTGGTCTAAAAGCAGAAATGGTAGGTTAGGACAGCTTGGCCAGCCCAATATTTTAAAAATAACTGGAATTAGTAGTCAGAATTTTATATTTAAATGAATAATATTTGAGACTTCTCTTGTCACATAAGAAATTCTGATGGCATTGGGCTTGCTTTCCCACATGCCAATAATTGGCTGGAATGAAATAAGGACCCCCTTTCCAGGGATAAGTTACTCTTTAGCTTGTCACAGGGCCCTTAGTTCCTCTATTATTTCACACCAGGGCTTCTTTACTCTTTTGACCTCTTGGCCTCAGTTTCTCATTGTGTGCAAAAGGGATTGAACTGGTTGGGGAGGTGGATGTGTATTTGGAGCTTCAAGAACCCCTGTGTATCCATAGCAAGGCTTTAGGCACACCTTAATTCCCTAGTATTTTATGTGAAACTGTCAAGGTATTCACATGTTTTTTTTTTTCCTAGGGAATTATTCCATCAAATTTTCAAAGAAGTGTATGTCTCAAAAAATTAAAGACCTTGGGACTAACCAGGAAGTTAATAAGCAAGTATTTACTAAGAATCTATTTTGCATGGAGTTCTGAGGAGCTCTCAGTCCCTTCAAGCCCTGAATTTCTTAAATTATATGTATAAGTGTACACACACACACACACACACACACACACACACACACAGTCATCGACAAAGACTTTACATGCAGCAAAGGGATGATTAAAGGTCCAAGGGAACACTGACATAATTCAGCATTGTGCTCAAAACTCAGCAGCAGTCTTCCAATACCAACTGTAAACTTAACCACGTTTCAGGGTAGCATTTCTCCTGGATTCTGGTCAAACTATCAGACTTCATATTTCATCTAAGAAAAAGGAAACTAAAAGTACAGGCAGAACTTGCCATCTTCTTCCTAAACATCCCCAGTTTATACAAAATGTGACATTTTAGAAAATCAAAGGGTTTAATATTGACTCAGCTCAATCCAAAGTATTCCATCTTATTAAATACACAAGAATGCGCTGGTATTTAATGACCCTTAAAGCTAGGCTAAATCCCCTAAGAAGGTGGGGTCCCTCCCTCATTTAAAAACTATCTTTCATTTGTTCATTTTTTGCTTTGGTGGTTGTTTTTGAGAGTGAGCTACACATGCCCCAGAATAGCCCTATCTATGTTCTGTGCAGATATAGTCACGCCACCTGGGTTCTCAAAGATAGATGAGAACTAGAGTAAGCTTTAATTCCCCTAAAAGGATTGCTAGCAAAAGGACTTTGCTTTAGAATTCAAGAGGTAACGTAAAAGAAGATGTACTTTCCTGGAATATTATATTGAATATATGTTTTTGAGAAGTAAGAACCAACCTTTTTAAAGCACCTTCACAAGTGCAGAACATCTCTCAGTTCTAGTTTTCCATACAGAGAGAGGTACTTGTTTCAAAACTGTGAAATATTAATGGGAAATCCTTAGCAAGAATGGCTACTGTTATTGGTGCCAAGTCAGGAGGGAAAATAAAGAACAGACAGGGGGCTCATGTTTAATGGTATTGGAGTTGCCTTTTCAGAAATTTTAGGAAAAAAAACCTTATGAATTAGAAATGTAAAAGATCTTTCAGATATATAGGTCTTATACTGCATTAGCTGACCACATTGTGGGCATTCAGAGAATATGGTGATTGATGTGCAGTACTGTGCCACTGTTAAAGCTCTAACATTGTGTATGTTTTACATATTATTATATCCATAATAATGAAATATGCTTGTATAGTACTGGAGACTTCACAAAGCATTATCACACACATTATGTCACATGAGCTTTACAAGGTCAGAGAGGTCATGGGTAATAACTAGCAGCTGAATTATGATCCATGATCAGATACACACCCTCACATACAGACACACAAATTCAGATATACACACATACTCACATATACTTGCATACATACACTCACACTCAAACACATTCTCACGTACTTGCACATTGTACACTCAACATTCACACCTCACATAACTCATGCTCTCATACACACTTCTATACTCATACACATACTCACATACATATATATTCACATGCACTGTATATGTTGACACACATACATATACTATATAATCACATATAGGTATGCTTTTGAAATTTGTTTGGGTATCATTTCTTGGTTTTGTAAAATTTATTGTGTTAAGGATGAATTTCTTGAATCAAAATATGCTGCAAGAATTTGCCTACCTAAATTCTCTAACAGAAACCTCTAAATTAAAGGAAAGGGGAAGAAAAGATCTGCAACTGTTTTCCAACTTAAAAACGTTTGAAGGTCTAAGAGCTCATTACTTACTGTTCTATGTCTCGAATTTCTCCTCTTTAGTATATGTTTTGGCTTGCTAGAGCTGCTATTATGCAAAATAACCAGAAGCAGATCGGCTTTTATAAAGGGGGTTTATTTGGTTACAAATTTAGAGTTCTAAGGCCATAAAAGGTATCCAAACTAAGGCATCAACAAGAGGATGCCTTCACTGAAGAATGGTCAGTGGCATCCAGAACACTTCTGTTAGCTGGGAAGGCACATGGCAGGCATCTGCTGGTCCTTTGCTCCTGGGTTACATTGCTTTCAGTTTCTAATTCCAGTCAACTTCTCTGTCTAAGTGTATGGGAGTCCACTCTTAGCTTCTCTGGAGCAAACTCTGGGCTTCATCTCTTAGTTTGGCATCTTCAAATGTCCTTCTGTCTGCATCTCCAAGCATCTCTCAGCGTTAGCAAGCATCTGGATCTCTCTTAGCGCTCCTAAATACTCCAGTGAACTAATCAAGCCCTACCCTGAGTGGGTGGGTTCTACACCTCCATGGAAATAATTCAATCAGAGGTTCCATCCTAATCAACAGACTAATCAGTCTACCCCCACAAGATTGCATTAAAGAATATGGCTTTTGGGGGGACATAATATATCCAAACCAGCACACTATATGATAGGCTACTTGCTCCATGATGCTAAATCTCTTTCAAATAATAACAAACTTGGGGTTCTGAAATACCCAGGTCCTTAACTGCAGTTATAATGTGCTTATAATCAGATGCTAAGACCTTCAGTGGGAATAGGAAGCAGGTGTGGGAACTCGGAGAGCAAGGACTTTGCTTAAGGCCTCTTTCTCAGTTGATGTCATGAACAATCATCAAATTTGACCTCTGAGCCTCTTTATAAGCATCTGACTTTATGTTCTTTCACAAAGCAAAATTCTTTCCAATTTACAATTTTAAGTTACTTAACTTAAAAGTCAGAGCAAAAATGAGCCACATGGAGAGACCATAAGGAGAGTAGGTGGAAAGATTAAAATTGAAGCATAATTTACTGTCTAATACACATTTCCTTGCTGCAGCTCTGCTCTTTCCACCTCCCTGAAGCTCCCTTCTTCATCATTTTCTCTCTAATATTTCACTATGGTTCACCCACATCATTATTTCTCTTAGATCTTCAGGGAGCTATGCTGGGTAATGCAATTGCAAGTTTGCTAATGGGCAATAGAATAACAGTCAGAGTTACATGCTGACCCATATTTCACATCCTAATTTGTGTTAGTCACAGGAATACCTTTTTATTTGTTATTAAATGTTTCTACCCTGGGTGAAGGAATAGATGAAAAACCTCAGACAATCACGGATGCACAAATGACTAGTAGTAAATAAGCAGCTGTCTTTCAGTTCTTACCACATGGAAAGACATTTATCTTGTGCTAATTGGCATAGATGGTAATTGTGAGCTATGAGACAATTACTAGATAAAAGGAGCCCCTGGTCTGCACCTTTGCATTTCAGTGAACTATTTCCCGTGGTTTTTGCTGCTTTGCTCTATGCAAGCCTCACAGAGGCCCAAAAAGATGATACTGACATTGTTTGCATGGTGAGAAAGAATAAGAAGGAAGGGATTGAGTCTGAAGTGTTTGACTTAATGGGGTTGAACTGTTCCTTCTTATGTTCCCATGGTGCCTGGAGTGGACATGGGAGAACCCAATACTCTGAAGTTGACTTGGACTCCCAAAAGGGCAGGTTATCCAAGGAGACACTAGAATCTCCTTGGCTCCTTCAAGGTTCCAACACGCCTAGGAACAATCTGTTACTGAATTTCTGAGGAACTTTTCCTTGTCCCTCCAGACTTTGGATATACCTAGGGCATTTCATTAATTGAAAACATAAAAGGTAACTCTTGCTTTTCAAACTTGCTGTTTATGGAGATTTTTATCAGGTTTATTCTTGCCACTTACTTTTCCCAGTCGATAATATCTAATATTTCAGTCCTTAGTCTGTGTCAGACTAAGTGATTTGCATGCATTATCTCAGTTAATCCTCCAGAAAACTCATTCATTCCTATTCCCATTTCACAGAAAAGGAGACTTAGGTTCATAGAACTTGAACAACTTACTCAAGATGACATAGTGAGAGAATGAGATATTGCACCCATAGATGTCTGACACTAAAGTATAGACTTTAACTTTTTTTAACAGTATGATATAATAGAGACAAAATTGTATAGACAACAAATAATCATGTGTAATAAGTATGCTAAAATGTTAGTAGACATTGTTCAGTTTTACAGATTCCTTTGCACCTTAGCACTTTTCTTATCTGAATCTCACAACCATCACAAATGATTGATAAGGATTATAATCCCAACCTGATGTATGTGACCCCTGAAGCCAGAAAGGTGAAGTGATTTTCCAAAGTCACATAGCATTCATACATCACCCCATCCCCCAACATACATACATACAAGATGGTGAATTAGAAGACTCCTGCATTTTGATTATCTGAATTCTGTCATTTTTCTTGTTGGTGAGATCCTACAAACTAAAATATGTGTCTCAAATCCCCAGAAAAATGTGAGTTTCACAATAAAGCTAATGATTTTATTGACAGTACTCTGTATACGCAAGAGGGAGCATATATATTCTATTAACAAGAGAAAGAACCAAAGGCAAACTTTGAACCATATCATATAATGGGGAAAGAAGCAACAAAAGTATATAAAATAAATGAAGTGAGTCTTTGGTCTTTGGTGTGACTGTGCCAAAAGACTCCATCAAAGACTTCTTCAAAGTCATCTCTGCAATGGTTTAGCACAGAAGGGGAATTTAGGAAATTATGACTTTCAGAGTAGTCTTTCCCCAAATGTCTGTTGTTTATTTTCACTAGTTTCTTGACTCAGTATTAGTGAGAGATAATCAGTATAAGCTTCTGGAATGATAACCCCTTGACCAGACTTGGGATTAGGTCCTGGTAAGAGTAACAAAAAAGAACCAAATTTGTTAACTGCCATGAGGGAACTTACAAGTACATGTGGTGACAACACTCATGTACAAATAATGCTCCTACATAATAGTGTTAAATTCTATGCTATAGACTACAGAATTTCAGAGGAGGAAATGTAGACTTTTACCAATTTCACAACAAATTACTTAGAATGCAATTCTATGATATACTGCTATGGGAAAACTCTTCAAGATCCACCCCACTGAAATTAATTTATTCAAGTACTAAAAGATAATTGCACTGCCCATAAATTTTATGTTATTTAGTATATTTGAGAATAGTTGAATCAATCCAAGACACTCCCAGAATATGCTTACTGTGGTTCAAGAAGTAAAGTTATAGGGGCATTTCAGCATGTGGGGTAAGTGAGGCAGAATGCCTTAGGCTGATTATTCTTGCTTCTTTCTCAGATATGTACTCTTGAGCCCTCTCTATAGTTTATTAACATTCATTTTTCTTGAGTTCTAGTCAGATGCTTTCTGTCATTATTTCAATGAGCATTTCTTGAAAACCATTACTCATCACTGATGTTCTGTTTTCCTTGGTTGCTGTTTACTGGCCAGGACTGAACACTGATGTCATTTAATCTCATAAATCTTATGATAAAACAAAAACTATTTATCTTTAATTACTGTAACAGAGAATTCAGAGTTGGAAGAGACCTAATAAGTCCAGGAGGAAACTGAGGGACCTTGTGGTTAAATGATGTGCCCATATGGACTAGTCAATGGCTGGCAACAGATGACACCTATTCTCTTCCTTTTTTCTTTCCTTTTACACCTCTCTAAGCTGCTTCACTCCCATGGAAATATTTATAGCTTCTGGCATTTGAAAGTAAGTTAGTAGAAAGATAATTACTTCTCAACATTTGCTACTGAATGGATACAGTCATGCAGACCATGGAGACAGAAGGGCCAGTTGACACTGGATTCTTTAATCTGTCACATGCAAATGTTCCTCTTTTTCTGGGAGCTCATGCTGATTTGAAGTAAAGTTATGTGCTCCCTTGGCTGAACCGATAAGAGAAGGCCAATGATGAGTTCAAATAGTTTTGGGGGAACAACGCAAACATCTCACTGATGTTAAGGATCCAAGGATTCCCAGTGCAGACCAGATTAACAATATCTATGTAACACAGAAGGCACAGCTGTTTGGGGTGGTGACTTCCATCTCTGTTTGCTCAGTAATAAGTGAGCCTTTGATAAAGATGAGTCAAAGGGCACCCTGTGGGAGTTTCTCACCCCAGGGAGTAAAGTAACCTTCCACTTTAAGTACACCCAGAACTCAAAGTACTCTTCTCAATTTGTGGTCATTGACCCTACTGGAAGGAAGTATAAGTGCAAAGTTTACAGAACTGCATGTATCTTCTATTGTCATCCTGACTCCTTAGATCTACAGACCAGAGAGCTAATAGGCAGGAAGTAAAATAACAGAGGAATAAGTTCTGCTTGATTAGCATGAATATTTGAAATGGCTATATTTTGGGTTAACATCTCATTTCCAAAAGTTTTAATAGCTAATTTGTTCTTGAAAATACTAATAAAATCATACTCCTATATTATCCTTATAATGTCATGATAATAGCATTAGCTAACGTGTTCTGAGTATCAGGTGTTTGGTCACGTGCTTTGGACTACGGCTCAACTCTTTTGTTCTTCGCAATCACTCAACCACAAGGAAAGCAGCATTATTCATAATAGACAAATAGTGAAAATGACCCAAATGCTCATCAACTAATGAAGGGATAAGTAAAATATGGAATACCCATACAACAGAATATTATTCAGCAATAAAAAGGAAACACTGGTACCTGCTACAACATGGATGAACCTTGACATGTTAATGCTGAATGAAAGAAGACGAGCACAAAAGGAACATATTATGTAACTCCAGTTAAATAAAACATCCAGAATAGGTAAATTCATAGAGACAGAAAGTGGGGAAGGGCATAAGTGTGGAGAATGGAGACTTACTGCTAATGGGTTTGAGTTTTCTTCTTGGGGTGATGAAAACATTCTGGTATTACATAGTTCTGATGATTATACAATCTTGTGAATGTACTAAAAAGTACTAAAAAGAATTATACACTTTAAAATGGTGAAATTTTGGGGATACGAATTTTATCTCAATTAAAAATAACAGTAAAGTAAAAAATAATAATAAAGATTATCTAGGTTCACCCTTCTCAAGAGCTTTGGCACCTCCACCCTCCTGCTAATGTCTCTTTATTAACCACAGAATTAAAATCCAACTCCTTGAAATGTTTGTCAGGATGGTGTACAATTTAAACACATTCCTCATCTATTTATATTTTTCACTATTTCCCCTGAAGTCTCTTATGTTCCAGAAAAAAACAAACTTCATACCCTGAATATATATATCCCTTCCATGTCTGCTTTTTCAAGTTCTTTGTCCTTTGAGGTCAAATTATAAAGCTAACCCTCAATCTCCTATCTAAAGTTTTTTTCTCCCTTTACTGATCTCTTGAAGCATTTTATCAGTAGACCTCTTACACAGTACATTTCCCCCTAAACTTTGTACTTAGAGTTATTTTTGTCCCTGCTATAACTTTTCTACTTCACGCTAAAATCCTTGGCAGTAGAATAAATAATTTTTGAAACTGCTTTTTAAGACATAGGTACTAAAAACAAATGTATTCACAAAAGGGTAAATGAATGAGTTAATAAATTATAATTTGAATAACCTAGCAAAATTTGCTGGAAATATGTGAAAGAGAAACATATTTGGAGCTAAAACAGGTTAGTTTTAATTCCTCTACCATTTATTTTTTTACCTTGGAGTAGTATCTTTTGACAATTTGGAAAGTTCTTGTATGATGGTTCATATGTTACCTGGGAACATTTTGCCTTTTCATTCATCCTGTAAGCTCTATGATATTGTGATGGGGACATATTTATAGTAAGGATTTAAAATCTTGAACTTTTACTCATTCATACAATACATATTAATTGAATTCTTTCTATATTCCAGACACTGTACTAAATACTATGGTCAGTGAAACAAACGTGATGGATATAGACTCTGCTGGGGGGAAGGAACACAGGCAGAAATAAACAAGTCCAAAGCCCTGAAAGTAGGAAAGAGTTTGGCTTGCTGGATCATTGTTAAGGAAGCCAGAGTGATCAAAGCATTGTGAGCAAAGGGGAGATGAATTTGAAATGTTTGACAGTTAGGATATTGTTAGATTATATGGGGATTTATATGCCAGTGTAAGGAGAATAAATTTTATGCTAAGAACAATATGAGTCCATTGATGGGATTGAATTAGCGACCTACCTTGAGTAAATTTAGGTTTTGAAAAGTTAACTCCGTTAATTCAGAAAGCTGCTATGTTGGAAATGGGATGGATAGAAGTAAAAGTGGAACCAGACAGAATGATTGGTAAGAAGTTACTGCACTAATTCTGGTGAGAAGTGATGGTGACTTATACCCAGTGGCATGACGCCAAGGAAGGGTGTATAGATTTAAGATGACTTTTGCATTTAGAAGTGACAGAACTCTGTTGAATTGAATGTGTGGGTGATGGTGAAGGAAATGAAAGACTCAGTGATCGTACATTTAGCATCCTTTTTTTGGGCAACTGAGTAAATGGCTGTGCCATTTCCTAAATGGGAAAAGCTCCCTGCTGGGCATGGACAAATGCTTATGTGACTTTAGGTAGCATCCCAGGCACTAAGATTGGGGATCCCAGTGATCTGGAAGATGGATTTCAAGGACAGAGTGACAGAAATACATTATGGAAGCTTCCAGAAGGCAGGGACTTTCTCTTGCTTGTGTACCCAGTATCTACAATAATATCTGGTACACAGTTAATAGTCAATAAACATTTGTTTAATAAATAAGAGTTTACCAATGGCCCATAAAAGGATAATTTAGTTCATCACATGGGATACAAACGGAAACTGTTGATTTGTTGTAAATGATGCTTTGTAGATCCATTTAGATCCATTTATATCATCTCTTCTGATAATAACTCCGAATGCACTGAGGTTAGCAATTATTCTGGGAGACATAGTGCAGTGGGGAGTGTTTGGCATCAGTCAGAACAAATGTTGAATTGCAGTTCCATCACTTAGTTCTGTAGTTATGATAAATTAACTTAATGTCTGTTAAGTTTAGTGTCCTCATCTGTAAATTGGTGTACTATTATGTTACTTGAACAGTTGTAGTGAGGCCCAGTTCATGCAAATATATGAAAACTACCAAGTACAGTGGCATTCAATAAATGGAAGCTTTTAAAATGAATTCTAGAGTGTGTGGTTACTGAGAGGACTGCAGTTACCTCCAGACTAACCTAAAGCTATATTTCCTTCAAGACAACGTATCTCAGAAGGTGACCCTTTGGCCACACACATTAGATTCATACTGGGAGGCTATAATAAATGTACATTCTAGGGCTTCACCCAGCACAATGAATAAGAATCTCTGAGACTCTGTTTTTCTTAAGAAAGATTCCCATCCTCTTCCAAAATAAGCGCGCATCCTCAAGTTTGTGAACCATGGCTCCAAGTGCTCTTATCAACATGTCCTAAGTTGCAAAAGGTCTCCACTATTCTGCCACATAAAGATCCCTTGGAACAGTTAACATATAAATGTTGATGCTGTTACTGATCTAGATGTTCCATCTGTTAATTGTCCTTCCTTGCATATTTGAACTGCAAGGAAATGAGCAATGAATGCAAATTATCAAGTAGTTTGTACATTTTTATTAGCCTTACCAAATTTGATTTCTACTCATATATTCCAGCATTCAGTAGAATATATTAAGAGCAGACAAAGAAGGGTAAATTATCCATTAAAATATTATCATATGTTAAGCGTACCTTAATAAAGTTTATTAAAATATTATCAGATTTCATAGAGATAGAGAAAATCTTAATTACCTAAACCACCTAATCTTCCTAACTCTAACATCTTTATTTAAATCCTCTAGGTTCTGCTCTGTATTGGGTAAGATTATCAAAAACTACATATACCTGGGACACATTATACCTGAGCACCTATCCATCATTTATCCTTTGCAGCCTCCCTACCCGCTATTAGTACTATAATGAATATCCTTATTAGAATGATATAAAGGAAGATAAGGGAGAAATCTGAAGAAATATTATTCTCTCTGCAAATACTAAAATCCTCTGTTTTAAAGACACTGTTCTAAATTCTGGAAAATGAGAAGGAAAATAAGAGTCCTTCACAGAAGAACTCATGCACTAAATTCTGTTTGAATTCAAGGCTAAGTGAAAAAATAATCTCTCCTCATTTGGAATCACATGTTCTCTTATCCTTATTTTTCAACTACATAAGGAAACTTGGTGTCTTGATGACCAAAGACCTTAGAGCCAAATTTGATGCCCTACTTTCTGCTCATTTCTTTTTGGCATCTGGTACCATCTATCCCATCTGCTTGTTTTAGATGGTCTCTGTTCAAGTTTATATTTAAAAGTTTCATTTTGCTCCACATATATGCAGTGAAACAAGTTAAATTCTTTAGAAGTTAAGTATGTTATTCATCTTAAATTATTAAAGAAACTATATCTCAGTTCTCTGCTACAGTAGATTACAAATGCCAATTGGAAAACTGGTGAAGTGTAGTGACTAATAGGTAAGTAGTGAATATAAAAAAAAAATCTAGAACTTTTGAGTAAAAATACACTCATTCAATAAAAAAGAGTATTCTTTTTCTGAGATTTTTATTTATTTGTTGTTTAATCGGTCTGTTTTATAAAATAATTGAGTTAAATTTTTGTTTTTCTTTAATACTTTTGGCAAAATTAGCAACCCTATATCAGTACCCTATTTTTTTTTTGTCCGCTTTTTGCGAAACCAAATTTTACTAGTCCATGGAATAAAATTCTGGGAACCACTTAAAGCACACAGTTTGAATTGAAATCTCCTGAAAATTAAGTGGAATGTTTCTTGCTGCTATAAATTCATAGCCACAATCCAGGCAAAAGCCACTGATTCTCATTTTATGGACAGCTGTGGTAGACAGACTCATAGATAGTTCCCAATTATCCTGCCTCCTGGTACTCACACCCCTGCATCACCTCCTCTCTTGGGTGTAGGTGGGACCCAGGCTCTGCTTCTAACCAAACCATATTGTAGCACAGGATGTCACTTTCATGATTATGTTACATAAAGTAATAACACCCATCTTGCTAAGAGACCCTCTCCATTGTTGGCTTTGACAAATTAAGAGGCCATGCTAGGGAAGCCCATATGGCAAAGACCTAAGGGTATCCTCTGGTCAAAAGCCAGTTAGAAATGGAGGCTCTATAGATGGCAAGGAACTGAAATCTGAAAATAATCACATGAGCTTTGAAAAATATCCTTTCCCATTTGAGCCCTGTAATGAAACTCTAGACTTGGCCAACACCTTAATTCCATCCTCATGAGACTGAAATCGAAGATTCAGCTAAACCACACCTGGAATCCTGACCCACAAAAGTATGATATAATAAATATGCATTGGTTACGCTTCTAACAGTAATATATAACAAATATAAACAGAAATTGAATGATCTATTCACTATTGGAGAGCACCAAAGAAGTTCTAGACTGGAAACTACTAGATTAGTCAAGTCAGTAAAAGTCTATCTTGAGATGTATTAAAATGGATTTGATACTTTTCAGATTTTTTCTATTTAAAATGTTCAAGTCTTCACAGTTTTAGTGATTTCAACTCAAAAGAATATTTAATGCATTTTAGCTGAAATGGCTTTAGCACAATAATTTCCTTGTCTTCTGTCATGTGAAATGCTTTTGTAATTCCAGTGTTAGAGTGCTATAGAACTTAATTGTCATGTTAAGTCATTTGCACTGTTCGCTGAGTCATATGTTAGTGTGACTGGAGCTATTCACTAGTTAGGATCAGAATAGTTGTCAGACAAAAATGTGTGATGACAAATATAAGTTATGTATTAGTCAGGGCTCTCCAGAGAAACAGAACTGACAGGTGAACTTTATTATAATCTTTATTAGAGGAATTGGATCATGTGAGAACGGAGACTGGCAAGCCCGAATTCCATAGGGCAGGCTTCAAATTTCAAACTCCGATGCAGGTATTGAGGAATTCCCCAGAAGTAGCTGGCTGGATGAAGTAGAGATAGAAATTCTTCTTTCTGATGGCTGAGATCATCAGTTCTCCCTTTAAGGTCTTCAACTGATTGGATGAGCCTGCTGACACTGCTGAAGGCAATTACCTTGGTTGATTTAGATGTAACCAGCCATAGATGCAATCAACTGGCTAATGATTTAAAATCCACAAAATACCCTTATAGTAACAATCAGGCTAGTGCTTGCTTGACCAAACAACTGGACACCATAACCTAGCCAAGTTGACTCATAAACTTAGCCATCACAAGTTGCTAATCCAGTTTTGAATCATAGGCCTGAATCAAATCTTCTACACAATTTTCTGATCCTCATTTGCTTTTAAATCTCTATGCACCTGACCAATCATTCGACTTTTGACTAGAATGGAAAGGAAAGCTAATTATTTCCTGTATTTTAGAGATGATTAATATTGAAGTTCTCTGTAGTAAAGAGCCAATTCAAATCAATAAATATTTATTGAACAACTTATAACTGCATGTGAGAGAAAGCAGGAAACTGAACAGAAACATAAGATGTTCTCCCTACCAGGTAGAAATGGACTTTCTAGAGAAGGGAGTTTTCAATGAATGTGATTTTTACTGGTTCCTTAACAAATAAGTAAAAGGTTTTTGATATTGCTGAACATCCAGTAGTGTCCCTGGAGGATGCTCAAATATAAATCTTTTTTCCAAGAAACCCACTTCCTGAAAATCCCAAGATTGCTAACTAAACAATGGCAGAGAAAAAACAGTGACATTTCCAGTGATCTTAGCTTATAACCAACCATCTACCATCAAATCCTTAATGAAATTGAGGGCCTCCTTTCTCATACTTCCTTGTAGATAACTTTCGCCCTCTAATACTCATTATTTTATTTGCTGTTTTAATCAAGTCTATTTTCTAACCTGTAAAATGAAGGAATTGGTCTAAACATCTTGTCAGATATCTGTAGAGTGGGATTCAGGATGAATTTATCTGTCAAGATGGGTAAAAAAAAATAGCAGCATAAAGCTTCTTCTGGGGAAATAGCAATAACTGAAAAACTATAGTAAAGACCAATTTGAGAGTCCATTTTAATGAATTTGGAGTTAGTGTTTTGTTCTGTTTTTAACTGTAATTTGGAAAGCAACTTGCCTTTCTGCTGATTGATTCATCTAGGAAGAGAAGCCTGCTTTTTGAAGTCAACAAGATGACTGAAATTCAGTGCAACAAAACATATGGTCATCTGTTGTGCACTAGGCACCAGGGAGGCAGCAGTGAATAGACAGATGTGGTTCTTGTCCTACAGAGTGTACAGTGCAGGGGGAAGGCAGATATTAAAAACATAATCACACATGTGATTATGTGTGATGAGTGTTGTAAAAAAAAAAAAAAAAGAAGCATGGGATTTCATGGGAGCATTTTGGAAGTAGTTGTTACATGCTCTCACATGAGAGGGGAAACACCCCAATGGGAATGGAGGGTTTTGCTTCCTTTGGTAAAAAAATTCTATCAAATGCTGGTAGCCTCCCAAAGAGAAGGCTGCCTGCATTCATAAGACTTTCCACGTATCAGTGTTTTAGTTTCAAACTTATCTTTACAAATTAAAACAGCTTCTTAGCCCTTTAATGCAAAGTCAACCTTGTTAACTGTTGTCATGCTCCATCCCAGCCAATGGATGTAGGTACAACACTATTAGACTGTGCTGTGAGTCATCTTGGGTTAGGGAACTATTGTAGCTAGGAAAACTGCAGATATAAAGCATGGATACAAAGTTTAGGTTTGCCTACTTCAAAAGTTTAGGTTTGCCTACTTCAAAAGTTTAGGTTTGCCTACTTCAAAAGACCGGTCTTTGTTAGAGGTAGTTTCCTTAGTTTTGATGCCCTAACTTAATTGTTTTCCACTCTGACCTCTGTCATTCCGGACTTTCCCCAAAGAGTTTTGTTTTGTTTTGTTTTTTGTTTTTTGTTTTTTCTTTCTTCTTCCCTTCCTTGCTTCTGTTCACTAGGCCAGTTAACCAGTCTTTGGGCATCTATTCCAGAAGATTTTCCACTCTAACATCAGCCTTAGGTTCAGGCAATTTAAATTTCACAACATGTTCTCTTTCTATTTCTTCAAAAAAAAAGTTTAAAATTTGTTTCTTTTCAATTTTCTTAAAAGCTTAAATCTTTAGTCACTTCCTTCTTTGCTTTCCAGTTCTATTATTCACCAACTTTTATTTTGTTCTATTTAAACCATTTTTATTAACTCATAAAATTCATTCAGAAAGGTGCATAAATCATAAGCATAGAGCTTTGGGAATTACCACAAAATGAACACTCCTGTGTAACCAGTACAAGGGCCAAAAAATAGAAATATGCCAGCATCTCAGAAGTCCTGTTCTTTTAACTTTCCAATTTCTATGGTCTCCTTTGTTCTTAAATGTAATCATTAAACTAACTTCTAATCCCATAAATTAATTTTACTTTTAAAAATGTTTTGGATAAGTGAATCCTATGAGATATACCTTTGGGTCTGGTTCGTTCTTTTCTGTGACTCATTCTCGTTTTTGCAGGTAGTACTAATCTATTTATCATCATGACTCTAAATTCCATTGTTTAAATATAGTCCAAGTTATTTATTCATTCTCCTATTGATGGACATATGAGCTGATCCTGGTTTGGGACACTTATGAATAATGTTTTATGAATGTAGAGATCCCCACGTTAAACTTCCGTAGATGCTATCAATTGGTTAATCCAATATATATATTCTCACCAGCAGTGTATAAGAAGTCCAGATGCTTCACAGCCTTCTCCAACCCTTGGTATCATCAGTATTTTTACATTTAACTTAATTTAATCATGCTGTGTTTTTATTCTAATTTGCATCTCCCAGATTGCTAATGAGGTTGAGTTGCGTATCAACTATAGCTATATCCAAACAATGAAGTTTCTTATCCATTATAAATAAGTTTTATATTGAACACATGCAAAATTGTCTCTGCCTAAATGGGAGAATCTATATAGAACAGGCATACAATTTTGTTGGATGTTATTCCTTAGAAGTCAAAGGTAAGATTAGTGGAAATAAAAGTAAAGAATAGAAAATCTAGCTGCAAGTTCCAGCAACTAACAAGTTATGTGGCCTTAGGAATAACACTTAACCTCTGATGCTCAGTTGAGTCACTTGTAAGCTCGTGGTGGAGGAATACACAGACCTCCAATTCTATTTCAGTTGTTATATATTGTACTCAACCTTCAACTCACATGAAACATTATAGCAGTTGAAACTTGTATTGCAAATAACATGTTTTTAACAAATATTCGCATTCAGCTTGGTCCACTGAAGGACCATCACCAGGATTAAAAAGAATGATCCCATTTTATGCATCATATTTCTGTAAACCTACAACTTCTCTAACAACAACACCTATATACATATATATACATTAATTTTAAAAAGTGCATTACAAACAAATGAGATGCAAACATATTAATGGGGCTTCAGAAAAATTTTCTATCTATTCAGTTTGAAATGTCTCAAAATATCAAAATATCTATCTAGAAGAGTTAAAACTGACACCAAGAGTGAGAAGCCTAAAATTTCATTTTGAAGAAATGTGTACTCTTCAGGGAAGGGGAAATTCCCATTTTTCCAAGGCCAGTGATCAACTCACATGTCTTTCTCAATCACAATCCCAGCCCGCAAATCCAAGGCACAGGGACTGATAGATAGGTCTAGAGAACTTGATTATGGGTTTAGCAGAGCCGCACGTAACACAAGGGTAAATGACAGACAAAAATACAGAGAAACCCAACAAAGAAAATGTGCCTTGGATAGATCAAAGACAAAATATGAATTGAAATAGTGGCACTCTCTACGTAGGAACCTTGAAATAGCATACCACTGCCTCTTTTCCTTGTTTGCTCATGGTATTTTGTGTTTAATTTCATAGTCTGCTTTATTGTTTTTGTTTTGTTGGTGGTGCTGATATTGATTATTTTGATGTTTTTGTCTTTATACTAGATTGTTTTTGCTCAGAGGCTATTGTCCATAGGAAGTAATATTGCCTAAAAACTTGAACATAGTGAATCAGAATGTTTACTTCAACACAATCCTTTTATTCTGGGGCTCTATGTGTAATTCTCTTTTCTTTTTAGGAGTTTGGAGGAAAGGTTGATGCCAGAGGTACAGATTAAGAAGTAATAATTCTCCATGGTTAAAATCTCTCCAGATGCCAGCTCCAAGTACCTCCTCCTGGATATCACACAGCCTTATAAAATTAAAAATACTAAAACCTGGATCCATTATTAACTTTTCCCAAACTACTTACTCCTTAATTATCTAATTTGGGATCAGTGACCTCATCAGTTCCACCACTGAGATCATTAAGCCAGACAATTTAAAGGTATCCTCGATATTTCCTTCCTCATTCCCTTATTTATGCAGTCACTCAATACCCTCACATCAACCTCCAAATATTTCTCAGATTGTTCTCTCTACTCTGTCACTGTAAAATTATTTTAGCCCATTAGCATCTTTTCCTGAATTACTCCCAACTGGTTTGCCTAGGGACTCTTGCTATGGTCCTCCCCCAATATGTTCTTCACACCAAGCTAGAGTTGTCTTTCTAAATGGCAAAACTCATATTATTTTCTTTATCAAGCTTTCTTTCTCCCATATGTCTGAGAACATATCTATAACCCTTATGACCCTACAAAATGCCTCAAGGATTCCTAAAACTTCCCACCTTGAAATCTCTGCAGGCAGAGCCTCCAGGACTTCTCAGAAAAAAAAAAAAAAAAACAAGCTGTTCCTTTTGACTGAAAGCCCCCTATACAGTTTTGCCAGGAACTCCCACACATCCTTCAAAATCAGCTCAAACGTCAACTCACTCCTAATGCGTTTGTATTTCATATTCTCAGACAGAAATATCCCCATTTCTTGCTACCTTTGTACCTCTGTAACTGTGTCCTGCTGAACTTATCACACAATATTGTAGTACTCTGTACTATTTCTTTCATTTGTTTATTCTCAGGTAAGTATTGTGAGAAGGAAAGGAGAGAAGAAGAAAGGAGACAGAGAAAAAATAGGAATGGGATTATGAACAAGCACTTACTGATAACAGAGCTCTCAGCAGGATTTGGGTTTGGTCCTGGAACAGTCATCCCCAAAATACGTTCCACGAAAAAAAGACTTTAATGGATATCATAGAGGGATAAAGGGTGAAGAAGGAGAGGAGAATGCTCAGCACGGGAAGATAGGCTGCATTAAGAAATACTGGAGCAGACACTTAACATGCTTTATTTACAAGAAGACTTCAGCCTTGAATGCATTAACTTGCACTGAGTCACTGGGGGTGCAGAGATACCAGTATGATGCTTGCCAAACTTATGTGGCTACAAAAATCTTTTCTTAATGGAGCTGTTTACTTGATTAGTTTGAAGAATGCTTTGGGAAAGCCTGGATCAGGGAATTCTGAGACCCATAAATGTAAAAAAAAATTGTAAGATGGCATCTACCCTTCGAAGGTCTAATATTTTGGGCAGCACAAAGTGGGCAGAATGGTGTGAGGAAGATCTGGAAACTTGGATGTTTCTATTTGCCTTGTCATTCTGAGAATGTGTGGATTATCTGTGCTTGATTTTTCATATTAAAATAATGACTCCCAATTTTTGCTCATAGCATTTACTCAGTCTTCACCAAACCAGAGCAAACCCTGTTTCACTTCAATCCTTTTCTTAAATAAACAAGACATTTCATTTCCAACACTCACTGCCCTAACCACAGTCCATCAGAGGCTGCAGATATTATAGTCAAAGCTTTGACTCAAAAGCCTTGACAAAATAATCACCACTTACAGCAAATTACCAGAAAGAGTAGGGGAAATAGGCCATTTTAAATCCTTTTTGACTTACTGAAGTACCAGTTTGGAATTACAGCTGGAGTTCATAGAAAATCCTTGAAAACTCTGCAACTCAACAACAAACTCTCTGCTTGTCCATCAGCAATGACCTTCATCATGGGCTAGTCTGACTTCAAGTTCATTACCTGGAAGGTTATGCTCATTTCAGGTATGCTTGTCTGCAAATTAAACCAACAAACAAAAAAGCTTACAGTGGAGACCGATTGGAGAAATGCACCTCAATGATGCTGGAAATCCAGGTCTGGCCTTGGAGAAGAGAGTTTTACTCCAGAGTCAGAGTCCCTCCCCTGCCCACCATCAATTGTCATCTAAATGTCAATGAAGCCATGGGGGTGCCATTTGGCAAGGAGGCATTTAGGCCCAAGAGTCACTTTGCCCCAGGCTTTTCTCTACTTATTTGTTCCTTGGGAGAATCAATATCAGCAATGGAGGCAAGAGTGGCAACTGCCAATGATTCTTTTACAAGTTATGTCAACATATTTCCAACAACTTCAATTCCCACTAAGAAAATATTATTGTAATAAGTTTACCAGAATGAGAATAAATAATACATGCTGGTTGCTACACAGTAATAATAGTCTTTATTAAACATCTATGATGATCACTCATTTCCTTTTTTGGCGTTACCTGAATCTAACACATACTACATTACTGCAAGAGAAATGTCCTTGTTACCTGCCCACTCAAAGGCTTCATTGCTATAATTTCTCCTTTTATTTACAGTATCAAATCTTCACTCTATCTTGAACCTTTTCCTTTACAATATCAATGAGCTATAATATCTTCCATCAAATGAATTAACACACAGTAATTTTTTTAAAAAATGAAAGAATTCTCAAGATTTCTCCTTTTAGCAACCATCCATCTCATTTATTGTACTCCTTCGAGCAAAACTCCTCCAAAGAGTTGTCTGAACACATTATCTTCCCTTGGTCCCCTCACATTCTCTCTCACATTCATTTCAATCAGGTTTTAGTCTCTACCATTCTACCAGCCCTGTTCTGGTAAAGTTCGCCAGTATATCAACCCAACGATTAAGTCTTGACTACCATTTTACTGAATCATTTAGCAGCCTCTCCTGGACTAAATTACTCTCACTTTCTTGAATCACTTTCTTTAGGTGGTTTTAGGAACACCAGTCTCTTCCAGGTCTTCTCATATACATTTGCTGCCCAGCTCAGCATCCTACGCTCTTTGTTCTTCTATACACTGAAGTACCTTAGGGGTTACTTTGAGGATCTCTTCTTTTCTCTACATATACTCAACTCAATACATGATTTTATCCAGTCTTGTGGCTTTAAATAGCATCTGTGTTCTTATGATATCCTCATTTAATATCCAGCCTGGATACCAAATTCCTTTATACAACTTCCTATTGAACACTTCCATTGGATATCTAATACACATATAGAACTCGATACATCTTAAACCAAACTTTTGTTTCACCCATTGACCCAACTTACCTTCTGAGGTGGTTTGAAACTATAGGTACCCCAGAAAACATGTTCTTAAAGTTAATCCATTCCTGTGGGTATAAACCCCTGTAAGTAGGACTTTCAATGAGTCTACTTCAGTTAAGGTGTGATACACCTTATATAGGATGGGTCTTAATCCTATTACTGGAGTCCTTTATAAATGGAATAAAGAGAGAGAGAGAAAGCGACACAGGAAGTAAGAAGCTGAAATGGAACTCAGAACAGAAGGAAGAGACTAGTTGATGCCATGTGCCTTGCCATGTGGCAGAGAAGCAGAGGATCCAAGGATTGCCAGCAGGTGGTCTTTGAAAAGAAAGTATCATCTTGATGATCCCTTGATTTGGACATTTTCATAGCCTCAAAACTGTGAGCTAATCATCCTGATTGTTTAAGTCAACCTATTTCATGGTATTTTCTTGGAGCAACCTAAAAAACTAAAACACCTTCCCATAGCTGTCCCCATTTCAGGTTTTGGCAACTCTATCCTTCTGGTGGATGAAGACAAAAACCTTGAAAACAACCCCCCACCCCACCCCCCACACGTCACATATAGTCCATCAGCATATATTGTGGGTTGTATGTTCAACATATATCCAAAATCTGACCACTTCTCTCCACCTCTAATGCTAACAACCACATTCATTTGTACAAACCACCATTACCTCTTACCTGCATGATTACAATACTACTAATTGTTCTCCTTGCTTCTACTATTTTTTCTCCCCTACAGTCAATTTTCCACGTTATCCAGAATGATACTTTTAAAATATATGTTTGTGCTCATTTCTTTTTTCTCTCAGTTCAAAATTCTCTAATGGTTTCCCCTCTTGCTAGGACTAAAATCCAACATCTTTGCCATGGTCTACCATATATTCAGCCATTGGTTATCTCATTCATTTCTTCCAACTATCTTTTGGTAATGCAGACATAGTCATGTAACTGACACTGAACATAGCCTCTGGGGAAGGTCAGATTTCTTTGAATAATAATGTGAAAGACTTTGTTTCGCACTTGTTAGGAGGCTTCATTATATATTTCCTGGGAAGTGGAAATATCTTACAGACAGACAAAAAGGATAGTCAGGTATAAACACAGAAGTCAGAGTCTGGGGAGAGATATGGTACAAGGACATTTAAGATTAAGCATGTTTAACATTCAGTTTTAATTTGTGTTTCTATTCTGTCCATCCCTAATAGATTTTAAGAATATGCAGAAATGCCTTACATGGGTGGCTTATATGAACCACAAGGAAAAAAAGATATGTGACAATATTTGGGGCTGTAAGGTTCATAGAAGAGACCCTTATTCCCCATCAGTGAGCTTATTCTTCAACTAAACAAAGACAGTAGGAGAGCTCAGATCTATGTGACTAGAAATATGTGAATTCCATCTCTACTCAAAGCCCTAGAGATACTGCCAAGGTCACTCTGGTCCCACTAGCCACAAATGAGATTGGGTTTATGTCAATTTCCTTTCAGGGTATTGATCTAGTCATTGTTCATTGTCATCATCACATAACTGGACTGCTAATGGAAGTTATAATGATATCTGATATTCAGGGTTTGTAGCCATAACTTTCTATTTTGATAACCCCACATTCAAAAATATTTCAGAAGTTAATTTTAAGGGTGAGTTTATGTCTATAAATTCTACCTCACAGCATTTATAAGCAGCATTTCCAAAGAATTTTCTGAGGAACATATTCCAGTTATCACTTCTCCTTTAATCTAAGTGAAAAAGCCAAGTCAGAGATAGAGTATGTGACTAGAGCTAGGCAACACAACTATTGCATGATATACACAGGACCTGGATCCAAATGTCTTTCTACTGCAATACCTTGCTCTCAGAACTTCTAGAGAATTATTACAATCTGCATTTAAAGCCACTACCTCTGCTAGATTCTCTGTTCTTGTTTGAGCTTTGGGATTGGACAAATTATATTTAAAGATAACTTTACTTCTTAAGCCTTCCTTCCTTCCTTCCTTCCTTCTTTCCTTCCTTCCTTCCTTCCTCCCTTCCTTCCTTCTTTTCATGGCCATGTTTTGCCACAATTTATATTTTAGTTGCCCATCTGGGCAGAACTTTGATACTTTCTGAAGCCTTTCCTTGTGTAATTTTAACAATCCATTATTTACGATGCTTGTGAGGCAATAATAAGCAAATGCACATCTAGTCATTTGGGTACAAATGCATTGTCTGAGGATTTCTGAAAGTAGTGATTGTCTCTAAAAATTAAAATAACTGTCAAATAGTCAGGCACGGAGCTTATTTGGAGAGGTATAGCAAAGACGCCTTATTGCATCTGTGTTATCTATCAGCAAAGTTTTCTTAATAGAAAGTTGCAATTAGCCATCAAATACGTCATTAATTCAAATATGTCACAAAAAGCAAGCAAGTGACCTTTTTTTTTTTAATTGTACTGTTTTTTTTTTAATCATTTTATTGAGATATATTCACATACCACGCAGTCATACAAAACAAATCGTACTTTCGATTGTTTACAGTACCATTACATAGTTGTAGATTCATCACCTAAATCAATCCCTGACACCTTCATTAGCACACACACAAAAATAACAAGAATAATAATTAGAGTGAAAAAGGGCAATTGAAGTAAAAAAGAACACTGGGTACCTTTGTCTGTTTGTTTCCTTCCCCTATTTTTCTACTCATCCATCCATAAACTAGACAAAGTGGAGTGTGGTCCTTATGGCTTTCCCAATCCCATTGTCACCCCTCATAAGCTACATTTTTATACATCTGTCTTCGAGATTCATGGGTTCTGGGTTGTAGTTTGATAGTTTCAGGTATCCACCACCAGCTACCCCAATTCTTTAGAACCTAAAAAGGGTTGTCTAAAGTGTGCGTAAGAGTGCCCACCAGAGTGACCTCTCGGCTCGTTTTGGAATCTCTCTGCCACTGAAGCTTATTTCATTTCCTTTCACATCCCCCTTTTGGTCAAGAAGATGTTCTCCGTCCCACGATGCCGGGTCTACATTCCTCCCCGGGAGTCATATTCCACGTTGCCAGGGAGATTCACTCCCCTGGGTGTCTGATCCCACGTAGGGGGGAGGGCAGTGATTTCACCTTTCATGTTGGCTTAGCCAGAGAGACAGGGCCACATCTGAGCAACAAAGAGGCATTCGGGAGGAGGCTCTTAGGCACAACCATAGGGAGGCCTAGCCTCTCCTTTGCAGCAACCGTCTTCCCAAGGGTAAAACCTGTGGTAGAGGGCTCAACCCATCAAACCACCAGTCCCCTATGTCTGTGGTCATGTTAGCAACCATGGAGGTGGGGTAGGCGAATACCCCTGCATTCTCCACAGGCTCCTCAAGGGGGCAATACATCATTTTTTTTCCTTGTTTTTCTTTCTTTCTTTTTTTTTTTTTTTTAACTTTCCCTTCTTTTTTAAATCAACTGTATGAAAAAAAAAGTTAAAAAGAAAACAAACATACAATAAAAGAACATTTCAAAGAGACCATAACAAGGGAGTAAGAAAAAGACAACTAACCTAAGATAACTGCTTAATTTCCAACATGTTCCTACTTTACCCCAAGAAAGTTACATAATATAGCAACATTTCTGTGAACTTGTTCCTACTATATCCATCAGAAATTAACAGACCATAGTCATTTCTGGGCATCCCCAGAACGTTAAAAAGGTTATCTGTTCTTCTTGGATTATTGTTCCCCCTTCCTTAATTACTCTCTACTGCTAGTTCCCCTACATTCTACATTATAAACCATTTGTTTTACATTTTTGAAAGTTCACATTAGTGGTAGCATATAATATTTCTCTTTTTGTGCCTGGCTTATTTCACTCAGCATCATGTCTTCAAGGTTCATCCATGTTGTCATATGTTTCACGAGATCGTTCCTTCTTACTGCCGCGTAGTATTCCATCGTGTGTATATACCACATTTTATTTATCCAGTCATCTGTTGAAGGACATTTGGGTTGTTTCCATCTCTTGGCAATTGTGAATAATGCTGCTATGAACATTGGCGTGCAGATATCTGTTCGTGTCACTGCTTTCCGATCTTCCGGGTATATACCGAGAAGTGCAATCGCTGGATCGAATGGTAGCTCTATATCTAGTTTTCTAAGGAACTGCCAGACTGACTTCCAGAGTGGCTGAACCATTATACAGTCCCACCAACAGTGAATAAGAGTTCCAATTTCTCCACATCCCCTCCAGCATTTGTAGTCTCCTGTTTGTTTAATGGCAGCCATTCTAACCGGTGTTAGATGGTATCTCATTGTGGTTTTAATTTGCATCTCTCTAATAGCTAGTGAAGCTGAACATTTTTTCATGTGTTTCTTGGCCATTTGTATTTCCTCTTCAGAGAACTGTCTTTTCATATCTTTTGCCCATTTTATAATTGGGCTGTCTGTACTATTGTCATTGAGTTGTAAGATTTCTTTGTATATGCAAGATATCAGTCTTTTGTCAGATACATGGTTTCCAAAAATTTTTTCCCATTGAGTTGGCTGCCTCTTTACCTTTTTGAGAAATTCCTTTGAGGTGCAGAAACTTCTAAGCTTGAGGAGTTCCCATTTATCTATTTTCTCTTTTGTTGCTTGTGCTTTGGGTGTAAAGTCTAGGAAGTGGCCGCCTAATACAAGGTCTTGAAGATGTTTTCCTACATTATCTTCTAGGAGTTTTATGGTACTTTCTTTTATATTGAGATCTTTGGTCCATTTTGAGTTAATTTTTGTGTAGGGGGTGAGGTAGGGGTCCTCTTTCATTCTTTTGGATATGGATATCCAACTCTCCCAGCCCCATTTGTTGAAAAGACCATTATGACTCAGTTCAGTGACTTTGGGGGCCTTATCAAAGATCAGTCGGCCATAGATCTGAGGGTCTATCTCTGAATTCTCAATTCGATTCCATTGATCTATATGTCTATCTTTGTGCCAGTACCATGCTGTTTTGGCAACTGTGGCTTTATAATAAGCTTCAAAGTCAGGGAGTGTAAGTCCTCCCACTTCGTTTTTCTTTTTTAGAGTGTCTTTAGCAATTCGAGGCATCTTCCCTTTCCAAATAAATTTGATAACTAGCTTTTCCAAGTCTGCAAAGTAGGTTGTTGGAATTTTGATTGGGATTGCATTGAATCTGTAGATGAGTTTGGGTAGAATTGACATCTTAATGACATTTAGTCTTCCTATCCATGAACATGGAATATTTTTCCATCTTTTAAGGTCCCCTTCTATTTCTTTTAGTAGAGTTATGTAGTTTTCTTTGTATAGGTCTTTTACATCTTTGGTTAAGTTTATTCCTAGGTACTTGATTTTTTTAGTTGCTATTGAAAATGGTATCTTTTTCTTGAGTGTCTCTTCAGTTTGTTCATTTCTAGCATATAGAAACATTACTGACTTATGTGCATTAATCTTGTATCCCGCTACTTTGCTAAATTTGTTTATTAGCTCTAGTAGCTGTATCGTCGATTTCTCAGGGTTTTCTAGATATAAGATCCTATCGTCTGCAAACAATGACAGTTTTACTTCTTCTCTTCCAATTTGGATGCCTTTTATTTCTTTGTCTTGCCAGATTGCCCTGGCTAGCACTTCCAGCACAATCTTGAATAACAGTGGTGACAGCGGGCATCCTTGTCTTGTTCCTGATCTTAGAGGGAAGGCTTTCAGTCTCTCACCATTGAGTACTATGCTGGCTGTGGGTTTTTCATATATGCTCTTTATCATGTTGAGGAAGTTTCCTTCAATTCCTACCTTTTGAAGTGTTTTTAACAAAAACGGATGTTGGATTTTGTCAAATGCTTTTTCAGCATCTATTGAGATGATCAATTGATTTTCCCCTTTCGAGTTTTTAATGTGTTGTAATACATTGATTGTTTTTCTTATGTTGAACCATCCTTGCATGCCTGGAATGAACCCCACTTGGTCATGGTGTATGATTTTTTTAATGTGTCTTTGGATTCGATTTGCAAGTATTTTGTTGAGGATTTTTACATCTATATTCATTAGGGAGATTGGCCGGTAGTTTTCCTTTTTTGTAGCATCTTTGCCTGGTTTTGGTATTAGATTGATGTTAGCTTCATAAAATGAGTTAGGTAGTGTTCCATTTTCTTCAACGTTTTGAAAGAGTTTGAGTAAGATTGGTGTCAGTTCTTTCTGGAAAGTTTGGTAGAATTCCCCTGTGAAGCCATCTGGCCCTGGGCATTTATTTGTGGGAAGATTTTTGATGACTGATTGGATCTCTTTGCTTGTGATGGGTTGGTTGAGTTCTTCTATTTCTTCTCTGGTCAGTCTAGGTTGCTCATATGTTTCCAGGAAATTGTCCATTTCTTCTACATTGTCCAGTTTATTGCCATACTGTTGTTCATAATATCCTCTTATAATTTTTTTAATTTCTTCAGGATCTGCAGTTATGTCACCTTTTTCATTCATTATTTTGTTTATATGGGTCTTCTCTCTTTTTGATTTTGTCAGTCTAGCTAGGGGCTTGTCAATCTTGTTGATCTTCTCAAAGAACCAACTTTTGGTGATATTTATCCTCTCTATTGTTTTTTTGTTCTCTATGTCATTTATTTCTGCTTTAATCCTTGTTATTTCTTTTCTTCTACTTGGTTTAGGATTGGTTTGCTGTTCATTTTCTAGCTTCTTCAGTTGATCCATTAGTTCTTTGATTTGGCTCTTTCTTCCTTTTTAATATATGCGTTTAGTGCTATAAATTTCCCCCTTAGCACTGCTTTTGCTGCATCCCATAGGTTTTGGTATGTTGTGTTCTCATTTTCGTTCGTCTCTATATATTTAGCAATTTCTCTTGATATTTCTTCTTTAACCCACTGATTGTTTAGGAGTGTGTTGTTTAACCTCCAGGTATTTGAATTTTCTAAGTCTCTGATGGTTATTGACTTCTAATTGTATTCCATTGTGGTCAGAGAATGTGCTTTGAATAATTTCAATCTTTTTAAATTTATTGAGGCTTGTTTTATGTCCCAGCATATGATCTATTCTGGAGAAAGTTCCATGAGCACTAGAAAAGTATGTGTATCCTGGTGATTTGGGATGTAATGTCCTGTAGATGTCTGTTAAATCTAATTCATTTATCAGATTGTTTAGGTTTTCAATTTCCTTATTGGTCTTCTGTCTGGTTGATCTATCTATAGGAGAGAGTGATGTGTTGAAGTCTCCCACAATTATTGTGGAAACATCAATTGCTTCCTTTAGTTTTGCCAGTGTTTCTCTCATGTATTTTGTGGCACCTTAATTGGATGCATAGACATTTACGATTATTATTTCTTCTTGCTGAATTGCCCCTTTTATTAGTATGTAGTGGCCTTCTTTGTCTCTCAAAACATCCCTGCATTTGAAGTCTATTTTATCTGAGATTAATATTGCTACACCTGCTTTCTTTTGGCTGTAGCTTGCATGAAATATTTTTTTCCATCCTTTCACTTTCAGTTTCTTTGTGTCCCTATGTCTAAGATGAGTCTCTTGTATGCAACATATTGATGGTTCATTTTTTTTGATCCATTCTGCGAATCTATATCTTTTAATTGGGGAGTTTAATCCATTTACATTCAACGTTATAACCGGGAAGGCATTTCTTGAATCAGCCATCTTATCCTTTGGTTTATGTTTGCCATATTTTTCCCCTCTCTCTATTAATATCCTTTATTGTACCCATACCGAATCTCTTTAGTACTGAACCTTTCTCCAAGTCTCTCTGTCCTGTCTTTGTTTCTCTGTCTGTAGGGCTCCCTTTAGTATCTCCAGTAGGGCAGGTCTCTTGTTAGCAAATTCTCTCAGCATTTGTTTGTCTGTGAAAAATTTAAGCTCTCCCTCAAATTTGAAGGAGAGCTTTGCTGGATAAAGTATTCTTGGCTGGAAATTTTTGTCACTCAGAATTTTAAATATATCGTGCCACTGCCTTCTTGCCTCCATGGTGGCTGCTGAGTAGTCACTACTTAGTCTTATGCTGTTTCCTTTGTATGTGGTGAATTGCTTTTCTCTTGCTGCTTTCAGAACTTGCTCCTTCTCTTCTGTGTTTGACAGTGTGATCAGTATATGTCTTGGAGTGGATTTATTTGGATTTATTCTATTTGGAGTTCGCTGAGCATTTATGATTTGTGTATTTATGTTGTTTAGAAGATTTGGGAAGTTTTCCCCAACAATTTCTTTGAATACTCTTCCTAGACCTTTACCCTTTTCTTCCCCTTCTGGGACACCAATGAGTCTTATATTTGGACGTTTTATATTATCTATCATATCCCTGAGGTCCATTTTGATTTTTTCAATTTTTTTCCCCATTCTTTCTTTTATGCTTTCATTTTCCATTCTGTCATCTTCCAGGTCACTGATTCGTTGTTCAACTTCGTCTAGTCTTGTACTATGAGTGTCCAGAATCTTTTTAATTTGGTCTACAGTTTCTTTAATTTCCATAAGATCATCCATTTTTTTATTTAGTCTTGCAATGTCTTCTTTATGCTCTTCTAGAGTCTTCTTGATTTCCTTCATATCCCGTACTATGGTCCCATTGTTCATCTTTAGTTCTTTGAGTAGCTGCTCTAGGTGCTGTGTCTCTTCTGGTCTTTTGATTTGGGTGCTTGGGCTTGGGTTATCCATATCGTCTGGTTTTTTCATATGCTTTATAATTTTCTGTTGATTTTGGCCTCGTGGCATTTGCTGAACTTGATAGGGTTCTTTTAGGGTTTGTAGACCTATTGAAGTCCTTATCTCTAATTTATCAGATCTACAGCTTCGTGGAGTACACTTTCTCTAACTAACCAGCAGGTGGCGTCCACGAGCCACCTGTTCTCCACAAGCCAGTTCTCCCCTGCTTAGCCTTTTTGGTGAGTGGGGGAGTGAGTCTTGTGGGGCCCAATTGGTGTACCAAGCTTGCGTGTGTAGTTGGTGTTGCCTGCCCTGTATGTGGGGCATGTTTCTGGGCAGTCGGGGAGGGGGGGTGGCCCTAACAATCAAATCTCCCTGGTGATCCTAGAGTTTTAAAGCTGCTGCAATAGTCTAATCCTTCAGTTCAGTCCTGCCACAGTTTGTCTCTGCCACTGACCCACAAGTCCTTGGTATTGGCGTATGGCTCCTGAGACTTTCAAGTGGGCCCCTCTTCCAGGCCATGCACCCCGGGTCCTCTGTTGAGGGATGACTGTGCTATGTCACAGGTGCGTGCCGTCCCCTCAGGGCAGTTCTGGGCTGCTGGGCTGTGTAGGGAGGCTCCCAGTCTGCTCAAATGATGGCTGAATGGGGCTTTGTTAATTCACACTGCTCCACCTTCCCAACTCTGGGACAATCAGCTGAGGTTGCAGGGAAGGCTAATGTCCACGCCCAGTTTTGTGGTGTGTGCCTGTTATTTGAAGCCCTTCCGTCACACTGGGTTGTCTGGGGCAGCTCTGGGCTATGGGGCTGGCGATGGGCAGGAGTGTTTCCTGTCCACCAGGATGGTGGCTTTGAGCGGACACCCCCGTTTTCTTTGGAAGTTGTGGTGTTTAGTGAATTTTCTCAGCCACTGAATTATTGCCTTTTGTCTCAGAGCTCTCTTAGTTCTGCTCTTGACTTGACGTGCCCAAATTGAAAGTCTTTGAAGCTTTCTGTATTGGGCTTCTTAGAGTAATTGTTTTAGAAAAAGAAAAAAGGATTAAAAAAAAAAAAAAAAAAAGGGTCCTCCTCAGAGATCTAATGGGTTATTGAAATGCTAAGAGACAAAGCAACCAGGGCCATTTAGGAAAGGTCCACAGGGCAGAGAGATCGGCTTTTCTTCAGGATTTGCATATGCGCCTTAGGGCCTGAGCTCCGCCCTTCCCCTTTCTGTGTTCACCAGAACTCTAAAAATCCTCTGCTTTTATTTTGGAGTTTTTCGTGTTGTTTTTTTTCTATGCCTGTCTCCTCTCTGCTGGGCTGGCTGCTCACAGATTCTCTGGTGTCTGGTCTCTGTCTATCTATGGTTGGAGTCTGGATCAGTAGAATGAGTTTCCGATAAGAGCAGCCACTGCAGTTCTCCCTTCTCCTTCCTGGAGCTGACAGCCCCTCCTCCCATGGGACTGAGCCTGGCAGGGAGGAGCGCGGGTCCCCTGGCCGCAAAAACTTACAGATTTCGCTGATCTCAGCAGTTCGACATTTTCATGAGTGTTGTATGAAGTATGACCAAAGACAGATTGCTCTGTGGTGTCCAGTCCATGCAGTTCCTGGCTTTCTACCTACTTTCCTGGAGGAGTAACTAAAACATACAGCTCACCAGTCTTCCATCTTGCCCCGCCTCCGCAAGTGACCTTTGAGAGGAAATACATGTGGGCAATACCATATGAAACAGACTGCACTTAAAATTGCTTTATTTGAATGGGGCCAACAGACCTCTCCATGGAAACGTAAAATATAAGAGATGGTTGTTTTTATTTTCATAGACCGGAAGGAATTGAATGAAAAGGTCCTATAAGGATGCAGCAGTAAATCCTCACTCAACAGATATTATTACCACATCCAAACATCAAGAGTACTTGCTGGGGTCAAAGAGCATGCTTATTTGAGGAGCTATCTGCCAGCTAAGCCTTTTTTATTTTTTGTCTTTTAAAGCAGGTCCCACAGCATAAGTAGGAGAATAATCTTGGTTACAGTTCACATTATTACCTACCCATTACAGGGAGACCTCTGCTTAAGACAGAGAGCCAAAAGGATTTGAATCAGTGTTGGTTCCAGTATTTTTCCTACAACTATATCATATTTAATATTTCTATGCAAAATAAAATAAAATATAAGAGCATTCACAGAAACACACACACATACACACACACAGATACATATTAAAGCATATATAGGCTCACAATTTTACATTCTTTTCCTCTGAAGCCAAGGCAGACAAAAGTAGCCTTAGAAAGTGTCATTATAATTCAGCCAAGCTACTAGCTGCTACTCAAGGTTAATTATGCATAAAAACCAAAGAGTGTTATTTATGGCTGCACTGGGATAGATGTATTTATACCGTACAGTCAGGCTCTCCCCATGGGCGGCTGCCTCATCAGTGCTCATTGAATTTAAAAGTCACTCTCCAGATTTATTTCAGGTGGGGGCCTGTGAACCCAAGGACCACCTTGATTGAACTGGTCTCAATGGTCCCTTTCCTCATCCCCTGAGAAGCCTTTGGCTTTGAGCTTGATTAGGCTCTGATTGATGTGTGTGCCTTAAATCAGCTCCCAGGAAGTCCATGAATACCACAAAACTGCATGAGCTCAGATAAATACATAAAGTGGAATCAGCTCTGATGTGGCATGTGGCATGTGGATATTGCCCAGTGGGTCAGACCATTCTCCTGCTTGCCTTTAAATATGCAGTTGTAAGAATGCACATTAACACATAGACAAAATCAGAGACTGGATCAGGGGTAAACAGCATTTGATGTAGCTGAGGCGAATGATATTAGAAGGAACAATGTCTGGCAATCTACCATTCTCCATTATAATTGTAATTCTCATACTCTTCCCTAAGAGGCAGTAAAATCTTATTCAGGGCTCCTGATTATTAGGCAGTTACTTTGTGCCAGGCATTGAGCTATGTGTTTTACATAAATGGTATTTAATCCCCACAATTACTTGGAAAACAAATAAGAATCATCACGAGGAAAATAAGATTAGATTATTTCTCCAACAGCATTTAGCTAGCAAGTGGCACAGTCAACATTTCAAAGCAGGTTAGTCTTCCCCAAAGCTGTGGTCTTAAGTGCTGCTCAATATTCCTTTCCTGTTTATCCCTTGTGCTACTATTTCCCTCTTGCTTCAATGGTTTTCATATTCTGATATAGTTTCTTCTTTTTTTTTTTCCCTCCCCTTCAACCTATTGTTGATTTTTCCACCACCTTCCACCATTATGTTTTCTCCTTGACCCAGAGTTCTCAAAAAATAGATGGGTTGGTGTTTATTATAGTGATAATATGTTTGAACAAAAGATAAAATCCCTTTTCATCACTTTTCACCAATGAATGGTTTGGCTGCTAAACTATATGTTTTCCCTTAGAATATGAATCATCCTCACCTCATGTCTCAGAGCATTATGAAGGAAAAAAGCACTGGAGAGGAGCCATGTTAACATAGTGATGTTAGGGCCCTATTTATTATTATTATTTTTTTACAGGTTATGCAAGATATAAAGAAAGGAAAGATAGCCCTGTTAAGTAGACTAAAAGGCTGCCTGCACTGATGTTGCTGGGAGTGACCCCCTTTCTGAGAACTGACAGGGACTTTCCAAAGAGTTAAAAACAAAAGAAGGGGCTCTCTTACACAGAAGGCCTACACACAGCCCCTGCTGTAGTAGCCACATCACTAGTGATCCCTGAGAAGTTCCAGCACATTTTGCAAGTACTCAGCACCAGCAACAATGGGCAGTGAAAAATAGCCTTTGCCATCACTGCCACTAAGGGTGTGGGATAAAGGTACTCTCATGTGGTGCTGAGGAAGGCAGACACCTACATCACCAAGAGGATGAGGTGGAACGTGTGCTCACCATGACGCACAACCCATACCAGTGTAAGATCTCAGACTGGTTCTTGAACAGAAACAAGGTTGTCCAAGATGGAAAATACAGCCAGGTCCTGGCCAACAGTTTGGCCAATGCCAATAAGCTGTGGGAAGACCTGGAGCAAATGAAGAAGATTTGGGCCCACAGAGGGCTGCACTGCTTCTGGGGCCTTTGTATCCAAGGCCAGCACACCAAGATCACTGACTGCCGCAGTCACATTGTGGTTGTGTCCAACAAGAAATAAGTCTGTAGACCTTGTCTATTAATCAATAGTTTATACCCCCAATAAATAAATAAAGAATAAAGAATAAATAAAAGAAGGAGATTTCCAAAAACATGGAATGAGTCTTTCAAAAGTTTCAGTTTAAGCATCAACTGGAAATAAGCTGGGTTTGGTCCAATAGAAATAGACAAATATACTAAAATAACCAATCTATAATCATTTCCCACTTTATAAGACTCCTCTCTATAATAAGGAACCTAAATGTCAACCAATTATTCTAACTTCCCCTTTAGAGATGCCCTAATTGCATTTAGAATCCAATGTAATTCACTATCCGTGACTCTTTAGTTTGAGATCTCTCTGTTTGAGCAGTTTCTCTTTCAATAAACCCGTATTATTGATTATTGTTATTAGTTATGTATTATTACTTTTAACAGCTTCTGGTGTTTGAAGTGGGATCCAGAGAAGAGCCCTGATCACCCCCATGGCGGGTAGTGTGCCTATCCGTGGTACCCTTTTCCTCCATTGCTCTCTTGTTGCCTGTGGCACATGAGGGTAAGTTACTCCCATATCTGGGTTTCACTGTCTTGACATTGAGCTCTTTGGGTTTATTTTAGAACTGAGTTTTGTTTGGTTTTAATATGGTCCAGACATCTCCTTGGTGAGTAACACGATTTGACTGTGCGTGGAGTGGGGGAATGCGGAGTTTTTACCACACCTTAAAGATAGCCAAATTTCTGTTTGTGAGACCCTATTATAATTGCCATTTTTGGAACCTTTGAACATGGGCTCTTCTCAATTTAAATTTAAATCTCTTTCTTCTCCTTTGGCAAAGATGACTGTTACATGTTTTCTTACTATGGGCCTGGTTCATGTTTGTTTTCGAATAAATGGGTAAATCTCACCAGGGATGACTTGAATTTGCAGTGGCTGCTTTGGGGAACATTTGAGCTAGCTAAAATAATATACTTGAGAGGTGCATTTGGAAAGAGAGGCTCCCAGACTCCACAAAAGGAGTAGAGACATTTTTCATTTGCTATTTAGAAGGTCCAAAATGACAAAATGATCCTAAATAGACTTTTTAAAAGATTCCTTAAAGCACACAGAAGAAAAGCTAATAAATCTTGATACTACATGTTCTGTTACCTCTTAGAGTCCCACAGACCCCTTTTCACCCACTTTCCTTTTCATCTGATCTCCCAGAGTCTGTAAATAAGTTAACCCTAAAAATCAGACTGTCTGCTGAGCCTGGTGCACCAGAAAAAGGGCAGACTTTGTCCCACTATAAAGGATTTCCTGGACCCCAAGAAAAATAAGACTATATCGTAGAAGAAATTCTATCAATTCTTTCAATTACTTCAGATGTCTTCTTTAATTCCTTTTTGTCAAAACCCCTTATCACAATAAGGCCACTTTAATAATGAATACTCTTTTTACTTTGTGAGACATCTTCAACAAATCTTCTAGGAGAGGTCTTCTCACAAAGTAGAATTATAAATTAGATTTCACACCTGGAAGAATAAAATTAAATGTTTCAGATCACCCAGTGCCTATATGCATGGCACAAGCCCAATTAGACTTCCTTTCTACAAAAATGTTAGCTAAATCAAATTTCCCTGCCACTGAGGAAGTACAAATAAAAAATACTGATCTATAAAATTACAAATCGACTTGCAGGCCTTTACACATGTTGTCTCAATCAAAACAATTTTGAGACTTGTTGGCTACCATCACCAGTGAGTCTCAGACTTCTCTCAATTATCTATTCCCCTTTACAAATTAACAAGAACCTCAACTACCAAACCACTAATAGGAGAGGGACAACATAAATTGACATTTACCCATCAAAAGAGATTTTAATGCAACCAAATCTTAGGCTTACTTAACTACAATTTAATATTGGTAGTTCTTGTTCATAAGCATAGAGGTAATAGAGACCCAACATCTGTCAAGAGAAAGACAAAAAGCCAGCACTTTTATATAATTTAGTGAGTTCTGTTTTGTGCATGTGTTTGTGTGTTTTGTCTTTTGTGTTTATAGAGTCAATTTGTTCTCAACTCATGAACAAAAAGTTTAAATTATAAATCAAAGTTATATTTTGTTTGTGTAAATGTTTATGTATATATGCTATATGTATGATATATATATTTTAACTTCCAGACTGTATTGCCAAATAACTTGCAAAATTCCTTAAAGGAACTTTGTTCAAAATGGCTTTAGGATATAAAGTAAATTCTCCTAAAACTTGGGAATAAAACATACACACACTCAACAATGAACTTTCAATGCTTTAAACATTCCTGAAAGCTAGCCCAAATTAAGAAAAAAAAAATCCACCTTTAAGTAATTTAGGTAGATCTTTTGCAAATGAAATATTATTTGTTGAGTTATTGGTCTTAGATAAAATACATGAAGTGTTTGCTTTCTTGGGTATGTTTTTCCTAACTTATACAGGTTCACTAATTAAATAAACCAACATTATGTTTACTAAATGTGTAAGATGACAAAAATTGTGAAGTTTATATTAACCAAATTGAGTCATTATTTGACAAAGTTTAACAATAATTGTTTTTAATGCAGTTTTATTGAGATATATTCACATACCATACAATCATTCAACGTGTACATTCAGTTGTTCACAGTATCATCATACAGTTGTGCATTCATCAGCACAATCAATTTTTTGAATATTTTCTTTACTCCAAAAATAAAAATAAATATAAGAATAAAACTAAAAGTAAAAGAGAACACCCAAAACGTCTCATACCCATTTCCTCCCCCATATTATTGATATACTATTTGTCCCCCTTTTCTCTACTCCTCTGTCCATACACTGGATAAAGGGAGTGTGAGCCACAAGGTTTTCACAATCACACAGTCACACCTCACAAGCTACATAGTATATGATCATCTTAAAGAATCAAGGATACTAGATTGCAGTTCTACAGTTTCAGGTATTTCCTTCTAGCTGTTCTAATAGACTAAAAACTAAAAGAGATACCTATATAATGCATAAGAATAACCTCCAGAATGACCTCTTGACTCCATTTGACATCTGTCAGCCACTGAAACTTTATTTTATTTCTCTTCTCCCTTTGGCCAGGAAAGTTTTCTCAATCCCATGATGCCAGGTCCAGGTTCATCCCTGGGAATCATGTCTCACATTGCCAGGGAGATTTATATCCCTGGAAGTCATGTCCCACATAGTGGGGAGGGCAGTGAGTTTACCTGCTGAGCTGGCTTAGAGAGAGAGGCCACATCTGAACAACAAAAGAGGTTCCCTTGGGGTGACTCCTAGGCACAATTATAAGTAGGCTTAGCCTCTCCTTTGCAGTAACACACTTCTTTAGGGCAATCCCCAAGATCGAGGGCTTGGCCTACTACAATGGTAGTCCCCAATGCTTGTGAGAATATCAGGAGTTCCCCGGGTGGAGAGATTTAATATTTCCACATTTTTACCAAGGCCCTCAAGGGGGCTTTGCAAATACTTTTAATTCCCTGCCCAAATTACTCTGGGATATATCAGAGTTTCACGCTAACCTGTATAAACCAACCAGATCTCATCCCCTATTTAAGGTTCCATGTAATTATGGTGTTTGAATAAACTGACCGTACAAGCTGAATTTTATAGTGTGGTACAGAAAATATAGATACCTCACCAAATATTTTTTTTTTCCCCTTTGGTCTCACACAGAAGTTGAGATTTTAAACCACAGTCAGTATCATCCTTTTCCCTTTAGTCTGGTTTGCCTTAGTTCTAATCAAGTCCATTTCATTCATATCTCTAATTGAAGTCTGATTTCTTTTTCAGCTTCTTTAGCATTTGCTATATGGGGTAATGCTGACATTCCTAGCTGCTGAGATCTGGCTCTGAGTCTTGGGTGTAACACAAGTACCTGAAGTTCCAGGGACCGACCATGTTATACACAAACAGCACAGCATCTCAGAATTTAGAGATAACTATTATAACTCATGAATAGATGTGACTGCTGTAAGAGCTTACAATCTAGGAACCTCTACCATAAGCCTTCACCTGAAAACCTGTGCTCTCAGATTCAATTCTCAGTGTTTGCACATTATATTAGCCCATATTAGTGAGGCGTTATAATGTTTGTCTTTTCAATTTTGCTTATTTCACTCAATATACTGTCTTCAAGGACCATTCACCTAGTTGCATACCTCACAACTTCATTCCTTCTTGCTGCCACTCAGTATTCCATTATATGCGTACACCACAGTTCACCAATCTGTTTATCAGTCAGTGTACCCTAAGGCCATCTGCATTCTTTGAGAGTCATGACTACTGCTGATATAAACACCAGTATGCAATGTCCACTCATATCCCTGCTGTCAGTTCTCCCAACGAAGTACCCAATAACAGGGTTGCAGGACCATATGGCAACCCCAGAGTTAGCTTCCTGAGAAACGACACACAACGCTCCAGCTGGGCTTTGGCATTCTACTTCCCTACCAACATGGAACAACTATGTACCTATCTCTACATTTTCTCCAGCACTTGTGCCCTTCTATTTATTTTGTAATCAGTTTTATTCATACACCATTCAATCCATCCAAGTCAACAATCAGTGATTCCCAATAAAATCACATAATTATGCATTCACACCACAATCTATATGAGCACATTTCCATTTCTTCTACAAAGAGGAAAAGGAGAAAAAAGTTGAATAAAAATATAAAGAAGAAAAATAAAAATAACATAAAATAAAATGAAAAGGTCAGACAACACCACCACCCTTTTCACTCTCTTATAACCCCCTCTTACAGGCATCTATCTTTGGCACATTGCCTTTGTTACAATTAATGCAAGCATCTTACAATGTTACCAATAACTCTAAACTTCAGTTTTCATCGATTGTATTTTCCCCCATACCATCCAATTTTCAACACCTTGCAATGTTGACATTCATTTGTTTTCCCTCATTTAAAACCAATCTTATGTTTGTACATTCAATCACCATCATTGACCACTCTAGGTTTCACTAAGTTATACATTCCCAGTCTTTATCTTCTATCTCTCCTTCAGGTGTCATGCATGCCCCTAGCCTTCCTCTTTCAACTGCACTCACATTCATCTTTTTTCAGAGTACTTAACAATATTGTGCTACCATCACACATTATTATGCTATCCATTCCATTTCTGGATTATACTCCTTCTGTACTCCTTCAGCATCAAATCCCCAATCTCTAAACTCTTTCTATCTCCTGATAACCTGTGTTCTCAACTCTCAAATTTCATTCATCAATGTTAGTTCATATTAGTGAAACCATATGGTATTGTGCCAGTTTGAATGTATTATGTCCCCCAAACGCCATTATCTTTGATGTAATCTTGTACGGGCAGATGGTATCAGGGTTGATCAGACTGTAATTCTTTGAGTGCTTCTATGGAATGCACCCCACCCAGCTGTGGGTGATGACTCTGATTGGATAATTTCCAGGGAGGTGTTGCTCCACCCATCCAGGGTGTGTTTAAGTTGATCAGTGGAGCCATATAAATGAGCTGACTCAAAGAGAAGGAACGCAGTGAAGCTCTGAGTGATGTTTTGAAGAGGAGCAAGCTTGCTAGAGAGGAACATCCTGGGAGAAAGCCATTTTGAAACCAGAACTTTGGAGCAGACGCCAGCCACGTGCCTTCCCAGCTAACAGAAGTTTTCCAGACACCATTGGCCATCCTCCAGTGAAGGTACTCGATTACTGATGTGTTACCTTGGACACTTTATGGCCTTAAGACTGTAACTGTGTAGCCAAATAAACCCCCTTTTTATAAAAGCCAATCCATCTCTGGTGTTTTGCATTCCAGCAGCAATAGCAAACTAGAACAGGTATCTATCCTTTTATTTCTGACTAATTTCATTCAACATAATGTTTACTGTTTTCCATTTTGTCTTTTGGATTTTATATGTCATGTCTTATTGTATTTTTATTTTGTTTTTCTTTCTCTCTCTTTGTACCCTGATAGTCTTCATTTCTATACTCTTCTCAAACCTCTCTCTCCTGTCTTTTTCTATCTGCCTGCAGTGCTTTCTTTAGTATTTCTTGTAGAGCAGGTATCTTGTTCACAAACTCTCTCAGTGTCTATCTGAAAATATTTTAAGCTCTTCCTCATTTTTGAAGGACAGTTTTGCCAGCAGATATAGAGTTCTCAGTTTGTAGTTGTTCTTTCAAAATCTTAAATATAACATACCACTGCCTTCTGGCCTTGATGGTTTGTACTGAGAAATGGGCATATAATCTTACCAAGCTTCCTTTGTATGTGATGGATCACTTTTCTCTTGCTGCTTTCAGAATTTTCTCTTTGTCTTTGACATTTGATAATCCACTTATTAAGTGACTTGGAGTTGGTGATTTATTAAGTGACTCAGATCTATTCTGCTTGGGGTGTGCTGTACTTCTTGGGCCTGTAATTTTATGTCTTTTATAAGAGACAGTAAATTTTCAGTGATTATCTCCTCCACTATTGTTTCTGCCCCAGATCCCTTCTCTTCTCCTTCTGGGACACCCATGACATGTATATTCATGCACCTCAGTTCCCTGAGACTCTGCTCATAATTTTCCATTCTTTTCCCTATCTGTTCTTTTGTGTGTAGGTGTGCCAGTTTGCATGTATTATGTCCCCCAAAATGCCATTATCCTTGATGTAATCTTGTGGGGCAGATGTTTTAGTGTCGATTAGATTGGAATACTTTGAGTGTTTCCATGGAGATGTAACTCAGTCAACTGTGAGTGAAACATTTGATTTGATAATTTCCAAGGAGGTGTTACCCCGCCCATTCAGGGCGGGTGTTAACTGGATCACTGAAGTTGTATAAAGGAGTTCACAGACAGAAGGACCTCAGAGCAACTGAGATTGACATTTTGAACAGGAGCTGCAACCAAAACTGACAATTTGAAGAAAGCACAGGAGCTGAGAGTGAAGTTGAAATGCAGCCTGGGAGCCAGCGGACACTAGCCATGTGACTTCTGAGCTAACAGAGGTTTTCTGGATGGCAATGGCCAACCTTCAGTGAATGTACCTGAGTGTTGATGCCTTACCTTGGACAATTTATGGTCTTCAGACTGTAACTTTGTAACCAAATAATCCTCCTTTATAAAAGCCAATCCATTTCTGGTGTTTTGCATAATGGCAGCATTAGCAAACCGGAACAGTAGGATTTCAAATGTCGTATCCTCTAGTTCATAAACAATTTCTTCTGCCTCTTCAAACCTGCTGTTGTATGTCTCCATTGTGTTTTCCATCTCTTCTATTATGCCTTTCATTCCCACAAGTTCTGCCAATTATTTTTGCAAACTTTTGAGTTCTTACGCTTGCCCAATTCTTCTTTATGTCCTTCATCTCTTTTGCCTTATCTTCCCACAAATTGTTGATTTGATTTTTGAATTATTTAGCACATTTGTTTGAAGATCTTTAATTAGTTGTTTCAACTCCTGTGTATCATTTGAAGTGTAAGTTTGTTCCTTTGACTGGGAGGCCATGTCTTCATTTTCCCTAGTGCGATTCATAATTTTTTGTTGTCTAGGCCCCTGGTTTCCTTGATTATCCCAATCAGATTTTCCCAGACTGGATGGGCCCAGGTCTTAGGAGGAGGTTGTAATCAGTATCAGGTTTCCCTGAGGGTGAGATACAACAGACTGTCAGAATTTCCTGTGATGTCTCTAGACACTTTGCTTTTCTTATCCTGCCCAGCAGATGGTGCTTCTCAGGTCCCAGCTCCCCACTGGCATAAATAGGGGCTGTGCCTTTAATTCTTGGTGTACCCTGTCCCTCCTGGGGGCTGAAGGTGTCAGAAAGCAAGCTTAAGCTGTTTCTATTTTTTTTTTCTCGCAGGCCCTGTGGTCAGAGTTCTCTGAGGGAGGGTCACCACTTGAATTAGTCCACCACCACCCCCTTTTTAGGGAAGATATGCCCTTTAGGGAGTTAACTCATACACTTGAGTTTTTCTTTTGACTCTCTGACTATCTTAACTCCACCCATGCCTGAGCCAGTGCTGACAATTGAAAATGCCTGAGGCTTTCCCTAATGAGCTACGTAGAATGCAAGGGAAAAAAAAAAAAAAAGTCCTCTTTTCAGAGCCAGTCCCCAGCCTTCCAGTTCACCAGGTGAGAACTAGAGTTGGTACCTGGTTCTGTGTGCCCCTTTTCTCGGGACATAGCCTTTTTCCAGTATTCTGAGCTCAGCTGACTTTAAAACCTCTGTTTTTATTCATGTATGTATTTTTATTCCATTAGCCCTGCATCCTCTCTGCCAGGAGACACATCCCAATTCCTTTCCTGCTGTCCTGGGTTTATCTGTACTCATAACATGTATTCAGTAGTCCAAATTTGTTAATTAAAACCGCAATTTGAGCTTGGTTGAGATACATTCCCTTGCTCCCAGCACAGACTGCTTCTTTTACCCACAGGTAAGTGTTCTGACTCACCTGCCATGCCAGTGGGGGAGGGGTGTCAGTTCTACAGTTTGGGGAGCAGCACGTACAGTTCTATGCTGTGATCTCAGCTGTTTCACCCATTCCAGACTAGTGTACAAAGTTGTCCAGTCACGAATTCCACCTAATATTTGTTCTAGATTATTTACTAGTTGTTCCCGGCAATTTGCTATTTGTTCTAGGAGACTGAATTCCACACCTCCCTATGCCACTGTTTTGTCCTGCCTTGCACTTACTGGGGAATTTTAGAACAATAATTGTTTTTTTAATGGGATGTCACATTAAAAACCGTAGTAAAAGTAGATCTAAGATGGCAGCAGAAAGAGGAGTGGAAACTAGTTAGTCCCCCTGAAACAACTAAAAAACAACCAGGAAGAACTAGTAAATAATCTGGAATAACTGCAGCGGGACAAACATGAACGTCCACTCATCAACACACCAGCCTGAATTCAGAGGAATGCCCAAGATTGCAGCATAAAATCTGTAAGTAAAAACTGTGGATCCAAGCCAGGAGGCCCCTCCCACATGGCCCGGGCTACAAAGACTTGTGGAGCTACAGAGCAGCTCTCTCCCAGCAAGTGAATACAGCTCAGCTGAGCTCCAACTGGGGTTTTAATTAACAAGCATGGACTGCTCACTATGAGCTACGAATCCCCAACAAGCAGACACAGGCTTTGGGTGATGACTGACCTTGGAGAGCTGGAGGGTGACCATGGACTTGCCCTGAAGGGGGTTTTCTGTCCCTGTTTCAGCTCAGTGTAGAAAGCCTCAGCCATTTTCAGTTCCCAGTGCTCTTACCCAGACAAGTGTGGAGATAGCACAGGCAGAGAGAGACCATTGAAATGCTAATGTCCTCTCCCTAGGGGGCCTATCTTCTCTAAGAGGAAAGAGGTGGGGTCCAGCTCTACTACCTGCCTTACATTCAGAACCAGACCCAGGGCCTGGGGGAAAATGGCCAAGGGACACACCTCCTTATACCAGTCTGGAATTACAGGCTGACAGGTACCACCTACTGGCCAGAAAAGCACAGTGACCTGAGGCCTCACAGGGTGTACCAATTTTCTAAGACACACTCTCAGGGAAACCAGATACTGATTAGTTCTTCCTTCTGGGACTGGAGCCCATTTTCATCTGGGAAAACCTGATTGGGGTAACCAAGGAAATCATGCCTAGACAACAGAAAACTACATCCTACACTAAGGAAAACAGTTATGGCCCAGTCAAAGGAACAAACTTACACTTCAACTGAGATACAGGGATTTAAACAACTAATAATAAGTCAATTCAAAAAGTTTAGGGAAGATATGGCAAAAGATGAATCGTATAATGGAAACACTGGGTGCACATAACATAAAAATTGAAAGCTAACTGGCAGAATCTATGGAAATGAAAGGCACAACACAAGAGATGAAAGACACATTGGAGACATACAACAGCAGATCTCAAGAGGCAGAAAACACTCAGGAACTGGAGAACAAGGCACCTGAAAGCCTACACACAAAAGAAGAGCTAGAGACAAGAATGAAAAAATATGAGCAACATCTCCGGGAACTTAAGGACAAAACGAAAATCAGGAATGTATGTGTCATTGGTGTCCCAGAAGGAGAAGAGAAGGGAGAAAGGGCAGAAGCAATAATAGAGGAAATAATCATGAAAATTTCCAATCTCTTATGAAAGACATAAAATTAGTGATCCAAGATGCATGGTGTACCCCAAACAGAATAGATCTGAATAGGCCTATGCCGAGACACTTAATAGTCAGATTATCAAATGTCAAAGATAAAGAGAGAATCCTGAAAGCAGCAAGAGGAAAGCAATCCATCACATACAAAGGAAGCTTGATAAGACTATGTGTGGATTTCTCAATAGAAACCATGGAGGCAAGAAGGAAGTGGGGTGATATATTTAAGATACTGAAAGAGAAAAACTACCAACCAAGAATCCTATATCCGGCAAAACTGTCCTTCAAATATGAGGGGGAGCTTAAAATATTCTCAGACAAACAAATAATGACAGAGTTTGTGAACAAGATATCTGCTCTACAGAAACACTAAAGGAAGCACTGCAGACAGAAAGGAAAAGACAGGAGTGAGAGGTTTGGAAAACAATTGGGGGAGATAGCATGGCAATGTAAATACACCGAACAAAGATGACTGTGAGTATGGTTGGAAGAGGAAGGTTGGGACCATGTGGGACACCAGAAGGGAAGTTGAAGGATAAAGACTGGGACTGTGTAACTCAGATAAACCCAGGGTGCTGAACGATTGTAATAAAAAGTACAAATATGTTTTTACATGAGGGAGAACAAATGAATGTCAACACTGAAAGGTGTTAAAAATATGTTGGGATTGGGGGGAAAAGACAATCAATGCAAACTGAAGACTATAATTAATGGAGACATTGCATTATGCTTCCTTTAATATAACAAAGGCAATATACCAAAGTGAAATGCATATGGGGAGGGTGGATAGGGGAAGGATATGGGACTCCTGGAATTGGTGATGTTGTCTGACTCTATTCTACTTTAGGTTAATGCTGTCTTTACTTTTATTGCTTTCTAGCTGTCATGTTTTTTTTCTGTTGTTGATTTCTCTCTCTCTCTCTCTCTCTCTCTCTCTCTCTCTCTCTCTCTCTCTTTTCTTTATCTTTTGGCTCTCTGCCTTCTTTGACTCTTCCTCCATCTTTGTGGAAGAAATGGAGATGTCCTTATATAGATAGTGGCAATGGTGCTGAATACATAAATACGTGACTATACAGGGAACCAACAATAGTTTACTTAGGATGGAATGTATGGTGTGTGAACAAAACCATCTTAAAAGAAAGGGGTTGATGAAGAAACCTTGAGGACACTACATCGAGTGAAACAAGACAGACACATAAAGTCAGATATTGCAGGGCCTCACTGACATAACCTAATTATAATATGTAAACTCAGGATATAGAATGAGGCTAAAGAATGGGGAACAGTTGCTTATTATGAGCAGAATGTTTAACCACGGTGAACTTAAATGTTTGGAAATGGACAGGGGTGATGGTAGCATGTTGTGACAAAAGTAACAATGCTGAAAATGTGTGAAAGTGGTGAAAAGGGTAAGCTCATAGTCACATATGTCACCAGAAGGAAAGTTGGAGGTTAAAAGATGGGAATTTATAGAACAGTGAATCTTGTGGTGGACAATGTCTGTGATTAACTGTACAAATATTAGAAATCTCTCTCATGAACCAGAACAAATGTATAATACTATAAGTAGAAGTTAATAATAGAGGTGCATATGGGAAAATATATATATATATATACCTATTGCAAACTATATACTACAGTTAGTAGTATTTTAACATTCTTTCATCAACAGTAACAAATGTACTATACCAAAACTATGAATCAATAATGGAAGGGGGATGGTTAGGGGTATGGGAGGATTTGAGTTTCCTTTTTTGCCTTTATTTATTTTCTGGAGTAATGAAAATGTTCTAAAAATTGAAAAATGCAATTAATTGTGATGGATGCCCAGCTGTATGATGGTATCTTAGGCAATTGATTGTACACTTTGGATCTTTGGAAAGTTGTATGGTATGTGAACAATCTCAGTAAAAAGTATATATTAATAAAAAAACTATTAAAACTTTTCTTTGTGACTTAAATCTGTATGGTATATAGAATATGTCTTCATTAAGAAAAAAGAGAATAGTTTCGTCCTAAAGGGAAAGGACTGGCTGTTACAAAAGGAAAAAGAAGAAAATGTAGGGCACAATCGAAATGGACATGGAATGTTAGAGAAGGTTTGCAGAAATGGAATTTTATTTCATGTGATCAAAGTTGGGTAGGACTTGATGAGCTTATTATAAGATTTTTTAAGGAGCTTTCATATTAACAAAATATGACCTGGGGGTTCTCTGTTAAAATGACAAAATGTCCCTAGATTATTGTGTGTTTTTTGTTGTTGTTAATGTGGTGGATTATATTAACTGACTTTCACATATTGAACCATATTTGCACAGATAGGATGAATCTCACTTGATCTTGGTGTATAATATATTTGATGTGCTGTTGGATTAGGTTTGTTAGTATTTTGTTGAGGATTTTGCAACTTATTCATAAGGGATAAAAGACTGTACTTTTCATTAATTGTGTTATTTATATCTAGCTTTGGTATGTGGGTGATGTTGGTCTTCAGAATGATTTAGGGAGCCTTTCCTCCTGTTTAATTTTTTGGAAGAATTTGAGCAGGATCAGTGTTAATTCTTCTTGGAATGGTAAAATTCACCTGTGACTCCATCTGGTCCTGGACTTTCTCTTTTGGAAAGTTTTTTGTTACTGATTCAATTGCATTACTAGATTTTGGATGGTTGAAATCTTGTATTTCTTCTTGAGTCACTGTAAGTACTTTGTTTCTTGGATTTTGTTCATTTCATCTAGGTTATCTAATTTGTTGGCATACAGTTGTACATAGGATCCTTTGATAGTCATTTTATTTCCATGGGGTTGGTAGTAATTGTGCCAGTTTGAATATATTGTGTCCACCAAACGCCATTATCTTTTTTGTAATCTTGTGTGGGCAGACATTATCAGTGTTAATTAGATTGTAATTCTTTGAGTGTTTCTGTGGAGATGCGCCCCACCCAGCTGTGGGTGATGACTCTGAATGGATAATTTCCATGGAGGTGTTGCTCTGCCCATTTGGGGTAGGTTTAAGTTGATCACTGGAGCCACATAAATGAGCTGGCAAACAGAAGGAACTCAGTGCAGCTGAGAGAAACATTTTGAAGACGAGCTACAGCCAAGATGGACACTTTGAAGAAAGCACAGGAGCTGCAGATGAGAGACAGTTTGAAGATGGCTGTTGAAAGCAGACTCTTGCTCCAGAGACACTAACAGAGGACAAATACCCCAAGTGCAACTAAGAGTGACATTTTTGAGGAACTGCAGCCTAGAGAGGAACATTCTGGGAAAAAGCCATTTTGAAACCAGAACTTTGGAGCAGATGCCAGCCATGTGTCTTCCCAGCTAACAGAAGTTTTCCAGACATCCTTGGCCATCCTCCAGTGAAGGTACCCAATTGCTGATGTGTTACCTTGGACACTTTATGACCTTAAGACTGTAACTGTGTAAACAAATAAACCCCCTTTTATAAAAGCCAATCCATCTCTGATGTTTTGCATTCCAGCAGCATTAGCAAACCAGAACAGTAATGTTCCTTTTACATTTTTTTATCTTATTTATTTGTGTCCTCTCTCTTTTTTGCTTTGACCATTCAGCTGAAGATTTGTCAATATCATTGTTCTTTTCAAAAAAACACAATTTTTGGTTTTGTTTATTATTTCTATTTTTATTATTTTTTATTCTCTATTTCATTTGTCTCTCCTCACAACTTTATTTCCTTCCATCTGTTCACTTTGGGTTGAGTTTGCTCTTCTTTTTCCAGACCCTCCAGTTGTAAGGTTAGGTCTCTGATTTGAGATCATTCTTCTTTTTAAACGGAAGCCCTTTGAGCTATGAATTTCCCTCTCAGAACTGCTTTGCTGCATTGTATAAGTTTTGGTATGTTATATTTTTATTTTCATTCACCTCATGATATTTCATAACTTTTCTTGTGATTTCTACTTTGACCCATTGGTTGTTTAAAAGTATGCTATTTAATTTCCACATACTTGTGAATTTTCTGCTTCTCTCTGTGATATTGATTTCTAGCTTCATTTTATTGTGGTTAAAGAAAACACATTGCATGATTTCAATATTTTAAAATTTATTGTGACTTGTTTTGTGACCTAATATATGGTCCATCCTGGAGAATGATCCATGTGCACCAGGGAAAAATGTTGGGTGAAGCATTCTACATGTCTGTTAGGTCTAGCTGGATTAGAGTATCATTCAAGTCTTCTGTTTCTTTATTAATCTTCTGTCTATATGCTCTATTGATTATTGAAAGTGGTGTACTATATTTCCCTGCTATTAGTGTAGCACTATTTCTCCATTCAAATCTATAAATATTTGCTTCATATATTTTGGGGCTCTGCTCTTATGTGCACATGTATAGATAATTGTTATGTCTTCTTGTTGAATTGATGCCTTTATCAGTACATTTTGACCTCCTTTGTCCTTTGTAATATTTTCTTTTTTTTTACTTAAAGTCTATTTTATCTAATATTAGGATAGCTACTCCAGCTCTCTTGTAGTTACGTTTTGCATAGTGTATGTTTATCGTTTTCACTTTCAACCTACTTGTGACTTTTGTTTTCCACTTATCTGTGACTTTGGATTTAAGATGAGCCTCTTGTAAACAGTATATAGTTGGGTCATGCTTTTTTATCCATTCTGCCTATCTCTGCCTTTTGACTGGGGAATTTAATCTATTTATAGTTAAAGCAACTACTAATATTGTGGGACTTTCTTCTGGCATTTTGCTATTTTGTCTTTGTAAGTCATATCTTTTTTGACCCTCAATTCTTCCATAAATGCCTATTTTCATTCTATTTGATTTCTGTATTGTACCATTTTGAGCTCCATCTCATTTGTTTTTTAAAATATTTTTTTTCAAATTTTTTATTTGTGGTTACAATGGGGTTAAAATTTAACATCCTAAATCTACAACAATCACATTTGATTTGATGCCAATTTATCTTCAATAAAGATTTGTGATTAAATTTTATGCATGTGCATTGTAGCACCTATAAGAATTAAGAAGTGGAGTTACATACCAAAAAATACAATAAAATAGTACTGGCATTTATAATTATCATAAGGTTACTTTAACTGGAGGTCTCTATTTCTTTATGCTGCTTAGATCCACTGTCTAGTGTCCTTTCCTTTCAGCCTGAACACCTCCCTTTATCACTTCTTGTAGAGAAGGTTTAGTAGCAATGAACTTCTTCAGCTTTTGCTTGTCTTGGAATGTTTTGATCTCCTCCACATTTCTGAAAGAAAGTCTCACCAGAAATAAAATTCCTAGTTGGCAGTTGTTTTCTTTCACCATTTTAAGTATTTCATTTCATTGCCTTTTTGTATTCATGGCTTTTGATGAGAAATTGGCACTTAATCTTACTGTAATTCCCTTGAACATAATCGATTGCTTTTCTCTTGCAGCTTACAGAATTCTGTCCTTGTCCTTGGCATTGGACAATTTGATTGCTATGTGTCTGAGGGTGGTTCTTTGAGTTAATTTTGTTTGGCATTTGTTGGGATTCTTAATGGTGCATATTCAGGTCCTGCCTTAAATTTGGGAGGTTTCTGCCATTATTCCTTTGAATATTCCTTCTGGCCTTTGGTCCCTTTCTTCTCCTTCCGTGACTCCCATAATGTGTATATTGGTATGTTTGATGGTATTCCAAAGTTCTTTAGGTTCTGTTCATTCTTTTTTATTCTTTTTTCTTTCTGCTTCTCAGCCAGTATCATTTCAATTGTCTTATGATTGAGATCACTGATTCTTTCTTCTGCTATCTCCAATCTGCTGTTGAAGCCCTCTAGGGATTTTCATTTCAGTTGTGTTCTTTAACTCCAGTGTTTCTGTTTGGTTTCTATTGAGAATCTCAAAGATTTTCCCATTTGGTTAATTCATTTTTTTTCCTCATATCCTTTAGTTCTTTCCCCATGCTCTCCTATCTCTTTGAATATATTGTGAATCATTTTTTTTTTTTTTTTAAATCTCTGTTTGGTATGCCCAGAGTCTGGTCCTTTTCATTTATGATTTCTGGATTTTTATCTTGTTCCTTTGTATAGGCTATTATTTCTGGTTTATTTCTTTGTCTCATAATCTTCTGTTGCACACTGCACCTTTTAATGTTTTAAAATGTTAATCTGTGATTTAGTCCATGAGCTATCTGTTATTTATGCTAGTATCCAGCTAATAAAAAGACAGAGGTTTTCTTGAATATCAAGAGCTAATCAAAACAAACAAAAGCAAAAATCACCTTTCACTGTCTTTTCCAACTGGCTCTTCTTTGGATGGTGGTCTCCTTAAGAGTTTAGCCCTTCTATCAAGAAGATAAGCCTGAGGCAAATGTGAAGTTTAGAGTCCTCTCTGTCTTATCTGAGCCTGCTTGGAACTCTGGTTCCTGCTTCTTTCCCTGGACTTGCATTTGTTAGAAGCCTTAAGAATTCCCTGGTTTACAGTTTACAAGAATTCAAGTGAATGCCCCTTCTACTCCTTTTGAAATTGATGTTCACCCCTTCCTTAGTGCTCTCTTGAATAACTTAACACAGGTAGTAATTTGCCCCAGACTTCTTCAATTTAATTGTCTCTCACACTGGCCTAGCTGTCTGCAAGCTGCTTCTTTGCTCTCAGGACAAACTCTGGGAGGGCAAGCTGAGCCAAGTTTCCAGATCAGTCTTTCAGACTTCAACCTACAGATGGTATTGACAAACATGTACCCCAAAATGTGCAGAGAGGCCCCTCTGTTCCCTCTGGAATAGGTACAAGGACCCACAAAGGAAGCACCAAGCTGGCTCAACCCCACGTTGTGAAGGGGGTGGTATGAGGGCCAGCAAGGGTTCCAGGAATTTCTTCTATGGTTGTTGAAGCTTCATTTTCTTGGTTCAACATGTACCCAGTTAATGCAGACCTTTAATTGTTTTCCATAGATTTTAGGAAGGTTACTGTCTTTAAGATTTTTCTTCTGCATTTTCCTAAGGGGAAGTTGGAACAATGGCCATCCTTGAAGCCAGCCCGCATTGATATGGAGTGGTTGATCACCCTCCCTTCCCCAGAGTTTGGAGGACCAGGTCTTTACATCAAGCCCTGTCACTAGCAAGCTCTGCCAGAAGCATGAACTCAGTCCCCACTGCTCCTGCAATGAGGCTAGTAGGAAGGGGATGGCAGATGCTGCAGGGAGGGTGAAATTTACCAGTATTTATCTCAATTTACATGTTTCATCCTCCTGTTCCTCCCAAGATGCTGCACAGTGTTCCACTAGACTCCAAAGATTCAAAATAGTTGTTTCAGAAAGTTCTCGCCAGTTCAATAGTCATTTTGCTGAAGGGGCTATGTAGTGATTTGAAGCTTTATGCACCCCAGAGAAACATGCTCCTAAATTTAATCCATCCCTGTGAGTGTAAACCCAGTATAAATGGGACATTTTGATGAGGCTGTTTCAGTTAAAGTGTGACTCACTCCATTCAGGATGGGTCTTAATCCTATTACCAGAATCCTTTATAAACATAAGCAAGGCAAAGAGAAAGATACTGAAGCAACAAGCTGAATCAACAAACCTGGAAGAGAAGGGAGACACCAGCACATGCCACCATGTGCCTTGCCATGTGGCAGAGGAGCCAAGGATCGCCAGCAGCTGGTATTTGGAAAAAAACATCGCCTTGATGATGCCTTGATTTGGGCATTTTCCTGGCCTCAAACTATAAGCTAATAAATTCCCATTGTTTATTGCAGCCCATTTCATGGTATCTGCTTTGATCAGCTTAGGAAACTAAAACAGGCTGCCTCTTGGAGCTTCCTTCTCCTCCATCTTCCTCATGAAGTAAACCTTGAGGATTGTGATTCTGAAATGTGACAAAGAATTACAGCCAACCTACAAAGTGCTCTTTATCTGATTCTAATAGTTACCATAGTTTTCAGCCTATAATTTCAAGCAGATTGAGAAGAGAAATATTTTATAAAAAGTGGTCAATGAATTTGACCTATTGACTGGCAGGTAAGGGAGGAATTATTTGTGGAGGGAATTGTGATCAACATCTTTCTTTTGAAAACCTACATTTGAGACTTATTTTGTTTAATATATAGCTTCCTTTACAAGAAATCAATACACTCTCAAGTGACCAAGACGTTAGAAAGGACTGGTGATGTGGACATTGTAGAGGCCCTAGATCCATGTCAAGATTGGTGTATTCCATATAGAAACAAAAAATGAATATATCCTACTTGTCTATTGTGACAAGACAGCAAAAGAAAAAATTATGGACCATGCAGACGCTACATAGTGTGATGTATGCCAGTGGAAAACTTTGAGAGAATAAAATAGGTACTGTCATTCAGTGACTATGTAGAGAATATCTAAACTTGCAAGGCTTCTTTTGATGTTTGCAAGATTGTAAACTTCTGATTCATGTTCCCCCATCTTATCTGTGCAGACTTCTCAAGTATGCAATGCAATCTCTCACAAGTTAATCATTATCTTTTGAATAACTTTCTTCTAAAGGAAAACATGGAGCTTAATGTAAGCTAATGCTTGTAGGGACTCTGTGGGGCATCATAAAATGTCATTTATCCGTATGAGGAAATAACACAGGCAAAATAATATTGCCATAGCTTAACTATTTTAAAATTGACATTCTTTTCCACTTTTAATACCTGTAAAATTAGTATCCATCTTTCAATCAATTGTGTCTTAAAATTATAACTGGTAATATTTTTTCTTTCTTAGAGGTACAAATATAATAATGCATTATGAATTGGTGGCATTTTACACTTGATGAAATGTAGTATTGAGTTAGTAACATGTGGTAGTTTGGAGACTGTTATGTACCCCAGAAAAGATAACACTCTTTTAATCCATTCTTATGGGTGCAGAACTTTTGATTGGGTTATTTCAATTGACATGTGACCCACCCCATTCTTAATCCTCTTACCGGGGTCCCTCATAAGACAATAAAACATACACAGAAGCTAAGAGATGAAATTGACAGTAGCTCATGGAAAAAGCCCCAGAGAAGCTGAGAGACAAAGGCGCATCCACAGAAGCTGAGAGAGGAAGCCACTGAATCCAGAAGTTGGAAGCAATGAGACCCGGGAAAGAAGGACCAGCAGACATCGCCATGTGCCTTGCCATCTGATGGAGCCCAAGTTCACAGGTAATAAATCTTCAGAGATGGTATTGTCTTGTTAATGCCTTAACTGGACATTTTCACAGCCTTAGAACTGTAAATCTGCAAGCTAATAAATCCCCATTGTTAAAAGCCAGTCCATTTCTGGTATAGTGCATTTCATCAGCTTTAGCAAACCAAAACATAACATTTTGAGTTTTTAAAAATAACAGGTTCTATGAGCATTTGAGAAGCACTAATATATTTATGTGCAGCACATTATTTAGTCTACAGATAATATTTTTTTTTTATTACATTCAGTTTTATTGAAATACATTCACACACCATACAATCATCCATGGTATACAATCCACTGTCCACAGTATAACATAGTTACGTGGTCATCACCACAATCTATTTCTGAACATTTTCCTTACATCAGAAAGAACCAGAACAAGAATAAAAAATAAAAGTGAAAAAAGAACACCCAAATCATTCCCCCATCCTACCCCATTTGTCCTTTAGTTTTTATCCCCATTTTTCTACTCATCCATACACTAGATAAAGGGGGTGTGATCCACAAGGTCTTCACAATCACACTGTCACCCCTTGTAATCTACATTATTATATAATTGTCTTCAGGAGTCCAGACTGCTGGGTTGGAGTTTGGTAGTTTCAGGTATTTACTTCTAGCTACTCCAATACATTAAAGCCTAAGAGGTGTTATCTATATAGTGCATAAGAATGTCCACCAGAGTGACCTCTTGATTCCATTTGAAATCTCTCAGCCACTGAAACTATTTCATCTCATTTGGCGTCCCCCTTTTGGTCAAGAAGATACTCTCAGTCCCACGATGCCGGGTCCACATTCATCCCCGGGAGTCATTCTGCGTTGCCAGGGAGATTTACACCCCTGGGAGTTGGGTCCCACGTAGGCGGGAGGGCAGCAAGTTCACCTGTTGAGATGGCTCAGTTAGAGAGAGGAGAGGGCCACATCTGAGCAACAAAGAGGTACTCAGGGGGAGACTCTTAGGCACAATTATATGCAAGTTTAGACTCTCCTTTGCAGTAACGAGTTTCATAAGGGCAAGTCCCATGATCAAGGGCTCAGCACATCAAACCACCAGTCCCAATGTTTGTGACAACATCAACACCAGTCCAGGTGAGGATGTCCAACACCTCCGCACCCTCCCCCAGATCCTCGGGGCTGGGGAGGGGGAGGCTGTAAATATGTTTTTTATTATCTGCCCAAATTACTCTGGGATATGTCACTATTTCACTCCAGCCTATACTAACCTACCGTATCTCACTTCCTATTCAAAGTTCCATGCAATTGTGGTGTTTGAACGAATCTACTGTAGAGTTGTGCCGTTAAGAAAATTTAGATCCTGTACCAAATAGGTATCTCTTCCCTTGGTCTCATACGGAAGTTGAAGTTTTAAAACACAATCAGTTTCAACCTTTACCCTTTGGCCTGGCTTGCCCTGGTCTTAACCAGACCTGCTTCATTCATATCACCAATTGAAGTCTGGGCTCTTTTTCAGCTTTTTTTTTTTTTTTTTTTGACAGTGGCTGTATGCATTAATACTGACATTCATATCTGCCGAGCTCTAGCTCTGAGTTTCAGGTGTCTCAGAGATATGCATTGTTCCAGAGACCAATCAGGTTATATGCTAAGGGATCAGCATCTCACAGTTTAGAGATAGGCATTACAATTCAGGGATAGAGTTAACCGCTGTAAGAGCTTACATTCTAGGGACTATTACAATTATTATGTCCATGTTAGGCTATGTTCTAAGATTCAATTCTGAGTTTACACATTGTAGTTAGTCCATATTGGTGAGGCATTAAAGCGTTTGCCTTTACTTCTGGTGTACTTCACTCAAATACTGTGTACAGGATCCATTCACCTCATTGTGTGTCTCACAGCTTCACTCCTTCTTGTAGTTGCTCAATGTTCCACTGTATGCGTACACCACAGTACACCATTCCATTCTTCAGTCAGTGAACCCTTAGGTCATCTGCACCCTTTGCAAACCACGACTACTGCCTTCATGAACACCAGTTTGCAAATGTTCATTCATGTCTCTGATCTCAGATCTTCAAATGACATACCCCATAATGAGGTTGCAGGACCTTTTGGTCCCCATATACATAATTTTTTGTGGAACAACCACACTGACCTTCAGAAAGGCTACACCATTCTACCTGCTCCTCAACAGATAGATAGGTACATCCCTCTCACCATGTTTTCTCCAACACTTTTACTTCTATACATATGTTTTCCTACAATTTTATAGAGTGATATTCACATACCATACATTTATCCACAGTGTACAATCAGTTGTTCATGGTATCATCATAAAGTTGTACATTTATCACCACAATCAGCACTTCAACATATTGATTACTACAAGAAAAAATGTTTCTTTTTTTTTTTTTTAGCAATAAGAAAAAAAATGATAAAAAGAATAATAACATGTCATACAATACAATATACTAGTAAGGACAGCAAGTAACACCACTACCAAGAATCCCATATTCCCCTCCTATATCCCCCTCTCATATACATTTAGCATTGGTGTATTGCCTTTGTTACATTTAATGGAGGTATATTACAATGTTACTGTTGACCATAGACTCCAGTTTGCTTTGATTGTTTTTTCCTGAATACCATCCCTTTTTCAACTCTCTACATGATTGACATTCATTTGCTTTCCCACATGCAAAAACATTTTTATATTTGTATATTTAGTAACAGTCATTGGCCACTCCAGTTTTTGTCACATTATACAGTCCCAGTCTTTATCATCTATCTTTACTTCTGGTGTTATACATTCTCCTATCCCACCTCTTTCAGCTTTACCCACAGACATCTTTCTTCAGTGTACTTACAATACTGTGCTACCATCACACAGTATTATGCTATCTATTTCTGGATCTATGCAATCAATCCTAAACATTTACAGATAATATTTTGCAGTGTTTGAGTGACAAACCTTTGGCTGTAACTTTGTAGCTCCCAGGGTCCACAACCTATTGAGAATCAATTTTAGTAGTAGGAATTTCACCCGATTTCTTTAAGGGGTAGGATTCTGTTTCTGAGTTGGCCAGTCTGGTAGGCTTGGCTGTGTGACTCTGACACAGTAATTTCCCATCTTTGTGTGCATTTTGCCTAGAGAATCTTTAAAGGACATTTCACAAATCTGTGATTCCATGCCTATTTGGTCTTAAAATTTGCTCAAAATATGGTTCATGCGTATAGGAATGGAGTGAGGTGAAGTCACCTTCTAGGCAACCCAAGAGTAATCACAGTCAGAACTTTCTCTACCTAAATTATTAATGAGTATGTGGGTTGAGAGATTTTAATTTAAAAAATTAACTCTCAATAGACTCACAACAAAACCACTGAAAAACTGATACCTGAGCACAGTGTATAGAGAAAGCACAAAGAAACAAATTTGTCTTCCTAAAATATGTACAGAATTAGGGAAAAATTTGTCATAGTGCTCTTAACCACAAATGAATGCAAAGTTGTAATAATCTGTATCTTCTAATGGCCATTGTGAATGGATTATTTTAAGGAAATTGTCAACTTTAGAGAGATGTTTCATAGAAAACAGTTTACAAGCAATGCCAAATCACATTTCACAACTGGAGATTTTAGGGAAATGGTTCCTTTCTGGGACCATTAAGTACTGTACTAGACACACATTGAAACACACAGACACATACACACATACCAACACACACAAACACACACTTCATTTATTTTTTTTTTAAATTCAAGAGCCAATAAACTGCTGCCCTTCTCAAAGACTGAATCCTAAAAATATACTAACAAGCATGAAGTTTAGAGAATCAGGAGGATCTCAAGTGAAATTTCAAGACCTAGGAAGATTATCAGATCCTAGTTGCCTTTTCCTATGAAATTTATATTCAAGCTGCCAATTCCCGGTGGTAAGTGTGACTATTAAGTTGAGAAAAAGGAAGCTATAAAGGAGCAAAGTTGCATGGTATTTCAGAGCCTTACCTTCAGAGTCTGGCTGATCTAGATCTAAATTCCAGCTCTCCCTCTTACGAGCTGTGTAACTCTAGTAAAGTTACTTAATCTCTCCAAGCCAATAATAATACGACTCATCACATTCCTGTTAGGAGGATCGAATAAATCAATGTCTTGTAAAATAATTACCAATGTGTATCATACAGAGTAAACCAGATTTCAATGGGCACTGCCATTCCTATTATACTCCACGAACTGGAGGTGAATGGAGCCTAGAAATGCTTACAGGAGAGCCACGATCACCCCTTCAGGGAACTCAATGGTGATGAACAAAACATGGCTTTAAGAGATTATAACTACACCTTACTTCCTTCACTTTGTAAGGGCTTAGTAACAGACATGGAAGCAAGCAGGCAAGAACTTAAGGAATTTTTAGACAACTAGTAATCTCAACACAGAACTGAGGTTCCTGTTTCATTATGTTCAAGAGAGCTTGAAGGATGGAAGCACTTTCTTTTAGAAGAGCTTTTTAGGATAGATTTATATTTACTATACAACAAATAAAACAAACCCTCCAAACAATTTTCTCCACTTTTCAAATAAATATTTTCTCTGCCTTTCAAACTAAAAGACCCATTTCCCTCCAAATCAACATTTGCTGAATCTTTCCATATCAAATCCCAAATTTTCAATTAAAGGAGCAAAAAAAATTTCAATATTGTTTTTCAATACTTCAAAATGAACCATGTACTCATACTAAGGACTGATATCTCATTTTCAGTTTTGCCAAGAACAATGGGCACAAAATAAGGTTACATTCATTAAGTAAAATAGCAATTTTATTTGCTTTGGCTGAAATTATATCACTATAGTATACTAATAAATAGACATTGTGTTCATTAAATTCTGTTTGGCACTTATGTATTATTTGATACTAAAATAGAAAAAAATAAGCTGTTATCACCTAATAAGAGTGATTTGTGCAGTAAACACTTTTTTCATTTAAGTCACAGGACTTGGTGAGAAAACATTGTAAAGGATTGCTATACAAGGTTTCAGAAGTTTGTTTTTTTTTTTTTTTAAGTCTTAAGGCCATGTTTTATACAGTATGTTGCCTCAACATTTAAATTACAATAATTTTCAATTATTAATTGACTAATAATAGGGCATGTTTGGTTTGAATAATGATAATACTTATATATTCTAATTGAGAGGAGTTTTAAATTCCCCTTTGTGTGTTCTTCCAGGACTGTTGGCTTTATCTGTGGTTCAGAATCCATTTAAGACAAGCAGATTGTACAGTAGTTCAAAGTAGCTAAAGATGTTATTCTGTTTCCCATCCCTCTACAAAAGGGGCACTTCATAAGGTGTTATTAAAAGTTTTTTTTTAAGGGTTATACTTAAATTTTGACCACCAGTGATATATGGAGGCCAAACAAGATTAATAAGTCTCCAGGGAAATACAGCTCACTTTTTTGTTCAATATTGTGGAACTCACTAATATTGTTACCTCAGAAAAATTTGGCTTGCAGTTTTTAAGGCAGAGATATTGGTGACAAAAGTCTTTGTAGTATTCTACTCCTTTACCATCATTCAGCCATTCCTGCCTCAGGAAGATGTAATCCTGAACTGTAGTCCAGATATACAAGTAATGGCACCAACATCTATTTAGTCTCTCAATTCAAAAATTCTGACACCCCCCTCTCCTTTCCAATATTAATTTAATCATCACAATTTCTTGAATCTCTTCTCCAAATATCAGTTAGATTTCTTCTTTTCTCTCCATTCCCACTACCACTGCCAGAGTTTAAAGTACAGTCATTTAGATTTTACCTGTGTAATATCCAACTCAATGGTTTCCAGACACCAGGGCTTCATAACTCTCCAAACGATTTCTTATCCAACAGGTGGGGCAATTTTGTAAAAATGCAAATGTAATTCAATTCCTTGCTACCCACCTCCAAATCTTCATTGGCACCTCTCAAAATGCCCACAGGCTTCAGTCTTATCTCCCAACTCAATTATACATATTACTGATATCTTGTACTTCTCTATCATCCTCACTGTAATTGCAATTAATTTAGTATATGCTTAATGATGATTTTAATAAATGTTTTCCCAGTGCTATAATTATTGAGAATATAGACTCTGAAGTCAGACAATCTCATTTCAAGTGCTGCTTTAAATGTTCACTAGTTTTATAAATGTGGGATCTGCTTAACTTCTGTAAAACTGTTTCCTGATCTACAGAACAGAGACATGGTTATTCCTAATGCATAAGTGATTGTTACCATTAAATACTGTAGTGTTGGAAAAGTCTTAGTTGCCTGGCACATGGCAAGGCTTCAGTAAATATTAGCTGTTAATTAATATATTGTAAGTCACTTGAGGGAAGTTTAACTCTTGTTCACCTCATTGAATAAACAAGTGAAAGACATATTTATTAGACAGTTCTATTAAGTTATCAGAAGGGTTCAGTTGGAAAGAACAGAATCAACACTAACTAGTTTAAGCAGAAAAGATTTATTATAGGGTGTTAAATGACTTACAGAACCATTGGAAAGGCAGCAGAAATAGACCTATTTACAATTTAAGAAATTACTCTCAAAGCCAGATCATTGAATCTGAACCAAGGAGGTCTCTGAATATTTAATAAACATAATGCCACTTGCAAAATTGGGATGATCTTAGAATAGCTACTAGCTCCTTGTTCTAGTTTGCTATTGCTACCAGAATGCAAAACACCAGAGATGCACTGGCTTTTATAAAAGGGGGTTTATTTGGTTACACAGCTACAGTCTTAAGGCCATAAAGTGTCCAAGGTGACACAACAGCAATTGGGTACCTTCACTGGAGGATGGCCAATGGTGTCCAGAAAACCTCTGTTAGTTGGGAAAGCACGTGGCTGGCTTCCGCTCCAAAGTTCTGGTTTCGAAATGGCTTTCTCCCAGGATGTTCCTCTCTAGGCTGCAGTTCCTCAAGAATGTCACTCTTAGTTGCACTTGGGGTATTTGTCCTCTCTTAGCTTCTCCAGAGCAAGAGTCTGCTTTCAACGGCCATCTTCAAACTGTCTCTCATCTGCAGCTCCTGTGCTTTCTTCAAAGTGTCCCTTTTGGCTGCTGCTCCTCTTCAAAATGTCACTCATAGCTGCACTGAGTTCTTTCTGTTTGTCAGCTCATTTATATGGCTTCATTGATCAAGGCCCCCCCTGAATGGGTGGGACCATGCCTCCATGGAAATATCTCATCAGAGTTATCACCTACAGTTGGATGGGTCACATCTCCATGGAAATCTAATCAGTACCAAAACATCTGCCCCACAAGATTGCATCAAAGAATATGGCTTTCTCTGGGGGACATAATACATTCAAACTGGAACACTCCTGAAATACATACTTGCTGCCATTATTGGAAGACATTGATATCAGGATGATTCCACTATGATATCCATAGTCAGTGAAGCTTTCATGATTCAGTCTGCTGCAGCTACCAGTATAGGCTCCAGAACCATGCTGAACCTACTGCAGTCTGTATCCACAAAATGAATACTCTACACTCACAAAGCTAGTGAATGGGCACTGGGAACTTTGTCTCATTCTGGCCTTCCAATTCTAACCCAGGCTCTAAATCACATCCAGAAATATGATGAAGAGGACTATATAAAATCACATTTCCCAAATGAGTATTTGGAATTTTCTTTTAAGAGGTATGGCTGTATTAGATTGATGAAAGGTTAGAACGGTGAGCCCAGATGTTTAGATGGTCAAAGAGATGGAATGTGTCAATAATTCCATGGAATGTGAGTTGACCTCCCATTACAATTCCTCCCTTCTATAGTAATGAAAATCCCAATTTTTTTCGCTGGATACTTAAAAAAAAAAAAAAAAAGAAAAAAAGAAAAAATATATCTCAGCCCCCTCTTACAGCTGTATACGGTGATGTAACTAAGATCACAATGGGATGTGAGAAAAAGGAAATGTGCAACTTCCAGGTGATGCTATTAAATTGAATGGGTTTATCCTTCTGTCCTGCTGGCAAAGTGTGAAGAGGTAAGTCATCTTCAAACAGGTGTTGGGAGTATTACCTTTAGGAAGGTGGAGCAAGGTAGAAAGAGCCTAGGGTCTTAACTTCAAGGACCCACCCTGCCTGACCTGTACTATTACATGAGGTAAAAATAGATTCCAATGTTTTTAAGGCACTGTTATTTGAAATCTCTATGACAACAGCTCAACCTACTGCCTCACTAATATGGTTGATGGCACACAGGCAGTGTTGCGGATGAGCAGCATAACTTCAAGAAACTCCAGAACATAGAAACAGCCATCCATCCACCTATTACAAAATCCCTGCCTCACTCTAATATATTAATTTGCTAACAGGTTTGCCTCTAAACTGATTTTTAATTTCTGAGTTCTTATTGAAAGTTTCTTAGAGCTTCATTGTGAACCAATCCATTTTGGAAATACGTATGTTCTTCCGAAGGAGGCATGACCAGTTGTGAATTCTTAACACTGACCCTCCCCACAATTGGACTCTACCTCTCTCATATCTTGCTTGCTAACTAAATGACACTTAAAGAAGTTATTGATCCTTGTATTTGCCATAGTGTTCAATATTATGGTTTTATGTTTTTCCATTACTGGTGTTTCTTTGCATCAATGAGTAGCTCAAGAAGAGTAACTGAAGGAGGTAAAGGAACAAGGCATACATAATCTGACGGGATGGGTATATTTGTCTAATTCCAATAGAAAACTCATTGAAACTTCAAAAATCATGCCTTCAAATACAGCCTTTATAGGTAATAAAGATAACAATCTAGCTTCCACATACTGTCCTTGTCTTATTTCTCAATTGACTCAAAAACAATTGTGGGTGAGAAGTCCTAATTATGTGGTCATTTAGAGACTCCAATGAACTTCTCTTTTCTTCCATCCCTCTCCATTTATCCTTTCAGCCTCATAACATATTGACTCTGTTTCTTTTTTTTTGTTTTAATTGCACAAGAACTAAACCCACACATATCCTTCCTTTTATGCCTCGGGCTTGCCAGTGAAAGCTAAATGTACTGCCTAGAACTTCTGCTGGCACACGGGTTTAGACAATTTGGTGATCCCTGAGCCAGCGTATGTTGGGTTCACCAAGTTCAGTTCACCATCCCCAGGTTCGATGATTCATTAGGATAACTCACAGGACTCAGCAAATTGTTGTACTCACAGCTATTACAGAATAAGGATACAAAGGAAAATCAGCAAAGGGAAAAGGCACATGTGGCAAACTCCAGAGGAAATCAGGCACAAGTTCCAAAGATTCCTCTCCTTGTGAAGTCACAAAGGATGCGCTTAATCCTTCAAGCAATTGATTGTGACAACACATATGAAATGTTGTCTACTAGGGAAGCTCATTGGAGCCTTAGTGCCCAGGGTTTTAATTGGGAGTTGATCATGCAGGCACCCTTGGACTGGCATGTACCAAAATCCCAGACTCTTAGAAAGAAAGCAGGTATTTTGCATAAACCACATTGTCTGAATAAACAGTTTAGGCACAGCAAGCTACTCCTATCAATTGTGGGAATAGTAGAAACCTTCCCAAAATCTAAGTTCCCAGATGCTATTCGAGGGCCAGCTTTACAAACAGGTCTTTCTAAAATCTGCTGTGTTAATCCTTTTCTACACACAGAGTTTCTGTGATTCAGAGAGACACTTTTAAAAAGCTGTTAATCATAATTATTTAATGAGCACTTAATATCTCAACTCTGTACTAGGCATTCTAGGAAAATAAAGAAATTGAGGCATTGTTTCATAATCTAAAATCAAAAAAAAATTGGTCACACAAAAAAAGCAGAAGAATATAGAAAGAAACATGTAATTAAATATACCTCATTATTCCCAAATTCTGATTATAATTGCATTTACTTCATCTATAATTAAAAAGCCCCATGAATTTAATCTCTATTCATACATGCATTTTATTATGTTTCTGGATACTGAGTGTACTATCTAAATTTTCCTATATATAGCTTCTGTGATTAATTAATTAGTGCTCTGATGAAATGAGCTTAAGTTTGAGGTTCACTCCCAGAAACAAACTAATTGTGTGATTTTGAGTAATGATAATTACCACTTGGTTACTACTTTGCCTGCATTAGAAACAGTTCATCCAGCAAGTAAATATCAGAGCAATGCGTTTACCCAGGTCTGAGTCCAAAGCAAATACTTAAGTAATTTGGACCTTGGTTTCTTCATCTCAAAAATGGGGGAATAATGCCTATCTCCTAGAGCTTTCTTGGTAAAAATGAGAAGAACTGGTTGTAAAATGTTGAATATTGTGCTTTGGCATATATTGTGCCTTCAGTAAAGGATGGAAACTCATTATTATTAACTTCATTGATCCTAATCTTGGTCTGTTCCATGGTGATTCACTACACCTATAGCCCAAACCATAAACCATTCTCCATGGAAATAGGCAGCAGGTGGACTCCTTGAGAAAGTGAAAATATTTCCATGAAGAACTGCTTCCAGGATGGTGAGGCCATAGGGTCATCTTCAGATTAAAACACTGGCTCAGGAACCACCCTCCACCACCAAATTGATAAGGTGGACATGAATAGAAAAAATTATTAAAACAGTGGTTTTTAAGAGGACTCCGGTAATTTCAACTTTATTTTACACAAAGGCTAAACAAGCCATAATTTGAAAAGTTCAGAGGTGAAAATGAAATATAAGAGAAAATTGAATTGTCAATAAAGTTAAATCCTAAAAGAGACTGTCCACAAAATGGAGATCATTTCCGATATTAATGAACATTTGTTTTAAGACTTGACTAGAAGAGTCTAGATAAGAAATAAACTTCTTTTTATTTCTCTTAGATTTTAAATAGTCAAAACATAGGAAACTATTTAAAGGATTCATGTGCTTGTGTGTGTGTTTTTTTTTTCACAAACTGTTATAATATGGCATACCTACAAAAACAATCTCACATACATCTTCAAAAGTAGTTACAAAACCATCTCTTTTACAGTATTCATATCCTGAACATAAAACCCACATTTCTTTCAGGATTTAATACCATCTTGGAGGATATCTTTAGAATCCCCATAGATAAGGAATAATTGCATCCCAGATACACTCAATAGAAATTTAACAGAGCTTCTTGTCTCTTTTCTACATTCAAGAATTTAAATTCAAGGGGTTTGTATGTTTATATATTAATAAAATGTGTTTGATAATTATGGAGCTAAAAATGAGTAATTCTTCCAAGTGGCCAGTTGTCCTGTAACCTAAACAATCAAGGAAAATAAAGCAAACAGGATCGCCGTTTAAGGTACCAATTTGTGTCACAACAGTGATGATGCTTTCACAAAATCCACCATTACTCCAGTTAATGGCTAGTGAGTAAGAGTACACACGACTTTTGCCTTGGTTCAGAAAACTCAGGACATTAACTGAGGAACTGACCATTAATCCCAGCTAATGTAGAGGCTATTTTCAGAGGATCATTGCTCAAGCAATCTTCTGTTCAAACCTAAGTGCAGTTCAGGTGGCTAGATCTATAATGATTTTTTTTTTAATGGTGCATTTCTATAAAGAAAACTGGTTTGCAGTCAGTTAATTCAATATTCCTTTTCTTAAAACAATGTCCAGTAGTCCCCAATTGTCCACCTGACATGTAACTTACAATCTCTGGGTCATAGATATTTAGCTATTTTTTGTCAATTATTAATGCCTTATTAATCCACCCTCTGAATTCACTGAAAATCAGGTTAAGACAACAACAGAATGTTCTGCCAAAGTCATCAAGGATATTGAATGGGAAAGATCTATCTACACTCTTTGAAATATATAATTCATAATAATCCCTTAATAAATATCATGCATTTGGAAGGGACACTTGGAATTAGAATAGCACTGGGAGTAGATGAAAATATTTGCAATTAATAAGATGACTGGAAACTAAATTGAAAAAAAGATAATGGAATATTCATATTCCAAAGAAAACGTGTTCATGGGCAAACTAACTGTCCAACAACAGGAGCTTGGATAAATATATTTGCTACCTTTATATAAACCAATAGTATTTGACCATTAAAAATGATATGGCAAGCAAAGGTTAATTGTCTTGGGAAGGTGTTTGCCATATATAGTAAAGAGAAAAGATAGTGTCAGGAGAATATGCATACTGTGAGTTATATAGGGCATGTGCATAATATGAGAAAGAGAGAGCAAGAATGAACATCATCAGGAAGAATCACGCACTAAGGTGTTCCCATCTCACAGTGTTCATTTCTGGGATAGGAGAAGGAATTACATGTTCTATTTTGTTACTTTTTATTTTTGCTTATCTCTTTTTTCATTTTTATAATGAATATTCAGTGCGTTTTAAAACTAGTTAAGCACACGTATTTTTAGCTTCAAAAAGATCTACATGTTTGATAATTACCAAACAATAATTTAAAAATATTCTGTCTCCAAGGGAATAAGGCAAACTTATGCAATTGAACTTCTCTATCACTGACCACTGCAGCTACTGCCACTTAGTGAAAATGTAAACCACTAACATTACAGCACAAGAATAGTACACAGGTGAGCTGTGTTGCTGAGGATTCCTTTGGGTTGGTGAAAACGGAGATGTCTCATTTGTCAACCTTCTAGATCAAAGGAAATAATAGTTTTAGTATATGGGAAATAATAGTTTAGTTCTACTGATATCTCACAATTTTTTTAACAACCACTATAGGGAAGATGGTGCCTTTTAATTATGTCCCAATGACAGTAATCATAAAGGAATAGCTTATAATGGGATAACTATGAAATACCAAGCATTGAGCAAGTTGCTTGTGGTTCGCAGAGTTTAGTGTTATTCCTAAGGACGCCAGCCAGATAGACAGAATTTGAATCCAGGAATTTCATACTCCAAATCCTTACTCTTCTCCTTCTTTTGGAATGAAAAGAAGGAATGATTGGATTCCCACAAGCTAGATATCCTTATGGACAATATAAAATAGATTCCAATAAATGAGAAAGTGTAATTTGGCTACTATCTGTACCAAAAGGTTGGGAAAAAAAATCTAAATATCCTACAGAGAGAATATAATAAAAAATTGAGATGTATTTATATAATGAGATATAGCATGTAGCCATTAAATACAATTTTAAGAATTTGTAATAACAAGCAAATATTTGTAACACTTTATTACTAATAGTTAACACTTTTTTGGAACACTGACCAGGTGCCGGGCATGTGCTAAGCACTTTACATGCATTAGCTCTTTCAAGCCCCATAAATGTCTTATGAGATTTATCCTATTATTAGCCTTATCTTACAAATGAGCTTAGTAATGTACGCAAGTTCCCATGGTTGGAAAACAGCTAGAATTTGAAAAATGAATTTGCAATAAATGAGTGGGATACAATATTGCATATAAAGTATTATCTCAGCTGCATTAAATGCACAGAATAAAGATTGAGATGAAATATGCAAATATAATTATAACTAAAGTCTATGCATGACAGGATTTTAAATATTCATCTTTTTCTGGTTTTATACAATGAGAATGTATTATTAGATTTAATGATAAAAATAATTGCTACTTTTTAAAGTCAGAAATGTTTGGAGACTTCCGTTTTGGGATAGCTCAACCTAATTAACTCTATAGTAAAATATCTTTTATTTAAAGTAAAAACACATATGCATCTGACCTCACTCAAGCATGTTCTATTATCATGGAGGCATGAGGCATTCAAGAAAGTTGATCCCCAGAGGTGGCAGCCCATGAGAAAGTAAGCTTTATACGCTGAGTCTCTATTGCTCATTATTATCTATGAATTTCCTGTAGTGACGAGTCATTGCTCTGTGCCAGGGGCACTCAATCACTATTACCTACTGACAGAGCTGAAAATGGCACTATTGATTGTTGTAAACACTCACCAAATATTTGTAGAGTGAATGATCCGCATCTCATCTGGTTAATTGCATCAAGAGGCTATGGCACGGTCTCTCTGAATCCTGAGTTATACTGGGCATTCACTTGAGCTTTAGCACTATGAGATTCATTGGGGGATTATACAATTGGACGATGGAAGTGTGCACTTCAACTGCCTCTAATACATCCATTCTGCCAAGGTAGAATTACTCCCTCAGGTTCATAACCAAGTGTACTGTCCAATATTGTTTTTATGCATAACTCAGGGAATCCAATATCCTGCCATTTAGTCTAACTACAAAATTATTGAACATCCTAACAGCCAGGCCTATATTTAGTACAGCAGTGAATTAGAGCTCACCATCAGAACACTGCTTATTGAGATGCTCCATGGCACATACTTGCAATGATGAAATATACTTTTTATTAGCAGGAAAAATGACTTCAAAGATATTCTTTTGATTCCAGAATAGAGAAAGATAAGTAGTAGCATGATTGGAGTTCTCTGTGCAATTTTAGATGCACATTAAATGTAATAATGTATGGAAAGTACCCTAATCAGATCCTAGAATGTAGTATGTGTTTGAATAAACAATTATTTTTTGTGGTATTCTGTTACTGTGGAATATACACACATCTGTAGGGGTAATCTGTAGATAATGTGATTATAATTTATCTAAGCACCTTTGAAGGATGTAATCAAACTCCCAATGGCTTTGTTCTTCAATCATATTTCCACCCATCTTTCACAGGAAACAGGATCATTAAGAGATATAGCCCAAACTCACACAGCTATCCTGAAGAAGCTCTAATACACTGATTTTTTTTCCTTGTCAGTCAAATGCCTGAATATAATTCCAAAAGGCAATACTTCATAACTCTATTTGCAGAATGAGTCCATCTCATAGCTACAACATGCAAGCCAATCAAAATGCTATCCCTTTTATAGTGGGAGAAAAGCAAATTTGTTATGATTAACTGCCTTGAATTCTTATTATCTGAGGGCTTGTTTTCTTTCTCTCCTCCACCCTAAATTCTTAGGGGAGGGATACATGGATTATTTGTTCTTTATTGCTGTGTTAGGTTCGTTCTTTCTTTTTTTATTAAATACAATTTTATTGATATATATTGACATACCAGATAATCATCCAAGGTATACAATCAATGGTTCACAGTATCATCATGTAGTTGTACATTCATCACCATAATCGATTTCTGAACATTTTCATTACTCCAAAAAAAAAAGAATAAAAATGAAAATGAAAAAGAACACTTAAACTATCCCATACCCCTTATCCCCCTATTATGCATTTATTTTTTGTCTTTATTTTCTTACTCAACTGTTCATACACTGTATAAAGGGAGTGGGAGCCACAAAGTTTTCACAATCACATGGTCACACAATGTAAGCTATGTAGTTATACAATCATCTTCAAGAAACAAGGCTACTAGATCGCAGTTCAACAATTTCAGGTATTTCCTTCTAGCTATTCCAACACAAAAAAAACTAAAAAGGAATATCTATATAATGCATAAGAATAACCTCCAGAATGTCCTCTCAACTCTATTTGAAATGTCTCAGCCACTGAAACTTTATTTTGTTTCATTTCCGTACTCCCTTTTGGTCCAAGAAGCCTTTCTCAATCCCATGATTAGGCTATTTCTTTTTATCTCCTCAAAAAAACACTGCCCTTTGAATGGCATACCCTATGATTTATCCATGAATGCCTCTCTGTTGTAGTCCCTCATTTTTTTTTTTTCCCCCAAGAGAAGCCTCTTAATGGGGTCTTGCTGCCTCTACTTTGGCACCATTATGAATATCTCATTGCACAAAATCCAGATGGAACTTTTTTAAACATACCTTGATCATGTTAATTTTCATGCTCCAAATATTAATGGTTTCTGTTATCTATAGAAACATATCCAAACAAGGTATCAGACCTCACTCTCTGCCTTCAATTTCAAACACACTTCCCGTTACTCAAACCAAACCAGCCACATTCTCCTTACAAGTGTTTCTGCCTCAGGATCTTTGAACATGCTGTTAGTTCTGGATGGAAAGCCCTTGCCTAGATCTTGCCTTATTGGTTCCCTCATTTCATCATGGTTCTTGCTCAAATATCACCTCAAAAATCCTCCTCCACTGATTTCATGTGAATAGCTTCCTATTTCTTGTCATCTGTAAACTCTTAATCTATTTTATACTTTTTCTTAGTACTGTCTGCCCTTAGCACTACCTGAGTCTTTATTATGTATTTTTCCCTTTTATCTTTATTTTCTGTTTTCCACATCAAATTGTAAGCTCTATAGAAGATCAAAGAATTTCTTTCTCTTGTTCAAAGTTGCACCCCTCTAACTTAGAATGGTCAGTAGCACACAATAGATGTGAAGTTAATATTTATTTATTGAATAGATACATTTCTTAAAATAGATCAAACATGATCACAGAGCCTATTACAAGTGGCTCATATATTCTAATGCATTCAGAGCTTATGAAAAGTGTCACAGCCTTAAAATTCAACCTTGACCTTTCTCTGATGCCACCTTCTAAACCTAATTAGAAATTTCAGATTTTCTTTTCATCCCACATTTGAACACCAAAGCACAGAGTATTTATATTCCTACTTCCAATGTTTTCATAGAGGGGAGGACTCTCATAGAGAGGAAGGAATGCATAAGATATATTTCTATAGACCTCTTTTCCGGGGGAAGAGAAGTGACATGTCTGTTTGGAGAGACTGGAGAAAGGAACATGGCCCCTGAGGTTCAGAGTTCTTTGGCTTTACATATTTGGTTCTCTCCTCTTCTGAGAAGTTCTTTAAAGATTTTTCAATCCTGCAGAGACACAGCCCATTCCCAGGTCTGATGCAGATGGGCAGTTGTGGAAGAAGATGTAGTTGTATCTGTGGCAGGGTGATTAAGTTTCTATAGTTCATGTGTGTAGGGTTGCACATTAGGAAGCCAGATTTTGACTTCAGGTCAAGACATACTCACCAAATCAACTTTATTAATGATAAAGCTGATAATTTGTTTTGAACCTGTCTGACTCCTGTATCTGGTTTCTCAGTTGACTGTACCTCAGAGCGAGGTGAGGTCAATGAATAATTTTTACTCCTGAAACCCAGATGCACGTATGTTAACTTCTTCTATGTCTTTTGGTCCCTCACTATGTGCACAGTCACTTGCTCAATATTTAATGAGAGCCTACTAAGCGTAGGACTCTCCATGAAATATTAAGGATGAAAAGATGAATAAGATACATCACTGACCTCATGGAACTAATATTAAAGTGGTCACTCAAATTACTTCTAACCCTAATTGACCATATGATACATCTAGGGATACACTAGCTTGAATTTATTGAAAAATAAATAAACAGATTTATTTTTTTAACTAGATGATTAATATTCTCTTCCATGATGCGGTCCTTCACCTTATTACCCCCAGTAACTTAGGTCAAGGATGATAATGTGATTCAAACACATTAAATCTTGATATCATCCTTTCCCTTCAAATGAAAGAAAAAAAGAGTATGGTACACATGCAACAAATAAGAATGAAGTAATCCAGAAGCAGATGCAAAGATCATTTCAGAGCCATCAATTCCATCAGGGAAGCCAGGAGACAAGTCATCAGTCAGACTTTAATCAGCAGCAATGGAGAGGACGAAAAATGAGGAGCATGCTGAGGGTAATCATCAAGACTGCATACTTTCTACCAAGATCATTTTTTCCATCAGCGGCAATTGAGTCAGTGCTCCATTGTGTTTATAATGAACATTTTTTAAGGGGAAAAAAAAGGAGATGGGAAGGAAGGGCACAGAAGAGAAATAAGAGTGGCAGGGAAAGAGTGCCCATCCAGTTTGCTTGGGTGGAATATATAACGTGAACATAATGGGGGGGGGGTGTGTTGGGAGGGTGTTACAACTATCAAAATTTGTGTGTGCTGCCTCAGCATCTGTCTTACTTAGGCTAAGCCACTTGCCTCAATGCCAACCTCTGCCCTAGTTAATAAGCAGCTTCCCAGCCCTGGGGCAGAAACATCCCTGAAGCCCAGGCCTGCATCTGTGGTCACCACCCACACCACCCACACCACCCACACACCTCACCCAGAACCCACAGTTGGTTCCAAATGATGAATTCCCATCCCCACCACCTTCAGACCCTGGGTCCTTTTACCTTTTCATGTTTTTGCTTTAAAGAAACCAATCCCTGGTTCCTGCAGGAAATTTACTAACCCCCACTCCTGGGCTACAATAAAGGCACAAGCCTGCAGGTCCCTCTTGCCCTGCTCGTGTGCTCCCCACCTACTGACTGAGCTACCCAAGCCCATCGTGCTTCCTGTCAACCCCTCATGGCACCCCTCTCTTTCTGGGACCTGTAGGCATCACACTATCTTTTGTCATGCATTATGGCCTTGGTTCCCCATTGTGTCACATCTGACTTCCACTTGGACCCAAATTTAAAATCCAACTTAACTAATTTGAAACAGAGGGGCAACAGAAAATCTAGCATCTTGATTAGACAAGGCTTTGTAAGCCAAAGTAAAGGATTTTGACTCTATCTAAAGAACAAAGGGAAGCCATTGAAAGATTTTATCTAGAGAGATGATGTCCCCCAATTAATATTTGTAAAAGCTCACCTTGCCTGCTGCAAAAATACATTGGATAGGATCAACAGCAAAAATTTCCAGGATAGTACTGTTCTATTTGACATCTTATGTGGTCTTCAAAAATGGTGGAGATAAAAAGGTAAAGCAGTTTAGGACCAAGGTAAGTCCTAAGTTACCATCTACTGAGGCAAACTACTTTTATCCTTAGAGACAGCACAGATTTTCATATGCCTTGGTCATTGGGCAGAACTTCTCAGAAGACTCCAGAAGGTTGAAAAGCTTAGAGGGGAACCAGGATGGTCACGCATATGCTCCGGGAGTAGGGCTGTGTATACCTCTCACCCTGCTTCCCTTAATGTACCAAGAAATATTCAAGAAGACTAAAAACCACTGGAAAGAACATAACATGGTACACTGGAAGGACAGCACGATTGGTTATTAAGATACCTGGGGTTGAGTCCTAAATCTGCTCAAACAATATATGACCTCATATTAAATACATCTGTTACTCTTGCAGATCTTGTCCTCTGGATGCCTGGTTGTGTCAATCTGATACACAACCTAAGGATTCCTAAATATGAATAAGACAGAAATGTTACCATGGTATTGCTGTGTATCTGTTGACTGATGGTAGACATCTGAACACCACCATGGCTTGAGGGAGCCCCCGAGACACAGTTGCCATTCCAACAGTGAAGCATTAGTAGCACCTGTAAGGATCCCCCAAATAAGAGTGGCCTATGGAGCAATCGTCTCGGAGCCTACAATATCAAGTAGTAAAGTATTTGAAACCAATTACACAGAGTTATTTGTCCATTCTATTCTAAGATATTATCAGGACCAATTTCATCTAGCCCCGCAACTGGTGCTACATCTAAGGAATTGCTATTCACTTAGTAAATTTTGGATATTTATATATTTATTATGACATTGTCCAGCATATGGCAACAAAGCATCTTATTTTAGTAATTTGCTAAAAGGTAGTTCTTGAGTTAAGCCCCTAAATTACACCAAAACACTGTATGGGCTAGCTGTGGTCCTGCTTCACATCCCTGCTTACCTCCATGACCACCTGAAGTCTGAACCCACTGGTCTTGCATCCTTAGAGTGATTTGTACATCTCTAATCTAACCCAGGCCCTCACTGCATCCCTGTGTCTGTGGCCCTATACACTCAGTTTCTTTCAATTCTCCCTCCATATGATTGACTATTAGAGCTATCTTGGTTTTCCCAACATGCCTGAAAGCAGAACAGGGCTTAGAGGGGCAAAGTAATCCCATGGAGTGAACCATGTTTACAGGGGGCATGCACACCCACAGGGAGCTGCTACTCTGCTTTCCTCCCTTCCTCCATGCCCCAAATCTCCATTCCGGAGAGAGAAGAATGTGATTGTGGAAATGATGTGGTTTTGTTATAAATTTTGTCCAAAGGAGTTCTAGAAAATCATGTGGCCACTCTGCATGTAAACTCCCTGAAAGTTTCTAAATTCTATCTTTGGTTGGATATCCCATATCCCTTCAGTGTCCTTTAATTATAAAGGTATTGTAGACAGGAATTCTCTGATGGGGCTCCTTTATGGATATAAGATCCATTAACCTATAAAACAACAACATAGCTCAGGTGGCTTGCTTTAAGGAAAATTATCAACTTGTACTGAAGATACTGAAGCCCATTCCTAAAACTGCAGTACTGAACATTCCAGTACTAAACATTGAAAGCAAATAGCAGTCTGTGATTCTCAAATAAAACTGATTATGAATCTTTGTGTGTACCCTAGTGACCTCAGAAAGGACATTTAATAAAAGGCCTTGTGTTGGTATAAAACCCTTAGGGCAAAACCTATAAATGGAACTAAACAGACAAAATTTCTCTTCATCAAAAAGGCATTTTTGTTATTGCCCTAATACTCCCTCCCTTAGAGAAGACGAAACTTTCATTGCTATCATTAGAGCAGACTCTAAAGAAGTTTGAATATAAAATGTTTATCCTGCTTATTGCATTTTACTCTTCATGGATAATGCAAATTGATACATCATTATAACTAATGTTTCTAGTCAATTTATACTCTCCAGTACTCCTGCCTTGTGGCTGAATGTCCACAGAAGAATAACTTTTTTTGAAAGAAAAAAATTAAATAGTTCTCACAAAGGTTTGCATTTTAAAATTCAGCATAAAATAACTGATTACTGATATCATCTCCAAATTCTTATAGAAATATATTCTCTGTAACTAACCACAGGAACTTGTAGCTAAAATACCACTTTCACCCTAGTGGAAAAATCATAATTCAAACCATGAAACTAGAGCTGCCTACTTAGAATTTTGCTTTGGTTGCTCTAATAGTAAATGATCTCTGAAATAAGCTACTATATTTGGGTTATTCATCTCATTTCTCTCTTCCTTTCACATTTTTAGATTGCATGCAATGCTTCTGACCAAAGGGCAAAGGAAATGTGCTCACTGGATTTAAACAACCCTGTGCTCATCTCGAAAGTCCCAAATATGGCACAGAAGATAATTGTTCTGCCACATAAGTTAAGGCATAAGAACAAAGAATGCTAATGTACCTTAATGCCTATGCTTGCTGTGCAAAGTTTGAGTAATAAGAAAACTTGAAGTGTGTTGAAATGAAAGTGCTGATGACTTGCCAAGTATAACTGGAACTCTGAAGAATTATATTCCATACTTGAATGCCAAAATAAAAGGAAACTATCCATACAGAAGGTAAAGCATCAAAGAAAAGAAGTATAATAATCTTCAGAAATAATGTTTAGGAAAGTTGAAAACTAAAGCACTCTTTTAAACATGTATTTCCAACATCTGACCTGGTTTACAAGTGACTTGAAAATGTGGCCAGTTCCTTACATTTCTTTGTGATCCCTTTGCTTACCACAATGCCTATTACATAGCAACTGATTAGTAAAATGCCATTTTTTTCCAACATTGGTGAAGATATTTTACACTAACAGAATCTTGGAGTCAGAAATTATCCAGGAAAACATACAGCCCAACTCCCATCTTTATAGATGGAGAAACCAGAGCTCAGAGTAGTTCCTCACTTTGTCAAGGTCAAATACTATTTCATCACAGAAGAGGGACTAAGCTCAGGATTTTCCATCTCTCAATCCAGTGCTTTTTCCAATGCAGGCTATCAAATATCATCAACATATATGAAATAATTACCCTACGCAGTGATGTCACCTTGCATAATGTGACTATGTCTTCAACAAACAGATTTTGAAGCCTTATAGTGTGCCAGCTGCTATGGATAGAGGGATAAGTAAAATAAAACTTCCTTCTCTAAAGAAGCTTATGGTCTGGTAGGGATGTGTGCTGGTTTGAATGTATTATGTCCCTCAAAATGCCATTATCTTTGATGTAATCTTGTGTGGGCAGATGTATCAGTGTTGATTAGATTGTAATTCTTTGAGTGTTTCCATGGAGATACACCCCACCCAACTGTGGGTGGTGACTCTGATTGGATAATTTCCATGGAGATGTGGCCCCACCAATTCAGCATGGGCCTTGATTAGTTTACTGGAGCACTATATAAGCTCAGACAGGAGTGAGCTTGCTACTGCCAAGAGGGACCCTTTGAAGAATGCCCAGGAGCTGAGAGAGGAAATGCATATGAGAGACAGTTTAAAGACGGCTGTTGAAAGCAGACTCTTGCTCCGGAGAAGCTAAGAGAGGACAAATGCCCCAAGAGCAACTGAGAGTGACATTTTGAAGAGGAGCTGTGACCTAGAGAGGAACATCCTAGGAGAAAACCGTTTTGAAACCAGAACTTGGAGCGGGCACCAGCCACGTGCCTTCCCAGCTAACAGAGGTTTCCTGGACGCTATTGACCATCCTCCAGTGAAGGTACCCAATTGTTGATGACTTACCTTGGACACTTTATGGCTTTAGGACTGTAACTTGTGTAACCAAATAGACCCCCTTTATAAAACCTGTCCATTTACGGTGTTTTGCATTCCGGCAGCATTAACAAACTAGAACAGGATGATATACATTTAAATAAAGGTTTTCTATTGCCTAAGAGATAAAGTAATGTTCCTTAAAAGAGCATAAAAGAACAACCAAAGCAATCTTTAAAAAGATTAACAAGGTTGGAGGACTTACACTTCCTGGAACTACTACAGTTACAATCATCGAGACCATGTGGTACTGGCTTACAAATAGACAGAAAGATCAATGGCAAAGAATTGAAAGTTCAGAAATAAACCCTTACATATATGGACAATTGATTTTTGAGAAAAATGCCAAGGCTATTCAATGGGGCAAAATAGTTATTACCACAAATGTTGCTGGTACAATTGAATATCCACATTCTAAAGATCAGTTTAGACTGTTACTCCAAACTATGCACAAACATTAAGTCAAAATGGACCATAGAACTAAATGTGAGAATTAAAATGCTGAAAGTCTTTAAAAAATAATTTTAGGAATAAATCTTTGTGTCTTTGAGGTAGGCAAAGTTCTTACATCAAAACCATGAGCACAAAAAATATGAGAAAAATATTATAAATTTTACTTCATCAAAATCAATAACTTGCAAAGATGTAATTAAAAAAGTGAAAAGACATGCCACAGACTGGGAGAAAACATTTGCAGTCATATAAACAATAAGGGACTTTTATACAGAATATGTAAAGTACTCTTACAATCCAATAAAAAGTCAAGTAACCCAATTAAAAATCTGGGCAACAAATTTAAATAAAAATTTCACTAAAGATGATGTATACATTACAAATAATCCTATTACAATATTTTCAACAACAAGTTATTATGGAATGCAAAATAAAACTATGAGATAACTTTCAATCCACTAAGATAACCATAATTATAAAGACAAGCGTTATCAAAGATGTGGAGAAATTGGAACATGCATATATTGTAGGTGAAAATGTAAAACGCTACAGCCTCTTTGGAAAACAGTTTGGCAGTTTCTTAAAATGTTGACTTTATTGTTACCATATGGCTCACCAATTGCACTCCTGGGTATCTACTCAAGAGAAGTGAAAACATATGTCCACACAAAGACTTGTACACAAATGTTCATAGCAACATTATTCATAATGGCCAAATAGTGGAAAAAATCCAAAATGTGCATCAACCGATGAATGGATAAACAATCCATATATGGAAGAGCTACTCAAAAGGAACAAAGTACTGACTCATGCTACAGTATAGATGGACCTCAAAACATTATGCTAAGTGAAAAAAGCTAGACATAAAAGATCACATATTTTATTATTGCATTTATATTAAACATCAGGCAAATCTATAAAGAAAGAAAATAAATTAGTGGTTGCCTAGGGCTGCTGGTGGGAAAGAAGAATGTCTATAAATAGGCACAAAGTTGTTTTTTGGGTGATAAAATGCTCAAAAATTAAATTGTGCTGATGTCTGTAAGCCTACTAAAATCTTTGAAACATATAGTTAAAATGAGTGAATTTTATGGTATGAAAATTATATTTCAATAAGGCTATTAAAAATAGAATTAAAGATTCTGCATTATCTGATCCCATTGTCCCAACTTATTCCCCAACTATATTTTTACTTTATATTGTTTTTAATTTTTCATACACTATGGTCTCTCGCAACTTCATTCTTGATGATTAGCCTTCTGGGACTATACTTTCCATAATTCATCGCTTGAATAGCCCCTATTCAACCTCTGAAGTAAGTTCAAGTACTGTCTCATGCAGAAAAAATTTCAGGCATGCCAAAGTCATTTGCCTCCTAGCAGCTCCCATTATATCTTATACCTACTATTGCTCACATACTCAATTTAGTATGATAAATTTACCTGTTTAACATCCTGTCTGCCCATTGGACTAAAAGCTCTCTAAGAGCAAAGCAATTTGTCTCATTTATCTTTGGGTCTCTCTGCAATGCCTAGTAAATGTAGTAGGTTTTAGAAACATATTTATTGAACAATAATAAAGTGTGATAAGAACAAAGAAGTTGGTAAGAAATATGTATACTGAGAACACAGATTAACAGCTTCACTTGGTATGATCAAGGAAGATTCAACAGGACTGGGTCAGAGAAGGGAGATAAAAATATGATACATGGTTAAGAATAAATCTATTAAGGTAAAATAAGAAAAGTCTTAAAACATGAAATAATGATAATGCAAAGGAAAGGATGTTTATCTTTTATTTTATAAATAACCAAATAAAAGAATCACTGCAGGGGTTCTTAACCTTTTTTGTACCTTCACACAGATAGTGTATAGTTTCACTTTTTTTAATCCATTGCATCAACAAACATTACTAGCCCAAAGTTTACATCTCAACTGCAGAGAAACTGAGGACTGCAGAGGTAGACTATTGTAACAAATGTGACTCAAAAAATTAGTAACAGAAAGTAGGTTTTAATCCAAGACACTGTATTCTTTGCCCAGGGTTTTTCCTACTTATATTTCTTATACTATTACCTTTATTGTATTCTTTCCATGCCTGCTCTTGTCAGTGTGTGTGTGTGTGTGTGTGTGTGTGTGTGTGTGTGTGTGTGTGTGTCTATAGACAAGAGGGGAGGAGGAATAGGTTACAGCAGGCAGCAAACTGCTTGCAAAGGAAAGTTGTGATGATTACTAACACTAACAGCTAAAATGTATTATTGAATATTGACTTGGCAATATTGGCAATTGAATATTGACCAGGCACTGTGCTAAGTACTTTATATGCATTACCTCCTTTGATAATCCAACTTCCTAAGAATTTAAGTAGGAAAACATTGAGGCACTTGAAAGTTAAGAGAATTGCTGGATGTCATCTAACCAGAAAGAGATAGTATTCAGCCATATAATCAAGCCATATAATCCCCAGAGCATACAGACATCTATAGCTTCATTTTTCAATTAATCCTGTAGTACTTGTTATACTTGTCTCACCTTTACATGATATATCTGGATTCTAACCTCCTTACCCATTCTCCCATTTATAGCCTCACCATAATTAGGGGGAGAGGAGTAGTATTTTAGAATCACTTTTTAATCTACAAAATAGGCTTCCCTACCTGATTATGATCCAAATTCTGTCCTTAGTGCTATTATTGCATGTAAAAGTACAGAAATACTTCTCTTTGTTCATCCTTCCCCTAAAGAGTCTGTATTTAAGTGGCACTTCAGCCAGACTCATACTTATTCTGTAAACCGGACCCAGACAGCAGGCCCATTAGGAGATCTACTTGTGCAGTATCTCATTGTCCATTAATTTGTATATTATATGCAGTTGAAGGTAATAAAATGGCATCCTCATAAAACCATTAACATCCTGCTAATTTGGAAAACTTCACCTTCTGTCTGAACTATTGATACTTGAAAGACTATGTCCACGTTTTCAATGAGTCTGATTATTTCCACTAGAAATATATTTTAAATGTGGATTAAGCCTTTCTTGTATTCTATTATGACCCAGATCATTATCATGACTGACTTCCATAAAATCTAACAGCCAACCAAGAATAATAGGAAATTAATTTGCTGGGAGTCTGGCATATTTAATGCATGAGGAGTTGCAAGGCAAAATCTGCATCTCTACATTCTCATACAGCACCCTCAAATTCAGAAAACATTGGTGAGCATTACAGACAAGAACTTGGCCTCAAAGTCTTTCGTGAGAACTTTATTTTTTTTTTTTTACGTAAAATTTTTCCTGTTATTTGGATACTTTAATGTCAATTTCTGGTAGTAGAAATTACTTAATTACCTAATTGTTATATTTCTTGGTGCTTTGGCCTCCATAATTCCCTCCTCAATCCCTACCCCTGCAATAGGATAGTGCTTCGAATCACATAGCCATCTTATAAATTTCTGCTACATGACTGAGAAAATTGATTCAGTTAGAAAATAATGGATTCAGAGTGTAAAATATTTACAGATGGAATTCAACTACTAAAGATACTTCTCATGTCCCCACTATTTATTTTCTATTTAAGCAACCCCATATAATCACAAATTAAACAATTTTTATAATTATGAATTGAGAGAAATTGCCAGGTTAGAGATAAATTATATATAATGTCATAGAAAAATAATGAAGCATTTATTCAGAGGCAGAGATAAAGCTAGAATTCTGAGTCAAATGGACCCTATTGCTTTGACCCCAGAGTCAAAACGTTGAGGCCTCAGGATTTTCAGCTATGATTTAATCAAGTGACAAACCCAAAATATTGGAATGTCTCTTTCTTTATTTTCTCAAAGTATCTCCTCTTTTATATTGGCCCTTACCCTGATACCTAGGAAAAGTATTTTAAAAGTGAATAATGGAGCTAGAAAAGACTTTATTAATCATCTAATTCAACTGTCACATTTTAGAGATAAGAAAACTGAGGTCAAGGAAGGAAATTTGCCAAAGAAATTAAACAGCTTGTCAAGCCCTTCCTACAATACCGCTTTGCCCCCAATTCTGCCCTTCTCCTAAGTCCAATCCAAAGTAAACTTCTTCAGGAAGAAAAGGAAGGGAATGCTTTTCCCCAACTTTGGGTTGTTCTTTCTTTTCTCTTCCAACATTGCTTATTTCTTATAGGTCAATTCTTGAGATAATGTTCTCTGATTCTTTCTTCCCCACAACAGGATAATATCAAAGCCCAAAGGCAAAGCCATGGTCTCTTTGGGGAAAGCCCTGGTCAGTATCTCCCGGTTTTTCTGAGGTTTCTCTTCAACTCACTTATTTTCTTTATCTCCCCTGGGTAATCAGAAATATCAATAACTACCCACACATCTTTATTTAAGTGAGCAGCTCTGGAATTAGAATTTTGGTCATGAATCCTGGGTTTGGTACTTAATAAACAAGTGATCTGTGGGTGGTTATTTAATATTTCTTATCCTCAGATTTCTCATCAATAAAATGAGAACAGCCATAACAGTACTTACCTTGTGTGGTTATTGTTAAGATTATATGATTTAATATAGAACACAAAGTACATGCTTACTACTAATAATAGCTAATATTTTGGGAAACCTAACATGTGCAATCCACTGTTGTTTGTATCTTTCAGGTATCATATCATTTATTTCTAAGACACATATATTATTATTGTCCCCATCTTGAAAATGAGTAATCTAAGGCAAAGAGATTCATAGAGATAAGGCAAATACCTTCAAGGAGAAGGTAAATATCCAATATCACTGAGCTAATAAGTCTTGGAACTGAGATTTGACCCATAAGATATATACCCTCAGATACTAAACTAAATTTGAGCTTTTGTTATCATCACAAATATACCTGAGGCATTAAATTAGTCTCCATGTGGTGAGTACCTACAGCCTCCTACGTACATAATAATGCTCCAAACTTTTGATTATTATTATTTGCAAGTATTACAACTTATTATTTAAAATCTCTTTTCATAGTGCTGGAAGTCAGCATTTCATCTCCTCTTGACTTTTCAGTCACTTGGTATTAATCCAAATGCTGGAAAGTGTTCAACATTCAATACACAAGATCAAAACTGGTTTCTTCTAAAAAAAAGGGGGGGGGTGGATTGTATATTCTTTTCTACTTTGCAGTTATTGAACACTTACTTGTTTTACTCCAGTGGTCCTAAAACTGTAGTGTGAATCAGGATAAATTGGAGAGCTTGTTAAAATATAGATTATTGGGACTCCCCCTCAAGATTTCTGATTCAGTAGTTCTTTGTGAGACCCAAGAATGAACATTTCTCAAAGTTCTCAGAGATGCAGATGCCGCTGGTCCAGGGGACACTTTGGGAGCCATTGTGCTAAGCATTATACTAACAAATTTGGGGCTTATCTCATTTAATCCTCATGACAAAGAATGAGGAAGGTATTATTGTTATCAACATCCTAAAAATGAAGAAATTGAGGCATTGAGAATATAAGTCACTTGTCCAAAGTTGCACAGCTAGTACAGGTGGCATTGTGATTTGAGCAGGAAAGCTATTTGCAAAGTCCTTACATACTGTTCATAACTCCTCTATTCTGCCATCTTGCAGCTTTAAGTAATGAAACTAATTATTACCTGTCTTATAAGGTTGCTGTGAGACCCCAGTGAAATGTAAAAGTGGATGCTCACAGTACAGTGCCTGGCACAGGGAGGTACTCACTACACATTGCTTTCGGTAAACACTGCTTTGCATTTGTAACCATCACCCTGCACTTCCTCTTATTGCTCATAAAACACTAACTGTTAAATCTCCTCCAGGTCTTAATTTATCCAATCAAAAATCCAATATGTTTTTCCATATTTGGAAAAGAGAAAACAAGAAAGTACATGCATGTGTTTGAGTAGTTATAATAGGGGTAAAGAGGTGAAAGTCCAGGGTTCCCATTTCTTCTCCTTAATACATTGAAATATTAAATCACAGAAAGTTTTCTCCACTGTTTGGAACCAAGGGACTTGTACAGACCACAACACTCCTGAGGCATAGGCACAACCTACATTTAGAAGCACAAGGAAAAATCAGGTTTTCCTTGTTTGGATTTTGCTTATCTGATGTTGGTACAATTACAGCTCATCAGTATCCTTGAGGAGCTGATCCACCAAGATCAACTTTACAGAAAAAAAGGTCTGTCCATCATGGATCTTTATCCCATCATGCTGCAGACACAAATTTCTCACAAGTAGCCCTAGTGGAAAAGGATTAATAACGAGCAAGTTGGGAGATAATGAGTGAGGGAGAATGTTAAAAGTATTAGAAATATTTTGCTTATTATCTTCTTCTATGCCCAATGAACCTTGCAAAAAAGCAGAAGTTCTTCAGACAAGGTTAATTTGCTGCACTAAATACTTGGGAAGTGAATGAATCCAGGATGCCAACAGCCAGAAGCTGTCACGGTCCTGCCGACTCTTTGGCAAGCTAATATATCAAGATGTCACCTCTGCATCTGATGAGGTAAGTTCCTCACATGCTGACACTGACTGTTCCATCACAGAAACAAGTCAAGCCTTTCTGGCCAGTTTCTAATCTCAGCATCTACTAGAAATTAGGTAGTTTGGCAGGATTTGGCATTTCCTTGGCAGCCCCAGACAGCAAAGCTGAGAGCTGAATGAACTAGGAGAATATTATCTTCCCTTGCCTTACATGCTGTCTTTCAGGTGGGCAGGGCAGCCTGGGGCTGTTTACAGAAAGATTACAGATCTTTAATCTCTTTCCTTGTCAATCTGCTACTGTGTTCCATTCTTAAAGGGAATTGAAGCAATGCCTTTAATCAAGGTGCTGGGCATAGAGCAAGCCCTTTCTTTGTCTCTATGAAATTTTGCAAACAAATACACTTCTGTTTCTCTCTGGAATGATAGGCAACCCACTATCATTTCATCATTTCACTCATTTTCTTTCTTCTTCTTGACTTTTCTGCATCATCACATGAGGATACTGGAAAAGTCTTTTTCTTCAGTAATCATACCTAAGACTTATTGCACATCTACATGTTTTGTTTTGTTTTGTTTTGTATTTTTCTAAAATCCAAATAAAAAGGGAATCAGAGAACATTCAACTTATCTGAGATTGTGATGGGTTCTCAGGCTCTGATATCCATTAGTGTAACCAGAAAGACACTCATGTGAGTGTCTGTGTGTATAATTGTGCATGCATGAGATAATGTATGAAGGGATATATTACACAAACATGAAAAATTAAAAAAAAAAAACACACAAAATTTCTAAAGTTTTTATTTACCTTTAAATCCAGTTATATTATTATATTTTTTAATTTTCCAAACAATTCTAATCATGCTAAAGATTTCAGAATTAATGAATATATATGTTTAGTGAGGCACAAAGAAGAAGGGGACATGGAAGTGATATCACCTTAAAGAGTTAGTACTTTTTTTTTTTTGTCGGTGGTAAGTAGATAAATTTAAATTGGCCCTCAGCTCATAAGCCAAGAACACAAGCAAAGATGTCAATTATGTCAGGGCGACAGGCCTATGAAAAGTCCCCTAATAAATATGAATAAGATGATTTTACTTCTTTATTTTCTTCTGCTGCTCTTGGTGTATATGATGGCCTAATCAGGTCTACCCAGCACCATTCTGTGAGTTTACATTATTAAGCAGAATGTGTTCTGTCATCACTGCATGGTTTGGGAGATAATGGTTTTGTCTAAACTGGACCACAAGCAGAGACCATTGCTGAAAGTCACCCAGCAGTTCACAAAGCAGATTTCTGTATCTTTTAAAATTCAGTAGCGGTTTCAGTGTGAATTGACTGGTCACAAGAGGGTAAGGAAGAGAAAGAAAATTTTATCCAGCATACAAGGTAACAACTACCTGGGAGTCCTTGGTTGTCACTTAGTTGTGATCTTCCTCTCCACTAACTGGGACCCTTTAAATCCCTCATAAGCAGGATAAGCCTCTCTCCAGACTTTGCAGCCTGTTGGAATAAGCAACAAGCTTTGTTGAGAATAGTTGAGATTTTATCCTCCATTCTACTCTGGATTCTGAGCATTTTTCCAAGATTTAGGACATGTACTGTAGGTCCAATAATTAAGATAGGCCTTGGCTTCCATTTCTGAGTCCTCAGTAGAATTATCTGCCTGGTAACCAAGGCCTTCCCGGGTGCAGCCAATCTCGTCCTTTCAGTCTCCTTCCTGGTGACATGAGCTGTGTTCTTGTACTGCAATCTGGCGAAAAGACCCTTGTCTGTTTCAAAAGGATGTTACTGATGTTGCTTGCCAACCTATCAGGCAAACCTTTTGTTTCTGAGCCTCAAATTTGGTCTAGTCCCCTTTTTGCTCACCCTGTCCCAGAGATGAGTCTAGCTCCTCTCTGACCCTTCTGGTCTTCCCCTTTCTGTTATAAGGAGCTAAAACTTGCCCAGCAACTTTTAAAGCTGTGACTTCTTGTGCTTCTAAGCTTCTACTTATTGAGCACCTACTATGTGCCCAGTCACTGTATTATGCAAACATATATATATATATATATGTGAACATGTATATATGTCACTGAGAGAAAAGACACACACAGTGTTTAAGACTGTGGACATTGGAGTCGAACATGACTCAAATCCTAGCTCTACCACATGCATCCTGTGTGACTTTGGGCAAGTTACATAGCTCTCTAAACCTCTGGTTTTTCAGCTATAAAATTGGGATAACAAAATACCTACTTCAAGTTTCAAGAGAATTAAGTAAACACACACCACACATATATACCTATATAATAATTTTATGACATCTAATCACATGGTAATTACACAATAAGTGGCTTAGATATATATCTACATTCATTTATATAATAATAAATCTACCTATTTTGAATGAATAGACTGTGAGCATTTGTCAGTCCTAGGGCAGAGAAAGAGCAACTGTGGATAGCATAGTTGCAGAAAAGCTTGTGGAAAGAACAAAATATATCAACAACAATAGACTACTACTACTAACTAGTATTTATTGGGTACTTACTATGTCCCCATCATAATACTGTATACTATATTCATTATGGAGCATAAGCAGTATGGGAAAGGGTAGAGGGGGTGAGATACTATAGAAAGTGACAATGTATCAACAGTAGCAAAAGTGATTTAAACCCCATTATTAATTTGATGTTACCATAACATTCTTATCTCTCTTACTAATTCTACCCCCAGGAAATAATCCTGAAATTTTTATTGAAGTTATTGACATTATTCAGTTGAAACAAAAGCTATAAGCACAGCAAAGATCACTGCAATGTTAATCACAATAGAAAAATTAATATTGCAAAGTAGCCACAAGTTCTGACTCCTCCCAAGAGCTATGCCCTTTGCAATGGGACTCTGAGGTTTCTCAAATCCAGAGATGGAGTGGACTTCCTCACCACTTGAACCTGGACTGGCCTTTGGCTTTACCTTGACTAAGAGAATGCCATGAAAATGAACTTACGCTAGTTCTAATCCTAGCTTTTAGCTCCTTCTCTTGGGACCCTGAGAGGCACCATGTGAGCAAGTCCAGGCGCCCCATTGCTATAGCTGAAAACAAGCCAATTCCCCAAAGCAAAGTCTCCTAGCTGCCCTGCAGCTGACTGCTAACACAGGAGGGGCCCCAGCCGAGACCAGAACTGCCTAGCTGAGCCCATCTCAAATTACTGACCCACAGAATTGAGAACTAAATAAATGTTTTTGGGTCTAACCATTTAGTTTTGGAGGATTTTATTATTGAGCAAACACTGACAAATATTTAATGATACAACCAAATATTAGGCATCAACACAACAAAAAATAAGTCAAACATTAAGATGGTGATAATAATAGATAAGTGAAATCATGGATATTTTATGACATAATGTTGAGTGAAAATAGCAGGATGCAAATATTAATATGCATGCCATGATTGCAATTGTGTAATTTTATACATGCAAGTAAAAAGTGGCATGTTAAAAATGACACTTCTTTCTAAAGGTGGTAGGAGTAAACATCAATTGTTATTATCTTTAAGTATCTTTTAATGAAATTATATAACATATTCTAATTAAAATATTTTTAGGACAAAAGTTCTAAGATATTGTAATGTCATAGAATATCTTTCTATGTCATTATTAAATTGGTGAAAAGCAGAAACCAAGTCTCTATAACCCAAATCTCATTATTATTGAGAAAAGAAACAAAACGGCCCAATAGAAATGTTTCAAAAGTAGGAAGAGAACTCTTTATTAATTAGGAATTAAAGTAAAATTCACATTAGCTTATTTTACTTTCATTTTTAATGTGCTAGAATTTTAAACTAAAAATGGGGATTTAAACACTCCATGGACCATAAAACCCATTTTAATAGAGGAAGATATTGATAACAGCTAAACTCTCATATGCTTAAGGTTGGCATTTAAATATTAAAGGTGACTGACCTGAGATAAGAAAGAAACAGTTTAGGCAATAATTCTAAAAATTACTATCACTGGAATGGCTCATTCCTTTCCTAAATGTCAATGTGCACATCATAAAAGCATTGCTTTAAGAAAATGGAACTGACTTATTTGCAAAAACCAGAGAACTGCATAGAAATTCCAAAGGCATGTCCTTGGAAAATCACCCTTGACCAATATATCTCCCTAATCCAGTGGGGCTGCTGAAGCACAATGCTATTTTTCTAGCTGAGTCTGCACACTCACTGCATGAAGAGGGATGCAGAGCTTGGCTTCCCTCTTGCATTAAGAGGGCAATTTATTTTGACAGCTTCCTCAGCCCCCAAATGTTGTCAGGCATTCCACATATTGCAGATTGAACTGTAAGCATCCAAAAGTCCTTTCGCCAGAGGTAGAAAGCAGGGAAGTAGGAACCAGAGTCAGACAGCATGCAGAATTTGTATCTAGCTCCTTTCTCAGGAAAGCCAAGAGCCCAGGTTTGTATCCAGTCTTTGCTGAAATTTGGTCCCTGTCCATTCCTTTTTCTATCAGCTACATTTAATGTGCCCCTCTAACTTCTAAATTTTCTGTAATGATGATCAGTCAATTCATTCCCCAATTAAAGAATTTAGTTCTCCTTTCCCAAATTGTCTTTCTGCTCATCACTGAGTGGCTCCTCTCTTCTGAGACAACAAATCGATCTTCCCACTCACAGTTCTTCTCCCCTCTTGTCAAACCCAGAATCTTTTCCACTTGGTATGTAGCAGGATGCTGTCCTTTTAGTGAAGGAAACTTTATTGTGATGCCATTGACCTGCTTTGAGGGTTGCTGAAAAATAAACAGCCCTGTGGAACTCATCACTCATGGTAAGCATGTTGTGAAGGGCATTGTTCATTACATCATACAGTGTCCTATTTATGAAGCCTTCTGAGAAAAATTCTTGCCTCATCTTTCTACAAACAATAATTGTGCTCCTCCCGAGCATTTGTTCTGTGTTCATTTCTTTTTGCTTGTGGGTTTACATTTTAAGAACATTGTGAATTGTGTGACCAAAGGTGATTACCTCAAGGAAAGTGTCTACATTATCATGCTATACCGATTTATTATTGCCCATGGCTGTTCTCTGCCTTCACTCTTGCTTTGCTGTATTGTTTCTCTACACTTTTATTTAACTGTCTGCTTATCATATTCATGTATCTTTTTAGCAAATGCTTACTGAGCACTCACTCTATGTCAGACACTATTTTAAGTACTTGCATGGAATAAATCATCTGAATTCTCCTTTCCAATATAGAAAATAGTTACTGTAATTATCTCAACTTTGCAGACAGAAAAAACGATATGAACAGAGATTGAGAAACTTCCCTAAGGTCACATAGTTAGTTATTGGAAGAACCACTCTAAGTTAAACTAAATTCTTTCTGGAAGAATACATAAAGAAATTTTGCTGCACTTGAGCAAGACATAAGGATGATTTATCTATGGCAAAGGCAATTCCATTAGGTAAGTCAATTTGTCTCAACCACTTAGGAGACAGAAAAAATTTGCTGTTCTAGTTCATAACCTATTGGAGAATTCCCCAAAGTTTATGCTACCAAAGATTTTTCCTAAAGTCTCAAGAGATTAGGCTGGTAACTAGAGCTTAAAAACTCAAGGTTAAGTGTCTTTGTATATGAAAAATAGAAGAATGAAATCCTAAAACCTAGATTTGCCACCCAGCAGTCTCCATGACTTTCAGGATTGTGGAACCTGTTTCCCACAGGGGCTTTTATGTTTGATCTCGCTCTCTCTCTCTCTAGTTTCATTCACATACCATACAATCCATCCTAGCGTACAATCATTTGTTCTTGGTATAATCACATACTTGTGCACTCAACACTACAGTCAATATGAAAACATTCACATCTCTTCTAAAGAAAAAATCCCACACCCCTTAAATCCCCCTATTACTGACATTTGGTTTTGGTATAGTGTCTTTGTTACAATTAAGGAAAGACTATTACAATGTTACTGTTAACTATAGACCTTAGTTTAAATTAATTGTATTTTACATTCTTATTATTAAGTAATTACACTCTTATTATTAACACCTTGTAATACTGATGTATGTTTGTTCTAGTTCATGTGAAAACATGCTTACATTTGTACAGTTAACCACCATCGTTATCCACTCTAGGTTTCTCTAAAGTATGCAGTCCCAGTTTTTATGTTCTAGCTTTCCTTCTGGTGACATACATGACTCTAGCCTTCCTCTTTCAACCATACTCACACTCGGCTTTGTTAATCACACTTACAGTATCATGCTGCTATCACATAGTATTGTGTTATCCATTTCTGAAGCTTTACAATCAACCTTACTGAATATTCTGTACTCCTTAAGCATTGGTTGCCCAATCTCTGCCCTCTTTCCATCTCTTGATAACCTATACTTTCTAATTTAACTCTCAGAGTTTGCTCATTATAGTTAGTTCATATTAGTGAGACCACACAGTATTTGTACTTTTGTTTCTGGCTTATTTCACTCAACATAACGTCCTCAAGGGTCATGCACATTGTTGCATGCCTCGCAATTTCATTCCTTTCTACAACCACACAATATTCCATTGTATGTATACACTACAATTCATCCTTCCGCTCATCAATCAATGGACCCTTGGGCCACTTCCACCCATTGGCAATTGTGAATAATGCTGCCATAAACACTGGTGTGCAAATGTCTACTGATGTCCCTGCTTTCAATTCTTCTGAGTATATACCTAGTAACAGGATTGCTGGATCATATGTTTATTTATACTTATTTTCCTAAGGAATGACCACACTGCCCTCCAGAAGAGCTGCAGAATTCTGCTTCCCCACCAAGAGTGAATAGGTACACCTCTTTCTCCACATCTTCACCACCACTTGTAGTTTTCTGTTTATTTTTTAAACAGTTTTATTCACACACCATACAACCCGTCCTAAGTGTACAGTCATTGGCTCCTGGTATAATCACATAGTTATGCATTCACCACCACAATCTATATGAGAACATTCCCATCTCATCTGAAAGGAAAGAAGGAAAAAAAAAATCCCATACCCCTACCTCATATCCCCCTCTCATCGACATTCAGCTTTGGTACATTGCCTTTGTTACAATTAATGAAAGAATATTACAATGTTACTGTTAACTATAGACCTTAGTGTTCATTATTGTTTTTTTTCCATTTACCATCCCATTTTTAACACCTTGTAATAGTGACATATTTGTTCTCATCCTTGTAAAAACTTTCTTTTATTTGTACAATTAACCATCATCATGGTTTACTCTAGGTTTTGTTAAGTTATACTGTCCCAATTTTTGTCCTCTAGCTTTCCCTCTGGTGACATACATGCCCCTAGTCTTCCTCTTTCAACCATACCCACACTCAGCTTTGTTCATTATACTTACAATATTCTGCTATCATCACACAATATTGTGCTACCCATTTCTGATCCTTTACAATCAACTTTATTTAACATTCTGTACGTCTTAAGCATCAAATGCAGAATCTCTGCTCTCTTTCTATCTCCTGACAACCTGTGTTCTCAGATTTAAGTCTTAGACTTTGCTCATTATAGTCAGTTAATATTGGTGAGATCATACAGTACTTGTACTTTTGTTTCTGGCTTATTTCACGCAACATAATGACCTCAAGGTTCATTCACATTGCTGTACGCATAATCACTTTATTCTGTCTTACAGCTGCATAATATTCCATCATATGTATATATACTACAGTTGGTTTATCCACTTATCAGCTGATGGATATTTGGGCTGCTTCCATCTATTGGTAATCATGAAAGATGCTACTATAAACATCAGTGTGCAAATGTATATTCATGTCCCTGCTTTCAGTTCTCCTGAGTATATGGGATTGCTGGGTCATTTGGCAATTCTATACTTAGCTTCCTGAGGAACCACCACACTGCCTTCCAGAGTGGCTGCACCATTCTACATTCCCACCAGCAGTGAATAAGTGTAACTATTTCTCCACATCTTCTCCAGCATTTGTAGTTTTCTGGTTTTTTTTGATAATGGCCATTCTAGTAGGTATGAGAAAGTATCTCATTGTGGTTTTGATTTGCATTTTCCTAATAGTAGTGAAGTTGAGCATCTTTTCATATGTTTTTAATCCATTTGTATTTCCTCTTTGGAAAAGTATCTACCCATGTCTTTCACCCATTTTTTTCAATTGGGTTGTTTGTCTTTTTGTTGTTGAGTTGTAGGATTTCTTTATATATTCTGGATATGAAACCCTTACTTGAGACGCAGTTTCCAAATATTGTCTCCCATTGAGTAGCCTGCCTTTTTACTTCCTTGACAAAGTCCTTTGATGGGGAAAAATATTCAATTGGGGGGGGGCATTTATCTATTTTTTCTTTCATTGCTTGTGCTTTGGGTGTAACATCAAGAAAACCACCTCCTGCCACAAGATCATTAAGATATTTCCCTATATTTTCTTCTAAGTTTTATGGTTTTAGCTCTAATGTTTAGTCTTTGATGCATTTTGAGTTAATTTTTATATAAGGTGTGAGATAGGGGTCCTCTTTCATTCGTTCAGATATGGATCACCAGTTCTCCCAGCACCATTTGTTGAAGAGGCTGTTCTGTACCAGTTGAGTGGACTTGGCTGCCTTGTCAAAAATCAGTTGTAGATGAAAAGATTTATTTCTGAACTCTCAATTTGATTCCTTGGTTGGTAGATCTGTGTTTAGGCCAGTACCATGCTGTTTTGACCACTGTAGCTTTATAATATGCTTTAAAGTCAGGTAGTGTGAGACCTCCAACTTCATTTTTCTTTCTCAGGATGTTTTTAGCTATTCAGGGCATCTTGCCCTTCCAAATAAATTTGTTCATTGGTTTTTCTGTTTTTGCAAAGTAAGTTGTTGGGATTTTGATTAGTATTGTTTTGACGCTATTAATCATTTTGGTTAGAATTGACATTTTAACTAAATTTTGTCTTTTAATCCATGAACACAGTATGTCTTTCCATTTATTTAGATCTTCCTTGATTTCTTTTAGAAATATTTCATTGTTGTCTGTGTATAGATCCTTTTTGTTCCTTGGTTAAATTTATTCCTAGATATTTGATTCTTTTGGTTACTACTGTAAATGGAATTTCTGTCTTGATTTCCTCTTCAGATTGCTTATTACTAGTGTATGGAAACAATATTGATTTTTGCATGTTGATCTTGTATTCTGCCATTTTGCTGAACTTGTTTATTAGCTCTAGTAGCTTTGTTGTAGAGTTTTCATGACTCTACATATAGGATCCTGTCATCTGCAAACAGTGAAAGTGTTACTACTTCCTTTTCAATTTGTATGCCTTTTATTTCTTTTTCTTGCCTAATTGCTGTAGCTAGAACTTTTCCTACCATGATGAATAACAATAGTGGCAGTGGGTATCCTTCTCTTGTTCCAGATCTTAGAGGGAAAGCTTTCAATCTTTTGCCATTGAGTATAATCTTACCTGTGGCCTTTATTATATTGAGGAAGTTTCCTTCTATACCTAGCCTTTGAAATGTTTTCATCAATAAAGGATGTTGAATTTTGTTAAATGCCTTCTCTGCGTCAATTGAGATGATCATTCAGTTTTTCCCCCTTGGTTTGTTGATGTGGTATATTACATTAGTTGATTTTCTTGCATTGATCAACTCTTGCATATCTAGAATAAAATCCACTTGGTCATTGGGTATTATTCTTCTAATGTGCTGCTGGATTTGATTTGCAAGTATTTTGTTGAGGATTTTTGCATCTATATTCATTAGGGAGATTGGTCTATAATTTTCTGTTCTTGTAGTATCTTTGTCTGACTCTGGTATTAGAGTGATGTTGGCTTCATAGAATGAATTAGGTAAGTTTCCCTCCTCTTCAATTTTTTTGGAAGAGTTTGAGCAGGATTGGTGCTATTATTTCTGGAATGCTAGGGAGAATTCACATGTGAAGCTGTCTGGTTGTGGACTTTTCTTTCTTGGGAGGTTTTTGATGACTGATTCAATCCCTTTATCTCCTATTGGTTTGTTGAGTTCTATTTCTTTTCAAGTCAGTGTTGGTTGTTCATTGTTTCTAGGAAGTTGTCCATTTTGTCCACGTTGCCTCATTTGTTGGCATACAGTTGCTCATAGTATCCTCTCATTATCTTTTATTTCTGTGGGGTCAGTAGCAATCCTCCCCTCTCATTTCTGATTTTACTTATTTGCATCCTTTTTTTCTTTGTCATTCTAGCTAATGGTCCATCGATTTTAATTGATTTTCTCAAAGAGCCAACTTCTGGTTTTGCTGATTCTATTGATTTTATGTTCTCAACTTCATTTATTTCTGCTCTAAAATTTGTTATTTCTTTCCTTCTGTTGCTTTATGGATAGTTTGCTGTTCTCCTACCAGTTCCTCCAGGTAGGCAGTTAAGTTCTAGGTTTTTGTTCTTTCTTCTTTTTTAATATAGGCATTCTGGGCAATACATTTCCCTCTCTGCACTGCCTTTGCTGCATCCCATAAGTTCAGTATGTTGTGGTGTCATTTTCATTTGCCTCGAGATATTTACTGATTTCTCTTGTAATTTATTCTTTGACCCATGGGTTGTTTAAGAGTGTTTTGTTTAGCCTCCATATATTTTTCAATTTTCCAGTCCTCTTCCTGTTTTTGATTACCAGCTTCATTCCAATATGATCTGAGAAAGTGTTTTGTATAATTTCAATCTTTTGAATTTATTGAGACCTGCTTTTAAATTTATTGAGATCTGCTGATATCCCTGAAAAGTTGCACTGACCCAATTCAGGTTAAATGTGATCATGCTTAATAGAACCCAACTATTCAAATGAACAATTTTTGTGTAAGTAGTCTAGCAATATTAGTTTTGTTTTATACAGTTGAATTTTCAGTTTTCACTATTAAAAAAGCTACAAATAAGGAATATATAGAAATGTTTACCTTCAAAGTGTAAATAGAAGGATCCCTTCTTGAGAATTTAAGGGAGACAGAGAAATTTTGATCTTGTATCTCTGGGTCCTTTGGACAAACATAAAAGTCCCCTCCCCCATGCAAATGATGTTTAATTGGAAAGATATGAAGGGACAGACAGAATCAACAGGAGACTGAAAGAATCTGGCTCAGAAAATAGCAGAAACCAAGGGAATGTTGGTGTCTGGAACAGTACATAGCCAGCACTTCCAGTGCTACTATTGACCACTGGGACCTGATGCTGGCATGGTGCCTCTACATCCATTTATTGGTCCCAGATGCTGCTGCTGGTGCTACAATCAATGCAAAGCTTTCCTCTCCTGATTGAAAGTCTCAGTCCAGAGCATCAGATTGATTGAGCTACCTTATGACAGATAATTTATAGTAAATATCTGGCCCTTTAAGATTTTGTAATGGAAGGCAGAGCCCTGCCTCATACCAAGACTCATACAATTATAAATTCTTCAATCAAGGTGATTCAGAAGCTGAGCTGTCAGAAATGAGCTGCCAGAGCATGGATGATGAATGTCAAATTTTCACTAAAATGAACAAATAAATTCCAATTACCTTCTCATTCATTCATCCATCTGTATGTCCATCCATCCATCCATCCATCCATCCATCCAACAAAAAACAGCCTGGTGTTCAGTACTGGGTGTTCTGCTGGCTATATTTTCTTTTCCTTTCAGGGCCACTCTAACCTTTCTCCACCCAAATTGTGCCTTAGATGGCAGATACTTACGGATGGTTTTATCTGAACTCTGTTGCCTCCCAGATTCTGACTGAATTTGGCCAGCAGAGGCACTAACAGAATATTGGAGATTGGAAGGAGTGAGAGCCAGGTATGTGTTCTTCATGATTCTTTCTGCTAAGCCATTGGTTAGCAGTGGCTGTACTGATTTATTGAGGCTCTATACTTCTGTAAGGCTTTCTGTTCTTTCCTCCAGCTATAGCTGTCATGGAGTTCTGGTAACCACTCTGCCTTTGCCTGGTATTTTGCATTCCAGAAGCATTAGCAACCTGGAACACAGGCCGAAGGATAGTAAAGACCTCCCACTGTTGCTTTACCATCCCTTTTGGTTTCTCTTAAGCCAGAAGAATTTTTTATAAAGGACTCCTTTATTAAACTTTATTTAACTATCCCTTTTTAAGGTGACATCTGTTTGCTACAGGAAATATGACTTTACAAGATACATTGGTGATTAAGAAAATCAGCCCTTGACTTTATTATGCTTACAGTTTATTAAAGCTGGACTTTTGTGTATTGTGGAAGTCACATTAATAAGGGACAGGATTAACAAGTAGTACACACTCAACATCAATGTTCCAATTCTGAATTTAGAAAATGGCTACTTCTGTATCCAGGCACTACAAAACCCCTAACACACAAATGACATCTGTTTCATTTATATACCCTCTAAAAATATTTATTTTAAATTCTTTGTGTCTTCTCCTTCCCACTAACCAGTATGCCTTACCACACCATTAAATGCTTACTGCACCATTAAATGTTAGATAATTTAACCTAGAATATAATCACATGGAGAGATGAATGTACGCCAATACAATAGGGAAACACAATGATGTAGTCTGGCTGAGTGTTTGTAATGAGGATCTTCATTAACCTGACCATTTTATCTAGCCCTGCCAGAATCAGATCACAGGACAGGGTTGGAACACATTGACATGGGGTTAGCCACACACTTGGGGGTTGGATTAAAGGGATAACAATGAGGAAAGGATTGGTTAGCAGAGTCATAGGGCAAATACTGCAACTTAGATAAGGGGTGTGGGGTCATGGCAGAGACCAAATTCAGGCAGGTCATTATTTTCTAGTTCTAAGCAACCAAGATTTCAAGGAAAGCCTGCCTGAGAAGTATCACAGGTAGTGTCAGCATCAGGAGCAAAGAGTATCACCTAGGAAAATCCAAACAAAAAGTAGGGAAAGAACATGATCCAAAGCTGGCATAAACAAGGAGAGAAGGCAGAACAAAGCCAGCTTGCTGGTACATAGTATAAGCATCCTTTTATTCCTTGGAAACAGTGTACTGGAAAAAGGGAAAAATGCAAAAACAAAACAAAACCCATGTTACCCAAGGGATATAGGCTGAAGGGAAATAACTAAGATAGCAGAAAAATATTGGAAAACCCTGTAGATACATCTAGCACTGCAGCCTTTGGACAGGTAACAATCCAACACTTCAATATATAGTAGGGTAAAATTTTTTTATATGCCACCCAGCCAGGTTCTATTGCTCCTATTGAGAAACAGGTTTATCTGTAAATTTCTCGGTGCTCATTACCAATAACTGGAATGATGCAGGGAGAGGTTGACACTCTAGGAACTCTAGGAGTTTTATTGCAATTCCCCTCTCCCTGAAGAAACTGGATTTAATTGAGCTGCATTCTGCAAATTGTCTCATGTTTGAGAATAAGCAAAGGCTCTAATTTTTTAACTTGTAAGGTGTATTACATAAACTAGGAGGGATCTGAATCATCTCTGTTGAAAGTTATCCAGAATTTTCATATTTCCTAATAGCTCCTCCATCAATCACCATTAGTTCCACAGGTTGGTAACAGGGATTACATGCAAAAGGGAATTTCATGGTCAAATAGGTAAAAATTGGGCCAAACATATTTAACAGGGCCCTTTATATCCAGAAGTAAGAACCTTCAATCTAAGACGAGTTATTATAGATAGGGTTCCCCAATTATGTTTGATGGATGAACTACTTATATTTTCAATGGAGCATCTCATGAAATCGGGATTCCATGGGTTTCAGAAAATGATGCTTTGAATATGCTAAATATATCAAGCACCCTTGTATATAATAGCCTTATGTACAATGAACTGCCAGAAGATCGGGAGGCCCTCCAATATAAACTCCAACACAACTGGAAATTCCCAACCTCTATTGAACAGCCTCTAAAAACAGTAAAATCTTTACCTAAAGAGGTATCTTATCTTACTGTTAAGCAAGTCTAGATTTTATAAATGTTTTTCTCATACTGAGCTGTAACCTGGGGTTTTCTAAATTCTGGTTCCAGCTTTGCCAGAGGAAGACAGAATAAATTTACTCATTCTTTCTCAACATCTCCCAGTTCACTCAAACTTTCTCCATGTGGTGTGGTTTCTAGGCTTCCTCACAAACTTCATCAACTTGGAATCACCTGATTCCTTCTAACTCGTTAAAATGTTCTGCTTAGAATTGCACAGACAATTCCAGGTGAGGCTGGATCAATGCAGAGAAGAGTAGGCCTACAACTTCTCATGCCATGAAAAGTCTTTTCTTCCTAATAATTCCAAAGCCTGCATTTTCAGTCACATCACACCATGGATTCATAGTAAGCTTGAGATCAACTCAATGCCCCATAACGTTTTCACATGAACTGTTGCTACACATGTCTTCTCTCTCCTATACTTAGGCAATTGATTTTTGAAACCTAAATGCCTGTCACTGGATTCTGCACAGTTGTATACAGAAATAACCTGCTGTCTTCCTTTGGTGAATTAATATAATTTTATCCTCAGAAGAGTTCAAGATAATAATAAGGATGATGAACATAATATCAACAACGATGGGTTACAATTGTATGACTTCTTAGAGTTTAAATAGTGCATTAACTTATGTTATTTTACTTTATCCCCAGAATCTAGGTATAGAGAGTAGATATTATTAGCATTAATTTAGAGATGAAGAAACTAAAGCATTAGGGGTACTAGAAAACTGATTGATAATCACTTGTCTAGTAAGTAGAACACCACACCTAGAACCCTGCCTGCCCCCTGGTCCCTATTCTAAACTTCTTCCTATCCCAAACACTGTTCAGTAGAATATATAAACCAAGTCCTAAAAGGCCAAGAGTTACGTTCCGCGTGCTCCATTCAACAGTTGCGTTTCTCCATTCTGCAGCATTTACTAATTCATCATGTATTTGGCCAAATTAGGCACACAAGGCCCAGAAATGGGACATGCTAAACAGCAACCTCTTCTGTTCTCAAATTCTGTCTCTACTTCTTTTAAAATATAATTTCCTAACTATAAACATAGTCATTAACATGAATGCTAGTTATTCTATTTTAGCAGTGATTATTTTTGAATAAAAATGTCATTTCTGTATTAAAAAAAAAACAAAAAAAAAGTGCTCCCTCTTTTCATTATCCCTTTCACTCAGCCTGACAGTTATAAAGAATCTGGGAAAAGAAAGTTGGAAAATATCTACATATTCACATCACACCCATTCCTCAGGAGCCATAGTGAGCTTGTTCCCTATAATTTTTTGAAGGATAGATGAAAACAGATATGATGTCTTTAAGGTAAGTCAAATAGGGCTACAGAGAATAGGGAGTTAGAATCTCAGGACTGGGTGAGAGATAGGGTAACTTACATGTGGGGAATATGGGAGGATACCATTTCTTCAGACACCAGTCATTGATTAGAGGGCTGGGAGGTTATCATGTATATGTTTTCAGGCAGACAGTTGAGACCATGAGTTTTTGAACAGGATTCTGAAGGTCACAGGGCAAAAAAAGCAAAACCAAAAAACTCTTTGTTATACGGTCCCAGACAAAGCCCAAAGTTACTTAGAGTGGTCATGACCAACAAATGTAGCCCTGGGGAAACAGCCAATTATCTCTACTCTCTGACCATCAGCGTCTGAAGTGACAACCAGAGAAACCAGATAATTTTTCTGATAACTTCTATATAATGATTAATAAAGGTCCATGTTAAGTCATAGAATAAAAATATTTAATATTTAACTCCACAAGGAAGTTCTCAACAAAAGTCATGTTGTCCAAAGAATCTCTTCATTTATTAAAACCAAGAGATAATCAGTCAACTAATTACTGATGGGATTTTCCAACTTTAGATTTGGTGATACACATGTCTATTATTGTCTAAAACAACACTCAAGATTATTTTTACTCTCCCTTTAATTAAGGTCTATAATAAACAAAGAAAAATTATATGCTTTTTATATGCCAAGAAATTGTTTTTAAAACATACTAATATTATCATTATAACAACCACATGATAAGCTCCTCTTATCAAAAGGCAGACTCTACCTACCCACACTTGGATGTAGGATGACCCCTTGAGTTGTGTGACTAGAATGTGGCAGACATGATGTTATGTGATTAAGGAAGCTTAAGTCTTAAGAAGCCTTGCTGCTTCCACCTTTACTTTCTTGGAATCTGCTCTGAGACTGACAATAAGGAAGCCATGCTAGTCTACCTAAGGATGAGAGACCATGAGGAAGAACCTGGGATGCCCTAGACATGTGAGTGAGTCCATCTGGGATCTTCCAAACAAGCCAACCTTCAATGAATGCAACAATATGAGTGAGTCCAGAAAAATAAAACCAAACCAAACAAGCAAACAAACAAAACAAACAACAACAACAAAAAAAAACAGCAGAAAAAAATGCCCAGTAACTCTACAAAATAATGAGAAATAAGAAAGTATTAATTTTTTAAATCACTGTTTTGGTGCCATCTTAGACAGTGATATATAACTGATAGAAAAATATACCATTATCCTTGTTTTACAGATGAAGAAATGATTACTCAGAGAAAATAAACAGCTTTATATAGTCATTGTTTGCCATTAGCAAGTTTTTGTGGGAATCCAAGCATTCTAACTCCAGAACTCTAAACATTTACACTATAGTGTCCTTCCCCCAAAATATTAATTCGACAAGATAGTGAAGTATCCTTTCCAAGTACGTAAGTTCTTGTTTTCAAAATCATTGATACAGCTACAGAGAAGGTAACTATGATATCTCAGTTTATTTGATCACACCTTGTGTTAGAAGATTGCTTTTAATATCTTCCAAACATTTCTTCTAGTCCATTGTTAGCAACTTCCTTTCAATATAGCCATGGCTTCACAGATGAAATAACTTCTTGACTTCTGAAATTAAAATCTATTGATACCCTCATCACTAAACAAGATCAAATAGCTTCCATTTCCATCACAATTAATTCTGTGTCATAACCTAACATGATATTTTGCCCACCTCTTAGAGGATCTATCACAGCACTACTCCCACTAACCCAATAGACAGGAAAGCCATCCCAAGATAGTTTCCTTATTTCACCCAAGCCCACTATAGAACATTCTTTCTCTGCTATCTATTTTACTTTCCTTCTAAATTCCCAATCTCCCATTCCTTAATATTTTAATAATTTTCAACAGTAGTATCCTATGATTTTAAAGACTAGAGCACCAGCCTCAAATTATTTGCATAAATTTTTATCATGCTAATTATTGGAATTATATTCTTGCTCACTCTATGATTTTCAGTGTACAAAATAATTCTAACACTAGTTAGAATACTTCATTAAATTAAAGGCCTCCAAGAATAATGCCTCTCAGTATTCATACTATTGTGTAGTCTCTTCCCACATCGACTGTGTACTTAGGTGTGTGACTTACTTTGAATAATGGTACATTGGAAAACATAACACAAGCAGAACCCTAAAAAGTACTTATGCATTGAGACTTGCCTTCTTAGAACACTTTTGCCATTGTGTGAAGAAGCCCAGGATGAAAGACAACATGAAGAGAGGCCCGGTTACCCTAGCCATTCTGGCCATCCCATAGGAGACTGCAGAAGTGTGAAAGAGGCCCTTTTAGACTATACATACCTAGTGAGCTACAAACTGCAGCTTCATGATGTACCCAGTAGAACAGTCACCCAGCAACTTCAACAGCACTGAAGACATAATAAATTGTTATTTCAAGCAACTAAGTTCTGGGGTTGCTTGCTATGTAATGTCTATATTCAATTGAATATGGAAAAGTTATATCGGTACTAGGAGTAGGTGCTTAATAAAAAAAAAAAAAAAAAAAAAATTAAAATATATGGCGTTGGCCTGGAACCAGAGTGCAGGATGGTCAGGAAGGGCAGCAAGGAGACTCTTACTCAAAAGAGGAAAAAAAAACTAAGAAACTACTACTGGAAGCTGAATAAAGGGTAATCCCTATTATAAAACAATTGGCAAAACTGTCAATTGCAGTAACTTGAAAAATAGAAAATATACCAAGTGAATTTGTGTATGTGGCTAAGGGGATTTCCAGGCAGAATGTCAAAAATGTCATTTGGCTTTTTTGAGCTGTGCATCACCATACTCAAAGCATACACCAAAGCAAAGAATGAGCTAAAGAGAATTTGTTTTTAATTTGAAAGCAGAATATAGAGGAAATATAAAAGAGCCAAGACTTTTATTTGGAAAATAAATTTTGTAGTCTCATCAGCCAAAAAATGTTATCAAATTAAGAAACGGTCTCAGGAAAAAGATCAAGTTAAGTATGAGGTTGTAAAACCTTTTGAAAGACCTTTGCACAATAAGTCATCCTTTCACCACGTGACTTTCTTTGACCAATGAAACATCAGCAAACTTGAAATAGCAGAGGCTTGATAATTGCCAGCATATTGAAGTTTGCCATCTTTGAATGCTTCTTCTATCAGGTGAAGAAGGTGGATAAAAAAATTCATGAGGCGAGAGAACCTAGACAATATGTGATATATGTGTTGAAGCCATCTTATGTCATTGAACCTCAGCTGAGCCTCTGCTAATGCAGTTCACATGAGAAAGCCACGATGAGGTCAGCAAAATAATTGTCCATCTCAAACACAGAATTAAGAGAAATAAAAAGTTGTTTTAAGTCACTAAGTTCTGGTATAGTTTGTAATGCAATAGGTTAATAGGTAACTACTATCCCAGATAAATTATTTTCATCTAATATTTATATACACTCATTTTTCAATCCTTTTTTTATATTATGGGTCCACAACCACAAACATGACACTATTTTTTCTATTTAGTTTTCTTACAATGGAGTAAGTTCTTAGAGATACTTGTGAAGCATTTTGAGTGCACAGTCCTTCACCAAAGTTTATATTTAAACTCTCCCCCAAATAATTTTGCTATAATTTTTAAATGACTCATCTATGTTATGTCTTTCCAATGCATTAACTTACCATTTGTTCTGTTTTGGTAATGCTGCCATTTTGCAAAACACCAGAAATGGATTGGCTTTTATAAAAGGGGTTTATTTGGTTACAAAGTTACAGTCTTAAGGCCATAAAGTGTCCAAGGTAAGATATCAGAAATCAGGTACCTTCACTGGAGGATGGCCAATGGTGGCCGGAAAACCTCTGTTGGCTGAGAAGGCACATGGCTGGAGTCTGCTTGCTCCCAGGTTGCGTTTCAAAATGGAATTCTCCAAAATGTTGCTCTTGGGGTGTTTTGTCCTCTCTTAGCTGCAGCTCCTCTTCAAAATGTCACTCTCAGTTGCTCTCCAAAATGTCACTCACAACCACTTTTCTGTCTGAGCTCTTATGTAGGGCTCTAGTAAACTAATCACACCTCCATGGAAATTATCTAATCAGAGTTATCACCTATAGTTGGGTGGGTCACATCTCCATGAAAACAATCCATCCAAAGGTTCCAACTCAATCAACACTAATATGTCTGCCCACACAAGACTGCATCAAAGAAAATGGCGTTTTGGGGGATATAATACATCCAAACCAGCACATTCCACCCCCTGGATCCCAAAATGACATGATCTTTCCATATACAAAATACATTCACCCCATCACAATATCACAAAAACTTAAATCATTTCAGTTACAACAGGTAAGTGCAAGATCCTATCAAAATCAGTTACATGTGGTCTTTCCTAAGGCAAATTTCCCTTCTGGCTCTGTACCTGTGAAACATAGAACAAGTTATCTGCTTCCACTATACAAAGGAAGGACATTCATAGGATAAACATTCCTATTGCCATAAGGAGAAACTAAAAGGTAAACAGGGTTTAAAGGACCAAAACAATTCCTAAAACCCTCAGGGCAAAGGCCATTAGATTTCAAAGTCTGAGAGTCATTTATTGAACAACATTTTATCCTTGAGGCTTGAGAGATCAGTAGTCCCACACTTTCCAAGGGCCTATGCAGCAGCCCTTTTCTCTCCAAATGTTGGAGTGAGTGCTCCAACATATCCACACATTGGGGAGACCACCTTCTTGGCCCCACCATTCTCAAACATCAGGGTGCCACCCAGACTCTGCCTCTCTGGGGCAAAGGCTCTCCCCTCTCCAAACAGTGGGATGGCGGCCAGGCTCTCTACAATCCTCAGGGAATGTGCTCCCCGCTCTCTGAGGCCTGGGGTGGCAGCACTCTTCCTGAGTATCGAGTTGGAAGGCCTGCCCTCAATCTCCAGGGCAAACTCACCCTTTCCATGTGCATGTGGGCCACTTCGCTCTACCTGCCTGAGACCTCTGGACTCCAGACCTCAACCTCCATGGCTCTGTCTTTGGAGAAAATTTTCCTTCAGTTTGTTCCTTGTCTGTCTCCTCCAGTCCAGATTGGCAGTGGCTCATTCTATACAGATGTCACAAAAATTTCATAGGCTTGGCGTGCAGTTTACAGGTGTCAAAACCTTCAGACAATAGGACTTTCTACAAATCCTTTCTGGATAACTCCATCACTAATCCCGATTTGTACTGCAATGGCAGTCCAATTCCCTGTTTGGTTAAATCCTCACATGGATACCTTTTTAGGTATCTGCTATTTAATCTCACTTTCTGGAAGCCCAGAATCTTCCAAACCATTAGTTTCTGGTTTCTTTTTACCCAAGAATTCAGTTCTTAGAATATCTCTCTCCGCTAGCATTTTACTATAATCTGCAAGGAAAGGCCAGCCCACACTCTCGATATTTGGTGTTGAAATCTCTTCAGCTAAGTATTGCAGCTTGTTGTTTTCAAATTCTGCCTTCCATCCAACACCAGGACTCAATTTTGCCAAATTCTCTGCCACTTTAAAACAAGGATCGCCTTTCTTCCAGTTGGCAACAACCCATTCATCATTTCTACTCAAGGCCTCATCAGAAATATCTTTAGAGTCCATATTTCCACCAACAGTCTCTTTAAAGCAGTCCAGGCCTTTTCTATCAATCTCCTCACAATTCTCTCCGAAACTTCCCCTTATCCATTTAAAAAGCTTTTCCAACATGTTTGGTATTTGCAAACTCAGTGGCACCCCCAGATCTGTTCCAGTTTGTTAATGCTGCTGTTTAGCAAAACACCAGAAATGGATTGGCTTTTATAAAGGGGGTTTATAAAAACCAATTGGGTTTCTTCTACTTAATTTCTTTGGCTTACATAATTTAAAATTAAATATCTTTTCAATGACAAGAACCATTGGTATGAGTAGATTTAGGAACAAAAAGTGACTTCTGCTAAGCATACAATCAGTTTTCTGAAAAGGCAAAATGAGTTGTGTTATCATGATTATCTCCAGGCCAGTTCTTTGTGGATGCTGAAGCTTGGAGGAAAAATGGATAATGGTAGGCTTATACCAAATGTTACCAACATATGGATGTTCATTTATCAGGTATCTTAGATTGTTATCAAATATATTTGAAAATGGATATTTTCAAGTTTGTTTTTTTAGTTTTTGTTTTGATAAAAGTTTTAATTAAAATTAAATTACTGAAACAGCAATGTGATGCAATGTCCTAATGAAGGAGTATTATGCAGTCCAGTCTGAAAGCAATGTTACAAAGAGTATTTTGTATAGTGGGGAAATTTTTCTGTTACAATGGCAAGTGAACTAAAACAAGACAGCAAATTAAAACCACAACTACTAAACCTTAATGGGGAACAAAAAGAGGAAATTAAAAGACAAAAATGTGGAGGTATTGTGGGTGGTTTGTTTCCTTCTTTATTTTATTCACACATTCTACCAAGAGCACACATTAATTTTTTATCACAATGAAGTAAACTGTATCTCATTATTTTTAAAGAAAGTTGCTCAATTTCCATAAATTGAATTTTTATGAAGCAATTACTGTATTAACAGCTATTAGCAGATACCAAAAAGGACAATGTGGGTAGAAACAAAGTAAATCACTGTACCATTGTTAGTTCTTGGAATACAGATGAGGATGCAGATGATTTGTTTTCATGGTAAAAGGTGTCTGACTTTCAACTTCTAATTGAAAGATTAGATCAACAAGAGGAAAAGCAAAACATGTGATCAAGATCACAATTTTTAGTATCCTGCTTTAGAAGATAACAATACTATCTTTTCCCTTTCGGTAGGTGAGAACCTAAAATGCTTTTTAAGTATCTACTATTTAATCTTGCAGAGTCTATGGGAGATAAGAGAAGGGACTAAACATATGTGAGAGCAAAGACCACGGCTTTTCATCCCTTAGATGTCACCTGGGACAAAGAATATGAAGGTGACCAGAGATGATGTCTGTCTCAATGGCACTGGTCCAATATATTATTCTCTGGTTACTTCATCCATTGCAATCCACCCTTCCAAGATTTATAGCTAATATAGTGGGGGCTGCAGGTGGGTGTGTGTGGTTTCCAAAGAGGGTAGAGAGGGTTGAGGGCAGGGGGAAACAAGTGAAAACCCAAATCAAGAGTACTTTCAATGTAGCTTAAATGTTCTAGATTTCCTTGAGAAATACTCAGAATCCTCCTGGAGGAGTCCATCTTAGCAGGTACCCCAGGAAACTCCTCCTTGGACCATCAGTAACATTCCACAATAATTTGCCTTGGAGGGTGGGTAAAAAGAAAGATCCTCCATCCAAATAATAGCAATAAATTCAACAAACACAATGGCTGTCCCCATCCACTCTTAAGTAATGCAAGTTTCATTATTTGAGAGTCAGTGAGATGAAAATAAAGTTACCTCTTTATTAAAATCCAAAAAAAAACAATGACTAAGTTGAGAGACATCAAGGAAAACTGCTTTGTCATCACACACACACTGGACTCCAATCCTGCTCCATGGCTCATTGACATGGACAAATGACTGTAAGGATTGTGAGCCTCAGTTTCTTCATTTCCATGTGACAAAATAAAAGAATTTTTTCCTTCTCCCTCCCTGTTAAAAATCTCTAATTGTTTAAACTTATGTCCCGTTTCTGCCTGGTCCAGCAGATAGTTTTGGGCCTCTGTGATCCAGAAAGAGGTACAGGCAGAAGAGTAAGAAACATGTACTAGAGAAAGAGTAAAATTTAGGAATTAGAGAGAAAAAGAGAGAGAAGGAAAGAGGGGAAGAAAAAGAGAAGTGAAACAACTGGAAATACCCAAGGTATGATGTGAAAAGGGAAAAGGAACAAAATGGTAATATTGGTACGTATTTTTAATTAGATATCTACTTAATGAGTTGGAGATATCCTAGTCAAGGACTTGCAGTATTTTTAAATCATCTGGAATTACTGGGGTATGATTTCAATTCTAGTGCTACTTCACAGCTGATCCATACATGTCACAGTTACATAAGTGTTACATATAAAATTGGGATAATAATACATGCTGCATGGCTGCAAGGAGGAAATAAGTTGATTCATTAAACCCTTTAAATAGTGTTTGACACATAATAGATGCTCAAAAACTTTTAATGTATGTGACTTCCCTCTATTTTATTGTTCTCTGGTTGCATTGGTATGAAATGGAATATCAACAGGACTCTCATTTTCCAGAGACATTTCATGCTTTTTAAAGCTCCAGAGATACTGTCATTTTTATATAAAAAGTCAAAAATAACATCCAGATGTTCAGGAGAACTAAGTCTGGCTTCATGAGTGCATGCACTTTGCTCCAGCTGCAATTATAAAACCCTGATTTCACATCTGAACAATAACCATTTATTGATTACATCCTATTCATTCAAAAGTTCATCCACTCATGCATTTACCTGTCCATCTGTCCTTCCATCAATCAATACATTCCTCTATTCATTCACTTATTCAACAAATACTTGAAAGGTGCCAGTTTATGTGCTAAAGATTATTCTAGGAGGGAGATATTCAGTGAAGAACAATACAAATTCTGCCCCTGCTTTTATGGAGACTAACTAGTGAAAACAGGTGAATAATATGATGTCCACTTTCCTGGCCAAGCACTGGAATTAAACCTCCAGTTGGAGAACTGAAGGGTGCTCTAGGTGATCCAGACAAAGGAATTATGTGCAATGGCTCATGTTTCAGGATTGCAACTCAATCTATATAGGATAAGTGAATGAAAGAAATGCAGAGTACTAGAAATGCAGCTAGAGGGGTATGGAGAGCACATTTTCTTAAGGTGTTTTACGCTGTATGTCAAGAATCTGGACTGTATACGAGGACAAAGAGGCACAACTGAAAGACGTTAATAGGGCATTTGCAGCCGTGTGTTTTAATGATATCTTTCTGACACCAGTTATTCAAATTTAGAATCTGAATGAAAAAGTAACTAATTTGAAGAACTATTAACTTTCCCTAAGCTCAGAGTTCTTTTCCATCTTGGTTCCTGGTTTCAGATTCAACTCTCTTCCCACATCAGTTCATTTCTCATTGGATTCAGCTTACCTTTAGGATTCCTGACCACTCTCAAATCAAATACCACCTCAAATGAGTTCCCGGATACAAGAATTTTCATTTACCCACTGCCTGTGAGGAACTGCTGCTTCTTCAACATCAGCCCCTTCTGACACAGACCGAAGTCTTAAGTTTGAGTGTGACGCTGACTAGATTCATTTTGCGGCACAATCTAAATAAAAATATCTGACTTTTATTGGCAGTCTTAAATATTTCTCCTGTAAAAAGCAGACTCGGAACTGGAGCCAAGGAGGCGGAGTTCCAGGAGTTCCTGTTCCAGGAGCCGTTTGGGCCATGGACATCACTTTTCTAACCCAAGCTGGGCGACTCTTTCCAGCACAGCCTTAATTTCTTTTTGGACTCACGTCACTGTTTTTGTGGGCTCCAGTTCAGGAACTGCTAGGGATGCATGTGTTTGTTCAAGGAAATCTGTAACCCCTGCTCAGAGTGTCCTAAGCCCCAGCTCACAGCCTGCACAAGGATGGAGTTGAATTCAGCTCAGGATAGGCAGATGCTGCAGGATCTGGGTGGACAGAGATGTGAGCCCCAGAGGAACCTGATGAGCTGATACCCTGGGAACCTTCCTGGAGACCCAGACCCAATTCAGCAGGAGTCTGCCTGCATCCCTACCAGCAGAGGCCACCCTAAAGCTTGCAAGCGAAGGAGGATGCTGCCCAGTGAGACAAGGGCTAAAGGCAGCAAGGCAGAGCAAGAACAGCCAGATCACACCTGAATGGGTCTATCCCCTCCACCCTGAAGACTTCCCCAAAAAGTTAATCCCTTTCTTTACCTCCCCCTCTTTTTCCTAGAAGACTTCAAAGCTTTTCAATAAAATTTTACCAAAGGGGAGAACAAAAAGGGATGAAGCAAAAGCAAGTCCATGGACCATCACAAATTGAATCCCTTTTTTAAAAAGTTGCATACCCAGGAGGAATGAGGAAGAATGACAGTGTCTTTATTTAAGACCAACATCACACTATCCCTATGTATTTTGAGGAATTTGTAATTTTTATATTACCTGACCATGATTTTAACAATAGGCATGACACAAGATGGTTTTCTCCCTTGTCATTCCTAGGCTTAGAAAGCATTTTCCAAAATTTCATCTTCACAGACATTTCTGAGGACATGAAGCCTTTTTTGGACCCTGGAGTAGCTGAAAAGAATAATGCCATTTATTACTGATTTAGAAAGGAGAATGCTATTGGGTGGGTATTTGAAGTTTTAAATCAACCACATCCAAAATAAACCAACAGAGCTGTTTGGATGAAAATTGACTTATGAAAACATATGGAGAAAACAAGATAAATAAACAAGATAAATAAAATAGATAGGTATCCATCAATTGTTTTGTTTGTCATTTTTGCTGGCTTCAAAATACTGCCCATGTGTGAAATATCATATTCCAGGAAATTATTTTTAACATATCAGAAAGGAGCTTTATTGTAAAAAAAAAAAAAAAAAAAAGTCTGTCCATCAATTAGGAACAGAAATTGTGGCCAGGGTTGTTATTGGAAGTGAGAAGAGCTATCTCTGGTTTTTAGACTCAGGTGGGGAAGTGAGAAAGAACTAGCCCAGGGCACCAGTTTGTCTCCTTTCTCCCAGTTGCCCTGGATATGCCAAGTGGAAGATGATTGTATGAGGTGAGATAAATCAAATAAAGCTATAATATGGTAACTCTAGGGAGGGCTTGCCGCATTTCATTCATTCATTCATTCATTCACTTACTTAGTTGTTTTATACTTTGTAAGTTGAATTCCACATATGCTCCCTAATGCTAGAGAGAAATTACATAATTCCCAAGAACCCAATGAAACAGTTAAAGTTTCTGTTTGGAACAGTCAGAACCATATGCTAGACCCTAGCTTGTGCTGACATGTCTAAACCACCAGAGCAGTTGCTGTGACACAAGCACTCCTTTAGAGGACCAGGCAAGTTTCAGGGTCATGAGGTGGAGCTGCGGTTGGCTCTGGCATTCATGGTTGTGGGACTCCATGGAACAGATACAGTTGGTGGGTGGTCAGCAGTTAGTCCTTGCAGTTGGGAATCAGAATGTGGTCTCCAAGCCTCCAGGCAGGTGGCAGCAGGAGACAGATCAGGAGGGCTTGTTCAGTGACCTCATAGCACCCTTCGGGGGAAGGAAACTGATAAGATGGTTGACTTATAAGGAACTGGAAAGCTCTGGGTCATCTGATAGAAATATTGAAAAAGAGCTTAAACAGGATATGAAAATGATGTCTAAGATTTATCATGTCCCTGTAAAAAAATGTATAAACAGAACTATGAAATTCATTTTAAAAAGACCTCTGAGAAGCCTAAACTGTAAATATCCAATTGCACTAGATGGCAGCTCTCATGATTGTATCAATCTGCCTCCTTAAATAGATATGCTAAAAACAACAACAACAACAAAAAAAAAAAAAAAAACAATGGGCACGTGCACATTTCAATAGTGCACATTTCAATAAGCTCCAACGAGCTCCAAACACAGGCATTATTTATTTATTAAAGAATTACTACATGAAAAGACTATTATCATCATACTATTACCCAAGGGAGAACTCAAGCTTTTCTTGGTAATTAAATTTCCCTTGAAAACAAAACAGAGGATGATTTCAGTGAGAACTAAATCTTAAGAACACTTTACTTCCTTCTAAAAGCCATATTAGATTTAACCTATCCTTCTAGTTGTGTTTATGTTCAAAAGCTGTATGGGACTGTTTTTTGTCTGTTTGTTTGTTTTGTTTTGTTTTAAGAAAGGAGTTTGGAACAGCTGTATAAACTGCATTTATCTTCCTGAGAAGCAGACATGTTCAAAAGCCATATATAAAATGCTTCTTTTTTCTCCAGTTAAATGCTAAAGTACAATTTTGAAGATAAGCAGAAAATAATTGCCTAAAAAGAATTTATACTTAGAATCAACTTCATTTTTTCAGTTAAAAATTACATAACTGCTTAGAACAATGGCCATAGAGGAAGAACTGAATTATAGCAGGGGACATGCATACAATGTAAGTTTTGTCAATCAAATTATGTCTTTCTTCATATGATAAACTTGCTCAGATATTTAATCAAAATGGACTATCTCTTCACTCTGACATAATATCCTAGAACTTGCTAACCTGGTGGAAGAGATCTATACAATAATGAGCAAAACGGCTACAAATATAATGGAAAAATGGAGATGTATGTAAGGCAATAATATTGACAAGAGTGGAGGCAAAAGGAACAAATGAGAAACTATAAGTTTAGGAGAAAACTAAAATAGACCTAGAAAATGGATTCCTGATCAATATGTTATTCAAGCACTAAAAAGCCCATTAAACTTTGAGAATCTAGGAACCTAGCCAACAGATTCCTCAAGTTAATGCAGGAAATATTCTGGGCCACAGTGAAGCCTTGGGTTAAAACTTGTCAAATGACAACTACTTCTCTTTCTTCCCTTCCTTTTTTCCTCTCTTCCTCTCCTCCTTCTCTTCCTCCTCCTCCTCCTCCTTTATCTCCTCCTCCTTATCCGTCTTCTTTCTCTTCTTCTTCTGGCAGTTCATTCCTTACTTTAAGTGAAATTTTAGTCAGAAGTTCTCTACGTCATACAGTTAAAGGAGAGCAGCTCTGCTTTAAGCAGGGTCAGGATATTACTAGCAGCCACCCCTCTTCACTGTTCTGGAGACTTTCTTGACTATACTGGAAAGTTTGTGTGGTGGTGGTTAGGCAGATGGGGCACTGGGAGTGAGAAAAGCATCATTTAATGCTGTGCAGTTTCAAGTGCCAGGTTTGTAAGATGGTCCCTGGCCATCATCCTGTTCCCCTTTTTGTTTTCCATGATGTTACAAGAGAGTAAAACCAGTTCCGGTTTTAGATAGAAAGACCTGGATCTGAATGTTTGCATTGTGATGTCAGTCACACTGTTTAACCTTTCTGACTTTCAGCTTTTTCATGTGCAAATGGCAGATATGTCTGACTCTTAAAAAGACATAATCAAGATGATGTATTTAACAGATGACAATGTGGAATTTTACCTGAGCCCTGTGACCCTGGAAAACAATGACAGATAAGAAATCTCCCCGTCCTCTTGTCTTCTGGGAAATGGCTTACTGCAAAGAACCACCCTTCCCACAATCCTTAGATACAACTCATGGATGCCCCCCTTGTTTACCTGCGTCAAGCCTAGGCACAGAGCCTGAGCCTCCAAATTCCCATTCTTTTCTTATAAATGATTAGCAGAACTATTTTGTCCCCACTAATCAGTGGAATGAAATGCTTGCTAACCAAACTTAGGCTCAGATTCTCTTCTTCCCCCAGCCCCCTGAGTTTTTACCCACCCTGAGCTTGAGGCAACATATCATACAGCCCTTCCTTAATGGCCTCATCCAAGAACGGGCTAACCTCAGGGTAAAATATTCCCTGATCAACTGTCTGATCACTGCCACCTCCACCTGTTTGCTGTACTTCCCCACATACTGTTTAAGTAAAATAAAATGGCTGCCTACACAGGGCATTGCTGCTGGGAGGGACCCCTTTCAGAGAAGGGATTTTCCAGAAGATGAAGTAATTGACATTTAGGGGCTTTCTGAGAAACTGAAGCAATGGAACACAACTTACAAGACTGCAGATAAGCAATACCTGGGAATAAATCAGTTTTGATCCAATAAAGATAGTTTATCAAAGTGGAGAAGTATACCATACCAATCAGTGTGTATCTACTCCCCACTTTGTTAAGATCCCCTATGTAAAATGGAAACTTAATGCCAGCCAGTCAGATCATTTTCTCACTTGCTTCTGCATTTGCCCTATATAAGCTTCCTCTTTTCAACCCCTTGGAAGAGCTTTCTTCTACTTTCTGAATGGGATGTTGCCTGTTTCATGAGTCACTAAATTGCATGAATTGTTTTAACAAGTTCTTTCCGGCCTTAACTCCTTTCTATAAAAGAAAAGCCCTCTTCTGCCCAACTTTGAAAGACTTGTCGATCTCATGGCCAGAGCACACTCCCTATTATAAAGTTCTCCTCCCCCTAGTTCAATAGTCCCTTTCTGCCCTCTTGTAATGATCCTTTTAAATAAAGTCTGTCCTTACCTAAATTCAATTTTTTTTTATTCAGTTCAGGTTATATTGCTACAAAATTAAATTAGCAGGAATTTCCATTGACTGTTGGATGATAGAAAAATCTAGGGGAAAACATATTTTTACCTTTTAGAGAGAGGGGTTCAGAAGAGGGAGAGTTTCAGGAATATCTATGATATCCAGATTTCTAAAAGTAGACCTAGTAGTGTCGCTATTGACATGAATAGTATAAACAGCAACAGTTAAATGTGATATGCAAGTAAAATGTGCTTTGTTTGTATAATGCATTATATAAAGTTAATGAAACCATACAAGTCAGAAAGTGTTCGATTAGAAAAAGGTAATTTAAACTATGCTTCTTTAGTCCCAAGTTCTCCTTCACCACGCAAAGTCTCCAATTCAACCAAGATGGAAGGCTGCTAGTAGTATCCCCAACTTGCTTGAGGCAAAGCTGCTCTGCTTCTCTGCTTTAACTATAGGACGTACAGAACTGTCGACTAAACAAACATTTAAAGAAAAGGATCCAACTGCTTAAAAAAAAGTGTGAAAAGTATTAACCAAAGGGTTCAATTGTTTATATTGATAAGCTAAATGACACCAATTTTAATTCAATTCTACAAGATTAGATACGTTATTGAAAAGTGATTTAACTCACTAGCCATGATTTGGGTCTAATTTGGGGTCAAATCTATTTCTTAAGGTTTTTTGTATGTATTAATATTAATACAAGTCTTGCCATTTAAGGCAACAGTCACACACACACACACACACACACACACACACAAAACAAAACAAAAAAAAACACAGGAGTATGATTACACATTGAAGATCCCAACTTATACTTTGATGTACCTATAGGACTCATTAGTTATTATTTTCTTATTACATTTAGGAAAGCCCCAAACTATCTCATCTCTATTTCTTGCCATCATGTATATTATAGGTATTATCTAGTTAAAGCTTTTGCCTGCTGCTAGTTATTAAGTTTTCAGCTTCTGCTACAGCATCATAGATTCTTCCATCTAATCATCATCCATTTCCTTCTTCTGCTAGACATTAGGGCTTCAGGTGTGATGCGACAGACATGACCTTTACCTTCAAGGAGCTTAAAGCCTAGAAATCAGCAGTGCTCAAACTTAAATCATGCAGCACAATCACCTGGAGGGCCTGTGAAGACCTGGGTGGCTGGGATCCATTCTCGGGGTTCCTTATTCAGTAGGCCTGGTAGGGAGCCCAAGAATTTACATTTCTAACAAGTTCCAAAGTGATACTGAGGCTGCTAATCCGGGCCACACTTGGGGAACAACTGATCCAGTGGTTACTAGGGATGTGGTGCCCTTGTGAATCTGTCCTGACTGTATCTTTCTTGGAATGAGCCAGAGATTCATTGGAATGAGATTCCAATATGCTGCTGTGTTGGGGCATACTCATAGAGGCTAATTGTAGAAAGCTTAAGGGACATTCCTATTAAACTCTGGATTACCTCTGATAATAATAATTTAAAAAATCACATTGGAAAATCAATCAAAATGCTCTGTTTTGATCCAAAAGAGAGACATTAAAATTCAAGTTGGAGAGCTGGAGTTGTTTTTGTGTTAAAAATCATGTGCTTGTCAAAGTGCTAAGCTACTATGGTAATGACTCTTATACAAATATAGTTTAACAAAAACAAGTATCTCTCAACTTACAGTGCAGAAAAGCAGTGTTTGTGTCATTCATTTCAGAAGCCAAGAAATGTGTTCAGATTATTAGAATAACCAAACAGATTCTTTGCAGGAGGATAACTTATATCTTTGTGTTATCGAAAATTTTCTTATTCCTATCTTAGCTTTTTTATATTGGTGATGGAGGAAGGGAGGCAGAGGAAGGAGTACAAGACAAGGGAGAAAGGGTGTCTTTTCTTCAAAAATATTACCATAAGATTTCTGAAGCCAACTTAGAACATAACAGGTTTCAGAGACCCTCATCTTGAACTTTGACAGATGTAATAAAATGGAAACAAAGCACACACAAAAATAGAATTAATAGAATGCACATAGTCTTTCAGCAACAGGAAGACATCATTTCTAAATGATAAATTTTCCAGAAATGATAAGAACATTGATTAGAAAATCAGAAATGCCATCTAATTTGTTAGCATTAATAGAAGTTTCTATGTTACCTTAAATTCTTTGGGGAATAAGGTATGGTCAGATAAGTAAATAAATACAAATAACAAAGAAAGCCTGCTAGTATCTACTCATATGTAAAGCTGTTCCGGTGTTTCACTGAATCCAAACAAAGTTGACATAGATAGAGAATGGAACCAAATAACATCAATACCTACAGGGGTGCTTCAATTGCTGAGGACTTCAGGAAGCTGGGAGATTTGCTCTCTAATATGTCTCATCCAGAGAGTAATCCCCAAATAAAAGAGATGAACAGTGGTTCTCCACCTCACTAGAATTACGTAGGGAACTTTCAGGCCATTCAATGCTGGGATCCCACTCCAAACTAAAGATATCCAGTCCTCTGGGTATGGAGCCATCGGAATTATTTACAAGCTTTTCAAGTTGTTTCAGTTGAGCAGCCAAAGTTGAAAAACACCGATTGAGAGGCAAGACTCTTCTCTATACCTAACATGTGATGTATTCTTCTCAGTTTATTCTGTCATACCCTGGTTAAAGTCGGTTTCCATTCATCATTTTCAGCAATGCCAAAGGAATTTATTAATTTGTTTGAAGCCTGTTATGAGTTCAATATGCACATTTTCTAGAGTCTGTATAAGTCAGAAAACTAAGAGGATGCCACTTGTTCAACATCACTTGCAACGATCACTATTTCTAAGCCAGGAGATGGCCAGGGATGTGTCAGCTTTATCACCTCACCCATTATCCTCCTGAAGCACAAGGGAAGATGGAAATAATGTTAAACAAAAGTGGATGAAACTATAAGCCAGAGCTGCTCAAGATGGAGTGTAATGTTCAAACTGCTCTGCTGTAGCTTTCAACTGGGAATAAAATAGCTATAAGCAAGAGTACACAGTGATTGCTTTCTAAGGTAGCGCCAAAGCTGCAAATGACCATTGAAATGTGATTTGACAGAGGACAAAATACTCCAGACACAAGTTCAGCAGCTAAGGAAATAATACATGATTGGTGTGGCGGTTTGTAGTGATGCACCCCAGAAAAACATGTTCTTAAACTTAATCGATTCATGTAAGTGTGAGCCCATTGTAAGATGGAACTGTTGAGAGGTTACTTCAGTTAAGGTGAGGCGCAACTCAATCAGGATGAGTCTTAATCCTATTACCAGAGTCCCTTACAAGCAGAATGAAATTCGGACAGATAGAGAGAAAGCCACAGGAAGTAAGAAGCTGATGGTCAAACGAACCTGGAAGAGGAGAGGCCAAGGGAGGCCACCATGTGCGTTGCCATGTGACAGAGGAGTCCAGGACCAAGGATCACCAGGAGCCAACCCTAGAATGTCAGTCCGCGAAGAAAGCATTACCTTAATGACAACATGATTTGGACTTTTGCTTAACCTCAAAACCATGAGCTAATAAATTCCCATTGTTTAAGCCAATCCATTACATGTTATTTGCTTGAGCAGCCAAGGAAATTAAAACAATGGGAAGGAAAAAGTTAACTCCTAAATTTCTTCCCCTAAATGGAACTATCTTAAACTATTAAAAATTATTTAGGCATGTTTGCTTAAACATATACAGACATGTAGAGCCAAATATGGTGGTACTCTCATTCCTCATGGATAGCCAATGTTATAAATTTGTTGTATATTTCTCAAGCCTTTTTAATTTACATATGCATTAATACATTATGAACATATTTTATTTTTTATATATAGTATCATTTCATACATGTTAATGTAGAGCCTATTTCTTTATTCAACCATATGGTTTTCTTCAACCATCTTTTCACGCGAATACACATAGTTCTACCTCAATCTCATTAAACCTATAATATATTTAACTGTATGGATGGATCATTACTGGACATTTAAAACATGTCTAATTCTTTGCACTTAAGTCATGTGGGCTTTGTTTTATTTTCTTAGAATAAATTTCAGGCTGTAGGATTGCTGTTATAAAAGGAATGCACACATTAAATGTTGCTAGTATGGAGCTGGTATGTTATAGTGTGTTGAAGGCTAAGACAAGAAGCAGATTGTCTAAGTTCAAATTCTGCTTCTGTTACTTACCAAGGGAGCAACAAAAACATAATGGTTATTGTGAGGCCTAAACAAAAAAAGAAAAAAGAAATACAGAGCAAAGTATATAGCCATAGCAGGAGCTCTACATATATTATTTTTTTAAGCATTATTATGCCTTTTGTCAAATAGTTCTATAGGATTGCACTAATTTATATGCTTTGCCAATGCCTGACATTGGCACACTTTTAAATCTTTAACCCATCTGAAAGGTGAAAAGAAATAACACAATGTTGTTTTCATTTGAATTTCTTTATTAGTTAAGGGGATCATCACTTCTTATCTATCGGGTATTTGTGTTTTTACTATTTATAATAAGCAATTGAATTTTCCTCCCTTCCTACCTCTGTCATGAAGTCATTACAATTCTATAGCAGGGGTCAGCAAATGTGGGTACCCAGGGCCCGGGCCCCCTCCCCTCCACTGTGAATTCACATAGCTGCCTACTTGACCAGGATAGACATTAAAAGTCATCAGACCTCCCCACAGGAGTAAAAATGTATTATAAAGAAAGCATTGAAATGCCCTCTCGTGATCACTGTTGATAAGAAATCTCCACACCCTATGTCTCAAGACCCGGCTAAAACTCTGTTCTCACACCCTCCTCGTCCTAACCCTTATAAACCAACCCCGGCACCCCCTGCTTTTGCAGAGCACTAACTTCCATCTTTCGTGGCCGGCTGCCACCGTGGAACCATATCCTCGTAAGTAAATCCTATTAAACTCATGTCTAACTCCATGCCTGGCGTGTTCCTTGGTCTTGGGTTAGAACAGCAAACTATACACATGGGTCAAATCTTGCTGCTGCCTGTTTTAGTAAATAAAGTTTTGGTGGAACACAGCTTCTCTCATTCATTTACTTGCTGTCTGTGGCTGCCTTCAGCTATAATGGTAGAGCTGAGTAGCCCCCACAAAGACTATATGGCTCACAAAGCCTAAAATACTTACTAACTGGTCCTATACAGGAAAACTTTGCCAACATCTGCTCTATAGTAATTCTTTTTGTACAATTGCCTCCCTTTCTGGACTGTGCATTTTCTATAAATACTGGGCAATATTGTGACCATTACGTGTCTGTTTTTTTTTTTTTTTTTAAACATGTCCTTTTTGTAGCATAGTCCTTGGTACAGAATTGGTGTTTAGTGAATATTTCAATACAACATTTCTACTTCACTACTGTCCATAAAAGACAGGAAATTTAAGTGGTTGAGAAACAGTTGAGGGTTTAATCCTGGTTCTGCCATGTATTTGTAAGGGCTTTATCCCTTCTCTTTTCTGGTAAAATTCTACCCATCCTTTAAGGCCAAGTTCAAATAGCACATTACTTGAGAGTATTCACTAAACCATAATCCACTCAATAAACAAACAATGACAACAACAAAAATGTTTTTTTCCTCTATAATGCTGCAAGACTTTGGAAAAACCAGCATTACAGAATTAATTTTTTTTTTATTATAACTATGAGTTTATGAGTCTCTCTCCCTTAATAGAATGTGCCTTCTTTTAGAACAGGGACTCTATTTTGCATTTTTATATATCCCCAGCATCTAACAAACAGTGGCCTTGCATTAAATATTCATTAAATGAATGAGCAAAGAATGTATTCATTGTTAGTTTTATCCTGGGTCATTTAACTTTCCTCTGCATTAATCTAACCACCAAACATAATATTTTCCCATCAACTCTCAAGGTTAACTGCTCTGTCAGTCTACCCTAGAATGTCAGGTGTTTCATTGACCAGACTGGTTGTAGACAACGTGGACTCATACTCCTTTCACTGCAGTCCACATTTGTTTTGAACACTAGCGAACAATTCAGCTGACTGGATTTCCTTTTCTACAAGGTATCTGCTACTATAGAGAAACTGCCACATAGTCCTCAGGTAGATAAGCAACGAACTCAGTGAATCTGCCCATCTCTAATTCTTTGCATGATTTGGGGGTACAAAGGAAGGGTGTGGTTAAGAATAACAGAAACTGACCATCATATTTCCTCACCTCATTCCCTTAACAAACTTTTAAATAGTATCTCATTTGGAATAAGCAATGTGCTAGTCCTGGGATATACTCAACCCCCCACCCCCACCCCCCATCCCTCAGAAATTTGATCTTTCAAAGTGAAGGAGCCAGACATAGAAATGCACATTTATTTTTCCAAGTGATGTGTGTCAAAGAGAGTTCTTGCCACGAGGGGATTAAAAAATGGTAGCTAGGCATTGCACACAAACCCACTACACAGGAGTAGCCCACGGCCACATAACAAGTTGGTCCATCTGGGTGATATCTAATATTGTCGGTGAGGATGAAGAATAACTAGAATGCTCTTGTGTTGCTGGTGATAACACAAAATGGTACAGCTTCTTCAGAAAACAGTGTGTGACTTTCTTATAAAGATAAAAATACACTTAGTGCACATTTTCAGATGAAGAGTGCCTGTGGAGAGCAGCCTGGGAGACCTGCCTCAGACCCTCAGAGCCCTCCCGCCCCAGTTACTCCTCCAGGAAAGTAGGTAAAAAGCCAGGAACTGCGTGGACTGGACACCACAGAGCAATCTGTCTTTGGGCATACTTCATACAACACTCATGAAAACGTGGAACTGCTGAGATCAGTGAAATCTGTAAGTTTTTGCGGCCAGGGGACCCGCGCCCCTCCCTGCCAGGCTCAGTCCCGGGGGAGGAGGGGCTGTCAGCTCCAGGAAGGAGAAGGGAGAATTGCAGTGGCTGCTCTTATCGGAAACTCATTCTACTGATTCAAACTCCAACCATAGATAGACTGAGACCAGACACCAGAGACTCTGAGAGCAGCCAGCCCAGCAGAGAGGAGACAGGCATAGAAAAAAAACAACACGAAAAACTCCAAAATAAAAGCAGAGGATTTTTGGAGTTCTGGTGAACACAGAAAGGGGAAGGGTGGAGATCAGGCCTTGAGGCGCATATGCAAATCCCGAAGCAAGACTGATCTCTCTGCCCTGTGCACCTTTCCTTAATGGCCCTGGTTGCTTTGTCTATTAGCATTTCAATAACCCATTAGATCTCTGAGGAGGGCCGTTTTTTTTTTTTTTTTTTTTTTTAATCCTTTTTGCTTTTTCTAAAACAATTACCCTAAGAAGCTCAATACAGAAAGCTTCAAAGAATTGAAATTTGGGCACGTCAAGTCAAGAGCAGAACTAAGAGAGCTCTGAGACAAAAGGCAATAATCCAGTGGCTGAGAAAATTCACTAAACAACACAACTTCCCAAGAAAAGGGGGGTGTCCGCTCACAGCCACCATCCTGGTGGACAGGAAGCACTCCTGCCCATCGCCAGCCCCATAGCCCAGAGCTGCCCCAGACAACCCAGTGTGACGGAAGTGCTTCAAATAACAGGCACACACCACAAAACTGGGCGTGGACATTAGCCTTCCCTGCAACCTCAGCTGAATGTCCCAGAGCTGGGAAGGGGGAGCAGTGTGAATTAACAGAGCCCCATTCAGCCATCATTTGAGCAGACTGGGAGCCTCCCAACACAGCCCAGCAGCCCAGAACTGCCCTGGGGGGACGGCACTCACCTGTGACATAGCACAGTCATCCCTCAACAGAGGACCCGGGGTGCACAGCCTGGAAGAGGGGCCCACTTGCAAGTCTCAGGAGCCATACGCCAATACCAAAGACTTGTGGGTCAGTGGCAGAGACAAACTGTGGCAGGACTGAACTGAAGGATTAGACTATTGCAGCAGCTTTAAAACTCTAGGATCATCAGGGAGATTTGATTGTTAGGGCCACCCCCCCTCCCTGACTGCCCAGAAACACGCCCCACATACAGGGCAGGCAACACCAACTACACACGCAAGCTTGGGACACCAATTGGGCCCCACAAGACTCACTCCCCCACTCACCAAAAAGGCTAAGCAGGGGAGATCTGGCTTGTGGAGAACAGGTGGCTCGTGGACGCCACCTGCTGGTTAGTTAGAGAAAGTGTACTCCACGAAGCTGTAGATCTGATAAATTAGAGATAAGGACTTCAACTGGTCTACAAACCCTAAAAGAACCCTATCAAGTTCAGCAAATGCCACGAGGCCAAAAACAACAGAAAATTATAAAGCATATGAAAAAACCAGACGATATGGATAACCCAAGCCCAAGCACCCAAATCAAAAGACCAGAAGAGACACAGCACCTAGAGCAGCTACTCAAAGAACTAAAGATGAACAATGAGACCATAGTACGGGATATGAAGGAAATCAAGAAGACCCTAGAAGAGCATAAAGAAGACATTGCAAGACTAAATAAAAAAATGGATGATCTTATGGAAATTAAAGAAACTGTTGACCAAATAAAAAGATTCTGGACACTCATAGTACAAGACTAGAGGAAGTTGAACAACGAATCAGTGACCTGGAAGATGACAGAATGGAAAATGAAAGCATAAAAGAAAGAATGGGGAAAAAAATTGAAAAACTCGAAATGGACCTCAGGGATATGATAGATAATATGAAACGTCCGAATATAAGACTCATTGGTGTCCCAGAAGGGGAAGAAAAGGGTAAAGGTCTAGGAAGGGTATTCAAAGAAATTGTTGGGGAAAACTTCCCAAATCTTCTAAACAACATAAATACACAAATCATAAATGCTCAGCGCACTCCAAATAGAATAAATCCAAAAAAACCCACTCCGAGACATATACTGATCACACTGTCAAACATAGAAGAGAAGGAGCAAGTTCTGAAAGCAGCAAGAGAAAAGCAATTCACCACATACAAAGGAAACAGCATAAGACTAAGTAGTGACTACTCAGCAGCCACCATGGAGGCAAGAAGGCAGTGGCACGATATATTTAAAATTCTGAGTGAGAGGAATTTCCAGCCAAGAATACTTTATCCAGCAAAGCTCTCCTTCAAATTTGAGGGAGAGCTTAAATTTTTCACAGACAAAGAAATGCTGAGAGAATTTGCTAACAAGAGACCTGCCCTACTGGAGATACTAAAGGGAGCCCTACAGACAGAGAAACAAAGACAGGACAGAGAGACTTGGAGAAAGGTTCAGTACTAAAGAGATTCGGTATGGGTACAATAAAGGATATTAATAGAGAGAGGGAAAAATATGGCAAACATAATCCAAAGGATAAGATGGCCGATTCAAGAAATGCCTTCACGGTTTTAACGTTGAATGTAAATGGATTAAACTCCCCAATTAAAAGATATAGATTCGCAGAATGGATCAAAAAAAATGAACCATCAATATGTTGCATACAAGAGACTCATCTTAGACACAGGGACACAAAGAAACTGAAAGTGAAAGGATGGAAAAAAATATTTCATGCAAGCTACAGCCAAAAGAAAGCAGGTGTAGCAATATTAATCTCAGATAAAATAGACTTCAAATGCAGGGATGTTTTGAGAGACAAAGAAGGCCACTACATACTAATAAAAGGGGCAATTCAGCAAGAAGAAATAACAATCGTAAATGTCTATGCACCCAATCAAGGTGCCACAAAATACATGAGAGAAACATTGGCAAAACTAAAGGAAGCAATTGATGTTTCCACAATAATTGTGGGAGACTTCAACACATCACTCTCTCCTATAGATAGATCAACCAGACAGAAGACCAATAAGGAAATTGAAAACCTAAACAATCTGATAAATGAATTAGATTTAACAGACATCTACAGGACATTACATCCCAAATCACCAGGATACACATACTTTTCTAGTGCTCACGGAACTTTCTCCAGAATAGATCATATGCTGGGACATAAAACAAGCCTCAATAAATTTAAAAAGATTGAAATTATTCAAAGCACATTCTCTGACCACAATGGAATACAATTAGAAGTCAATAACCATCAGAGACTTAGAAAATTCACAAATACCTGGAGGTTAAACAACACACTCCTAAACAATCAGTGGGTTAAAGAAGAAATAGCAAGAGAAATTGCTAAATATATAGAGACTAATGAAAATGAGAACACAACATACCAAAACCTATGGGATGCAGCAAAAGCAGTGCTAAGGGGGAAATTTATAGCACTAAACGCATATATTAAAAAGGAAGAAAGAGCCAAAATCAAAGAACTAATGGATCAACTGAAGAAGCTAGAAAATGAACAGCAAACCAATCCTAAACCAAGTAGAAGAAAAGAAATAACAAGGATTAAAGCAGAAATAAATGACATAGAGAACAAAAAAACAATAGAAAGGATAAATATCACCAAAAGTTGGTTCTTTGAGAAGATCAACAAGATTGACAAGCCCCTAGCTAGACTGACAAAATCAAAAAGAGAGAAGACCCATATAAACAAAATAAAAAAAAAAAAAAAAAATACACTTAGTATGGGGCAAAACAATCCCATTCCTATGTATTGACCCAAGAGAAATGAAGACATATGCACACAAGAAATCTGTAAACAAATGCCTATAGCAGACATATTCATAATAGACAAAAACTGGAACCAACCCTAAAGTCCATCAACTGTTAAACAGATAAACAAACTGTGATAATTCAATCAATGGGATATTACTCAGCAATAAAAATAACAATTTTCTTTGTGTTAAATAAAAGAAATCTTACTCAAAAGGCTACATACTCTATGATTTTAGTTATATGACTTTCTGGAAAAGACAAAATTACAGGGACAGAAGACATCATATTGTGGTGGTGAGGAGCTAGAGATGGGGAAGAAAAGTAATTACAAAGGAGCTCAGAGATTTTTCGGAATGGTGGAAATATTTTATATTGCTGATTAAGGTGGCAGTTACATAATGATATGCATTCGTGAAAACCAAAAGTACCATCCATGCCGAAAGCATGGATTTTTCTGGATATAAATTATACCTCAATAAATCTGAGGTGGAGAGAGAGGGAGAGACAAAGAGAGAGAATTAACCAAACACCCACTGTGATTTTGAAGAGTGAAGGGGGAGTTATGGGGTTGGTCCTTAGTAGCCAGTAATGCCTGTGACATCTTGTTCTAGAAAATTATACTAAAATTAGGAGAGAGAAATGACCTTGAGGGTTTTAAAGTTTCCTTGCGAGCCATACGCCATCCATAAATCACCTAACAAATAACAAGGAAACTCACTCCCTGAAGCTCTCTGGACCTTAGTCTGGGTGGTGAACTGTATAGCATACTGTTTACCATTTAAGAGCTAAGATTCTGGGCTACTCAGGCTGGTGTTTGAATCCTGGCCACATCACTTACTACAAGGTGACCTAAGATGAGATTCTCTCATCTATAAAATGGGAACAATAGCATTTATCTCAAAGGCTTGTTGTAGCATTAGTGAGGTAGTCTATGTAAAATACTCAACCCAGTGCCTGATGTATAATGATAGTTATGCTAGTTGTTATTATTATTACCCATGAGCCAGATCTGCATCTCTTGGTGTTCAGATCCTTGGCCTAGGCCTACAGAGTACACTGCACATTATCTGAAGTGGTGAAGGGAACTTCTATTGTTCGATATATCAGAACTGCTTCAGGTGAAATACTTTTCTTTCTCACTGATGAGCAGACAAATTATTTCAAGGAAAACAGAAAGAAACAAAAAAGAAAAACTTGAATGAAGGATCATCACCACTTATTTCTATTCAATCTAGAGTATGCTTTTAGTGCCTTCAGTCAATAAAGATTAGTAACTGAGAAAATTGAGGGTACAGAAAAGGAGAAAACTAGATGACTGAGCAGAAGTGATGTGGTTTCTATGCAACCCTGAGAAAAGTAAAATTGATTTCAGATAGAGTAATAGGTTCAGGTGAAAGAACCAGTTGCTTTCCTGAGGAATCAGGGTAAGGGAGGGGTGAGCAGGTTGAAGGATGGGTAGAGAAGGGGAAAAGGTGGAGTTTTGCCAGGTCTGTCTGTTCTCTGGTGTTATGGATTGAATTGCATACCCCCAAAGACATATTCAAGTCCAAACCCCTGGCCCTGTGAATGTCGACATGTTTATACACAGGATCTTTGAATATATTATTAAAATGAGGCCAAAATGGATTAGGATGGGCCCTAATCCAATACGACCAGAATCTGATAAGAGGGAATTTGGATACAGAGACAGACAGAGAGATAGAAGGAGGGGAGAAGGGGCACGTGACAGAGGCAGAGCTCAAGTTCTGCAACAAACCAAAGAGCATCATGGATTACCACCCACTGCCAGAACCCTAAAGAATTTAAAGGAAACATGGCCCTGCTAACACCCCGATTTGGACTACTACTGTCCAAAACAAATGACAATAATTTTCTGTTGTTTAAGCCAACAGTCTGTAGTACTTTGTTACAGCAGCCCTGACAAACTAGGACATCTGGCATGGAGTTTTCTTGGAGGAAGCTGAAGTTCTACAACCTTGTGTGCTGGGTAGATGAAGTTGGGTGCTCATCAGAAGTGGAGTGAAAAAAAAAATTGGGAAAGAAAAGTTGAGAGTCATTGGGAAATAACCCTGGTCACATGGAGTTTTCTGAATCTAGTTAAGAAGAGGTCAATTAAACTTTTCTATCAAAATCATCCAATTTTCTGTTTCTCTGTGTGTCTCTGTATCCTTTCTTCAACAGAGGAGATGTTAATTTGTTGTCTTCCTTCCATAAAAGTCCACATTTAAATCATCCTAGAAAAAAGTATATTTGACTATAAAGGTCTTAAAAGTCAGGAGTTGTAAATTTCATAACAGTAAACACATTTCTTTGATGCATCATTGATTTATATTCAATCATGCCTTTACTTATGACCTTCTTCTGACTGAAGTGCCCTCTCTCAACTCACACCATCAAAATTAGACTTGTACATTAAGTTCCCAAACAATGCCATTTCCCTATGACACACTCAGAAAAATCATTTTCTCTTTCATCCCATTCCATTTAGCTAAAAAAACACTAATGTATTCCAAATATTTGTCTACAAGTCTGTCTCCTCAAGTAAACTTTAGGTCCAGTAGCAATCGTGTAGTAAGTTATCAAAACAAAAGTATTTGTTTACTAGAAAATGATTTTACCCCATATTTGGAACTTGGAACTCAACTGAATTTCAAAACTCAGAGACGTTTCTTTTCCAAATGTGATCTAAATCACTCCTATAGTTTCTTGAGTGTGCCCCTGATTTATTTTCCTCCACTAAAATCATCATTTTAAAGTAAAACAATTTTTTTCCTTATTAAAAAAGCAAAATATTGATTTTTTAAAGAGAGAAAATGTAGAGAAGGAAAAGTGAAAAATACAAATGTCCCCTAGTAGACACATCCCCCAGCTATAGTTGATACTTCAGTGAAGATACTTCCTGAACTTCCTCCAATTTTCCCCCATCACACATATACACAAACAAAGAAAATAAACTTAATCCATCTCTTTCTACCATCAGGAAGCTTCATATGCATGCATTCTAACAAAATATATCTTTGCAATTTAGGTCTCTGAGACATGTCTGTTGATTTAACAAGTTTTTACTATCCATTAACTCCAGAGGAGATGCTACCATTAAGGAAGAGTTGAGCTAGTTTCTCCTCAGCTTTGTACGTCATTAACAAAATTGTCAACTAAATTCTGGCTGCTGAATCCTTATTAATGTTAATTATATAAAAAAGTGGGAATGCATAGCAGACGTTTCTGTTTTAGGTCAAACGCATGGTGTTGAAGGCATTAAAGAAATGTCTTTTTGCTTAATAATCTGAGTCAAAGTGAACTGGAGCAGACAGAGTGGGAAGAAGATGGGTGATTTAGTGAGCACTCAAGGGCCAGACCTGGAATCCACAGCAGACTCATGAGTGAGCACTGATCAGCATGCTTCCTTTACAACCAAAGAATCTGGCTGAGCAAAATTAATTATTTGGTAAAGAATGATCTCATGGGCATGAAGTAATAGAAGTGCAAAGTTCATACCTGGGTCCCTTTGGCTCTATGCTCCATACTCTGCAAACTACCCCTTATTTGGTTGCCACAAGAATTTCATACTTATGATTTTAACAAAGATCTCGAACACTATTAAAACAACTAAAATAAATAATTATATAGATTGATAAATATAAACCTAAATATTAAACAAACTGAATTATTCTAACAGCTAGAATTTATTTTAAAAATTTAGAAAGTAAAACGCTATAAAAGTAATGACTAACATTTTGGCTGGTGCAAAATGCTTTACATGCATTATCAGATTTCGTTCTCACTGGATCCCTAGGAAGTACGTAGGACTGTTAGGGGGACAGATTCCATTTTCCCAGATAGATCAATTCTCCAACCTGCTCTCTCTTGGCTTTGAACTTATATGGACTAGGAACTTCCTTACCCTCTGGCTTTCAGGTGGTAACAGCCAATGGGGAACACTGACAGGGAAACAGGATAAGAGAAAGGTTGAGGTGTTTATATCCCCATCTCACTTCCTGCAGGGAGCATGGCTGGCTGGCTGTGTCCCTGGACTAGCTCTACTTGGTCTGTGTTTTCTCCACAGGTTCAGATAGCCATACATTCCCTCACCTCCAGGTACATGGGTGGTAAAAGCACACTGTGGTCGCTAGCTCCTGGGGATCTGTACTAGTCATTAGGATTCTCACATTCTGCCTATACCTATGCAAAAAGTTGCTGACTAAATCACACTGCACTGTTATCCTCATTTACAGACAAGGAACTGATGATCAGGGAGGTGAGAAGAATTATCCAAAATCACAGAGGTGGCAAGGGTCCAAGTTCAGATTTCAGCCACCGCCAGGCTAATATCAAACCACTGCTTATACTAATCTACTGTCTCTTTTTCACTCCCTCTCAGTCTATAAAATTGTAATTTCAACTTTTTTTTTTTTTTTTTTTTTTTAAAGACCATGATATTCTGATGACCCACAGGGCAATGAGAGAAATTCAACTCCTGGATCAGTAGGAGGCATTAGTAATATCTTCAGCCACCGCAGGAGAAAGTACAATTTTATGAACTCAGGTTTAGTTAGCATAGAAAAAAAGTGTAAAAGTCAAATACAAAATGTACACATGGTAATTCACCTCTAAAATGCACTCACTCATGCTACTAAATATATTCAAATATGAGTGGATAGTTCAAGAAATTTCCATAATTTAATATTTTAATACCAACTTAATGAATGCCTAGAGTGCCTTTAAAGAGATAAACTGCACAGAATTAAAGGAAAGTGACCAAAGTCAAAGGATAGCTCTACAGAATGGGCAGTTTTTGGATGGTCACTTTATCTGCAGGGCATCAGTTTCCTTTCTAGGAAAAGGGGGGAAATTCTAATGTCAATAAACCTACACTACTGGTCAACCAATGAAATGAGGCAACTGGTAAAGTTTGTCTTATGCTTTTATATTTGTAATTGATTCCTATCAATGAAGAATAAATTATCTTATCATCTATTCCTGCCTGCCTTTCCAGAATAATTTCCTACCACCAGTACCATCACATACTCTAGGTACATCAGACTATTTTAATTTCCCAAACCCACAATTGTAGTTAGCAACTGTGTACCTTTTTCACGCTGCTGCAATGCCTCAGATGCCCTTCTCCCCAGTTCTGCCTTTTGAACCCAGCACCTTCTTAAAAAACTGATGGAAAGCATCATCTCTGTGAGTGTATTACTACGTTACATCAAACTTGGTGCCACCATAGCACTTTGTTCACTCCTCAGTCATTGGATATTGAGTACATGTCTCACTTAACAGAGCAGGATTCTCTTTGAAGGCAAGAATTATATGTTTATCTCATCTTTGCATCCCTAAAATGTAGTGCCTTGCTCAGATTATTGACTGAATAAATATTTACTAAATAAATTTATGAATGGATGAATGATTGAAAGTTCGGAGCAGAAATCAGAGATTCTACCACCTAACTGAAGGAAAAATGATGACTATCCTCAAAAATTATGTTGAATCTATGTAGGTAGGATTTGGAAAAAAATTTCCAAGAAGCAAAGATTGTATGACTCTTCTGGGCTAGGAAGAACATAATGTTTAACTAGTTCACAAGCATCCCCAAATTAATTTACTAAAAATGGCATTTTATGGCACAGTATTTTTTTTTTTCTCACCAACATCATGCCTGAAACAGTGATAGGCACATTAAACCCATACTCTCAGGCTTTCCCTATTTGTCCATGAAGCTAAACCTTATTTTGACCTCAAAACTGACTCACAGTTGTGCAGTACTTATTATATATCAAGCGCTGTTGTAGGTTCTGAGGAAACAAACTTTTCCATAA